>NC_081289.1:14011799-14681174 GCF_030490865.1 Poecile atricapillus
AGCCAGTTGCTCAGCTATCACAGCCTGATGGATGGACTGGGAAGTGTAAGCTTTCACATCAAAGTCTTCTCTGAAGAAGTCAGCATAACATTCTGAAAAAGCATTTAGATTTCATATTCACAGTTCAGAAGAATTAAATATCTATAGCCCTACAGTGTACAGTTGTCTGACCTTCAATTTCTTCAGTGTAACCGTGAATGTTCTTTACATCATACAGTACAAGCATCCAAAGAGACCACAATCATGAGAACCAAGTTTGGAACTTGCAACTGGGCTTCGTGTTTGTTTTGGGTTGTTTGGGGTTTTTGTGCAAATACAGAAAAAGACACACATTTCTTTATTCCCCACACCCTTCTTTTGAGCAGAATACACTAAAAAGTAACAATACCTTATTTTCTCAAACTTTAAAGTGTAACCAGGGTGAAGCTGTTGAGCCTGTACCCATAACCAAGCACACCAGGCAGCTACAGATCACTGACAAGTAGCATGAGACAAAACCTCATTAAATCATACTGGATTTCGACAACGGTGTGAGTTTATAAAACAATCATGAAATGATAGTGCAATTATGACTCTGGATGAAGAAAGACCAGAGTTCCCAGCTACTCTTAATTCAACCGAGCACCTTCGCCTTTCCTTCCAGTGTAATTTTTTTCTCTTTGGGAGCAGTCGAGCCCCAGCACACACTCCGCACACCGCGGTCCTTGCCCACGCCGGGGCACTCGCTCCTCCGCCCCAACTTCCCGTGACTCGCCGGCGACCCCGCCCGCCCGGCCCAACGCCGCCCTCGCAGGGGACCCTCCGGGCCGCCGCGACGGGCCCCCGGCGCGCTCGTGCCGGCGGGGGCTGTGCCCGGCGCTGCCCCCCACGCCCGCGGCCGCGCCTCACCGTCCGCCCGCAGCTCGGCGAGCGCCGGGGCGGGGGCGGCCCCCGCCTCCTCCATGCTGGCGGTGCCGGAGCCCGCGCGTCACTCCCGGACGCGGCGCGCGACGATGATGGCGAAAGCACGCGACGGAGCGGGCGGCGGCGGCACGTGGTGAGGGGGCGCGGGGAGCGGGAGCGGGAGCGGGCCGGGCCGGGCCGGGCCGGGGGATGCCGTGCCGGGATGGACCGTGCCGGGAGGGGCCGGGCCGAGGGATGCCGTGCCGGGATGGACCGTGCCGGGAGGGGCCGTGCCGAGGGATGCCGTGCCGGGATGGACCGTGCCGGGAGGGGCCGTGCCGGGAGGGGCCGGGCCGAGGCATGCCGTGCCGGGATGGACCGTGCCGGGAGGGGCCGGGCCGGGCCGGGCCGGGGGGGCCGGGCCGAGGGAGCGGCTTCTGGCGGACGCTTCACCAGAACGAACACAAGTGCTGCATAAACCGTGTTGCTCTGCAGCGTGGCCTGTGAGAATGTGGGAAATTAAGTGGTGATTCTTGTGAATCAAATAGCACTTACCTATGTATGTGTGTCTGCGAGCAATGCAGACAGAGACCATGGGATTATTACAAAGAAAAGTTTTGAAAATCAGCTAAAATAAAGTATGGAAGTAAAGTTTAACAATGTAATTATATAACACTAAGCTTTTAGATAACAGCCTGTTCTAACAACAAAATTTTAAGCTTTAAAACTACCTTGTATCCTTTGTATAATCAAACCCTCAACGCACCCAGTGCGCTGTAAATACTTGCTCACATTTTGTCGAACAAATTAATAAATTGGCTATATTGCTTGACGTATTGGCAAGTCTAGCATTTTCATTTATAAGAAGTAGCTGAATGATGAACGTTTCAGATGCTGTTTGTTTTTCCAGATGCTGAAAAGACTTTTAATCATACATGATTGGTGACATCAGGGAAACTAAAGAATGCCAACTAAAAGATCCCATGGATTTGTTTAATTCTGGGCAAGTTGTAAAAATATGTGCTCCTATGGTTCGCTATTCAAAGTAAGTAACTATCA
Source organism: Poecile atricapillus (assembly GCF_030490865.1). Taxonomy (NCBI): domain Eukaryota; kingdom Metazoa; phylum Chordata; class Aves; order Passeriformes; family Paridae; genus Poecile; species Poecile atricapillus. Next base: position 14,013,741 of record NC_081289.1, read on the forward strand.
TGTCAGCTGTTTTCAGTGTATTTTCTCTGTTTAGAAGCTTGTTTCTCGAATGTATCTTGACTAAAAATGAATGATTACTTTCTCTTTTATTTAAGACAGAGGTAGCTGTGGGACATGTTTTATTTTATGTATTTTCATCACAGGTATACACATGTAGTATTCAAAAATCCCCACAATACTGCGTGTTAGGACAGAATTTTAGGATAGTTAATCAGAAGAATGCCTTAAGTATTTACCTCTTAATCTTCATGTGTCTGCAGGTTGGCTTTCAGAACTCTGGTTAGGAAGTACAGTTGCGATTTGTGTTACACACCAATGATAGTGGCAGCTGATTTTGTGAGATCTGCAAAAGCCAGAGACAGCGAATTCACAACAAACAAAGGTATTATTTTTAATAAACCATTGCCTTGTCAGAATGTTTTATATAGGCACAAAAGCCAAACTTGCCATGTGAATGAAGTCAGTCACATAACTTGATATCTGTTAACAATTTTGGTATACTGTCTGATTATAAAACCACAGAAATACTCTAAGCGAGAGTAAGCACAGTTCAGTGATAGTGGGTCAAATTAAATAGTGGAAAACCTTGTCTCCACCTGAAATCAGGGCCTCCAAAGTGATTTGTATCTGGGGGTTGACCGCACATAGCTGCTCACTCATTCCTCCTTCATTCTCTCAGCAGCACAGAGGAAGAATACAAAGAGCAAATGCAAGAAAAAATAATTTGTCAAAAAAGGTAGCTTAATATGTAAAGGAAAGAAAAAGGGAAAGAAAAAAACAAGTTATGCAAAGGCAATCACTTCCTACTAGCAGACCAATGCCCAGCCACTCTCCAAGCAGTAGCCACTCTGGAACAAAAATTCCATATCACAACCCACTTTTTTACTTTCCCTATTGTTGCACTATATTAGGAATGGTGAAAGTACAGCAAAGACTCTCTAGCTTGGTTGCAAAAGAGAGCAAGTTTTATTCTTCCAGATCTTCTTTTATAGACAGTTCTGAGAAGGTCCAAAAGGTAAAACTGTCATTGGTCATTAAACTAACACATCACCATCATTGGACAATTAAGAACACCACCCCTTGACTGTTTCTTGCAAGTAAACAACAGGGCAACAACAGCTGCAAAGGTTGTTTTCCCTCTCTAAGGAATGTTTGGATTTCTTCTTACGATTTTTCACTTTTTTGACAATTGTCAGTTTCCATACCTTGTCATTCCAGTTTCCTTGCTGAGCTGGATGTTCTACAGTATGGAATATTCCTTGTTCCTATTGAGGTCAGCTGTCATAGCTTTGTCCACTACAAACTTACCCACCCCAGTCTGTTTGTTGAGAGCAGGGGAAAGCAAAGTGAAAAAAATGGTAAGTTCTATATGTACTGTGCATGTACTTTGCAACAACACCCAAAACAACTGTGAATTATGAACATTGGTTTTATCACAAAATCCAAAATGCAGCATCACACAGGCTACTATAAACAAACTTCAAGTAAATTTGATAATTAACTCTATCACAGCTAGACCAGGTACATGATGACAGTAAGATTCTTTTTCTAGCAATTGTTTCATATGTGTTTCAGATGACTGTTTAACTCATTGCCAGGAAAAGTTTTCTAGTCTCTAGCAAAAATAAGAGTGTTACTAAAGGTGAAAAAACTAATAGACCATAGATACAGTGGAGTCAAGGACTGATAAAAGAAGGGTTTCACAAGAGCCGCACTGGAAAGTGGAACGGGCTATTGGTTGATGACTCAAGATATGAGCACAAGAAAGCACAAAAGAGGCTCAAAGTTAAGCATGGCTGGGGTTGAGGGGGAGAAGGAAGGCTTCAGGCATGGTACAGAAGTATAACCAGAACACCTATTAAGAGAAGTATGAGGACTTGCACAGTGTCATGGCTGTAAAGAGATCTGAAGTATGTGGGAAGAGGTGACAAGAACGATACAGATCTGTAGGCATGAAGTGGCTGGAGCAGAACAGTGTGACAAGGAATGTACGAACATAGGCTGCAACTGGAGGAATGAAAAGCGCCACTAACGTGCATGTAGGATCAGCATGTAGGGTCTATAAAGTGGGATTTAGTCTATTCAGGCCTCAGAATTTGTGGTTTTGTAAGTGTATATGTAATAGGGAAAGTGTATTTCACTGTTTCAGCATTGACTATGTACTGTGGTGCATTATTCAAATAGAACAATTACAGAGAAAATTTGCATTGGAAAGCACAGGTAGACTCTTGAGAGTGGAATGCAACTTCAAAAAATAATTCATTGTGTGTAAAAATAAATGAGTAAGAATATAACTGACTCAAATATGGCTCAAAGCTCCACTGTTACTAGTTTGCCCCCCTTGAATTTACTTACATTTCTGATCTACTCAAAGTACGGTGACATTGAAGTTCTACAGGTCAGATGTGGAGTGTGTTCTGGGGTGTTCTGGGACAGGGAAGGAGGAGATGAAATGTTGTAGTGATGTAAACAACATCTTTTTCCCTACTCAGTTCTTTTATGCTGTCCTTAATTTTACAGGCCTGTAAAACAATCTGCCTCATGCTTTGACCAGATTATAGTATTTACATTATTAGCATTTATACTTTTCATGTGGTTTTATTTTTAACTTGCTGGCTGTTTGGGGATTTTGTCTTCTAATTAGTGGAGTAGGTTTGCATTACATTTTCTTTTGCATTAATGTTTCTTTGTTGTGTATTTCTCAGATAGAGGTTCTTTGTGGCTGCTGCTAAAAAAATTTATGTGGCTAGACTCAGTATTTTTATTACTTAATGCTCAACAAAGAGAAACTAGGCATGTGGGCTTATTTTAAAATATTAGTTATAACAATGTAAATCTCTTCAGCTAGAGCACTGTATTAAAGTGATACTTTTGAAAATATGCATGCAATTTTTTATTTTTTTGCTTGCTGGATTTTTACATAACTTCTAGAAGTGTCTCAGTTTGTTTGAGAGAGTACTGGTGGCCTTTCTTACTTAATCTCCACCATTTCAATAATTACTTATTTTCCTCTAAAATGGAAAAATGTTCAGAAAGCACTTGTGATCTCTTCAGTGCCAGGAGTGCACTTGCTTTGTGCATTTGCTGGATCATCTCTTTCCATCAGTGCTCAGATACCATGCTGCTGCTTCTTAACTACAGCAATTGTTTATATGGAAAGTGAGTGCTAAGACTGCTTGAGATACTTGAGATGCCTTTAATGTAATGCAGTAGCTGTAAAAGAGGAGAGCATGTTCCAAATGACCATCTGGCTCTCTGCAGGGGCTTAGTAAATCACAAGTAGTTCAGCAGACCCAAGCTGAGGAGCACTGGCACTTTCGTTTCTCACTTGAGACAAAGCTGCTAGAGCTGCTTCTGCACACGTGTGCTCATTCCAACTCTGCGTGTCACATTGTGGATAAAAAACAGACATGTTGGCACAGAAAAGGAAGCTGATGGGCTGGGATGAGGAAGGGCAAAGCTTGTGGGTGTTTTAGTTCCTTCCTGAAGGGTTAATGGTTCTGTAAACTAGTTTCACTCCGGGCAAGACAGACAGCTGTGTCAGCACAGCAAAGGGGCAGCATGCAGATGACAAGGGGCAGACTAGGAAGGGAAGCTTGAAGGCTGCTGAAAATTAGAGAATGCCTGGTTTCATAGATGGTCTTTGTGAGATTAGCAACTGACCAGTTTCAGTCAGAAAGTGTACATTAAGCCAGCAACTGTGTAGGACACCTATATTTGTCTGAATTCCCATCTCTGTTAATAGACATACTTATATAGTATGAAGCCATCTACCTTTGTTTATTTGTGATTGGGGGCTTACAGAATCACAAAGCAGGTGAGCTTGGAAGGACCTCTGTGGGTCATGTTGTCCAGTCACCCTCCATGCAGGGTCATCTGTACTTGGTTGCCAAGACCATGGTCAGACAGCTGTACAATATACAAAAAAATCATTCAAAAATTTAGAACTCGTTCTTTTTATTTTCTGGGAATTTTTAAATCTCTAAATATATTTTCATTTGTGTAGGTGATCACCCACTGATTGTTCAGTTCGCTGCTAAAGAAGCACAGGTTTTGTGTGATGCTGCCCGTATCATCTGTCCTTTTGCTGATGGAATAGACCTAAACTGTGGCTGTCCTCAGAGGTAAAGTTTTGAAAAAGCTGGGTAAATATGATGAAATAATTAATGAGACTAAAGAATGACAGTCTTCCTATCCATCATAATTTCTGTCTTAACCTAGAAATAGATTTCAGGAGATTAAGAGCTTTTTAAGATGTCAGGAATGTCTATGTGCTAAGGCACTGTTCTGAGTGCTCCCAGACGCCTGTCACCATGGTGAGACTGGGAGAACTATATGTATTTGCCAAATTGCCTTTTTTAATTTCTGAGATACTGAGTGTTGGCTCAGAAGTGTACATCCCTTCTCAACAACTGTTAAATGTGCACTTCCAAAAAGAGCTTGCTGCAAATAATTTGCAGAGTGTTTTGAATCATGATGTAGCAATTTCCAGAATAATGAGGCAAGTCCGTCACATCTCAAACGTCTGCAAGTGAAGGATAGTATTTTAAATAAAATTATACAGATAAAGTACTGAAAATAATTTTTTCCATCTTGTATTAAATTTGTAAGTACAGTGAATTAGTGATGTACTTCTCACTTAAACTGATAAAGATTTTGTCTTGACAGTGAAACAGAGTAGTAAGATTCTTCCTGACTGGTTCAGTTGAGAACTACCACATGTTTCTCAGGTAGTCTTTTTCTAAATGAAAACCTGAAAAATGTAGGAAAGTAAAATATAATATTACAGTGAAAATACTTAATTCCTCTATTTTAATTAGGTTTTCTTGACTTAAAACTATAGTGTTTGAGAAGACTTTTCTAGAGTGATCTGAGACTTCTGCATGGAAGTATTGGGGTTTTTTTTAAGTTAGCTACAGTTAAGTATGTCAACCTCTGTTCCTTTTAGGCCAAAAATACATACTTACATTTGAAGCCTTTGTTTCTTGTGCATATTAGTTTCAAAATAACAAAAGTTAGTGTGCTTTATGTGCCTTTATAAGAAAAATGATTTTAAAAACTGCTGCTGTTAAGTGGAAGCAAAGGTTATTTTTGCCTTTGCAAAATAGTGAGACCAGTATATCACTAAAATAATGTCCTCACTTGCACTTCAAAAAATCCTCCTTTTTAATCTGAACTTTTCATCTGTTTAAAAAAATCCATGACAAGGAAAGGGGAAACATCAAATTATTTTTTTAATGCATGCACTGTAGATTAAATTTTAATTTATCTTCCTTATGAGTCCATTCTGGGGACAGAAAATTGAACTTAAAGAGATTTGTAACTTATCCAAAGTTCTAGTAGCACAATGGAGACTGAACCAAGATCTAGAAGCTGTACCAAACTGCAAACAAATAATTGATCTACAGCCAGTACTACCTCTGTTTACTTAACCATACATTCTGAAGGTCATAAGGAAAGAAACTGATGTGTGTAACTGATACTGCTTTGCATTTCTTCAAATGCAGAATATGAATGTTCTTTTTGTTTTAAAGATGGGCGATTTCAGAAGGTTATGGTGCTTGCTTAATAAATAAACCTGATCTTGTTAAAGATATGGTGAGACATGTACGGAGTCAGATCGACAACCCTAAATTTTCAGTATCTATTAAAATAAGGTAGGTCTAACTTAAGTGCTGTTTGTGGTACATAGAATTCTTTTTTTCCCTTAAAGAATTTAATGTAATGGTAATATTTGTAATTCTGTTAATCCAGTACTACACGTTATAGTAAGTTCCTTACACGTGAAGACTGCTGATTTTTTTGACTCAGATATCTAGGGCAGGTAATACAAAACTTAGAACTAGCACAGCCTTTGACTACTTACCCAGATAACATACTGTAAGCTAGAGTTCTCTTGCAATCCAAACAACATGAAAGTACAAGTTAAAAGATTAGGGCTTCTATAAAAGAAAAGCAATGCACGGTCTATGTCATCACAAGGATTTGCTTTGTGAGCTATGAGAGAGCAAAGCCACAGTTGCAGTTGGGTATAAAGGGATGGGTAACAAAACTGGGAACTGCTCCCACAGCTGCTGTAAGGAATACATTCTGCTTTCCTACATCAGCTTCTAAACTTCTGTGGACTTGTTTTGTATTGCTTTGTGTGCAGCCCAGAGAAGAGAAGGCTCCAGGGAAACCTTGCAGCAGCTTTCCAGTACCTAAAGGGAGTCCAGAAGAAAGATGGAGACAGACTTTGTGCAAGAGCATGATGTAACAGGACAAGGGGGAATGGCTTCAAACTGAAAGAGGGCAGGTTTAGATTAAATATTAGGAAGAAATTCTTTACTGTGGAGGTGGTAAAGCCATGGAGCAGGTTGCCCAGAGAAGTTGTGGATGCCTGTCCTTGGAAGTTTGTATGGCCAGGTTGGATTAGCTCTGAGCAACCTGGTCTAGTGGAAGATCCACCACCTCCCTATACCAGGGGCTTGGAACTGGCTGGTCTTTAAGGTTGCTTCCACCACAAACCATTCTATGATTCTATGACAATTCTTGATCCATTATTAAACCATATATCCTATGTGGCTCTTGCTATTTGTCATTTAAGTTTCAAATCAGTTTCCAGTCCTTCTGGAAAGGGGAACTATTAAAAATTGGATTTTTTTTCCCCCACAAAATATGCAAACTCATGGTGTTGATTTTAGATTTTTTGGGTACCCTTGCTCAATCTTTATAAAATTTACCATGTACATTACAGAGATGTAATTGGGAACTGTTTAAATTAAATACACGTTTCCATACACTAAACTCATATATCTTTAAAAAAATGCAAAAATCAAACACTGTTTTCCAACAGTAATATTGTCTTTATTCTGTTATTTATGGAAATCTATGATAATTCCTGCTTATGGAGGAGTGCTTTTTATATAGGCCAGGAAACTTACTACCTAATGCTTTCATTCCTTCCAATTTTAGGATCCATGAGGACTTAAAAAGAACAGTTGACCTATGTCAAAAAGCTGAAGCAGCTGGAGTTTCATGGATTACAGTGCATGGGAGAAGTATAGAAGAAAGGCATCAACCTGTACATTATGATGCAATTAAAATAATTAAACAAAGCATGTCTATACCTATTGTGGCTAATGGAGACATTAAAACTTTAAAAGATGCTGAAAATGTTCATCATTTAACAGAAGCAGATGGTAAGATTAAACATACTCTATTTTCTAAGTATATTTACTAGATTTCAAGGTATTTATTTTGGATGTAAGTAGGACAGAATTTGAGTGCTTTCTTTCCTTATGGAGACAAATGAAAGAAAAACTCATAAGCAGAATCACTGGTAATCATCAGAACACTAGAGCACTGCTATTCACAGCCACAAATAATTATTTCCAAGGCAAATTACAAAAGCTCTGTGATTAATTATGTTATCTCATCATTCAGTAGTGGACTTCAGGGAGACCTTCAGACATTCTGTCTCTTTATGGAGCTGATCATCTTTTAAAGAACTGTAAACTTCCACTTGGAAATCTCTATTTCCTGCACATGGGAGCAGATTTCTTACAGTAAGAATACAGTGGAAAAGGGATATATTGTTAAGCCAGATGGTTAACTTCAAGGACACAGTGAGGCATTGAACTTTCAGTCATAAAATTTGGGAATTTTTTGCACTTATTTAGTCACAATAGATTCCTGCAACTGTCGTGGTTTCAAGACAGTATGGAAATCTGGTATATGTTCTGAAAAGTTAATCTGTATCTACAGACTCTGTGTCTTCCAGCTAAAGAAAAACAGGAAAGAAAACAGCACCTGTGGCAGGTTTCTGCTGACACTTGCTGTTTAATAGCAACAACAGAAATTGAACTGAACTGCCTGCTGCTTACAGTGACTTTTCCCCCAAATACGGAGCAAGAAGGAAATGTGTAATAGAAAAAAATGTTGTCATAATCCAGCTGACCTTCTTTAGTAGTAAAAATATTAAGCATTTGGTTTTGTCTGTCATAGACAATGACAAAAGAAATTTTTCATTTTTGATCAGCCTATTTTTTAAGAATAAATTGAGTGTGATAGATTGTATGTTGATATGCATGCAGGAAAACAGAATCCCTTAATCACGGAAAAATTACAGTAGAATTTGTATGGGTTTATCTGACAGTATGGGATTAGAGTTGCAAATACACTACATGCTGTTCAGAAAGATTTACTGCAGATCAAGAGTCCTAAAATTTACTTAATTGAGCCATTGAGCTTTTAGTAGAAGGACAGTGAATAGACTGAGTTGCACAGAAAATTATTGGTTCTCTTTCCATCGTAATTTTATGTTATAAAGTCAATAAAGTGTGTAGCAAATAAAAACAAAGTATTAGTTGCAGCTTCAAAAGAAGGGAAAAACTGCTTCTGTTACTTGTGTTTTGTTTCAGAATTTCTGGAATGTGTTGATAGGTATTGTAGATACTCTGAGGTTTGCCTTGTTCAATTAATTTCTCTGATACAGCTGTAATACTCACCCCATTGTTCTCCCATTACCATCTGTAAGCTTTGGATGGTTGTCCTAAGGGGTGCTGTACAAAGTCTACACGAAGACTGAGCATAAAATTCAAACTAGAATGTAACTTACTGCTTTAATTTCTAATTTGAAGGTATAATGGTGGCTAGAGGACTCTTGGCAAATCCAGCTATGTTTGCAGGATATGAAGAGACACCTTTTCAGTGCATCCAGGACTGGATTGACATTGCTCTTGAACACGGAACTCCTTTTACATGCTTTCACCACCACTTAATGTACATGATGGAGCGCATAACTTCAAAACAAGAAAAGAAAGTTTTTAATGTTTTATCAAGTACCTCAGCAGTACTAGATTATCTGAATGACCATTATGGTTTGTGGTAAATGAAAATATGCTAGTCCTATGTAAACTTGTATTTTGCAATTGTCGATAAACTGAAAAAGTTTTAATTGGGTTTTTACTTTTCAGTCACATTTGTACACTATTTTCAACACAGCAAAACATTATCATTTGGATGATACTTTATATTTCTATGTCTCCATTTTTCACTCTAGAGAATATTCAAGATTCTACATACATGGAATTCTATTTACAGTTCACTACTACAGAGAGGACTGATTATTGTAAGGCCCTAATAATTTAATTTTTCACCAGATAATTGCTTACAGCAATATGATTGCAAAACTAGGGCCTTTCTTACATTAAACCTCCTAAAATCAGGACTACTTACAGATAATGCCAGTAATTTCAGACCAAAAGAATACCAAGGGAGCAACTATAGAAGTTTTTGCTCTAGATAACATAAGCTGAAATCCTATCATACTATCCTTCTTTAAATTTGATGTTTCTTTCACAGCCTAACTTTGTAACTTACTTATAATTTAGAAAAATTCCATACTTTTTATAGCAAAAGAATCCCAGAATAGATAAACAATTATGGAAAGAAGGAAGAAGGAAAATGAAGAGGGAAAGAAGAAAAAAGGAAAATGAAGAGATAGTTTAAGTGCAAACTTAACTGAATTTAAAGAACAAGACTTCTAAGTTCAATCAAACTAAATTCAGGTTTGTTTATCTACTGTAGAATAATTGTATACAAGATTAAATCCCTATCATCTACCAAACCAGAACTTTTTAGGTCAAAGAAAAGTTGACAGATTCTCTCAGTGGGGCTCTTGCAGGCCTTTCTGCCTGCTGGCATGTTGCTTATCAAAGCATGACAGCCACTTGGCTTTGAATCATTATATAGGAGAGAAATAGTGAAAATCAGAACAAGATAATATTGTTACACACCAGCTGCATTTGTTCTGCAAGGGAAATTTCACAAAACTGTACAGTACAATTACTTATAATCAAATAAATCTTTTCTTTATATGTTTACACAGAAATTCATACCAAAAATTGCCAGTTTTCTGACTGTGATTGTTCTATGAATATACATGTGAATAGTTCCAAATTTTTTAAATAAATTACTTGGTTTTGTATGCAGTTGTAATTTTTTTTATTATACAGCAATCTGGAGGAGGGAAGGTTGCTTTTGATGCTACTCTCCAAACCTTTTCATAGTTCAGGTATCTTAAATTGACAATTTTTTAAAATGCAATAGCATAAAATACCTGATCATTTTTCATAATGAATATGTCCAATTTAGGCATATTAACATAAGTTTGAAAGGCATGACCCAAGTCATCAAGTCCAGTTTACTATTCAAGGCAGCAAAGTTACATAACTCTTCTGATATGATCACCTTCCCAATGTGCTAACAAATGGAAAACTACAGACGTGCTTTGGTCTCCTAGGCCAATTGAGACAACCTCTGCAACCATGTTTGGTGTGTCTCCATTCCCTCAGACAACTATTTTTTCACACTTCTGGATTGTAGTATTTTCCTGGCATTAGTTGGGCACAATTCTATATAGCATTCCAGGTAAATTCCCAGCAGTGTCTTCTGCAGTTAATATTACTTCTAATACTTCACTTTTCCTCAACTAATATTCATCATGTAAATGATGAGCTCCCAATTTTAGAGGAAAAGTGCTTCCAACTGTATGACTATATATTTTGTACTGACAAATTTCCAGTATCAAGTTCATCCAATTATGTTATACCACAGTTCTCCTCAGTTCTGAAATGCCTCTGGCCTCCTCTGAAGTAAAATTATGCAACTGAATTGTAGAAGACAAGGACTTGTAAAATAATTAACTAAGCCCTTTGTTGCCATTTTTTTAAGAGTTTTATGATTTGGCTAGTGACTATTATATTTAGCAACCTGTCCCATTAGTCTCCAGGAGCAGAGAACAAAAAATTATATACAATCAACACAAATTAAAGGCTTGCTTTATTTTCTTTAGTAGTGGGAAAATTGAATTTTAGAGGCCTGGAAATACCTTGACCTATTTAGGAACTAAGTACTTCATGATTTTTAAAGGCAGCAGTTGTCGTGCCTGTGTGAGATTAATCACAGATTTCTGCCTGAAGTACAAAACCTAGGTTGCAGTAATATTGGTAGTAATTATGGAGTGCTTGATCTGGCCTTTTATGTATCATAAAAGTCAATGGAAGCTCGTCATTCCTTTTCAGGGGTGAAATGAATTGTACACATTCATTCTGAATTTTGTATGCATCTGAACATACTTCACTGTGTTTCCATAGAATAAACTGTAAAGTTGGGAGTCTTTAAGCTATACTTAACTAACTAGTTAACTAACTAATAAATACATAATAAATAAATAATAATTAGTTATACTTAACTAACTAGTATACTAACTATACTGTTCCAATATACATAAATTGCTAAGGATGAGAGTTATTTAGCTCCCAGTGTTGTTCTTAGAATATGGTCATATTTCTCCTTATAAGACATTTGAATATGGAAAAATACTAATTTCCAGTTTAAAACCACTGGATATAGTCCTTCTCCTGTATCTGTTACTTTTAACATCACCAGGCGGTCAGTCTTTCTATTTTCTAGTTTTTAAATGTAACATAAGTACAAAGCAAGTAACATAAGATACAAAGCACTGTTTCCTATTTTATGTTCTTTGCCTCCTGTAACAGATCCTGTTCTTTATATTAAACCCCCTGCACAACAATACTATATTCTCATTATATCTCTATGTTTTTGCAACATTTATCCTGCTGCAACAACCCCAGCACAAACTATACAATCCTATTTACTGCCTGTTGTTAAATTTCTTTGGTCTCTTGGGTTGATGGTTGGGCAAAAGCAGTGTGTGATAAGGCTGTCACAGAAACCAAAACAGAATAAGTTTAAAATTCCCTTTTGTTTCAGAAGAGTTATTAGTTGATTTCACTCCTCATCATCAAATATAGGCATTTCCTATTTCTGCTTCTGAATATTTTGTCACCTCTCTAATGGAAGAGGAAAGTATTCCTTTTAACTGTAATGTTTGAAGGTTTGTGATTTTTTTCCCCTAAAGCAGCCAGCTATTATAAATAAATATATATATATGGCAGTTCAGTGTAAGAAAGACAGCCTTAGATCAACAACCCCGACTCCTACAGCTTCAGTTAGAATTCCTTCCAGGAGCAGCAGAGTGCACTCAACAGGAGAAGAGAGGTCTCACAGCTGTTTGCAGGAGACATCTTTTCAGATCTCATTTTTGGTTGGTGGGTAACATGCATCAGCTGCAGAGGAAGTGCAGACACACTCAGTGAGTCTTTCTGAGATCTCATGAAGCTCCTAAAGTGAAAACACTACTCAAGTCTCTGGCACTGGGGACAAGTGAACATAGTCCTATCAGTATGAGGCTATGCTAGTGGCAGAGCAGCTTACAGTGCTAGAAAGAGGTGATTATGCAATCAGAAATGGAAACTTCTCTGTAATTAAAGGAAAGTCTTTATTCACATTTTAACAGCTTCAGTGAAGTATAGTGGCTGTAGGCTAATAGTTAAAATGTAATAACCAGAACATTCTAAGAGGTTGTGTTTTGTCTATAGTGCTGATTAAATTTGTTTATGAAAATGTGTTTAGATGCTACTTAAAACTGGGGCTATTCCTACTGCGTAGATTGGATTGAAATGACTCCTTATATCTCTCTCCAGTATTTGTTGTGCATAAACAATTACTTGGGATGTAACCTTTCATCCAGACATTGCTTGGCAGTAACTAGGAAAATGTTGACACACTGGCTCCATCCCCAGGCTGCAGCCCTGGGAAATTTTAAGTAAACAATTTCAGATTGTGAGCAGCTGCAAACAGCTCTGCTCAAAACTGCTTATACAAGAACTTCCCACTCCATGTCAGTTCCGATGGATTAGAGTAACAAAGAACTACTATTCACAGCATTTTATCTGTCTCATGTTGATGGAACTTAGTTAGGAAAGAATTCCCCAAAGCAAGTAGTTGTGTCAAAGAGTGCTGGTGATGCTCTTATAAATGAAAAGCTAGACTTGCCAATACGTGAAGCAATATAGCAAATTTACTAATTTGATCGATAAAAGGTGAGCAAATTTTACAGCACTGTGTGAGGGTAACTGCCCTAAGCAACGCACAAATTCAGGGTTCACGTGGTAGTCTTCTTATACCATTCTAGGCACTTCACTTCCTCAAACTTTCAATTACTTTCTACTTGCTTTTCTTCATAATCAGCAGTTGTGGTTTTTGAAGCTCTGTTGTTGAGGTGGTCTGAGATGGTCTTCTGATGTCTCTTCAGCCTCCTATTCTTCTAAAATATCTTTTTTCCACTAGCATTATTTTGGTTATACAGTTTGTCTAAGACAGTATATTTATATTCTGCTAACATACATTTTGCAAGCCCTCTTTCAGTCATTTCACAACTTACAGCCAGCATGTGTAAAAAAATGTCGTCATAGGGCCTCTTTCTCAGTTATTACAAAACTTAAAATAAGCATGTTTAAAAATGCCTCTCAGCTCATGTTAGTCTTACTTCCCCTTTTTAAGTGTTTAGAAATTCTTCTATACTCAAAAAAAACCCAATTTATAGCTTGTACAAAGAATAGTTTGAAACTTATACTACAAGGTAGTTTAAAGCTTATATTAATTACTTGTAGATAATTACAATTTTGTTGTTAAAACAAACTGTTAGCTAGAAGTTTACTGTTATATAGTTGCTTTGTTATACCTTACTTCCATGCCTTACTTTAGCTGATTCTTAAAACTTCTTTATAATAATCCCATGGTCTCTGTGTGCATTGCCCAGACACACATACATAGATGGGTGCTATTCGATTGACACAAATCACAACCTGATTTCTCACAATGCCCAGGTAGACTTCTTCCACTGACAGCACCTCAGCATCTGTTAGAATCAAAAGGAAAAAGTGATCAGAGGATGTCCTTCTTATGCAGGAGCAAAGAAGGAGAGTTGCATGGAAATAATGTGCTTGGAGCCTTGGTATGCTGATAAAAAGCATTGCACAGGACAGTAGAACAGGGTTTTCTGAAGGAATACTGACGCCCAAACAAGCCTGTTTGACAGTGAGACTGTTGTTCGAGTGTTATTTGTACTGTCTTTATGAATCCTGGACTTGTTTTCCTTGAGAAAACGATTTACTGGGTCTTAATACATTAATGTAGTGTAGCACATGGAGGAGGAAAGGGATGGACACACGCAGTATTTCAACTGAACTTTAGAAACTCATGATAATCCTGGAGAGCAGAGTTGAAGTCTCCAGTCGATTAAGCTCGAGTCATGGAGCGGTAGGATGATCACAGCAGGATTCCGCAGCAAAATGCTTACAACCATTCGCTAGATAGGGATAAGATAATGCTCATTTGAACCCTTCTCATCGCGTAGGTCCACGCGTTTCCCAACACAGGTGGGGCCCCTTGGTAACTCCGCGCCCGCCGTGCTTCTCGTCCCAGCTCCGCAGGCGGCACCGCACGGGTGCCCCGGCGGCCGGGCCAGGCCGGGCCGAGCCGAGCGCGGCCTCTGCGGCGGGGCCGGGCGGGCCCGGACTCTGCCTCCCTCCCCCGCCCGCACCTTTCCCCGACCGGGCCGCCGCCAGCTCCGCACCGCCCCCGCCGTGTCACTCAGCCCCATCCCGGCCCACACCCCCGGGCAGGGCGGAGGCAGCACCCTGTTCGCACAGACACCCCGTTTCCCCGCTCGGCCCGCCCTGTGCCGGCGGGAGAGACCGGCCCGCTCTGCCGCAGCCCCGGCCGGTAAGGCCCCGCTCCCGCCCCTTGTCCGCCATCAGCTCCGCCGGGTGCCGGCGCTGACGAGGTTCGAAGGCCGGGCGGGTGGGAGGGAGGGAGGATGAGGTGGCCCCGGGGCTCCGCAGCCGCGCGGGGGGCGCCGGCAGCGCTGGGGGGCGAGAGGCGGCGGGAGGAACCCGCGGGGCCTCGGCCGGGGGCTCTGCCCGCCGGGCCGGCGCGGTCCCCACCTCCCTGTCCCGGGTGTCGTTCGGGAGGGGAAGTTAGAGCAGCCCGCCTGAGCCGCCCGTTCCTCCGCAGGCCGCCGGGACGATGACTTTCCAGTGGACGGCAGTGGCTGCCTTCCTGTACGGCGAAATCGCAATAATTCTCGTGCTCTGCCTGCCGTTCATTTCTCCGCTGAGGTAGGAGAACTTAGGTGTGATGAGCAACGCAGCTCGCTCTTCTCACCAGTTTGGGCTTATTTTACGCTTTTGTTTTCATAAACTCGGAGCTTTGCTGCATCCTAAACTAGTTGTGAACAAAGCCTAAGGAATGCTGTTCGGGACTTGAGTATCAGGAGCTGCAAGAATCGCAAGCCTCTTTAAGGAGCTTTATGTTTTCTAGGCAGTGCTGATTCATCCGAGAGCAGCGGTCGGGGTGTCCAGAGGAGCCCCCTGCTTTGCTTCAGCAGGTGGGGCGGCTTCTCCCAGAGGCAGCATAGAGGAAGACACCTGGCAGTAATAAATGAGAGTGCGGTTTTTTCAGCATTTGTTTGACATATTTGTGAGGTGCAACTTTATGTTTTGGTGTACACTAGGCATTGTGGGTGCAGAACAGATAAGACGTCAGATATTCAAAGCAAGCAACAAACTGTAAGGGCTGCAAGAAATTTGTGATCACTTGTTTAAAAAATCTGGAGTTGAGTTTGAAACAGAAGGTTCAGGACTACTGGAATAAAGGCCTCTGTAAAACTCCATAAAAACTCATATATAGATTAAGAAAATACTACTACTTCTGGAACACAACACAGCAATTAAGAAAATAATCGATTCTTCTAAAATAAATGCACACAGGGAAAGAAACAAAATTAATTTATTACCCTTACTGAGGCCTGACTTAGAGCATTTTCTTGTTTTCTGTAAGTAGCTCTTCAAATTTGGTAATATTATTTCCCTACAGGAAATAATATTACCAAATATTCTCTGCAGGAGGCAAGAGAAGCAGACTTATGATTTCTTTTTAGAATATCAGGAAGTCTTAAAAGAAGAGCACACAAAAACCTCACAACCCCCCAAAACAACAAGCAGAATGAAAGTTTAAAGCTGTTGTTTTGGGTTTTTTTAAATGTCTCTGTCTCAGCAATGCTCCATAAAAACTGTTGCGTGTTTGTTTCCTGCATCTTTAGATATATTTAGAGTGATGTAGCTTTTACTACAGCTTTTACTGTCCTCTTAAGGAACAAGCGTTGTTATGGAAAGTCTAGATTTTACTACTTAAGCCTGCGGAGGAGTCTTGAAAATGACTGTCTCCTCAAGTGGTACCAATGATTAGGCATGTTTCCTCAGCTTGAGAAATTGAAACTGTTCTAAAATCTAATTCAACTTCTGTTTTTTTACAAGTTGGCTTATGAGGAGTTCAGCATTTCAACATAGACTATTGAGTTGTTCTATTTCTTATTGCTCTCTAAGCAAAAGTGCAACTGTGTAAGAGGAGTATTATGGGATCCATAATCATCAGATTATTAATGGCTTATGTGAGGAAACTAGTTGCAAGAATTTCTGCAGGCTGATGTCACAAGCATAATACCTTGGGAGTATTGAAATATATTTCACTTATGATTCAAACAGAGTCCAGTGTTTGTGGCTGAAAAGCAAATTCATAACGTGCAGCTTTACCAAAAGTCATTCAAACTTTAAGCTTAGTGCTTTTAATTACATGGAAAGGATAGATTTGTGTCCTTTGTTTGGCGCTTTCAGCTATTCCTCTGAACAGTGGTTTCCAAACAAGTGAAATAACTTTATCCCTTATGTGATATATACAATTACCTTCTTAACAAAACTAGCAGGAATCTCGTGGGGTTAAAAATCGGATTTAGCTGCTATGTCAGTACCAGAGAGCAGCAGCTCTGCCTGATGCATCTTGGTGGCCTGGGAGCTGGTTCTGTCAGCAGTAAGGCATGCATGGTTACTGACAGGTGGGAAACTGCTGTTCTTGGAAGTTTCAATTTACTAAGTTGTCAGTCTTCAAATGGATTCATTGTCTCTCTTGTGTGTGCACATTTTTTTAATATTTTTTTTTCAAATTTGCTAACGAGTTTTCAAGTTCCTGGGGAAAAAGTAAATTGACAGTATAAAAATGCAAATACACAAAGTGATCTGTTCTACCAGGTGTAGTACATTTAAAATTGTGGCTAGTATTGTAGTTTGGAAGTTTTATATTTAGATGACTTTTGTCACCAAAAGGAAGTGAAGTTTTAGTAAATGTGAATGTCAGTACTTGCTGAGGAAAAATAAATGTGAAAATAAAACACAGGAAGATTTTCCTGTAAAGAGATCCATATTTTTAACCTGATTATAACTTGGCGGTGTAGTTTATCTGAGGTCATACCTCAAAGAATCACTTCTTAAGTGGAGGTCAGTATGGAGCTTGAAAATTGTGTGTTTAAAGAGTTGGTGAATTGGCTTTGTGTGAGTTGTAGCTTGAAGTAAGCTTTTTGTTTGATACAGACTGTGGCTGTCTTGCTGTAAAGAATTCAGATTATACTAGAAGACTTAAATGAGGTTTTCGTATGCACGGTGCTAAAACATTTTAATTATTTCTGGTGGAGAACTGGAAAAAACTATAGGAGATGATGCTACGGTCTCATTTGAATTAAATTCATAATTGTTTGGAAACTGCTGTCAAAGAGCAAATTTTAACAATCTCTGGGAAGCGTAAATAGTCTTAATAAAAGTAGGAAATTTTACCTCATATAATCAGATGGTGAGTTGTATGTCTGTGTTACATCCCTGTGGCATGATTAGGTATTATTTCATTTGTGCAGTAGTACTGATTCTAATCTTCAGCAAAGCCCTGGTTCTAACCTGCGGTAGATGCTCTGTAATCACTTGTTTCAATTCATTTGAGCACACACTGGATGTTCTTTGTCCAGCAAGTGTGACTTTTGCCACAGCCCTTCATGCAGCAACACCAATTAGACAACTAACTGTTAAAAAAAAAATTTAAAAAAATTGTCTACACCACCATTGGCCTCACCAGAAGGTGAGGAAGAATTTTCTGTAGCCAAAAAATGTATGCTTGGGAAAGAGGTTTTAACCCTTAACGAAGTATGAACACAAGACTTGTCCTTTTTGTTGTCATTACAAGTTAAAATGTAATAACAATCCTTGTACTTCAGAGTTATGCAGACTCATCTTTGTAGAAGATAAGCCTTCTGAAGGAGGATGGTAGAGAATTTCTGGATGTTTTTAATTTTATTGCCTACAAGAGGTATTAGTGGATAAAAATAAAAATAATGGAACGGGTTTTACAGTCTTTACCCTATCCCTTGTTATAGTCAGGACTGGATATAACATAGTGCTAGCCAAAGTATAAGCTAAAATAAAACATATCTGCAGAGTACCTGCTATCGTGCAAAAAAATTTGCAAGTTAAAGAACTTGCAAAAACAACTGTTTCCCCTGTATTAACAACAAAAAAAGAGAAGTTAGATTACTGGAAAAGTTAATGTATACCTAAATTATATTGTGATTAAAGGAGCTGTTGAGAGACGTTATACAAGTCTCTTATCAATAACAGAGCTCTCTTCTGTGGGGTTGTAATGCTCTTCTGTTAGTGCTTAATTATTTTTGAATAACACAACTCTGTTTTACAGATGGCAGAAGATTTTTATGTTTCCTCTATGGAGCAAAATGGCAGTATTTTGGAACAAGATGTTCCTTACAATAATAGTTCTGTTGATCGTCTTGTTTCTTGGTAAGTGTTAATTTCTTAACAAATGGGTAAAAGAAACATGGTACATTTAGTTTATATCAGTAAACTAATGGAAGGGATTCAAGCCTGGTGTAAGTCAGCTAATTTATTGAGAAGTTACATAGTGCAATGGAAGAGGAGAGGGCTGCTGCATCCACATTGGGAATCCAAATGCAATTGTAATATGCTGAGTGAATGAGAAGGAAAAATGGAGCTTAATCTAGGCTGCTGCTTGGTTTTCCTTTCTCAGACAGATAAATGAATCTGACACCACAGTTTGGCTGAGCTGCACCTCATGCAGCAGATGGCACTCTTTCTTTTGGTTGCTGTTGAAATAGGACACCAGAATATATCAAAGCACTGGGCTGTTTGAGTACTTTTGCTCAGCACAGATACAAAACAGGTGCTGGCTACATCTGTAGATCATAAGGTCTATGAAGTAAGAGTAAAGCTTTAATGGTTACCGTATGCCTGACTGATTTCATTTAATGTCTGTCCTGACTGCTGTGTACGAAGCATCTCCTATATTTCAGTGATGAAAGTAGTTCTCCTGTGTTTCAGAGATATTAATTAAGTAGTTCTCCATGGATAAGTGTTTCCAGTGCTTTAGAATACACATGCTACTTAATTCCAGGCTACTTGAAATAGAAAGAAAAAATGCATGTTTTTTCTGCTGAGGGAAACATACAGATGCACATACATATATAACAATGTCAGACTAGGCAACAGTACTATATTCTTAATATTTAAAGTACCAGAAATGCAAATAGACTATTCTGTTATTTTTTTAAGATTATGTTTATTATTCTTAAAATTAGGCCTTCAGTAAATGGCCTAAGACTGAGAACTAATGTATTTAACTTACTCTGTTGAAATCTGTTGAAAACTTTGACCAAAGTTTGCTTTTGAGTTGGTGCCGGTCATTAATTTTGTGGAAAGGTAGAATTGGGCTAAAGGAAAACAGTGATGAGATACCTGCCCCATAGAATGAAGTGATAGGTTATTGCAGGCCTAGACTCTTCCTATAGCACAGGGACATGCATTGTTTAAAGCTTCACTTCAAGGTTTTTTTACCACCTAAATAACTTATACAGATGAGAGAGACAGTCACAAGTGATGATATTCACACGTGCTTTTGTTTGCAGTTGATTTTGCCTACTTAGACAAATGCAGCAGCAATTTGATAACATCTGGCCAGTATATTCTGCAAGAACTCCAGAATACAGAATAGAGAAATACAGAATATACACAGAATACATATAGAATACACAAAACTACAAGAAATATGTATTTTGTTGATATGCAGGAGGAGATTTAAGGTGCTGTATTGGTTGTAAGAATGTCTGATGATCTTACATTTAAAGATTGTAATATGAGCTCTTAACTGGGTTAGGTTTAGGTGGATGTAAGTCCTAATTAATTATTTTGTCCTTTGGAAGGTGTTTGCAGTGCACTGGCCCTTTTGCAGGACTATCAGGGGTATGTGATGGAAGGAAGCCAAAAGATGTATGAAAGGCAGATGAAAGAAAGCTGAGTTGTAGCTTTTGTCCACCACTCCTTTTATGCTCTTGTTGCAGTTAGTAGTCAGTACTGATGTTACTGCTGCTGCATTGCTACAATCTTCCTATGTTGATGGATGTTTAAACAATTTTCTCCCTCTATGATTGAAGCATAAACTAGACCTTTCTGTCATTACTAAAACACATGTGTATCTTAAGAAAACTCTGTGTGAAGCAAATACTTGAGCACATACTACTTCTTTTTGCTGCTTTTTCTCTTTTCTCACTGTTTGTCCACTGGGGAATTTTAGCTCAGTTGGCAGCAGTGACATTTTGACACCATAGGGTCTTGGGTAGCATCCATAGAGCAAGTTGCTTTGGTCTGGTGGCTAGGTACAAGTGTTTGAAATACCTGTTCAAGCATATTTTGGGCAATGGTTTGTCAGTATTTCTGGAAATGTGCTAGAGCACTTCACGATTTATCAAGACCGATCTTTAAAATGCATGGATAACATAAGTGATGTCACTATTTGTCCTATTACTGTTTGCTGAGCAGAAAGTCGAAGTACATATTTCTAGTACTAAGGTGTGGTTTAGCATACATGTACACTCACAGATGTGAATAAGAACAGACTGTTTTTGTTTGCAGATGCTATTAGAGAAGTCAGGAAATACTCATCTGTTCATGTGAATGAAAAGGCTGCAAATGTCAACAGCAGTGCCTTTGATCATATTCAGATGAAACTCTTTCGGTCGCAAAGAAACCTGTATCTCTCAGGTTTTTCCTTATTTCTTTGGCTGTAAGTATAACACTTTTCTAATATTTACATAGTATGTTTATTACAAGAACTACTGCACAAAGTAATTGTAAAGATCAGAATGACAGTTTCAGGAGGTTAAAGAATTAATTGTGACCAGGTTGGCAACAAGGCAAGTAAGAACAGGGAAAATAATGCCTTACAACTGTTTGAAGATGGGAAGGCTATGTGAGCAACACATGGAAAGAAACATTTTGAATGCTCTAGAAAGAACGTATTTTGCAGAAGTTTCTTTGGGGAATACTCACTTCCTTAAACTTACACTCTTTGTTTTGCACATGGAAAACAGGAATAAAAAAGCCCTCAAAAGCTAAAGTAACTCCTAAATAATATTATCTGGCAAGCTGGTGTCATTGCACCCTGCTATATTGAGAAGCAAAGCTTGAGTCTGACCTGAGCCACTTCAATCTCAAGCTTGAAGTAAAGAACTGTAGGATAATATTCCAGCTTTCAAGGAAAGTTTCAGTTGTATTTCAGATCAAGCACTTTGTGTCAGCTTGCCTGCTATGATACTATGATCTTAAGTCTTGTATGTTTTTCAGCATGTTTAAGTACAGCTACTAAAACAGGGTGAAGTTCTGTACTGCCTGCCTGTAGCAACCAAGACTACCTGTGAATCAGTAGCCACAACAACCTGCAGATATTATCAGTTGAGCCAAGAGCACATGAAGTCATTGGACATGGATGATGTGAACAAACAGAAACAGACACGTTGGTCTGATGACTTCCTATTTGTACATTTTTATGATGGCTGGACTAGGAGTGTTGGTCCTCTTAGGAGTTCCTTCAGTGAGCTGCTTGACATTGGCTCAATACTCAAGAGGAACACAGAACAAGAAAATCACAGACTTATGACAAACTTCTCCCCCTTACAGTGATATGTGGCCATTTTAGCAGACGATTTACCACAATGAAGTGTCAAGGAAAAATGAATACAAAGCCTGAGCAGAAAAGCTTTGGAAAAAATAATATGGTTGTAGTCTTGCTCATTTGTGATAGGAATGCATCAAGTTCTTTGTCTTCCTACAGAAAGGTTAAGTAAATATGCACAAACATGTTTTTAATCTCTGCTTCGAGAGGAATAGCTGGATTGCTTCCTACACAAGAATTGGAAGCTGGTCTCTCAGGACCCTACTTAGATTCAACTTCCAAGGAAGAAAACTTGTCAAATGACCCCAGTAGATTATTTTGTATAAAAGCTCTGCTCTTGAAGAGTTTTGCTTGAGGATTTTTTGAGCTGCTGGTCTTTCACCAAGATTTAGGAGAAATAAGCACTTCTCCAGTAGTCACTAGATCAAAGGACTTAGTAGAGCTATTTTGCTTATGCATTAAACAGACATAATGTCTGTTAGAGAAGCGAGGGGAAAGTGTTCCTTGGGTTGTGTTATCCTGTACTGCTATACCATCACCCAACCAGCGTGAGACCCCATTTATCATGAATGGGTAATTGGATGCCCCTAGTTCATCCTTTGTGACAGTTTTGGTTCATTTTAGCACATCAACCAATAGAAGAATTCCACAAGAGTGGTATATGGAGATTCATAAAGTGGAGGAGGCTTGGAGCTTGTCACTTCTGGCAAGACAGCAGCAGTTGTGGGGCTCAGCGATTGCAGAGCATTGGGTAATGCTCTACAGGTGAGGAAAATTACCTGTCAGTGGGGGTATTTGGGCCAGTTGAGCCCTTCATCTGAAAACTGTGCAGAAAAGAGGACGGTCATAGACCCTGGAAACTGTCCCCTGGGTAGGACAAAGACACCCACCCATCTGCTAGTCTGACCTGGTCCTCTGTTAGCCCATGCTGAATGAGAGAGGGATAAGAAGGGCTGAAAACTAAAGAAAATCTCAAGAAAACATGAGTCCACTGCTCACTGGTGCCTTCTAGGAGAGTCATCAGGGTATGTAACATCACCCCCAGTAGTGGAAGATGCAGCTAAGGAGTGCATATGCCAGTTGAGCATATAAAAGTCTGTGGCATCCTAGGACAGCAGAGAGAGTTGGCCAATGCCATTGCAAGGCTTAGTTTGAAAGATGATTCTGGGGACAATACTGGTGACCACAGAAAGACAAGCATTGCACCAGTCTTCAAGAAGGACAAAAAACAGGATGTAAGAAACTAGAGACTGGTCTCCCTGGAAAGGTTATTAAGCAAGTCTTACTCAAAGACGTTTTCAGGGACATGAAGGACATGATGACTTGGAGCAGTCATCACAGATTTACTTAGGGAAGATGATGCCTGAACATCCTTGTTGCCTTCAGCAGTGACATGAATGGCTGTGTGGATAAAGAGCAGAATATCCCTTTTGCAAGGCCTTTGATGTAGTGTCTTTTAGTATCCTAATAGCCTGACTGTGGAGGGACATAGGCTCAAGAAATGGATTAAAAAGCAGGTGGGAAGTTCCCTGGACCTTTGGGCTCAAAGGATAATAACTTTGTGAATTTCAGCTGGTGCTCCTCAGGAATCGGTACTGGGCTCAGTATTGTTTAATGTCTTTATTAACAACATGGGTGATAGGATTGACTGTGCTCTCAGGAAGCTGCTCAAGGTGCCAAGTCAAAGTGGTTGACATCTTGGAGAACTGTGCTGCTTTTCAGAGGGAGCCAGAAAGGTTGAAGAAATGTGTTGACAGGAATCTTATGAAGCTCAACAAAGACAAATGCAAAGTCTGACATTTTATTGGATTATCATATACAGCATCCAGGCTGGGGACTGGCTGTGTGGGTGGGTAGGAAGCAGTTTTGCAGGAAAAAAACTGGGGATCCTGGTAGAGAGCCAGTTGTGTACTGAGCTGTGATAGCAAGGATGTAGTTAGCAGGTCAAGGAAAGTGGTTATTTCTCTCTGTCTCACATGTGTGGTGTTGCAGCTGCAGGACTTAAGTCCAGTTTTAATCCCCAAAATACTGGAGTACTGCAGTGGGGTACAGAGAAAGTTGGAGGCTGAAATATGTGACCTATGAGGAGATAATGAAGGAACTTTGCTTTCTGCCAGAAGAGACTTTGAAGGGAAAATCCTGTTGGTTTCTGTGTCTGTCTAGTAGTAAAAAGGATGGATCCAGTTCATCTCAGTGGATGCAAAAAGGAATGACAAGAGGTAAAAGGAACCTGAGATGTTCTGACTTGTGGTAGAAAAGTACTGCTGCTGTCAAGAGCAGTTAAACACTGGAACAAGCACCCTGAAGGATGATGTAATCTTCCATCACTGAAGATGGTAGAAGCTCAACTGGACAAGCCTCTAAGGAATCTGCTCAACCTGTCCTGCTTTTCATGAGATGGAAGCCTCTTTCAACCTATGTGATTCTGTGATTCTCTTTTAGTTACGGTGTTTTAATGAGTCCTGCATCTGTAAGTTAATAAGCAATAGTAAATTTGCTAACCTGTGGAAAAGCAGTGACATGGGGACTTTTATGCAAAAGCAAATTATTTGGATTTTTAAATTTCTTTGAAGACCAGCTGCATAGTTACATTATAGACATTAATTTAGTTCAGTGTTGTGTTGCCTCAATTCAGCAACATTTGAAAGACTTCAGGATGAGTAATGAAAATAGTGATGCAAATAATCAAGGGAGATATTTGCAAAGCTCAGAACTGAGGTGCTGTATCAGTGTTGACATCCATATGTGTTCAGATGTAGCTGTATTGACAGTATTTTAAAGATTATTGTGCTCACAAC
Source organism: Poecile atricapillus (assembly GCF_030490865.1). Taxonomy (NCBI): domain Eukaryota; kingdom Metazoa; phylum Chordata; class Aves; order Passeriformes; family Paridae; genus Poecile; species Poecile atricapillus. The sequence goes on from NC_081289.1 coordinate 14,038,304, forward strand.
GCTAATTCTATTCTTGCAAGGCTGTTTATAAAGCTGTGTGATTTTTTTTTTTTCCACTCATTACCAAAACTTCTTGTTTAGCTCTTGTGTTTGGAGATCAATCCTGTTAAAAATACTGGGTCACGTAACAGTAATTAAGCAGCCTTCAAAGAGACCCTGGCTGGTCAGAGACCTGATTAATGCCTGTGGGTATTTAGGAGGAGGGAGGTTCTGTATCAAGTAAAAATCAGAATGTCAATGGATGAAAATATTTTCAGTCTCTTGTTACTATTACTTGTCATCAATCAGCCTGGATGTTTCCCTTAAGGTGCTTAAACAGCCCTCTTCTGGTTTTATTTTTACATCTACTGCCGAGAAAACCTTGTTTTGGTTTGTGAGATTTTTTTGTTTGGTTTGATTTTTGTTGTTTTGGTTTTCACTTGTGGTTTGGGTTTTTGTATTATTTGTGCTGTAAGTTACAGTTCTGTTCACTGTTTTTCTTCACCAGTGTATTGAGACGTACTGTTACCCTTCTTACTCAGTTGGCAAAAGAGATGGCATCTCATGCAGCTCTGGAAACACAAGTAAATGATGCTACTGAAGCAGCCAAAAAATACATGGCCGAGAACGAAAGGCTGCAAGAGGTATCTTTGAGCTTCTTCAGTAACTTTCTTATACAGCAAGTAGTTAGTACAACCTACTCTGAGGATGGTTTGCAACAGAATGCTTATTCATTTTATTCCTTCTGGTTGAAAAAGGAAGAAAAATATTTTTACAATATGTAATTAAGAATACTGAAAACAAATTATAGTAGCATCTTATTAACAAAGGAAATTGTAGTAAACCAAATAAATGAAGTTCTGTCTTTCCAGTACAAATTTCATCAAAGTAGTAATAGATTCTTAATATAGCTCTCTGAATTTAGTCATAACAAAGTAGAGGGAGACACTAATTTTATTCCTTTTATTGCAAACAGTTGCCTGTTTAGGTCAAGGCTGTAGCCTTGAGTCCAGGCTCAGTCCTAGTCCAGGATGAAAAAGCCTACTATATAACTGTTTTCATGCTGACTTTTTCTTCTTAATAGGATTTTCTCCAGTTCTGAATGTATTTTCCAACTTGTAAAATTAATCTTTTGTATTTCATGTATTTTGTATTCTTCTATCTTTTTATGGTAGGTCGGCCAATTTCAGAATACTTCCCTTTCTTAGTAGGACACTGTTGTAGCATTAATGATGTTACTACCAAAAATTTCTTAATTAAAAAAAACACCAACAGACTGAAGAGATGTTATTTTTATGCAAAGAATGATTAGGCTGTGCTACAATACATAAGTATTCAGGAAGGAAAGGTGTCAAAGATAATCAAAATAATGTATGAAATCTTTCCTTGAAACTGTTTAGACTTCTGTTTGAAGAGACTGAACCCTGAGCTGAGTTCAGACATCTAGACATAGGAAGGCTTTTAGAGTCCAGCACATTGTCAAAACTAAATTCCCCGTGGGTGTGTACAGGTTTCCTTCCAGTTTGTCTAAAGCAGTGTCTATGGTTACTGGCACTGTCATTTTTTTGTAATAAATCTTCATACGAAGACTCTGGACAAAAAGTACTAGAAGGGATACAAAAAATCCAATTGTTTAAGAGGTGTTGTAAGGAGCACAAGTCTATGTTAGGTGTTTCCCAAGTATAAAATGATTCCAGAATTTTGGGATTTGGTATTTTGTCAAAATGATACAAACTATTCCCTCAGCCATGGAATTTGTCTTTTTACTGCCTAGGGGTATGGTTTTTTTTCTTCTCTGTCCTGTTGGGATTTTGCCAAAAGTCCTCTTTTTTGTTCTGCTTTCACATTCTCTTAGCAACACATTCTCTTAGCCGCTTGTAAATGATAGCCAGAAATTGGAAACTGTAGTCCTATCTGGTTCTATTTGTGCATTTGATTGCATGGTTTGCAAAAACACAGGTAGCTACAGGTACAAACAGCATGCTGTGGCTGGATCTCCATTGTGATAGACATGGGAAGTGTTCAGGGTCGGAATACTTTATAGACATCCTATGGTTTAGGCTTCTCTGGCTTGGCCCCTGCAGTTGTGTTTATTTACAAGTGCGCTTCATTACACTGTTGGAGAAAAGCGAGAGCAATTGTACATAAGGCATTGGCTGCGAGTATAAATACTGTGAGTTTACTCTGGTGTGCAGGGTCTGCACTGTCACCTGTTCAGAGGTTCTGTGGAGCACAGGACTTAAGATTAAAGTGTAGAGAAATAGCTGTTTGCATACTAATAGAAAGAGGTGAGCACACAGCAGAGAGGACAATTGGCTATGGTTTTGTTACCAGTAGTTAAATGTCATTTCAGCTCTTTGGTTAAATAGCTTCTGGAAATCTTTTTTCAGCTCTTTTTCTTGGATTGTTTACCAGTCTTTATAAACAGTTATTTTTCTTCTTCCTAAAATAATCTTTCCCCTTTGCTCCTACTTGTTCCTGGTAAACTGCGATACTGCTAGTTCACATAACAACTGTTTGTCTCACTTGTTTTACTTTTCTTTTTCCTGTTAAGCATTTACAACTTTTTTGCTATTACAGAGATGATGTGTGGTTAGATAGTAGAAGCTTTATGAGAAAAGGATCTTGTTATGGGACCTAATATTGCACCTTAAAAGGGTGCATTAGAATAGTAGTGCCAACATTTTTGGAGTACAGGGAATGTATTGCTTGTGTCAAGTGTTTACACGGCCCTTTCTGGATCCTTTCCTAGTTTTTGTCTTGAATTTCACTGGAAATTGATTCTGGATTTTGGAACTATTCTGAAGATTGAAGTAGCTGCAGTATTCTGAAGTAGCTGCAAACCTACAAGAAAAGAATTAGAACCAGTTGCATGTAAACATGGGAGTGTTCTGTCACTGACAGTCCCAATGTGTATCTTCTGAAAAATCCATTTTAAAACCTAAATGGAAGTTGTACACTTGATAGACATACAAAGTACTCTTACACAGGAGACAGCACCATTCTATTACAAATATGCCATTACCTAAAACACTGGGCTTGTTTATTTCCTTTTTTTTTTAATTTGGGGGGATTTTTTTCTACAATGACTATCTGCCATTTGGGAAAACCTAATGCTTTGCAAGATCAGGGCTGATATTCCCTGGATATTTTGCATTAATATTAGACTAATGAAAATAAAATTAATTGTAGCAACTGTGGTTTTTAATAGGCCTTGAGTGGAAAAGGAGATGGTAAAAAGAAAGAGTCAACAGATGCAACTGAGGAAAAGTTGAAGGAGGAAGTTGAACATTTGAAAGCAGAGCTACAGAAGACATCAAGTGGTGAGTATTAGATAGGACTTCTTTGCAATAAGAAAAAGATGATTTCAACACTGAATGTCAAAGACTAGGTATAGCATGAACTAACTTCATCTGTTTCCAGAGCACTCGGCATGGATTTTCTTTATCTTTGACTAGGAACTGACAAAACATGCCATTGGCATCCCAATATTTTAGTAAATGTGTTTATTATGAAAATATATAAGGTGTAATTGGAGCACCTTAGTTCAACAAGTTGGACTGATATATTTAAGTGGTGTTGACTTGTCTTCATCTACGACATGAACAGGATCATTTGCAGGTTGCTTAAAGGCATCAGTTTGATCTTCCATGTCATACATAATAGCCACTCTCCCTGTATAAAATGGGGAAATATTGTGGTTGAGGATTTTTACTACCATAGGGTTTCTGTCAGACAGCAGAAAAGTCATTGATTAGTGTTCTAAATTTATATATGTTCTGCAGCTAAGGTGTTAAGATGTTAGCTTCTTTAATTTTTTTTTTTGTTTACAAGGAAACATACCTTGCAATTTGTAACATAATACATTTGTTAGCAGCTTCCGTGTTTAAGGTTTAGGTAGTCAAAACTGCTTTACAGGCAGCCCAGACTGAGATAGAAGCAGATTTTACCTGTTTGATTCTGTCTTACTGGGATCTCAAGGTGTGTGATGCCTGTGAATACCTGCTCATCTGAAATCAGTGTTTTCAAGATAACACTGCCTGTGATTTTGTAAACATTAATCAGATGTTCAGACTGTAACAAAAATACAAATTTTCTTAGTATGAGATAGCATATCATCAAAACATAGACTTACTTACATATTGCCTGGCATTGCTACAATGTTGTAAGAAGAATTTTTTCAGAAATATTTCACGAATCCTTTTCACTGTCCACTGGCAATTCAAATAAAAAATGTTAAACCAGCTGTTTTCAGCTGGGCTTGAAGCAACAAGAGTCTTTAAATAGAGTCTTGTTAGTTCACATTCTCAGGCATGTTTGATGATGGGTTTTCCCTCTCCTGCTGTTTTCTTGAAGAAAGGGGGGAAAAGTGCCTTTGAAGTGACAGGATCAATGAAAAATTTAAATGCTTATGTTTTATTTAAACTAACTGGTGGTATGTAACACTAATATAATGTAAGCTTTTCAGCCAGGAATGCTAGAGAAAGCTAAGGAATAAATACATTTACCTCATGCTGCTGCAGCTTCATTCTCCCTATGGGATGTTGTCCATCCAAGAGATGTATAAATTAAGGCATGCTTGAATCTTTTGTTAGGGCAAAAGTGGGAGAGAGGGTCTTTCTAAGGAGTGAATTGGAAAATATTTGCAGCCCTTCTCCTGATACTACCCCCCTCATTGCCAAAAGCCCCATGGGTGGTATGGGAATTACCATGGGCAGCTAGGTGGTGTTGAGATATGTCCATCTTACCTTTTGTAAGTTTTCTTATATGTTATTTTGAGAAAATGGATAGCCAGAAAGCTTAAAGTACTTGATAAGAACAACCACATCTGTAGACCCAGCTTTCTATAGAGTGTTAGAGAACATGAATGAAATTTACTGTTTTCTTTTGAAATTCCTGTAAACTGGGGAGGTGAATGTTGACTGTCACGTTCACTAAGTGTGAGCAATGCATTACACAGAATGAAAGCTGAGATTGGAAAGTTTGTTTTGCTACTGAGCTCACATGACTGAAGTAATTTTTTCTTTGTGCCGTTAAAGTCCACTCCATGAAATTGCAGGGGGAGAGGTGAAGAGTGTCACCTAATGAAACAATACAAAACTAGTATAAAAATAAAAACGTTACTGGATTTGATTTTTGAGGTTTTCTTATTGTTTGTTTTTCAGCTATAGTATTAGTAAGAATGATAAATTTGGATTTTGTTCTTGGTTGGTTGGGGGTTTGTGTTTAGGTGGTTTTTTGCTGCTTGAAAGGAAACTTTTTTTTGGTTTTCAAAAGCAGTTTCAAGTATCCATTGCTTTGGTCTGGGGCACTTATTAAGCTGCTGATGCATGGTAATATATTTTTTAGGGTAGGCCATGAGTTGAAAGGTGGGTTAAGTCAGTATAGTGACAGCCAGGAGGAGTCCTAATTGTACACCTGCATCACATTTAAGAAAATAGTTCAGTATCAGTTAGTGCTGTAACTTCAAAGGCCATGCAAATTTCCTGTAATGTTTTGAATCAGTATTTACAACTGGCAGAGGAAATACTGTATGTCTTCTCTTTCTGAAATTCTGACTAAAATGATAGTGTAGACAGATTATTGCACACTTTCAGGAGACTCATCTATCTTTTACAGAAAATATACACTACTTTTTCCTTTTTCTCGCTTAACAGTGAAATCCTAAGTTAAGAAGACTTTTTCCCGTGCTTTGAACAGGTGGGGAGGAAGAATCAAAATACAAGACAGATTAGTGAAATTAGTAAAATCTGAGGAAAGGTTGGAAATAAATCTTAAGGTTTTTGAACAAATTTGCTTTCTTTTCAGGCTTGACTTTTCTACTACACTTTCTAATAAACTTGATTTATTTTGGAAATGAAGCAAAGAAGGCTAGTTCCTCACTACTTTATTGCAGACCCACATATTGTTGTCAGGGCTTTATAGGCACCCAGCAGTGGGGCAAACACTTTGAGAGCCTAAATCCATTTCTAGCATACTCAGACATGTAATAACATGACTGGTTAGAAACCTTCTGAGATGGTATTTTATTGATAAACTTTTATATTATGGAAATGTCTCCTTGATATCTAGAAATAAATGTACATATTGCAGCGGTACCCAGTACAGATGTGAGAATGTTTCTCCTGCTACATATTAGACATACTTCTAGTAAAATATTGATTCATATAATTAAAGGTTCTCAATATGGCTACTGGCCTAGGACCAATATGAATTTTCTGGGGAAAGAAGACATGCCATGATACTGTTTCATTTTGATGGCTTGGAAAACTATTCAAAAAACCACAGCAAAACAAATGCAACTGGGCATGAGGTTAGACCTGAGAGAAAGGTTTCATAAAGCCTTTTGTCCTTATCCTTACAGTGGTCCTTGTGCTGGGGTGGGAACAGAGCTTCATGAAATATGTACTGGCTCATCAAAGTCATTTAGGTCCTCTTGAACTTCAGTTCAACTTTTTCTGAAAATACCTTGCCTATATATTGTTGTCATAGGCATATGGTAGGGCAGGAGGAAATTCTAATGGAATGTCCATGCATCCTTTAAAGAGGTTTTTTTTGTGCAAGTGTTCTTTGTTTCACGGTTGCATAGTGTTGTAGGAGACAGGAAGAGAGCAACAATTCATGTGGAGGGCTGGTTTTGAAATAACTTCTTAACTGTTGGCTATTCTAGAAGGTATGCATGTACAGCTCTCAATTGTGAAGATTACTACATGTTTGAAATGTGCTAAAAAATACAGACACTGGGAATACATTTCATAAAACTGCTGCAAGGGGGAGTTCAGTTTGGCCTTGGTGTTGCTGGGTAGGCTAGTGCCAGATAAAAAAAATTCACTGAGCTTAACTGATGCACTCCAATTTTTAAAAACAAACAAGTTTAAAGAACTGGCCACAGTCTTTAGTTACTTAGACAAAGGCAGAGGGAAGTTGAGAAACAAGGTCTGTCTTACTTAACTGTACTTTGTACAAAACTGTGAGATGATAACCAAGGGTGGGAGCCATTGCAGTGTCACGTGCAGCAAGAGTTGATACTCACATTTGTTGATTGGAAGAGATGGCTGCATACAGCAAGCATGGGTTTATTACACAAGGTTGTTTATGCTATCCCATGATGCTGTAACATCCCTTTTGTAACAAAATATCATTTGAGGTGGCTAAAGGTACTTGAAGCAAATCTGTAAATTTTTTGGCCCTGCTGTCTCATTTTAAATTCTGACCATTATATCTTGAGAAGAGAATTCAGGATTAGTATGGAGTTACTTGACTGGAGTTGTGTTCCCAGCCTTACAGCGTATTTGTTGGCAAATCTCTTGTGCCGTCAGTGCCTAAATTCTTAAATGTGAATAGTTCTTTTTTAACTTGAAAACTCTTTTAAAAGAGGGCTCTTTTTTACTTGTCAACTAGTCCAAATCATTTGGGTTGTAGGCTTGTATTGTGCCCAATGCTAATGTAAGTTCCAGATCGTTTCCTTAGTAGCAAGCGCTGTAAGTCAAGTGATTTAGTCAGACCAGGACTAGTAGTTGTGCAAGGAAATGCCCAAAGAATTATTAGTTGTTTTGTTGCTGTTTGGTTTTTGTTTTAGTGTTAGGTTCTCCATCATTGTTGAAATGAGAAGATAATAGAAATGCTACAACTGCTGTGGTAATGTAGCTCCTCAGAGCAGTTTATTCCTCATCCTTAGAATTCAGAGCAATCTGAAGTAAACTGTCTCTCCTGGAATAGGACTCAGAGAATGTGGTGAAAAGATACTTCTCTACTTTTCTCAGACCATACATGTTACATTAGTTTATGGACCTTCAGTCACACATAAGTATAAAGGGATGTAGTTTTCCAAATGTCTTCCATTGAAACAATGGCCTAGGAATAGTTTGTTGATTGTTCTTGTAAGGAGAAGAATGGAAAAGGATAGCCTACCTCTCATAGTATTGGAGAGGCTGGATTCCGTGTTTGGAATTTACTGATTATTCCCCTCAATGGGTGCATTCATGTAGAAGCAGCATCCTCACCTCCTCCCTGCTCATGCATTGACTTGGTGGGAGGTGTCAGCTCTGGGGACTTGCTTGCTGCCAGTCCAGCTGTTGTGCTTCTATGAGGCAAAGTAACAGGCCAGATGGAAACCAGAAATAATAACTGAGTGTACTGTGCACACAAAGGATCTCCTGTTTCCTGCTGGATCAGTGTTCATATGATGGGATCCATCTGACAAACAGTGTACCTGATGAACGCGGCTGCACTGCGGTGCTCGTGCGACTGCAGAGGAGCTGGGCACTGGTGTGTGGACACTCTTGTGCTTCACAAGCCATCCAGGGAAATTGGTGCACTGGGGAATTCATGTTGTCAAAGACGTGATGCTCCTTTTAATTTTGTGGCCCCAACAGGAATGAGTCTGGATTTGGTGGTTTGTTGATGTTTTGGGGTTTTTGTCCATAGCCAACACAGGTGGAAAGGACAATCTGTTCTTTGGTTTTTCTTCTTCTAGGGTTAGGTGAGGTATTTCTGTCATACATCTGTTTTGGTCAAAACATTAAAACAATGCAGTAGCTTGTTTGCTTTCTTGATTTGTAGATACTTTTAGATATTTTGTTCGTGTTCTAAAGATAAAATAGTTTTTAGTTTCAACTAAAGTACTGCGTTGCTACTTATAAATAACTAAATAGTATTAGATCAATTACAAGGAGTTACAGCTTTTTCAGAAGTGAGATATTAATTTTTACTATGTACAGAAATGTTCAAATAAAAGCAAGATTTATCTTTCTAATTAGCAGATTATTGAAGAAGTGAAGTAGCATATGTTGGGTTTTTTTTGTCTACAACTTAAAATTCAGAAGCTTATCAAATTGTGACAAGTTTATTTTATTGATATCCAGATTTTACTGTTGAATATTTTAAACAGTACCGAGATTAGAGAAAGAGTAAATGCAGTGGGATTTGACTTGTCACGTGTGTGAAAATCAAAGTTATTCCAAATACCAAAACCTTCAAAAAATCTGTATTAATACTGTCAAGAATGACTTAAAGGATGGAGGAAAACTGTGTAAGAATATGGAAATGAAAGAAAGGATTTAAAGAGAAACTATGGCTTCTTAATCATGTTGGAATCAATAGACAGAAGTGTTATTGACTCGTGTGAATCTGAATTTCAGGATAGGTAAAAGTCCTGTCACAGAAAAGCCAATTGTAGAGTTCTGAAATGAGAATTTTTTTTTTTTATGTATATATTCAAATTAATTATTTAAAAGTAGCGGAAATTCTGGGTGAGGGAGTTCTTCTTGCATGTAAGAGAGTGGTCAAATCTCATTTCCTGATGTTTCAGGAACTAGCATCCAAAGAGAAATCTGGTTCATACCAGACTGTTTGTAACTCAGTGCTTAACAAAAACCACATCTAGCTCCCCATCTTTTCAGCATAGGCTTTTAGAAGTTTTTAGAAGTGCTGCAATTCTTGAGTCCAATGGAGGTCTCTAGGAAAGAAGAGTCTCTCTCAGGGAGTTCACAGTCAAAGGATAGATTCACTTTTGGAACAAGGAAATTTGCAAATGTTCTTTTTTTATTTGTACCACCAGATTTGGTTGGTTGAGTTTAAGTGGCCATGTGAGGCAGCCTCTACTAGATCATCAACAACATTTCTTTGTTTTCACATGAATAGATAAAGATTTAGACTATGCCTGTGGTGCTGCATCAGAGAAATATAATGATTCCTGAGATACCTATAGCAGAGGAATATGAAAATGTCTAAATGACCTTATGTAACAGCTTAGGACTAATGGCTTTATGGCACTTTGTGGTGTTTTATCTTGCATGGTAAAATAGCCCCTGTGGAGTCCTAGGCTGTCTGGTACTGCAGTGTAGATGTGCTCTCAGTTTATTTGAGATGGAATAGAGTAATAATTATTTTTTCTCATGTGAAAAACTTGTTCACAATTGTTTATCCAGCCACCACCATTTCTGCCTTTTCATCCATAAACTGATGCTGCTAATCATTTAACTCATGCATGGTAAAATTCAGAGCAGGGTGAAAAGGTGAGGTCTGTGCTCCTATAATTATATATCATCTTCCTCCTTACCATGTTTTTTAGATGGTCTCAGTTGCTGTGTGAAAATCTTGCCCAGTGTTTGAGTTCCCTCCTCTTCTTAAGATGTCTGACAGTTTTGATTTTGGAGTCGCGGAGTTTTGTTTTTCTAGAACTGTCTCCTGCAATGTGACAGAACACTGTAGTCATCGCATACTAGTCTAACTCTTTCAGGAGTTTAGTGGTCTCACCCCTTACCATCCTGTTCCTTGTGCTGATCTTTCTGAACATTGGCAATTCTCTTTCTGCTCTCTGTCCTCAACTTCCATCTGTGATGCTGTACTTTGAATTCTAAGCTTTTTTAGAGGAAGGACTGTCTACTGCAGTGGAGCTCTAGTGCACATCTAGGGTTCTAAGAAACTGCAGGAATACAAGTAATAATTAAAACACCAATTCTGGTATTTTACAGCTTTCCATAAGGCAAAAACTGAAGTGGCTACAGTTAAAAAGCAGTCTGAGGGCCTTAGAAGAGAATATGATCATCTGATGAAAGAATTTGAACAGCTTCAGGTAGGTGGCTCTGGATCACCATACAAGTACTGTGTTTTGAAATTGTACCAGTAAAATTCTGTTTGTTGGTATCTATTGTGCAAGGGAATTTACCAGAATCTCTTAAGGTAGCATAAAATTACAATTGCCAGCATTCCTTAAACTTCTTCAAAATAGTAGAATTTTGTTTTGAAAAGTAATTAGCATTTTCTTTTTTGAACTTTGGTTGGCAAAGCTCAGGTTATCATTAGCTTCAGTTTTACTGTTACTTGGAAACTAAGATTTAAATGGTTTTGCATGTGATGATCAAACTGAAATTCTGTAAGAAAAGTATAGGAGGGGTGTGTGTGTGACAAGGGTAGTATATACACTGCTTTATAAAAGTTATTTTATTTTATTTGCTTTTAAAACATGCTTTTTAATCCTGGATTATAAATGTTGCAATACTGTTGATATACAAGGATAAAAGACCCAACAAACAGCCTAGGCTAAAAACAGGCTACTATAAAACTCAAACTGAAGTACAAAATAATTTAAAAAAACCAAAACCATATTAAGCAAAAGTTCATTTAGCTTTGATGGAGTTTCTTATGTGCATGGCTATAATACCCATAAGATACACAGTAAGTATTTCTGGTAGAACTGGGAGTCTGTATTTTAAGTTGTCTGACAGGTGTTCATATGCTCCATACCCAACATCTGTCTTGAGCAAAATGCAGTAAAAATTAAAATTAGCCTATTTACAAGTAGTGATCTTGGGAGAAAATAAATTATCATTAAAATTACAGTGACCTGCTTTTCATGAAGAGTTGTTCAGTCCTGTATTAATAAAGAAAAGGCAATTTTGACCTGGTTATAATGTTTTTTTCCTGTACTCTGTGAAACCACTTACTCGTTCCCAGCCTCACCCTGTACTTCTACAAAGATTGCTCAACTGATCTCTGTGTTCAATTCAAGACCACCATGCATGGCCTGTCCTTGTGCTTCCCTGTGTAATGAGCCATAGTAGTCCTGCTGCATTTCTAACAGACTTGTGGTCTAAAACACACATCCTTACCATCTTCTGTTTACCCCTGAGTGGAAAGAACAGAAGGTACTGAGCACACAGTAGATGCAGCTCCCAAGGACAAATGAGTTGATAGCAGAAAGTGTTTTCTGGTGAGTTTGCTGCACAGCTCAGCTGTAACACCAAAGGGAGCAGAATTAGGCTGCACAGCCTTGACTGCTGGCAGCAGCAGCTCAGGTGTTTTGTGGGGCAGTGCTGATGGGACTACAGCTTAGAAAGGTGTATGGTGAACAAATCAGGTGTGACTGCAAAAGGGCAAAATATGGCGTCTGGAGTCAGTGGTTTCTGATCTTGCCAAACTTAAATTATTTCTAATCTGTCTCTTTTCAGCAAAGTTTAAATAAAGCAGAAGATAAGAAAGATCTGTAAGTGCATCTAAGATGGATGGCATCGCTACAGTTGCTTGAATGAGAAAAGTCTTGTGCTGTTGATGTTCCTGATCCATACCTGAAACAAAACTTGATTTTTCTGAAAAGCACATGCATTGCAGGTCACTATTCAGATTCCTCTAATAAATCAGTTGCCAAAATGTTCTGCGTTGCAAATAAAATGCTAAGTGGCTTACTGGATTTACCATGGAGTTTGTCACTGCTCTTGTGAGGAGAAACTCAAAAATCTTTGAACTCCACCTGGAGCAACCTGTTTTCCAAGTTTATTCTTCCCATGATGGTAGCAGATCACCATTGCTTGTTGCATTTGAGTGAGGTTCTATATCACACTAGATCATAAAAACAATTACTTAAACCTCATTTGCAGCACATGTTTGGAATGTTAAAAGCTCAGTTCCCAGTGGGTTGAAGAAGGCTGAAAGCTTTTTATCAGTGGAAAACTGAATGACAATCAGACTAAGGAAAATAAATGTTGCATTTCTAAATGCAGTGCAATTCCAAATGCAATCCACCTCACTAGCTTGTGATATTCACTTTAGCCACATGGATTTGAGTGTATTTTAGCAAACAATATTTTGCATGCCTCTGGTTTATTTTTCTTTAATATATTGGGATATTTCAGTTTTGGGTTGTCTGGTATTAGCAGTCTTTATTTTTACACTGTTTACATTGGTTTACTCCTTATGTACTACTTAACTTTTGCCTCGCTAAGTAAAAAATCTTCTTAAATGTAGATAGTTTGTTTTGTTTTGTTTTCATGGATACAATACCTCAAATAAATGTGCACTGTTTTGCATAAGACCTTTTTGGTATTCAGAAAGTTGTTTTGAGTTAATTTGTTAGTTGATTCCAGTTTATATTTGAAAGTTTGATATGTTTGTTATATTAAAGGGATTGTTTAAGTTCATGGTTTCTGGATTTATTCTTATAAATCTCTCCCAGTATACTGTCTCCTCATAGTTAATAATTATATGCACTAGGAACAAAATATACTTCTTAACTTAGTGATGTTTAACTCTTCTTGAAGATCCAGTCTCCATAGTGGTAGTTTTGCTTGCTCTGGAAATAGGATTTGTTTAGTTTAGAATTTAAACACAGCTTATCAAATAGTATAAGGCAAAATAACATACCATATTAAATAAGAAGGCATGTGTTTTTAAAAAATACTTTATCCTTGCTGAAATAGTACAGAATGTGTTTTCAGAGATTCTGTGACACTCAAGATTTTTTTTTCTTTAATTTCTATAAAAACTTCCGGGAAAAGTTACAGATTTTTCGTTCCTGCATACACATGTTTTGAAGATGTAGTTTAATGCATCCTTTTTGGTTTTTTTTTTCCCCACCCCTTTCTGAAATATTCTAAATTGTTGTGGAATGTTATCTCCAGTCAGATCCAAAAGCTATGGTTGTAAGCCTTGGAGGTGTAACAAGAAGTGCTGGTTTTAATAACAGAGCAAAAAACCTCATATTTCTTACTTCAAGACACCAAACAAAAGCAAATAACTCTTGCTTATTTACTGTTATCTACTCATATTTCAGACACTTCTGCTAGTATAAGTAGATAATGAAGTAGAAAATTAGAAGCTCATAATGAATGATGTTGTGCACTTTTCATCCTTATAAATTTGTCTTAAAAAGTAGTGTGGAATAAAAAATGGATGGCTGTGAATGCAGTGATAGTACTGATATTTCTCCTTGAGAAGGAGCTCTGAATGCTTTACACAGTTTTTTTGCTTGAGAGCATGACTGAAGTGTGAAGGAGTACAGGGTGGTATGCACTGTTTCCTTGGACCTGGAATGGGGCTGGGTATTTTCAGACATGCAACATGCATGCAACACGTGATAGATACATGCTGTAATACATTACACAGAAAACCTTGATATTGGGCCACAGGGAAATGTTCCCTGCATTGGAGATTCCTTAAACACACAGACTTTGTATTTTGCCTCCATTCACTTCTTTTGTCACGTCTGTTACTAGGATCCTTTGTCAGGTTTCCCTGTCACAGAGTATGATGATCATCATTTTTGTACTTGTCTATTGTGGATGGTCACGCCCATTTGACTGAGTTGCATTATCACACTGCCAGCTCTTTGGAGTCCTGGACTTGTTCACAGAAAAATAATCTGTTATTCAGATTAAAATTATTTTGTAGATTCTGCTATGTAGAACTCTATTCTTGGAAAGAACACAGGTTATGTAAAATTATAAGTCTAAATAGTTTATCTGAAATTCTAGTAGATGGCAAATCCTTGTGAATACTTTGCATTTGTGTTGTTGTACGTTATATGCTTTCAGGGCTTGTGGGAGCCTGGGTTAATCAACTTTAACTACAGTTCTCTCATGGATAATGTTTTAAGTTATGGTTGATATACAGGGAAAGAATGGATCAAAATTTCATGTTTTTATCTCCTGATCTTTCAGGTTGTTGGGTCACATTTTGGTCACATGTGCCTGTGTTGGGAGAAAGAGGTTGAAAAAAGTTAAATCTCCACTAAGACGGGTGGAATCAAAATAACTTTTGTACTCTGGTTGGACAGTTAATTTATTCTGAGTATGTCTCCAGAAGTAAGAATTTGGAGCCCTTTATACTCTAAATAATGTCAAAGTAATTGCCTGGTATTTCAGAGCCTTTTTTCCCTCTTTACAAATGTAGAAATGTGCGTTTTCCATACTTCAGTGGGGAAGCATGAGAGAGATTTTTCTAAAAATATTTACACAGGTTTAGTTGACAGTAGCTTTCAAAAAAAAATTTGAGGAGTATTTCCATATTTTTTTCATAAACCCCCTTTTCTGCTGAGTCAAGAAAGCAGTGAGGTCATGGTGGGTGCATGAGAGCTGACTTGAATATTAATGGACCTGGCTGCATGCTTTGGTGCTACCTTAAATGAAAGCACCTGTAGCTAAGCAGGATGTTTTTTCTCTGTTTTTATTTTTACAACAAACATGAGACAATACATCTTCCTTAATAATATAAATTGTGCAGAGTCTTTTCTGAAAATGTACCCTTGCATTAACACTCCCTGTGTGTTTGCTGCCACAGTAGTCCCTGGCTACGTAGCCTCTTTGAAAAGACACTGTGCTTTCCTAGCTTCTTGTAAAGGGTGAAAGCTCAGCTTTTCTCTCAGCATTGAAGTAACATTTGTTTTTCCAAATGTTACTGTAAAAGTACTACATGACTGCCTCAATTCTCGAGTGTTCCTTGAAATTCTGAATTTACTCTTTGAGACAGAAGCCCTCATTTTGCCTTGCCTTTGGACAGTGCTTATGCCCCTGTCAGCTGTAATCTGGGTCCTTTTACAACCTAATATGAGTAATTTTACAGATAAGTTGGAAAATCAGCTCTCAGTCATTCCTGTCCTTCAGTACTTTCTGCTGCCTATTGCTGTGTGCATTAATTGTGGAATGTCTGAAAACATAGTTCTAGAACTGAGCATCCTCAGTTCAGGAATAATGTGGAATGTTTTCTATTATGAAATTTAACACTTGTGTTTTCTTTATGAGGTAATGTACAAATAGGGACAAGCATTGCAAGGTGTATTTGTGAGGAAAACAAGAGTCCCTCTAGTTTTATATCCACTCTGAAATGCAGCTGTGGTCCAAAGGAAATTTTTCTACCACCTGCAAGAGCAAGTGCCTTGAGAGGATTTTGTAGTGGGAGAGGGAAGCAGAGAGGGATGCAGACTATACAGCCTTGGACTATACATGCTAAAAGTTTCCCTGCAGGACTGTGTGAAGATGGTCTTGGTCTGCATGAAGCACACCTGGGATGTTTGGATTCTCAAACATACTTGGGTGTGTCTGGGTTGAGAGAGTGGGAACCTCCCCACTATGTTTAGTGACTAAATTTGGATATTAGCTCTAGTGTGTCTCTTGGAAGAGAGGATATGCCAAAAACAGCTACCAGGGAACATGAATATGGGAAGGATCTCTCAAACTCATCTGGAAATTGGACACCAATTACTGCTGTAGTAAAAGCATGTCTGCAAGACTCCTGACATAAAAAGCTGTTGCTTTAACCCTTTATCCTGCTGCTTGGAGTCAGACTGTCTGCATAGCCTGATTTGATTCGTTCTTGTCTTTGAAAACAAAGACAGAAGAAGGCAGTAGCTTTGGTGATAATTATGTCTTGCAAGTTAGTGTAATAACTTCTCACCTACATGGTGAGACCATATGCTGAATCTAAGTGTGAGGTTTAAATCCCTGTTCCTGTGACTATGGAAGAAAAAGGTGCTAAACTACTCCTTTCTTTGTGAGTTTAACAGGGTATGGAATGGACAATGTGAGAGGAAGGAAGAGAGGAACTGTTATTCTTGGCCAGTAAGGACAAAATCTTAAGAATCTTTGATTCTTCTCCAGACATGATTTGGGCATTAGAGGTCTAAGGAAACAGAGCATACAGTGAAGGTAGGAATCTTGGAAACAGGCTGTGTATCTGTCCTAGGTTGTTTGTTTCATACAAAGTACAAAGTGAACATGAACTAATTAGAAAATAATAGCAAATAATAAGGTAAACAAAAGGATTCAGAAGACTGATGCAGATTTCAAGCTAAAAAAACCCGTAACACCCCTCCCCCAAAAAATCAACAAAAGACCCTCCACAAAAGAAACTCACTCAACCAACAAAATAAAAAAGCTAAAGTTGAAAAATTAAAAACTGAGAGCCTGCCTTCTAGCTTTATAGGTAAGAGCAAGGGAGATCCATCCTGAGTGGGGTCAGCAACATCACAGTTCAGAAACACATTGCATCTGATTAGACACAGATGTGTCTCTGTGTATGGGATCCATTCTGAGCTACGGTTTACAGTCTTTACCCTCTTCCTCAAATAATTGTCTTTTTAAATTCTGGCAAATGCATTGTGTTACACAGCTGGAGATTTTTTTCCCCCACTTGAAACCTCTTGTCCTTGAACTTGCATACTTCTGTCCTGCCAATATTCATGGTCCTACAGAGTTCTCATCTGCAGGTGCTCCTACTGCATCTCATCACCTGAGGTGCAAAAGCTTGGAGTACTGTTCAGACAGACATGTGCTGCAGGAAACAAATTTGAAAGGAGTGGGAGTTACAGTCAATTCAGATTCTTCTGACTGTACCCTTCCTGTGTTAATTACTTTCTCAGTACTATGTCATTTCCTCTTGCTATCAAGCAGTTCTCCTCTAAAATCCTAGTTATATAAGTAAAAAGATAATTGTAGTTTTGTGAATATTCTAGGAGAAAATAATACGTAATACACAGTCAGTCTGGAAACTGAGTTTATGTGGTAATTGTAGGGCATCTACATTGGGTTCCTGCAAATTATTTTGCTGATTAGCCTAGAAGCCATTATACCTGCTGGAGTAATTTCATTGTCTATGTATTAATTTTAGAACTAAGATGATGTTACCACAAAAGCTTCTTAAAGTTAGTTTTCAAAACTGCTTTTCATGGTGCCCCATTTTTATCTGGAGTGGTTTCTAACCTAATACGTTACTCGGTTTTGATGGCAGCTCAGTTTTCAGTATGTGCTTTAGGATATGTCTAATGTGTGTTTTCCAGTATTACTTCCATTTCCCCATACTATTATCTGCTAATGAGAAAATCTGAAAGCTTTCCTACCCTGGATTAAGTAACGTTTACATCAGACCACTTTCCTTGTTCCTCTAGAACAAGGCAGCTTTTACTGACTCGAGTGCCATGCCTACAGGTTTCTACAAAACGCTGGGACTTGTTTTAGGAAGCTGGCTGCTTAACTGCTGGGTACAACATTGCTCAGATCAAAACTGTTCAGCAGTTTACACAGATTTCCCTAGAGTGCAGCAGAGGGGAAGCCAGTTGCAGAATTAGGAAACCTGAATTCTATTAACCCTACCAAAAAATACTTCAGCAAATAGCTTCTTTCCATTTTAATAATGCCGGCTTCAACACGTTTGAAGTTAGAACTATACTTAATTGCTTTGAAACCAACTCCGTGCCTGAGTAATTCATTGAACAAATACTTTGCTTGGTGCTGTGCCCTCAGCACCTCTTTGGTGTTGGCTGAAACACTGGCACGGATTCTTATTTCAGGAACTCTTCTTGGTGAGGAGGACTTGTGCTTCACTCCTGCAACATCTTTGCTAGGCTGTCTTCTGTATTTATGGTAGAAGAGCTGAAATGTAGCCAGCAGTATTCAGCATGGACGAGTGACCTTTTCAGCCCCAGCATTATCTGTAATTCTAAATTATGACAGGGCTGCCAAGGAGCTCATTCCCTACGAGCCTCCTTCAGCAAACCAGAAGCTGCAGCCCTGGGCCACCTTCTGTCCTTTCAGGTGTGATGCAAAGAGCCTGTGGGGCCTGAGCCACTTCTTCCCACCGAGGCTCCTGCGTGAGCTCGGGGTGGTTTGGAGAGCAGGTGCTGTTTATTAGGCAGTTATATCTATGCAAGGAGATGACTCTCAATACTTGGGTCGTGGGACACAGCAGGGCTCTGGGATCTCTAAGGAGGCTTCTGTGCGGGCCAAGCAGCGTGCGAGAGTGGCTGGTCCTATCTCGTTCCCTCAGGCTCGCCTTCACAGCGAGCACTTTGGCCGGTCGCCGCCGGGCAGGTGGCTCTTCGGGGCAGAGGCCATCACCTGTCGCGGGCTCGTGTGCGTGCAGCAAGCCCCGCTCCGCACGCCCCGCAGACATTCCCCCCGCGGGCCGCCGCCTTTGAAGTGCAGCCCCCGCCCGAGGGGACGGGCGCTGTGGCTCGGGGAGCGCCGGCCGGAGCAGGGCCGACGAGGGGGCACCGGGCGGCGGGGGGAGGGCGGACGGAGGCGTCGCCCGGGCCGGCCCGGAGCCGGGTCTCTCTGTTTCCCCGTAAATAAAGCGCCGGGCCGTGGGCGGCCGTATAAATGCGGCTGCGGCGGGGCCGGCTCGCCCTGCCTCAGGCCGGGGAGCGGGCGCGGGCAGAGCCGTCGGAGCCGCGGTTCAGGACGCGGACAGCGCTGCGGGGCCGCGGGCGCGGCGGCGGGGCCGGCAGGGGGGGCCGCGCTCGCCGCCCGCCGGCTCAGGCGGGGCCATGGCCGCGGGCGGGCGGGCGGCAGAGCCGCTGCCCGAGCTCAGCCACTACGTGGTGGCGCGGCCCATCTACAGCGAGCCCGGCTTCCAGGAGGAGAACGAGCGGCGGCCGCCGCTGCCGCCCACGCTCCGCGAGCGGGCGCAGGCGGCCTGCAGGTGGGTCCGAGCGGCGGGAGGGAGCCGGGGGGCGCCGTCCCGGGGCCACAAACTCCACCCGCCGAGGGATGAAGAGCCCCGCACGCCGGGCTGCGGCAGACGCGTCCCGGCTCCCCTGCGTACCGCAGCTGCCCGCGGGCTGCTTCCCCAGAGAGCGCGCTTTTGACACCACTTCGTGCCCCGTCCCTGTCTGGAAGACAGGACTGTGACAGCCACTGCCCCTTAAATTTAAATGTGCATCAGCTCAGCTCTCTGTCACTCTGGGGTTCTCGGGGCGTTCCGGTTGCAGCTCCGTGAGGTGCGTTCATCACTTGTTTTCTTGCAGATGTTCAAGGAAAAGGGCCTTTCAGATTGCCAAGTCCTTTCTGCCCATCCTGGACTGGCTGCCCAACTACCGGGTGAAAGAGTGGCTGATCAGCGACATCATCTCGGGGCTCAGCACCGGCCTCGTTGCCACCCTGCAAGGTAAAGCCGGGCATGCCGGCGCTCCGCTCCCCAGGACGTCCCCGTAAGGGAGCCGGCCGAACACGGGGACGTTATGCAGATGGAATTACAAATCTGAAGCTTGTTATTTAATACTAGATATTAGGTATTATTTTGCAATAAATAATTTATGGTTTTAATTTATTCCTTTTTCTTTCCTTGGCTAGAAGATTTAAATTTCCTGTGATGTACTATAAAGATGTATTTAACTTTTCTTCCAGGCATTTTACTCAAAGAGTATTTATTTTGATATTTAAAATTTTAATTACATTGTGATAAATCAGATAGGTCGTGTGGTCTTATTTCTCTTTCTTGGTTGTTTAAGCCTATAGTTCTTCTGCAACTGCCTACAAAAATCTAGTTATTCACCTAAAATAATCAACCTAGATATCTATCCTTTTTGAAATTCATCTCATAAGGTTGTTCAGGTCTCTGCAAAAGACAACCCTCAAAGAGGTGGTGATGTATTCACATTTTTTTAAAAAATTAACTTGATGGATATTTAGAGTACATGGCTTGCAATATTAAGCTTTCCTTACTTCCTTATTCTTCTTATTAGTAAAGCTTTCTTTAGATGAACAAATAGGAAAATGGCAGAAATTTGTTCCAATAAGCTACTTAAGGAAGACTCAGAGGGCAGAACCGTCCTGCCTGAGGCAGCATCCATCTAAGACAAGACTGACTATAACCCTGACACATCCACCACACTCATTTCTTTAATCTCACCATTTTCACAATTTTTTTAGGACTGCAGCAGGCAAAACTAGCTGTGACAACCCCACACTTTCCCTCAATGGAAATTAAGTGTTTGCAGAAGGGGACAAAGATTTACATTGGGAACAAAGAAAGCAGTTTACGCATTCCCGATTAGACACAAGTATTCTCTCCTGTCTGTTCCCTTGGAGCATGCTAGG
The DNA here is from genome assembly GCF_030490865.1 of Poecile atricapillus. Lineage (NCBI taxonomy): Eukaryota > Metazoa > Chordata > Aves > Passeriformes > Paridae > Poecile > Poecile atricapillus. Next base: position 14,058,868 of record NC_081289.1, read on the forward strand.
AAGGCAGAGACTGTCCGAAAAAAAAGCATTACAAACTTCTGCCCCAGGCAGGGGGTGACCTGAGAAATGAAGGGATTCTTTCCCAAAGAAGAATGTCAGAACTGGAAGATCTTTGCTGAAGGTAGTGGCACTGTTACAGGATCCCTGTGCCTTTTTAAAATGAACTGGGCTGGATGGACCTTTCATATTACTTATAATTGCTATTGTGCTTATACTATAACCTCCTTATTTATTTTTTTTCCAGTGGCCTGATTTTGTCTTAATTAGAATCCATTTGTAAAACAAAATTTTTTAATATACTGTCTGGTCTCCCACCTGTGCATTAAGAAAAACAAGTAGAAAAAAAAGGGGAAAACCCAAATTAATGCAAATCTACACCTAGCTATAATTAAAAAAAAAAAAAAAAAAAAAATCTGAAATTTTAGAGCATGCATTACAGGGAAAAATTGGCCAAAATATTTGCAAAAAGAAGAGACTTCTGGGATCTTGAAGCCCCTGAAGTCTCTAATTCCCAGCAACTATGTGTATTGCTCGCAGTCCTCCCATCACCCACAGTAGTACGACCAGGACTTCAGTTGTGTGAACTCTTGATGGGTTTTGGAGAATCTTTGAAGGAGAATACTGTACTCTGGCTAACAGGGATATGATTTTGAAGGCAATTTTTTTTATTGCTTGCTGGATTTGACATCTTACTCAGATATGCAAAGGAAGAACTGAGACTCTCAAATTTATGTGACTTACTATTGGTAGATTAGTTTTTAAGCTGCTACTGGGAAAAGAAGTGGCCCTATTTTCACAAGAGCTGAAGGTACTCTGAAGCATGTTTGTCATGCAATAATTCAGAGTCTTGCCCTTGAAACTTCTGTCTGTAGCTAGAACCTTCACATATCCTCCTTTTCTCTCTAGAGGCAAGCTCTCTTGCAACAATGCTCTTACTTAAGTTTCCTATCTCAGCCTGTGTGTGGGGCTACCTATGCAAGTATAGGAACATCTTTCAGTACTTACTCTGGTATTCAGCTACCAATGTGGGATATACAGTCATTTACAGCCCTCAATACTCACTCACTCACTCACTCACTCACTCACTCACTTACTCACTCACTCACTCACTCACTCACTCACTCACGTGTGCCTGCAACTGACGTACGGACAAAACATATTCTAAAGTGCATCTGGACCAAAGCAGTAAATCTTTCTGAAAGTCTGTTCTAGACAAGATAGTAGATTGATGAGATATTTTAAATGTGATATTTTGATGATCTATCATTTCAGGTTTGGCATATGCTTTGCTGGTTGCAGTCCCTGTTGGATATGGTCTCTATTCTGCTTTTTTCCCCATCCTGACATACTTTTTCCTGGGAACATCAAGGCACATCTCAGTTGGTAACTGCATGTGTTCAAGTTACAGTGAATTATCTATTACAAAGTGCTAATCCTTACTGCAGACATTTATATTTCATACAATATAACTACTTTCTGAAACAAATTTGCTATGGTGAATGTTAATATTGGTGGATCTCGGGAAATTAAAGCTTATTTCTGCTTTATACAGGCAATTGTGCATAATAGCTAACTTCAGGTATGCCCCTAGTTTTTGCTTGAATTTGTGCTGAGGTTTAAATCTACACTCTATGCAAGAAATGACAACATCAAGGCCTCAGTAGGCAGTATGAATGACAAACATTTCATCTATCAGCTAAAGCTCAAGATGGCTAAAACACAGCTCTTTTAGTCTTCTCTACAAGCCTTACTTGCTGCATCCTTTTTTCATTACTGTGGACAGTATCTTCTTCTTGCCTGTCATGGAGACCCAGAACTTGTGTATCCACTCCAGCCTCATTCTAGGTCCTCACATCAAGGCTATGGGTAATCCTTGTTGATTCTTTCTGAACACTTTCTTTAGATTATGAGGTTTGTTTCCTGTCAGTCCTTGCATTTAAAATTCTTTTACAGCGTGATCACTGAAGTTCCTTCTTCTTCATTCTAACAAAATGTAGTCTTTCCTTGTTCATCTCTACCAAGAAATACATTGTTTTCCCCTCCCAGAGCTTTGGCATGATACTACATTTATTCATCAACTTTTTTTCTTTGCTGCATCAAAAATCTCTGTATGTTTGCTTTACTTTGTTAGCCCCTTCCTACCCTACCAAGCAGCTCACATTTGCTATCCAGATCTGATTTGTTATGTCTACTTATGGTGGCATTCCTACTTTCTAGATTATCAAACACTCCTTTTTTTTATGCTTTTCCCAATGTTCTTATTCATGAAGTGTTCTCTAAGGTACCTGTAAAATTAACTTAACCTTCTTTGAGACATTTCGTGACATCTTCCTTTTCTGCATAATTTTAGTAAATAACTGCAACAAATATGATTACTTTTAGATTGTTTTGCTGACACAGTGATCACTTTCTCTGTACCTTGCCCAAAGTATAGTTTCAGTCATCTTTAGCCAATGTAATAGCACAATACTGCCAAAAGATGTGGTCCTACCCACTGGATCATGTTCCTGCCACAACCATGGTGTTGAGATCCCTGATCATGTGGCAAGCTGGACCAGCTGAAAACTAACCATGACTGAAAAACAACCAACCAAAAAAACCACAAGCAAATAAAGAAACCCCAAAACTTAAAGATATAAACATTGCTTTCACCGGGATTGGTGATCTACATTGTCTGGTTGTGATGCTGATACAGGGGAGGTGGTTGGAGCATGTTGAACATGTTGCCCCTTTGGCCTTGGTACAGCCCTAAATTAGCTCAAGCAAAGCATGGAACCACACTTGTATCTGTATGTACAACACAAGTTATTTAAAGAAGGAGCAGTATTTAAGGAAGGTGCAGTATTTTTGTCTTATGTATGCAGTGCCTGCGGCTCTTGGTCCCCTAATAGTACCAATGTATCCCAGTTACAATTTTACATGGTTTTTCTGACCTGGAGTTTCTTGTCTAGTCTGATAAATGCATTTTTTTAATGTGTATTAAACTTTAGTGTGTTCTGTTTGTCATTACAGGTCCATTCCCAGTAGTCAGTTTGATGGTGGGATCTGTTGTATTGAGCATGGCCCCTGATGAGAATTTTCTCATAGAAGGCAGTAATGCTACAGGGACTAATGGCACTGGGGCACTGATAGACACTGAATCCAGAGATGCACAGAGAGTACTGATTGCTAGCACTCTCACATTCCTGGTTGGAATTTTACAGGTAAAATAGCTGACTTGAAGACACAAGGTTGGCCCTGCTTTAATGTTAATGGCAGGAAAATACCTACTACAGCAGTCAGACATTTTCCTGTAGTAAAACACAAAAATTAAGGAAAGTTATCACAAACCTTTAAAAGCTTCTTATCCTCTATAGAGTCTCTGACAGCATAACTGGGAGCACAGAGAACAGAACAGCCCTTCAATTGCAGACCAGAAGACCTGCATGAAACTGAGTATTAATGGTGCATATCCTGGAACTTCCTTTCACACATTTCTTCAGGTCCCTTTATTTCTTTGGATGGATGATACTAAGCTACACTAGGCTGAAATGGGGGAAATATGGACCTAAGACTCTGCATCAACAAAGAGAAAAAACAAAGCATAAAAAATCTCCAAATAAAAGTGTACATTTTTGATATTTAACAAGCTGTTGTTCTTCATGATCTTTCCAGGTTATATTTGGAGTTCTCCAGATTGGTTTCATTGTGAGGTACCTTGCAGATCCACTAGTTGGCGGATTCACTACTGCAGCTGCTTTTCAAGTGCTTGTGTCACAACTGAAAATAGTTCTGAATGTTTCAACTAAAAATTATAATGGTGTCCTTTCCATAATATATGTAAGTATGCCCTTCTAATTTGCTTTAGTTTTATGACAGATATTTTTATATAATTGCATATCTTCTGCTTCCATTTCACACAGGGATGGTTCATTTATATGGTGGTAAGTAAAGGGGATTCCTTTAGTTCTCACTTCCATGAAGATCTGCAGCTGTTCATTCATAGCTGTGGAGCTCTAAGCAGCTGCCTTTGGGGTTTCCCAGACAGAAAGTCTAATTGACATCTTGAAGTCACAGACAGCACTTTTTCACATGAAGTTTAAATGTGATCATCCAGCAAAACAGTTTTTCACTTCTGGAGATTACAGTTTGTCTCATCCCTTTCTTTCTCACTTATTATGAAGGACATTTGATCATTTATTAACCCTGTCAGGTCATCTCCCAAAACTGGCAGTCCCAAGGCTCTTTACACTTAAACCACCAGGTCATTCTGGTAAAGGGCATCATTCTCCATTTCACACTGTAGCCATGCATGTGAATACCTAAAGGATGCAGATTCCCACTCTTTGACCAGGTACCTAATGGTTAGCAAATGTGAGGCTGACTGTTGTTGTCACGGCTTCATTTGTTGATTTTATAGAAAAATGGAGAAATTTATAGATTTTATAGCTCAAATGGAGAAATGTTTTGCCTGTGTTATCCAAATACTGAATTCCTAGAGGTCATGTGTCACAGAGTAGTATCCTTTCCTAGGGAAATTATTCAGTTGTGTCACTGACTTCAGCATGAAAGTATCCAGGTTCACAGTATTTTAGATTTTCCATAGCACTTCATATTAGAATAGCAGATTTCTAAAAGAGCCTGTTCTAGGGAAAAAAAAAAAAATCTTTGGAGGTTTTACATGCAAGTTCTGGCAACCAGACTAGCAAAAATACAACAGACATCTAGATTAACAATAGTAGGATGAATATAACTATATTATAAGGTAAAAATTAAAAAAGAAATCTGGAGGACTATTTGTGGGGGTAAAAAGTTATTATCTTATGGGCCTTTTCAGAACTAATAACAACTATTCCCCTCAGAACAAGGAAAGTTAGGTGAGACAAAGTACTGTATAAGAGATCTTACAGCATATCTGGCAGAATGACAGACTTGTTAATCCACCATTTTTTTCCCCATCTCTTTGTTTATTGAATGTATTGTATTTAGTATAATACACTTTTTAAAAGGGCTAAATGGTTCTTCCAGCTCCAGTAAGCCTGAGCGGGATGCTGACTTTTTAGGTTAAAGTTCAAAGCTTCTGTGGTGTCACAGGTGAGCCAGGTCAATGTGTTTGCAGATGCATACAGAGCAAAGAAATTGTTATTTCTGGTCTGCTCAACCAGTGATTTGCTGTGTGTGCTTCAGCAAGTTTTGGACTTGCTTCAATAGTGTTGTTTAACAGACTGCAACAGCAAGCATCCAACATTAACAGAATCCACAACCAAAGTTAGGAAGTTACTGTTTCCCTGTGAAGTGAAGCAGTGTAAGAGGTGGTCAGCCATTCTTATGGGATCTGTGGTAAACAGTAGAATGGGCAAGAAATGGCTTCAGTCAACCAAGGGAGGTCATCTGATTCAGTGTTTCAGGAAGGCTTTTTTAGCTTAGAAAACATAGCTGATTAAGCACTTAGATGTTGTATTTCCAAACCAAAGTCTGTTCAGAAGGGTGGGAGTCGTGCTGCTGCTACAAACCTCCTCTTATGTTTAAACCGAAAGCTCATTACTGGGGGAGATGACCAGGATACAAGAAGTGTGGTTCTAGCCCCTTTTCTACCAGTTCTGCTACAGCTACTTCACTATGCATGGGATTACATTTTCTTGGAGACAGGAGGCAAGTGAGAACTACCCTGGTGCTTAGGAGGAGGACAGAGGTGTATTTGTGACTTTTCTGTAATCATCCCTTCATGTTTTCTCTGTACAATAACTTGTAATAAACAATAGGATCAAGCAAGAGCACAGGAAGGGTAGAGAAGGGAGCTGCCTATTGCAGCCCAGTGCTCCAGTCTGGGGCTGAACTCTGTTGGGAGGGTTAATTTACTGTAGTGGGATAGTGGCTGCTTTTCTGAAGTGCAGGATTCCCCACAGCCACGCAGGACCTGTGTGTTCACACTCATTCTCTGTTAGTCAGCAGTGGAAATAGGAACCTTGTAAGGCACGGACCACGTGCACTGGGCATGCAGTGAAACAGAGCTTTGCTCATGAGTCTGCCAACTCTCTTTATAAAAATGAGGATCTCCCTTGCTATTTGTCAAAGTGAAGAAACTATAGATCTTCCTTTCCTTGCTCTGATACAGGTAGAGGTAAAACACAGGTGGAGAGTTAGCTCTTTTTACTTAGTAATAATTGACTAAAAACTGGGAAGCAGAAGCCCCCTATGTGGACAATTCTTGCAATTATGCTTTTTCCATTAAATTATTAAATATATTTTAAATATAATTTAAATCATTAAATAGATATATTATATAATATATTAAATCCATTTACTGATTCTCTAGCACCTTGACAATACATTTTCCTCAGGCTTCTCCAGGCTTGAATGAAGAATTTACTTGGCCTCCTCAAAAACCCTATGTGTCTGGATTGTCTCATGAGTATTTGCACATCCGTCAAGTGTTCATGGGTTTGTGTTGTCATATTTATTTTTCAGACTCTTGTTGAAACATTTGAAAAAATTGGTACCACCAACATTGCAGATCTTATTGCTGGACTCCTCACCATTTTTGTCTGCATGGTAGTTAAAGAAATAAATGATCGGTTCAAACACAAGATACCTATACCCATACCCATAGAAGTTATTGTGGTAAGCAAGGGGCATAACAAAAGCTGAAAACTGATAAAGTGGATGGGTCTAGCTACAGGAAGACAGGGATTCTTTTTAAGACTTAAAACTGTTGTTTTATTTTATTACAGACAATAGTGGCCACTGGCATTTCATATGCTGCTGACTTGGAAAAAAAGTACAATGCAGGCATTGTCAAGAGCATTCCAAGAGGGTGAGTGTCTTTGTTTTGGGGGGACAAGGTACTATTTTAATCAGCTAAAAATGACTGTAGTAAGAGATAATGCATAAAAGATACATTGAAAGCTGTAACCTGAGTTCAGAGCTCAGATATGGAGATTTTCTGAGTTTTACTTCTATCAATTATGCCACCTAAATATGTTGCCTAGCTTTCCTTCTTCTGTAAAACAGGCTTAGGAATGTCTATCTAATTGATGAAGTCCATCTGAAAATTAATTGCTTCCTGCTCATGAAGTGACTATAGGACTATGGAAAATGGTTGTAAAAAAATAAGGACTTTTAATAAAGAAATTCTGCCTAGATTTAATTTCTGTAATCCTGAGTTATGCCACTGCAGTTCTTATTCATGCTGCTACTGTTATCCAAATCAACTTTGTCACTTCCATACGCATAGGAGCAAGGATGTTAAGGATTACACTGGTAGAGACTTCCACTTGAAAGATTCAGAGCACTTCACAGTAGTAACTTTCACATTCCATTTGGTATTCAGGGCTTAATTAATTAAAATTTGTGGAAACACAGTAGGGGATAAAATGCTTCTGAGATCTTACTGAAGAAGCATGTTAACAATAGTATGACGTGTCATTAACATATTTATGTAATTCATCATACTATTCAATGCATTCTTTATTCGATGCTTCAAAAAATGTAGTTTTTCACTTTGCTATCATAAGGCCAAATCTCAGTCATGCTGAGAACAATGGGAGCTTTGTTGCTGACTAATAGCATCAGGATTTGGGCTGGGGTGAGCTAGATAAGCGTGTACTGTATGTCAATGGGCTGTTTCCACCTTTTTATTAACTTGAAACATTACACTTCATATTATAAGCAACCTGTTTGCCTCTGCCTCAAACTCCTTGACAGTTCTGGTAAGAACAGAATTCAGTCAAAGTTGGTAACACTAATATATTTTCTAAATGCTAGATTTTTGCCTCCTGAGCCTCCAAATGTCAGCCTGTTTTCCCAGATGATTGCAGCCTCCTTTTCCATTGCTATTGTTGCTTATGCTATTGCTGTATCTGTGGGGAAGGTATATGCAACCAAGTATGACTATGCTATTGATGGAAACCAGGTATGTATAACCAAATAGTTTATAAATATAGTGAATGTGAAACATGATGACTTATGTAGCCAAATGAAAACAACACCATTCACACACATTTTTCAGACAAGCACTGAAGTCTGATAGGTGAAAGTCTTTTGGCTCTTGAAAAAAAGCTTAAATGGACACACAGGGATGAGCCAGATCCTTCTTCAGTATGGCTTTTTCATACTCTTTCATTCCTTCTGTATTGGTTTAGTGACTACAGTAGCTCTGAAAGGGCTGAGCACTGTAAAGGGGAATTTTCTGTTCATGTCGAGTTGACATGGCCTAGCAACCTACTTTCCATTTCCACTTGTAATGCATATTTTGAGGTACATTGAGTGGGCAGATGAAAGCAATATCAAGCTAAGAAGTTGCTCTGGACATCTTTATTTAGGCTTAGTCTTCATGCAGGATTTGAATCAGCTGAACTTTACAGTTAATAAATTATTGTACTTCTCAGCATGACACCAGTTACATCAATATAACTATACTTGTAACCTGATAGATCAGTCCTGCAGCTTCACAAAAGAAGTTAATGTGTACCAGCATATGAACGTGCTGGAGTAGCTGTGTACACTAAATGGCTGAACTGATTTAAGCATTGGTTTCTAGGGGCACAGAGCTAGAATGTGACATGAGTTGTGCATCACAAGCTCTTACAGGATTCCTGCATTTGTTCAATGTCTTCACTGAGGGTTATGTTGCTTGGCCATGGTGTGGAATTAAAATGTCAGAAAGCTTCCTTCTCCTGCATCTGTGCTAATTTTTAATTTTATCCTTTGAGCATTTTAGAAAATACCCTCGCTGCAACAAATAGATGAGTACTTTGTTTAATGAGTCCTTTATTTTAGTACTAATGGATTACATAAAGTTTGACTTTAGAAACACTGTTTTGCAGTATATAAGAAAAATATGCTTCTGTTTGTCAGTTTACAATCCTCAAAGGTCATATCTGGTAACACTTGGTCTTAAAGTTGATCAAAATGCACCAACTTTCACTTTAATAAATTTCAGAGAATAATACATAAGCCTAGAAATTCTGTTTATGTTGTTCTGTTGTTGAATACGTTGTTTTGCCAGCAGTGGTGTGCTTCAAATATACTGATTACATATTGGAGTAGAAGAATTAGTTTATAAAAGCAAAGTGCCTTCCTTTCCTATGTTATGAATTTTACATGTAGAAAATATTAAATGCAGCCCAGGATGATGGGCAAATCATCATTTGATCTGGAGAAGCTAAAGTAACACCATAAAAGCAGGTAGTAAAATAATTTTGAAGGTCGAGTTGATACTATTATCTACCAATGTCTATATTGTCCTCATACATCCAGATTATTAACACCTAAGAACACTAGGAACAATACCTCCAATATTTTCTCACAGATCACAGTGGTTACATGTGAATAGGCAGGAAATTGTTTAGGTCTGTTCCTGCTCTTGTAGTTGGAGCTAAATGAAAATTTAGAGGAGGTTTATTTTTGTAGAAAAGAACGGAGACAGTCAAAATCAAATCTTAAATTATATTTTAAAGAGCTTGCAGTGAGTAAAAAGCTCTTGTGCCTGTGTCAGCTGAGTGAAAATAATGTTTGTGTCAATTATATGGGGTTGGTTGCAGACAGCTCCCAAATTCTTTATTTCCCAGCAGAGGGGTGGCCCAGATCCCAGGATATAAAGCTCCTAGGGTCCTTGTCACTTGAGCAGAAAAACCAACATCAGTAGGTGCCAGAGTCTGTGACCCAAGGGCAAATCTATGAGAATGCTGCCTGAGACTCAGCATGAGCTCATTGGGATGCTAAGAGTGAAAAACTTCTGACTCAGCAAACCACAAGTTTTCAGTGAAACTGTGTTTTATTGCAAAGTTCCTTAATAGTTCTGCTAATAATACAATGCTTTGCATTAGTTAAAGACTTGTCTAAACTCAGACTATTGTACTGATCGGAATAATTTGTTTAGCTGATGATACCTGGGAGTTAAATTTATTCTAGTACTCATTTCTTGATGCAATTATTCCAGTGTAATTCTTAGAAATGTTAGTTTTGGTAACATTGATGGAAGTAAGCTTTAAACACCTTTGTACTCAGATGAGTATGTCCACTTCAGGGGGAGTATACCAGCTTCTTTGGGTTGGTTTCCAAACAGAGGTAGCTGCACTGGCACAAGAGGAATTTGTGTAAACATTTAACAGCTATTAGTAACTAATACTCTTCTTAATATTATTGTGCTAACTACTTTATCAACTACTGCAAAAGCTATTGTGTTTCTCCATTGAAAAACTGTCTTCAGGCATATTTATTTACAGCATTATCCAATTCTCTTTCAGGAATTTATTGCCTTTGGGTTCAGCAACATTTTTTCAGGTGCCTTTTCTTGTTTTGTTGCAACTACTGCTCTTTCACGGACTGCAGTCCAAGAAAGTACTGGTGGAAAGACTCAGGTAATGACCTCTTCTTACTAGTACTGTGCACAAATAGATTTTATTTTGTGTAGTGCACAAATTTCACCATGAGATGAAAACAGTCCTAAGACGATTGCATTGCTGGCTCATGGAAAGCCATGGGTGTCTTAGCAGCTCAGCTCTAGTAGTGAATCATTTTTGTAACTCTGCCAGAAGAGGGCAATCAAGTCTTACATAGCATGCACCTTAGGGATCAGAAATCTTTTAACTCTAGTTCCCCAGAATTTAATTTCCAATTGGAGGACTGAGTTTGTCACAGTAGGATGTGGGAGGAAATCTCTCCCAGCTGGCCATATCTTTAAGCTCCCATGTGCTGGCCTGAGAAGCTCTGCCATTTGCTATTCATCATCAGCCATGGGACATCTTTGTCATATTGAGTAAATGACTTTGTTTCACCAAACTACAGTTTGTGTGGCCCTTAACAGTGAAAAACTATGGGTTATGCAGCAGCTCCTTTTCCAGCTTACACACAGTCTGCTCCATTCATCTGTCTTTGTAACATAACCTCTCAAGAGCCACTACCTAGTGTTTGTTTAGATTTCCTGCTTAAGTGAATTCCCTCTGTGTTAGCTGAAGCACATAATGGTTGCCCGCCTATGCCTAAACACAATGACACTTTGGCAGGTCTCCCTGTTCCGAAAGAAATGTATTGTGCAACTGTTGTGTACCTTTTTCTTTGTAATCCTAGAAAGAGATGATAGACTCGTAGCAAGTTCATTTCCTATAAACACTTTTCTTTGCAGGTTGCTGGTATAATCTCAGCTGGGATCGTTTTGATTTCTATTGTTGCCCTGGGGAAATTGCTGGAACCCTTACAAAAGGTACTGTACTCTTCCTCTGCAGCACAGCCACATCAGATCCAAATGCTCAACTATGATGGGCAAGATTAATATCCCTCTTTAAATCATGATGACTGATTCCAGACAGGGCTGTGGTTTATAGTGTGTCATACTGAGCACTATCTTCATATACATCTTTGCTTCTGAATACCACTTTTTCATTATTTTTCTCCACAGTCTGTGTTGGCAGCTGTAGTCATAGCTAACTTGAAAGGGATGTTCATGCAAGTGTTTGATGTTCCCCGTCTATGGAGACAGAATAAAGTGGATGCTGTAAGTAACCTAATTTTTTTTTCTCCTGAATGTTTTTGTCCAGTTTTGTTTTTTTTTACCTTTTAATGCCATCCAAGTTTCTCTTAACTACCACATAAACAGGATTTTGGGGAGTTAACATCAGAAAACTTTTATATGCATCCTCAAAATGCCAATTCCATGAGGTTAGTAAAAAATTCCCCATTTTTAGGTCAATATTCTGCTAATCTTCTTTGTTCCCTAAACCCTGCAGTAAGAGTGCCAGTCAGGGTATTTGTGTGCAGTGATAACTCCTTCATATCCCTTTCCATCATTTACAGCAACCTTGTGTTGATATGGCTTGAAAAGCAGAATAAACATGGCATGTTTCCACCTTTACCATTCTGATGTTATATTTTGCACTATTTAAATGAGTCAGAAAAGATGACCTTTCCTTAATTCATGTACATATATTTATGCTGTTACCACATGAACATCCCATTTGCCTGAATAATCTCAGCTAGTCCTGAGAAAATACGTTTTCTTGTTGTAGCAAGACTAGTGCAAGCTAGAATTTGGATTCATTTAGCATGCTAAGGGATGTGTGAACAGACTTTTCTTATGAACCACTATAACTGTATCTCAGGGTACTTGCTCACATCTCCCATTGTATATTCTTTGGAACAGACCTTCACTGTGGCTCTTGGGGCAGAAAAATATTGCATGGATGATATTTTTTCCATGCAGTCTTTACTGTGCTTAGATTTTACAGTGCCATTGGGCAGTACCTGTTTTAGACAGATCTCAAATATTTTAGTCGATCATTTACTGATTTACAGACAAAAGATCCCACTGACTTCAGTGAGAAGTGCAAGCACTCAGCTTTTTAAAAAATTGCATCTACTCCATGGGCAGTGATGTAAGAAAGAGCTGAGGAGTGCACTTCAACTGTTATGCATGAATATTCAGTGGAGATCTTAGAAAAGTGCCATCAACCTGTTAATATTAAATACCTCTCTTCGCAACAGTTCTTTCTGATTCTTAGATGTCACTGAGGAATCCCCTTCCTTCCCTATATGTCTGCATGGGGGGCATCTTACAGTATTTTACATCTTAGTAAAATAAAACTTTTTCCAATTTTGCAGAAATATTAACAAAGATTGCCATCATCAGATATAAGTAAATGCAATGTTTAATCTCACCAAAGGAATCAGATCCTTAAAAAGTACTGTTATGTTGAAAACCTCCTTATTTCCTAAAAAGTTAACTATGCCTAATAAGATAATGATGGATGAAACCATCTTGGAGGAAGAAGACTTTTGTACGTAGATCAGCTGATTGCTAATGTGCTAAAATCAGTTCCAGAGTTAAAATCTGCTTCTCATATTATCTGGTCTAGTGTTTATTTAGCATGATTAGGAGTCATATGTTAAAATTAAAACACTTTTTGTTTGTTATTTCTTCTCCAGATGATCTGGGTTTTTACATGTATAGCATCCATCATTCTGGGACTTGATTTGGGATTACTTGCTGGCCTTTTGTTTGGATTGCTGACAGTTGTGCTGAGAGTTCAGTTGTAAGTAATACAGTATCAGAAATAATTCTTAGTCTTATCTGATGAAAAAGGAAGATAATATGCTGAAACACAAGATGATTTTTATATCTGCTTGGGTTTACAAAAACTTTGAAATTAAAAAAATCTCTTTCTTTTAGAAAAAGACACTCTTTGTGTGCTATCATTTACTTACAGTGATAAAAGAGAAGATGCATTATTTTATCAGTATTTCATATCATGTTGGCCACTCTGGTGGTACTTACCCATATGTTTTATATGCATCCACACAGCTGAGTTCTGAAAAGGGACAGGAACATTCTAGATCAAATATAAACAGATGTATGGCTTTTGTAATTAGTTGATCATGATAGTAACCCTCAGCAGGTAATATTACTACAGTGTGTTGCACATGCTAATAACCTTTTCACTTACTGCTTGTACAAGACTGATTGTATGGCTGTAAAAGAAGAGCAAGGGAAAGCATGAGAATAAGAAAAAAAATTTGTGCTTCTGGCTGATTTGTTGCTGCTTAAAGAATATATGGAGTGGAATGGTGAGAAAAGGTGGATTTGAAGAACCTTATTTGGTCGTCTTGTTATTTTCCATTGATCTTTTATCTGAAAATACAATATAACTTCTTTTCTTCAGCTTGCAGTCCAGAGAGTATGGTAACTAGCATTACCAAAGGATAGTTGCACTGTCAGCAAATGTCTAAAAATAAAGCCTTGTAAAAGTTGTTACATGATAATAGATTATAAAAAATTAAATCTGAAGAGCCTCAAAAAAACACTCCCAAATTAAACTCAGATAATGTTACCAAAATATAAAGGGGACATGAGGCCCTACAAATTTGAAAACAATTTGCTTCAACTGTTAAATATATATCTGGAGACTGCAAAACATTTTGATTTTATTGTTGACTGAAATAAAAATTAAAAAGGTTGGAAAAAAAAGATTTATATAATCTGAAAATAATGTAAATGTATTTCAGTTGATTTGAAATGGAAAAAAAAATCTTTTTTTTTTCAGTGTAAAAAAATTGATTTTTTAAATTTCAAGCAAAGAAATCACCTTTTAAAATATTTTTCTGGTTTGGGAAACCAATTGTTCACTCAGCTCTTAAATCAAAATGGTGCATTAAGTAGGGGATAAAATGGCTGAAACCAAAGTACCTTGTTTTTATAAAGGCCCTTTCACTACAGTGACACAAAGTAGCTGCAACACTTTTGGAAGTCTGTTAGTTTGGCATTAGAAGGCAAACTACAGGAGTCAAAGACACTTTGTATGGAGCAATCCCTTCAATTCTGTGAGTGCCCAAGAATGACATTTACCTTCACTGTATTTTTATTTCTGTTAGTCCTTCATGGGGAGGCTTTGGAAACATTCCTGGCACAGACATCTACAAGAAAGTCAAGGACTACAAAAATGTAAGTCATTGCTGAGTTGTTTTCCTTCAGTCTACATGTCAGTGTAAGAAAAAGTCATGCCTTGCATGTTGTACACATCTTGAATTTGGAAGTGGAGTCCTCAAAGATAACAAATTTCAACATCATCTTCATCCAGATGGTAGGTCCATCTTGCATGCTGTAAGCTTCTAAAAATGGAATCCCCTCAATCATCAACAAATCCATGCAATTTTTTTAATATTAGATATGTAGTTGAACTGTTGAAACATTTAAACTGCTTCTTATTAGTCAAAATATGGCTGTTGCTGTTGAACCTTATATTATTTGGCAACAGGTTATAGAACCAGAAGGTGTGAAGATTCTCAAGTTTTCAAGTCCAATTTTTTATGCTAACATTGATGGACTGAAAAGCAGCCTCAAATCCACAGTAAGTGATAAATTATGCGTTTGGAAGCTTCTTAACTATCCGTGAGATTTCTTTGGAATTATACTTGAATTAAGTTAATTTTGGTCCATTCTCTGTAGGTGGGATTTGATGCAGTCAAGGTATATAATAAAAGACTCAAAGCACTGAGGAAAATACAAAAGCTAATCAAGAAGGGAAAATTAAAAGCTACAAAGGTAGGCCTTTTTTAAATTATTTATTTCTATTTTTTCTCAAAGGATTACTGTTGAAGCTTTTTAGTTAAGGCTTAATTATGAATTACTCTGTACTCATCTTTAAAATAGAGATGAAAAGTGTGACTTGGTACATGGTAGTATAGTTTATAAGTAGCATACAGAATTTATAATACAACTTACAGTTTTAATCACCTAGACCCTAACTTAGAGTTTCTAACTACCTGGACCCTCTCAGATCAAGTCAAGCCAGATGTTAATTAAGCATCATTTAGTGTATTAATATAACAATCATAATCTAGACTTAAAAATTACACGAAAGAAGATGAGGCATCAATACTCAGAGAAAACAAAAGCCAGTGAAGGCATCCCTGGCCCCTGTGGGTTTCTCACTGTCAGCAGCAATTTTGGTCCAAATTTCCCACACAGGACTTGCCATACAGAGTGCTCTGTGCACTGTTACACTTCCCTTTTCTCTGATGGGGTCACCAGCTACACCCGGTTGCCCACGTGCCTGGGACCTTCAAGGCCAGCAAGGAAGGGTGAGATCAGCCTGGTGCCCTGGAACCTTGAGGCTGATAGGGAGAGGAAGAAGAAATTGGTTTGATTTGTCTGATTGGTTCACAGGACCTTCAGGGCCTGAAAATTAAGGAAAAGGGAAGAAATACACAATCTGCTCAGCCATAGAGAATGCCTTATAAAATGGCATTAGTTATGCTAACCACAGTACCAGATTGGCAGCAGGAGGTACTGGTCACAAGTGTCTGTTTTGTCAATTCCTTCCACAGAAGGTAATACAGGGTGGTATTTTCTATAACTCCCAAACTTTCTCCATGATTGAATTCTATATTCCGTATATCATCTGCACATTAGAATGGTATCATCAGTGAGCCTGGTATTAATAATGAAGCTTTTGAGACTGATGAGGAACCTGAAGACAACCACGATCTTCAAGTTCCCACCAAAGAAGTGGAGATCCAGGTGGACTGGAATTCAGAACTCCCAGTCAAAGTAAACATCCCCAAGGTGCCCATCCACAGTCTCATTCTTGATTTTGGAGCAGTAACCTTCTTGGATATTGTAGCTGTGAGATCAATAAAAACGGTAAGGACATTTTTTTCCGATGTTCTGTGAAAATGAAACTAGTCAGTAGTATGTAAATCAAGAACTGTTATCTGAAGTTAATTTCTGAGTTTTAAAAGGTATGGTGTTGAAAAATACCATCAAAATGTAAATATGAAAAATACCAGCAAAATGTAGAATATTGGCATGTATTTCAAAGGGGAAAAATGCATTCAAAGAACAATATGAAGGTTGCATATTCAAGTACTCAAAAAATTTAACTGCAAAATGTTGTCCACTTATATGCATATGTTATGAAATATTTTAGTTATATATTTTCTCTCCACATGCCTCCTGCTTTAATCTGGGCACAGGATGATGCTCACTCAACACAGAGGTAGTAAAAATTTCATCTTACCATCCCAATTCAGTCTTTAGCCACAAGATTTATTTATTCATTCCTTCATTTATTCATTCATTTTAATTATGAAGGAAGAATGATTCATTTCTTTAAAGTATTTTCTGTGGCTGGTATCAAGTTCTTCATCAACACTCCTAATTAATCTTCAAACTCACAGTACATAATGAGATAATACTCCTAGAAAGAAGGAAATGAGATGTAAAGATTAAGGCCAAGTATTTCCATTATTTTTTGGTGCCCAGTTACAAGTGTGTAGGACCAGATTGTTCAATCTTCAGTATTTTCTGATATTTTGTATGCTCAGATTGATGCTTTCACTAACTTAATTTTGCAGCTGGGACTACTTAGCCTATCAGTAAAACCAGATCTTTACCATGACTCAGGTTTATCAGTTAACAGAAATAGAATTAATAATCACCTCTGAAAACACTAATCTAAGAGACTTGCCTGCCACCAGGGAGCCAGGGGTAGGTTCTAGTCTCCTGCCTTTTAACTAAGTGAAATACAGGAGTAGTGTGTGCCTTGCATCAGCCTCCTGCCTAGTTATGCGGGAATACAGGGTTTGTTGACATGACTCTCTCTGTGTGTAGC
The DNA here is from genome assembly GCF_030490865.1 of Poecile atricapillus. Taxonomy (NCBI): domain Eukaryota; kingdom Metazoa; phylum Chordata; class Aves; order Passeriformes; family Paridae; genus Poecile; species Poecile atricapillus. Next base: position 14,075,952 of record NC_081289.1, read on the forward strand.
TTTTTCATCCAACAACAGGCCCATCTGGTGCACTGCATGAGGGAAAAATCTGTGTAAGAAAACCTGCATGTGCCAGTGAATGAGTATCATATCACACATACATGGGGGACATAAAGCTTGTGCAGGCCCATGTGATCTCACTTGGAGAGATGATTATTCGAATTTTGAGAACAGAATGAAACCCTTAATTAGCAGCAATGCTTGTGCATGTAAAATGGATAGTTCCACTTACCTAGTTGAAGACAGGCCACTTCAGCAGCCAGGTACTTAACTACTGGATCTTTAAGTATAGCAGTACCTTAATTATGATGAATAAACAAATTGTACTATGTGGAATGAAGACAGTCAGAAAAAAATGAAGTGTGTGTGCCTATACATTACACAGATGTACATACATATATTTTCTCCTTACAGACTTTATTTATTGATGTCCTTGTTGCAAACTTTTTTTTGTTTAGATAATTAAAGAGTTTGAGAGAATTGATGTGAGAGTATACTTTGCTTCATATCAAGGTAAATATCCAAATATTTCTACTTTCTCTTATGCAAAGAATAAAATGAAGGTGAGAAGGGATCTCTAGATGTGTCTGTGGTAGCATCTGCACTAATAAATATGTGAACTGTAACACTGATAAGCATTGTTGGCTCCATTGGGACGCAAAAAAATCATGGGGTGTAAAGGAAATATGGAAAGTAAAAATCAACTATAATTGATGGATTAATTTGGCTGAACATTTGATTTTTGACAGTTGCAACCATGTATTTTAACATTTATTTCTTGGATTATTTCATATTGTATAAAACTATTATGACTTTCTTTTATTCAGACAATCTTATATCTCAGCTGGAACGGGGTGCCTTTTTTGATGACACTGTCAGAAAAGACATATTTTTCTTGACTGTCCATGATGCTGTGCTCTACATAAGGAATCAAATGACATACAGTGACAACCAGGACCCTATATTTGAGAAGGTAAGCATATCCAGCTGTACCTTTCCCTTCCTCCATCATCTAGCACTCATTCTTGAAGTTTCCATGGCACATTTGAAGACTAGACCTAGAACTGCAGTACAAAAAAAAGTGGGAGTGTAGTAAACTGGGAAGCTTCTGTAGTACATGAGTATTTTTCTAGATGAAAGGAAGGGTCTGTCAACTCCAGGAGCTTGCTAGTGAAAAGAACATGAGAAACAGCACATATGGAAAACACTCCATCCTAAGAGACATTTTTTAATTTCTGCCTACTGGCATCTTAAGAACCTCATCAGCTGGACTTTGCACTTGGAACATTATATTTAATTGTTATAGATGCAGTTTTCTTCAATGTGTCTGTAATACTTCTTTTGGAACCTGTGACACTATCTTGTGGAGATGGGTTCTCTAATTTTAGATTATATGACAAATATTTCATGCTTGCTTTAAGCCTGCTGGACTTCTGAATTGTTAGCTGCAATGAATAATCATTCCCTGCTCCCTTTCCCAACACTCCATAGACTTCTGATCAAAGCTATAATCTCCCTCTACTTGGCATGGATGTGTATGGAAGCTGTTCCACACTAGTGTTCATTCCTGCTGCCCTTCTCTGTGCATTTCCTCATTGTATTCTGTGTTTTTTTCAGATAACCAGAAGACTCTGTAGTATTTAAAGATTTGCTGCACTCTGCAGCATTTAAAGCATTTAAAGGGCCTTTATTAGGAAAATGGTCATATAATGTCCTCCTTTCTTTTCACCACAATTCCTTTCCTACCAATCGTTATTACAGTATAATTAATAAGTAGAATTAAAATTAATATTACTGGTAATTAGCTAGGATAGGACCCTTATTATAACTTTTTCATACTAATTTTTATAGTAGAGATTAAATATATATTTAATTATTATAGCATTTTTATAATGCTATATAGCTTATAGCTGTATATGCTGTACAGTTTAAAGACAGATTTTGTTATTTTTACAAAGCCGTAACTAGTCATGTGAGCAGAGACAGGCCCAAAGGCTCTGCAGTTTGTAAGTCCCTCTCAGGTGAACTAAATCATCATCTTTGTCAAGGAACAGTAAACAACAGACTCTTCTAAGTTGTGGAAGTTATTTAAGGTACTTCAGAGTAAAAAAACTCAATTTCAATGATATGGACAACCTGTAACTCATCATGTTTCTTAATTTCTTTCTACCAAGATTTCACTCATGCAGGAGTCTAAAGAACCCATAGAGTTCACAGAAGCCAGCCAGCCTGATGATGAACTTGATGTTCAGGAAGAGGTATGCAATTCAGAAATAAATGTGTCTATCCCTCTGCCTGTAGCCTTGAGTCATACTATGAGAGTATGGCCCTCGACAGGTACCTTCTCCATAAATAAATACCCTCTCTGGATACTGAATGTCAGTGCTAAGTGGAGGAAGTCACATTGCTCTTGTGATGGTAGTGGATTATATCAGCTCAAGTATCTCTTAATCTCTCCTGCTTTAGGACTATTTTTGCCTTACACAGGCTTATAAATAGATCTTAACACAAGCCTAAAAGAAGACTTTGTAAGGTTTGAGGCACCAGAGTCCAAAATGATGATCAACCTTCCCCTTTCATTCCTCCTTTTAACACAGCAGATAGCTCCTTGCACAATCAGCACAGTTTACGGAAGTTGCTTCCTTTGTACTTTCACTGAGTTTTTAGTTTACACAAACATGATCATTTTCCCAAATGGTGTATACTGAGAACTAACCACAGCCTGTTTCTCTCCACCTTTCAAAACCCATTTCTCTAGGCTATGCGCCGACTTGCTTCCTGAAGGACTGCTGGCACTGTCCTGCCTGTGAGCGCACAGCAATATTCATGCACCAGTACTATCTATACCAGCATTTTCTGCTATGAAACCAATCTTTGCACTTGAAGAAAACCCTGATTGTTTGTCTGAATGATACAGATCTCTATAACTCTCCAAATTTTAGCTAACATTATCCCAGAAATATTCTGGACCTTGATTCTGCAAGCACTTTCTGCTATGATATATATTAATAAAAAAGAAAATCAGAAGACTATTGTGAAAGATGTACTCAGTTTTGGGACTAGTCAGGCAGAAGTTGCACTACACTTTTATCAGTGTGTACAGGATGAAAAGCTGCTCTGTTGTCTCCCCAGGAGAGTGGAAGAGACCAAAATCTTTGGATGGCAAGCCTTCTGTTCAGTATTTTTACAAAGCCTAGTGAAAGGGCAGGAGCTCTAGCTGGCCAAGGCTTTGAATTTTAGAACATGAGTGTGAGAAGATGTGCTGTCAAGCCTTGAAAAATGTATCATGATCATTTTTTTCAAGCAATTCCTTAAATTGCTGCAGGTAGTTGGATCACTGAAAGAGGTAACAGGTGAAACTGTCACATGAACAGGAAACAGCACTGAACTATAGGAAGTTTCAAATAGTAAGTTCCTAAAGACCTTTGGATATGGGTTCCTTAGTTCTGTATTAATCCCACTGTAGCAAGCCTTGCAGTACTATTAATGATTGTACCTTAAATGAAGGACAGACAGATTATTTTGGCTAGATTACATAATCTTCATGAAGAGACAGATCATGACATAAATTAAGGAAAACCTTAGTCCCTGGGTACTTAATGGAATCTGTAAAACAGGCTGATACTGAGTGCAAGCAAGAAAGTCAGAATGTGACCCAGTATTGAGGTTTGGGGTTTTTTTAATGGAATATAGCTGTATTTTTTGTTTAATGAATAGTTATATTTTTATAGATTTTTTCTTTTAATACTCTACATCAAACTGCTGCTGTTCTTTTACTTATGAAAATTCATAATGCATAAGTGCAATAATTTACAAAAGATAAAGATTTGAGCAGCAAACTTTAATCCTTAACTAATGTTCTTAATTTTCATGAAGAAGGAATGTATTTTGATGAAAAACAGACTGCTACCTTAAATTTTTTAGCATTACATTATGTTTTTAAATGGGAAAAAACCCTGCATTGTAAGGAAACAGATAAAAACTAAAGCGTAAGAAATGTCCAGGTATAAAATACCTTTGAGTTTAACAATGTGGAAAATTAGCTTCAGTGTATTTAATTCTCCATATTTGATTACATCATAGAAATTTTCCCACATCAAAATGCACACAGGAGATTTCTGCTGCAGGTTAACAGTGGAAAAAAAAAAAAAAAATTAAAGCACTAAATAAATTATTCTGACTTCAGGACCTGAGTGAACTCTGCCAATGTCAGTGAAAAAAAAAATTCTAGAAACTTCATCCAGGTGGACGGTATCTTGCACAGTGGGTAACAGCACCAAACTGGCATCTGTATTTTCTAGTTAAGGCACAGGCTTCAGCCCTCACAACATGAAGTTTCTCAGTACAGACACTTGAACTTAGGTGATGTTGGTGCTCCAGTCCAAGCCAGCAAAGTGCTGTATTCACAATGGACATGGGCCATTTGTCCATAGGATGGGAATCTCCACCCTCTGAGAATGAGGCAAGTGTTCAAGAGGCAAATCAGACTTCTGCACCTCTTCAGATGGAACCATTAATTTCTATTGACACTAATGCTTCATCTCACCCTGTGGTTTGACAACTCACACTTTTAACTCTACCTGTCCTCCTCCTGTCCCCTTGCCAGCCTCTCACCAGAGACTGGCACTTCAGCCCACCTTACAGGCCTGAAGACCCCATCAGGCCATGGCTCCACCTCCTATTAACCTGACTACTGGAACTGTTGCCAGTGCACAAGGCCAGTGACATGTTTTTTAGAAGCTGTATTGCTTTTCTAAAACAGATGTACATTTTAAGAAAAAAGTAAAATATTCTACCTGGTAAGTGAGTTTTCAGCTAATTGTTACACAGGAGACATCCTTCTACAGAGAAGATGGTAAAAAGTGGTAGCAGTGAATTTTTTTTTTCTCAAGAAAACATCTGCACTGTGAAGTGAGTACAGATTCTTACTTGACAGAGATGTCATTACATTATTTTTTAACTTTCTTTAGTTCTTGTCTGTACAGGTATTTAAAAAGCAATTAGTCTTCCAGTCTTCCAATTCCTTTCCAAATATGACATCTGATCTGGGATTAATTTTGATACAATATAATAAAATGCACTTATTTTTGGCCTGTGTATTTGTTCTAGGCATGGTTGTTAATTTAACAGGCACAAAATATTAAACTTTTTCTGAAAAACAGCATTTCTCTCAAAGCCTACAGTGGCATAGAAAAGTAAGAGGTAATATGCAGAATGCATTCAAATGCCTAAGTGGTTATGTGCTTAATTTTCTATGTATCCATCAAAAATAAGGATACCAAAATAATGTATTTTGCAATTAAGCTAAAATTCTCTACAGTTTTGTACTAATTAAAGTATCTTTAAGTAGTGTAACTAGATGTGCTTATCTTTCTCCAGTAGGATGAAGTGGTATTTTTGTATGCATTTTGAGTATTACTGTTCTGTCTTTGCATGTCAGATATTAAATTTGGAGATGCATTTTAAGTTTTTTTACTTTTAAAAATCTGCATTTGAAAAGTAATTGTACCCATTAACTAGAAAATAAAGTTGTGCATACTGAAAACGTGCTCCTTGCATCTTTGTATTTGGGGTTTCTTATTTAGTTTGGGGGTTTTTAAGTCTTCTCTGTGTGAATTCCTATTATGGGGACATAAAGCACATTTTGAAGGGATCAGTTTCACCATTCCTTTGGGTCTGTTTTGAGGATCAACAAAGACAAACGGGAAAACCTGTTCCCTCTGCCTTGTGTGGGTAAGACAAGAAATGTTAGACTTTAATGGCAGCTTTTAAATGTTAAGGGTATAATGAGAGACATTGTCTGTAGGGGCACAAGATTCCAATCCGGGAGGCTTTTAGTGAGACAATCACCAATCTGGAGTGCATGGAGTAGAGTTACCCGTGCTTTAGGGTTGTGGAAAGACTGCTCGAGGCCATTTTCTGCTTATAACCTATGACTTCGCTGTATTTTTCTTTCCCTTCTTCAATGCCATAGGAACACTCAGCATCGCACTGAATTACACAGGAATTACAAAATGCTAAAAGTAACATTAAATTCTCTCCCGAGCTAGTGAATTCTATTCTATTCTTCTATTGCTGTGAAGCTTCCGAGTGCTCTGGAGATCCACTGTTCCATCGCTTCAACAGCGTGTCAGCAATCTGCCATTTCCATGCTAAAACCCAAGGCTGACCGCAGCCGGGAGCGCGATGCGGCGCCACATCTCCCCAGCGTGCCCGAAGGCTGCACAGGCGGCGGCCGGACGGGGCCTCCGCGGCTCCTACACCGAGAGACCCTGCTCATGTTTTCACTCCACCTTTCCCCCCAAAACCACGGGGAGACGCCTCCAAATCCCAACTAGTCATGGCTCTGCCCCGCGCACAGCGGCCCCGGAGGACACCGCCGCATTCACCTCCAGCGGCGGTGCCAGGCGGCCCCGTTCCCCCGTTCCCCCGTTCCCCCGTTCCTCTCCCGCGGCGGTGCGAGGCGGCCCCGTTCCCCCATTCCTCTCCCGCGGCGGTGCCAGGCGGCCCCGTTCCCCCGTTCCTCTCCCGCGGCGGTGCCAGGCGGCCCCGTTCCCCCGTTCCTCTCCCGCGGCGGTGCCAGGCGGCCCCGTTCCCCCGTTCCCCCGTTCCCCCGTTCCTCTCCCGCGGCGGTGCGAGGCGGCCCCGTTCCCCCGTTCCTCTCCCGCGGCGGTGCCAGGCGGCCCCGGGCCGGAGCGCTCGGCCTGGGCGCAGCGAGCGCGGCTCCAGACCCTGAGCCCCGCCCACTCCCCCCGCTTCCGGCCGCGCCCTTCCGCTCCCACAGCGCCCCGCGCCGCATCATGGACCACAATGGTGAGCAGGGGGAGGCCGGGGTCCCGTCCGTGCCCGGCTCGCCGGGCCCGCGCTCGCCGCCGGACGGGGAGCGGCCAAATGGGGCCAGCGGGCGCGGGGCGGTGCAGGGGCGGCGGCGGCGGGCCCGGCCCGGCCCCCGGGAGCGGCGGCGGGGCTCGGGTGCGCCGCGGGGCCTGCTCCCTGCCCGGGCAGGCGCGGCGGCCCCGGTTCTACCTTCGGCTCGGCGCCGCCCGGCGCTGCCCCCGCCCCCGGGGCGCTCGGCCGGGCTGAGGGGCCGCTGCCGGCGGGACGCCCCGTCCCGTGTCCCGGGCGGAGCGGAGCGGAGCGGCGGCCGATAACTGCGCCGGCCGGGCCGGGGTGCCCGGGCCCGGCAGCACCGGACGCAGCCTGTGGCGTCCCGGAGGTGGGGGAGAGACGCTCGTTTGCCCGCGGCGTTTCCCGGCATCAGTGCCCATACTGTGTTTCCTGATTTCATGGCTGTGGCCCGAGAGGAGACTTCCTCGTGTGCTTAAATTCTTGGTTTAAATGTTCGCCGGTGAGCGCGCTGGCGTAGCTGTGTTCCTTTGCTAGTTAATGCGCTGACGTAGTGCAGTGAATAAATGAATGGACGTGGGCTTTTTGCTAGGGAGGTTTTGGAGGTGTTTTCCCTGTCCCTTAAAAAAGATTGCATTATGACTGTATGTGTTTGAAGTATTTGAACTGTGTTTGTGAATTTTAATAAAGCTTAAAATGCAAAAACAAAACTTAAGTTGATGAAGGTGACATTTCAGTAGGTTGCATCACCTCTAATTAGAGCTTCTTTAAGTAGTCTTTAAAGTTTGGTAGGTCTGTCGTAGTTTTTTCTGGCCATAATCCTGCAAGTTATTTTTTATGCAGACAGGAATTTATTACGCTTCTGTGGAGCATGAGTGACTAATACACTTGCTAGTTTGGGTTAGATGAGCAGGTAATTCGTGTAAATGTTCCTGGATTGAAAGGGTACAAGGAGGAAAAGTGACAGAACCTATTGGCACTTCAATGCCAAGTTTTTGATTTTTAAAATTTGGTTTAGTTATCCCTGTTCACAAATGGACTGAGTTGCTGCAGAGACTGTTTGTGGTTTATGGTGCTGTGGCTTTGTTATTCTTGTAGAAAACAGAATTTGCCAACACATGGAAAACAAGCATCTTCACCTCTGATGTCTTGGTCCAGCGCTCCCTGGGGAAGCCTGGTGAGATAGTTGAGTGCAGGTTCATCTGGACAGCTGAAAGAAATAACAAACTGCCAGAAGTCAAAACAAGTTTTATTGCTTTTGCCTTTTTGCGTATTGCCTTTTAGAATGAAACTGTCAACCATAGTGCTAAGAGGAGTTTGATCTATCTGAGGAAATTGAGGGCCTTTGATTTGGCGGTACAGGACTGTTGGGGCACAGTCTCAGTTTGAAACAGACACATTTCCTGGCTTTAGTGGTAGCTGGTGAAAAACTGAGAGCAATCCCATTTTTTCTTGTTTTTCCTTCCATGTGTTGCATTGTGTGTGGTGGTTATAGGTTTTGAGAGACAGTAGTTGGTGAGGCATTGTGTAGAATTACACCAATGGACCCTCATTTCAGTGTCCATGCTCCTGCACTGCAATCCTTCTGGGCCTCGGCAGTCATTCCAGGGCTGGAGTGCCCTTCCCTGGGGAACTGCAGGGCTGGAACTGCTCCGGGCTCACCCCTTCCAGACTGAGCATGCCCTGCTTTGAAACACCTGTGGCATTTTCAGTTAAAATCCCAGTGAGGTCGGAAGATTTGCGTAGGACATAACTTCATTTTTGTATGAATGAGATGCTGTATGGTGGTTTCGGATAAACTCACTGGAGGCTGAGGGAGTTGCACCTCCTCATTAGTGTTGCTTGTTGCATGACCTGGTCTGTGTTACCTCTTGGAGCCTGTACCTGCTGATGCATGCATCAGGCTATTTCTTGCTTTGATTACTCTGGTACTTAGATTTAAATCTGGTTAAGAAGAATTTTGTATGTAGCCAGGAACAATAATTTTCAGTTTGGGAAGGATACAGCTATGTATTCCTAAATATCAATATTTTTGTGATACTTTATTATAAACTTGGAAGTGATATGTCAAGATATTGAGTTAATATATAAACTAGTTTCCTTCCCACTTTAATAAACAATATACATAAATTGTAAAAATTATTTTTTCACGAAAGAAATTCTGTGTAGGCAAAGTTGTACAAAGAATTGACTCTACAGTGCTCTTCACACAGTGAGAAGAGCTATAAGGTTAATGTTTCTCTTGTGGAAAAATGTATGACTAGCTAGGTTATTTGAAGAGCTTTATATTTAAACTAGATTTCCTAAAACCATTGCTGTTCTCAGTACAGTTTTGTGATGTGACTTCTGGAATAAATTGTATATGAAGATACCTATTTTCTAGTGATTAAATTTTGATTTGTTGCATGAGTCTTAAGCAAACTTTAAAAATTATTTTTCTTAAAATTTTTCTGTTAATATTTAGCCTCTTTAGAGACTATTAAATAAATGAAAAGTTAGATAAGGTTTTTTTAAAATTTTCTTTCATAGACAATGATTTGCAAGGAACAAATAGTTCAGGATCATTGGGTGGTCTTGATGTCCGTAGAAGAATCCCTATAAAGCTTATTTCAAAACAGACCAATAAAACCAAACCTGCACCTCGAACTCCAAGAAATATGAACAGAATGCCTTCGAAGACACAAGCTGGTGATGAAGGTAAATTCATATAAATTCCCTGTAGTAGGGAAGTGTATTATTCTACAGCATTGTTCAAGACTTTTTACTAAGAGACTTAAGAGTCTAGGGTTCTGTCCAAATGCAAAACAAGTTTCAGATCTCCAAGTACTGCTGCAATGTAGGGCTTCAGCAGTGCCCATTTCCAAAACAGGCTGTCTTACAGTTTTGGCTCCACCTTTCTGTAGAATGGGCTCAGCAGATTGGAAGTGCTGTGGCATTATTTGATTATTTCAGTACAAATGGTCCATGCTCTTAATAGCAGCTGGTGTCAATTACAAAAGTGTTGTGGTTGGCTTGTGTCTTTCTTCTCTTTCTCCTTTCCACAGAAGAATTTGATTATAACAAAGAGGAGCGATATGAATGTAAAGGAGGTGAAATGTTTGGCAATCAAAGGCGATTTCCTGGACCCATTTTTTGGGATTATAAGGTAAAGTCATGAATCTTTGCCTGTGTTTCATACCAAGCTGTAGGTAGTCCTGGTAGATATTTCGTTAATTAAAAGCTTTTCAGTTATTTTTATCTGACTAAAACTATATCTGCTGCTTTCTCCTGTTTGTGGTGTTCTTGCTTCCTTTTCAACTAATTCAGAAATAATGGGTATGTTGATGATAATTGAAATGAGAAGCTTTAGTGATGTTGGGGTTTGTTTTTTCACCCCTTTCTCTGTCCTACCAGATAAACTTGCTGGGGGAAAAGGATGATACACCAGTCCATTTCTGTGATAAGTGTGGATTGCCCATCAAAATGTATGGACGCATGGTGAGTGAAATTGCCAATGGAAGATGGTTTCCCTTTAGATAAAATAAGGTTTTACTGTGTCTGTATGAGGCTTCTAGAGGTTACTGATTTCAAGAGGCATCTGAATAAACAGCAGAATAGTACCAGGATGGAACTGGAGGCCTTCGCTGCTCAAGTGTTTTTGTTCTATCTGACTGATTTTGCTCTACTTCTCAGTTCAATAAAGTAAGCCTGAAAATCTTCAACAAAAAACAGAACACCATCACGAAGGAAAAAACCTTCAAGTTCTGGCATTTTCACCTTACACCTCTTAGGTTTGAAAATAAGCTTTTTATTTCAATTGAAGACTTGCAGTGAAGTTAGAAAACCCTGTTAACTTTCATGTACCTTTAAAAATCTCTGAGATTAATTTAGATTTCTAAGTGTGATGTAACAGGCTTCAGCATCTGTCTTAATGACAGTTAATGCTTTTAAAACTTTCCTTCCTTGCCAGCAAGACGAGTATAATCAGATTGCATATGCAGCTTCTGTGAAAGTTCAGTGTTGGTAATAGTGCAAGACTCAAACTTCTGTTGGGTTTTTTTTACCAACACTTAACCCCGAACAACACTACCCCAAAAAACCCCAAACTCAGCCTAAACTGTTCTAGAAGGTTTCTGTAAAAAGATGCTGTAAATTGTTAACCACTGCTATGCTTGTTCACCTCATAGGTAACTTAGTTACTTTAATTATTTTAAACTGTACACTGGAGGGAGGAACAGTATTCTGCAGAATGACAGATATATTTATACATGATGTCGTAACAGCAATTTTTTATTTCTAGATACCTTGCAAGCATGTTTTCTGCTATGACTGTGCTATACTACATGAGAAAAAGGGAGATAAGATGTGTCCAGGGTAAGTTATCTCATGATTTGTTATTAAAGGAAATGTAAGAAAGCAACTTAAATATGTTATTTCAGATACTCTAACATGGCTTTTATATATGTACATTAAGCAGAGGCAGTAGAGTACTCTGAACTTTCTAATTCCTATTCCATATTTTGGGATTGTAAGAGATCGGTGTTTACATTGTTTTTGGGTAAATAACATGTTACTGCTCTAATTTGAGAATGAAATAATAGCAGTTTGATTTACTTAGTGAAATTGACCCGTGTTACGTCTTAATGCACGGAAGAAATTTGTGTGAGAGATGCTACTTAAAAAATTTTACCTCATGAAAGTTCTATGTGCTTTCATAGTTATATTTCAAGTTTTAAAAACTAGGTAAACGTCAAAGTCATTGAACAGTTTCTTTCATTGCTACAGTGGGGCAAAATTGTCAGTTCTAATTTGGCTAATGTTAACAAGGAAGAATGCATGTTGAGCTCTCTGTCATGACAATAAATCAATATTCTCTTTTTATTTAGCTGTAACGAACCTGTGCAGCGAATTGAGCAGTGTGTACGAGGGTCTCTCTTCATGTGTAGCATTGTTCAAGGATGCAAGAGAACTTACCTCTCACAGAGGGACTTACAAGCCCACATCAACCACCGTCACATGAGAGCTGGGAAGCCTGTTACTCGTCCTCCCATCGAACCCGTGCATCCTCCTATTGCCCCACCACCGGCCGAAATTCCCGAGCGTTTCATAATGCCCCCTGAGAAACATCACATGAGCCACATTCCACCAAAGCAGCACATCATGATGCCACCGCCCCCCTTGCAGCATGTGCCACATGAGCACTATAACCAGCCCCACGAAGACATCCGTGCTCCTCCTGCAGAGATGGCCATGGCTCCGCCGCCTCCCCGCCCAGTGAGTCAGGACACCTTCCGCATCTCAACGAGGAAACACAGCAACTTAATAACTGTCCCCATTCAGGATGACTCCAATTCAGGTGCTCGAGAACCGCCTCCACCAGCGCCCGCACCTGCTCACCATCATCCTGAGTACCAGGGTCAGCCAGTGGTGTCACACCCTCATCACATTATGCCTCCCCAGCAGCACTATGCACCGCCCCCGCCGCCACCTCCGCCCATCAGCCACCCGCTGCAGCACCCTCCGCAGGCGGCAGGCACCCCTCACATGGTGTACAGCCAGGCTCCGCCACCTCCAATGACCTCCGCCCCGCCACCCATAACCCCGCCTCCCGGACACATCATTGCCCAGATGCCACCCTACATGAACCATCCTCCTCCGGGACCTCCCCCTCCTCAGCACGGAGGCCCACCTGTAAATGTAAATGCACCCCCTCCCCATCACTATAATCCCAGCTCTTTGCCACAGTTCAGTGAAGATCAAGGAACTCTTAGTCCCCCTTTCACACAGCCTGGGGGAATGAGTCCAGGAATATGGCCAGCTCCCAGAGGGCCGCCTCCACCTCCAAGGATGCAAGGGCCTCCTGCTCAGGCCCCACTTCCTGGACCACATCACCCTGATCAAGCCAGATACAGACCCTATTACCAATGATACAAGCAACTATATGAATAGAGAATGCCATGAAGAAGATAAAACTAAATACAGAAGCCTTTTAATTAATTGTTTTGGGGTTATTTTGTTGTGGTTTTTTAAGAATACTGTCATTTTGACTGTAAGACATTTTGAGGTTTGAATCTTAAATAATTTTTAAGCCTTGGCTGTAGGACTCTTAACTTCAAATACTCTGTAGTGCTAAAATAAGTGGCTTAGTAGACCACAGTTGCATTTTAACAGAACTTCTGTTGCTAGTGTGGCTAAATTGTCCTAAGATGATCACTTGTAATACTATTTCCTGGAGAAGATGAACACGTGTTGTACCATTCTGAATATTGTTTTTGTTAAATCCAGTGTTTTTGTTAACCTGTGTACAATAATTAAATCGAAATATGGTTGTAAATGTGGTGAGTTTTTATATAAAGTTAACATACGCATAGTTCTGGGACACCATTTCAGCACGTACACCTTCCAAACGGCAGTCTAGTGAAATATTAAAGGGACTTTAACATTTCTCCTACTGCCATTTACCGTTACTCATAAGGATTTCAGGCTGTAATGAATTTTTGGCACTAGAAATCACACGTGCAGAATTCTGCATTTACCACGTTTCAGCTTTTGTGGTTTTTTCTTTATGCATCAAAATGAATCTGTCAAAGATACAGCTTTGGGTATGACATGAAACCATGTGTTCTGGGTTTTTTTTTGTTTGGGTTTTTGGAGTTTGTTTTAAAGCTAATTTTGATTCAGGAGGTTCTGTTTACATGTGAGTTACTCAGTGGAGTTCAATTCAAACTACTGTGTTTACCTGTGGCTGTGTTTGTGTGGAAGTGGCTGTGAACTTGCTTGCCATGTCCATGAAAAGCAGCTTCTTTTAAGTAGGGAAGACATGTTTGCCTCTCTCACTTTATATAATGTGTACAGTAGGAAAACTTCCTATTTGGATAATATGAGAAAAGTGGTCTGAAATCCCACGTGTAGATATAAAAAGGTACACATTATTTATCTGTTTTGATTTTGTGACACAGGTTTAATTGAACAGACAGTTGTTAGATGTTTTGCTTTTCTCAAAAACTAGCAATATAAACAGGCTTTTAGGTCTGTTTTTGTCCAAAATTTATGTTTTATAAGAATACTTTTAAAGAGAAATGTAATATAAAATGAAAAGATTCCTTCTTTTGTGCAGCCAGTAGCAGAAAGATGCGAACAGGACAGTAGTGTCTGTTGGTTGGGGTGCTTATCTTTGCATTTCTGATCAGTATTTGCACTGAGCCATTGTTTTTCCAAATGCCACATTTCTGGCAGTGGTGCTTTTAGATGAAGTCCTTCGGGATATTTCTAAAGTTTGTAGTTTCCTACTGTTCTCAAATAATCTGAGCCATCTTAAAGCCTCAGTGTTACTTCCTTATTTTGTAAACATTCTCTTCCAGAACCATAAGTGTTAAATTTATGAAAAGAGCTGTGACAGTGCAACATTCCAAATTTTGTATTCTTACGTCTAAACTTCATATTTTTAATTGGTAGAGCAAGGGCTCTTTAGATTTATTCTGTTCTTGACTGCCATTGATTTCCTTGTGACCACAGCCAAATCTTTTAGACTGCCTTTCAAGTAAATACATCTTCAGAGACGGGATACAAGTAAATTCTGGGGTATGCAAATGGCCAGTAAGTGTCAACTGCTTGAAAATGTACTTAGCTGTAACATACTTCTTTCTAAGAGAGAGTTATTTGGTGTGGTTGCTCTGAAAACTAAGTAATTTTAAATAAAATACAGTGATGAAGAAAAGAAGCTAATTGTAATAGTGTGCTATGAAGCGGGCTGGTTGAAAATTTACTGTTTCTATACATGTGAAGACAAAAATGGCTCTGCCAGTATTCTTTTCTTTCAGTAACTAACAAACACATGAGGAACTTTTGAGGACCCCTTCTGTCACAGTGAAATTGACTGGGAGGAGGCGTATTTATGTTACAGCACATGATTTCGTCTGGGAGGAAATCTGCATGTCTGATTCTTGTCCTTTGACTCTGCCAAGCCAAGCTCAGGCCTGACACAGCTGTGTCACAGGGACTCGCTGAGGCCTCCAGTGCCGGCTTGCCGTGCTCGGACACGTGCGGCTTCCAAGGGCCAGGCATCCGCTTCACCAGTGCTCTGTGTTTGGGAAAATGGAACATTCTGGAATGAGCTACTACCTGTCAGTCACAGGTGATGAGGAAATGAGTCAACTCTTTCCATGGTGCTGAAGTAAGTCAGGTTGCAAACTTCTGTCACATAGGCGCCCATCTCCTGACCCAGATGAAGGGTTCAAAATATTTCTGGGTCCGAAGCTATTCTTGAAGTTACTGCTAAAGTGCTTTCCTGAAAATTCCGATAAATTGATGAAGGGAAAACAGCAGTTTTTGCTCTATCAAGAAGCACAAAAGATGAATGTATCTCTGTCATTGTCACTGTAGACAGTGTGTGAGAATTTTTTTCTCTGTAATTGAAACAAAGGTGACATACATCATATGGACAACGATGTATTATTACCCAAAAAACCAGTGGGATCCCTTGAGCTGGTTAGTAACCATGGACCAAAAGTCTGATAGAGAACTTAACTGAAAAGTCATCCTATTTCTTCATCACTGCCTCAAGTCCAAGACAAGGCAGGTCTTGGACTTGAATCAAATTTCTATGTTATCTTGTAAGAGGAAGACTTAAATATATTTTTTTAATTACTAAATCTGGATTAGATTATATATATAAATCTATTACCTATGTAACTAAGGGCACTGTTGATGTTTTCATATTTTCAGAGTTTAAAAATGCTTCCTCTGGTTGAAGCCCTTGTTAACTGTCTTTTTAATTTGTTTATGGGTTTGGTGTATGTTTTACCATGGCTTTTTCCTTGATTTGTTGGTTGGATTAATATTTTTTTAAAATACCTGGTCATTTACTGAGAGGTTACAAAATACATGTGTTGTATTTAATTGTGTAATTGACAGTGTTAGAAATGGTGACATGTGATTTCTTTGGATCCCTTCTTACTGTAAAGACGAACATTTGAATTTAATTAATTACATTTATTTTGAATAAATATCCTTGTCTCTGGCAGTGATCTCCTTCCTGAAGCATTGCCAAGCAGATCTCAGGTTTTAAAGAGAGCTCTGACATTTGAATTTGTCAGCCATTGCAGGTTCCTGTAACAATGTCACATAAGCAATGAAAAGGAGTTCTATGATGGTTTGTGTTCACCATGGAAAGAATGAAAGGACACCAGCAGATGGCCTGAAAATATTTGTGTTTTAGATGCTTGTCTCCTTACACTTCATCCTTGATTCCATCTCTGACTTTGCTTAAAAAGTTGTCTGCAGCCATGCATACCTTATAACTGGGGGACCAATAGTGTGAACGATCCTTTCTGTTTGTGGTGGGTTTTTTTAATTCTGTTAACATGATGACTGGTTACCTACATGTGATAAGTTATATTTTTCATGCCTTTTAAAAAGAAAAAACTGTGAATTAATTTTTTTAAAATCTGATCCAAGAGAATTGTAAAACCTTACTGGATGAATTTTCACTTCCTGCTCTCAAAGACTGTCAAAAACTGTTTGTTAAAAACTGAAGTGGAAGTAATTCCACTACTACCTAACTACTTTTGAATTTGCACACATAGCACAGGAGAAAAACCGTCTTCCCCTTAGTGGAAGTCAGGTGTTCTCAAAAACACATTTGTGGATATGCTTTCCCTGTGGATCAAATCTGAACACACCTCTCTCTTCTTAAACTTTTCTGCTCTCTAAAACTTGTGTCTGATTTCAAGTTGTTTCTTTCTGTGTGGATTGCTGGGCTGCTGACAAAAGCAGGTACTGGTTTACAGCAGAAGGTCCTGTCAAGCCTGGGAAACTGGAGGAGCACAGTGGATTGGAGCTGCAATGAAACACTGAATGTATGGGAAATAAATCTGAACTTTTCCTCTTTGTATGTATGACAGAGTCCAGCAGAGAAATGTGCAAGGTTTTGATTCACTTTCATCCTGATTACTTTTCCAAAGAAGATATCAGCATTATACAAGTTGTATTTCCCTTTGTATTTATTTTATGGTGTTAAAAACAATTCTTAACAACTCACAAATCATCTTGATACAGTAATAGTCCCTTCACAATTGTGAGCTTTTGCACTGTGTTTAGAAATATTATATTCACACTAATGATTCACACTGACCAGCTTGCAAACTTAACTGGCTGCATTTGTTTGGGCGATGTGAGTAAAAATAATGATGTTTAAATCCCATTTTAGTTTTGACTTTGCCATGAGACACCAACTTTAGAAACTTTCCCTACACTAAATGGGATTCCTCTATTCTCTTGAGCATGAGACATTAACTTGTGGGTGTTTTTTTCTTATTTTTTAAAATTTATTTTCAGTGTACTCAGTTCATGAGTGCAAGCGGTTAAAATATTAAAAAATGCAGCATACATCCAGAAATGTGTGGGTGCAATAGTAGCAGGAAGCTGGTAAATTAGCTCAGTCATGAAACTTCAGTGAGTAATTTTGATAATACAACTCAAGTAATTCTTGAGTGCCAGTAGGACTCATTGTAATACAATACTGGAAGTGGGAAGAGAGATAATGTGTGCAGGCAGGCAGGAATGTTTCCATTTTTATGTTGTAATGTTTCACAAAAGGGCTTCAACATAACTGCTTAGAAAAAAAACCCAAATGAGTAACTAAATAGAAGTATGTGTCTGTCGTCAAGAGCTTTCTTCAGTTTTGTTTGTGAGGACCAATGCTTGAACACACCTCCAAGATAATTTATGGTGAATTATTTCCTCCACTAAATAAAATCACATAAGTGCTGGTGATTGTTCCTCAATTTGTTCTTTGTCATTTCTGGGTCAGGTAAACTTTCAGACCTCTTCTTAGGAAGCAGAAGGGAGCAATGCATATAGACTGAGAAAACAAATTCTCCACCCTCAACACAAGGGTGTGGAACAGAGAGCTGTTAGTAGCATTTCAGTAAGGAAGTGCTTAAGGCTACTTCTTCCTTCATAGGAACTCAGTTTGAAATTGAAAAAAAAATAAAGGTTTGCATGTTATAATCCTCTCTTCATTGGCCCTAAGACCTTGAATAAACTATTTTAATTTTTTGTTTCTGTATTTCACACTGCACTGCAAAGTGATAATTAGGCTTGGAGCAGGCTTGAATATCACTGGCTCTGTGGCTTCTCCATTTTCTTTCCCTCTTGCTGGCTGTAAAATTGTTACTTAGGTACAAAGTGTCTGCACTGTGCTGAAAAGAGATAGGCTCAGGATATGTCATGAGGAATTAACACGATACCTGTGAGCTCTCCAAAAAGCAGGAGAATTTGGAATTTGCCTTTTTGCTTAACTCCTGAGTAAAATACTAAGACACAGTCTATAGTACTGCTCTGAGTAGAAACAGTACCCAATGCAGGATGTTTAGAAACCTAAATAGCCAGGTTTCTGAAGGTCCCTGTCTCAAAAATGAAGCAGTAAATCTGCATCACCACAGTATACCACAACAAGATGTTATAATCTTCATGTGGGTAAACTGCCCAGAAAAATGCTAGTATTGGAATTACGGAGAATTGCAGAAATAACCAGTACCTGGAGGAAGTATCTCATGAAGCATCAGAAGTACAATTACTGCTGGTGTCAACATTGAAAAATAAGGAGTAGGGTGATTTAAGAGCATGGCAAGTAGCTGGTAGGGATGTGTGATATGGGAGCAAAGCTCTCTGGCCAAGGCTGTCCAAGTACCATGTCCATTTAAGAAATGGTGAATAGTTTTGGAAGGGGGATTTACCCTCTGTGGCACTGTGCTGTGTCAGAAGAGTCATTAGTATAGAAAAGAATTATTCTGAGATGTGCAATATAGAAAAGATCATTTTTTATTAACCTGAAACCTGACCAAAAATCCCATATGGTTTTGAAGTGCAGTATGTGGTATTCCACCAGATACTGAACTTCATACATTGCTTTTCATAGGGAAGTTTGCCTGGGTCTGTATAGGTGCATATGAGCACAGGACTGAGAAGATCAGCTTGAGTCTGACAGTTCAGATTGCACTGGTATGATGTGGTATCATGATTTTCATAAACATGTTTAAATCTCATCATAAAAGCAGTTTAATTTTTTGTTCTAGCTGGAAAGGATCTCACCATTGTAAAAATGAGGAACCATCTTCTAATATCTTGTTTGTGTTTAAGTTTGGCCAGTTCATTTTCTTTCCCCTTACAGGACAATATTATTTTTTAATATTTCATAACTTTTCCTCTCTCCTAGGTTAAATCTCTGTATCTATTATCTATTTATCTTTTTGCCAGTCCTTAGATACAGGTTCTCCATTTTACAAATACCTTCATAATAATTTTCTTAATTAACATTTGATTTCATCTTTCTTGAACTGGAGAGCTCAGTCCTGAAGTTCAGAGTATTTAGAGTGAAATTTCCCCTGTGCATTGCACAGTATCACAGAATCGCAGAATGTGCTGAATTGGAAGAGACCCAGAAGGCTCATCAGGCCCAACTCCTGGCCCTGCACAGCACCATCCCTGCAAGTCACCCCATGTGCCCGAGAGCATCGGCCAAACACTTCTTGAATTCTTGTCAGGCTGGTGCTGTGACCACTGCCCTGGGGAGCCTGTTCCAGAGCACAGCAACCCTCTGGGGGAAAAACCTTTTCCTAATATTGAACCTGAACTTCCCCCAACACAACCTCAGGCCACTCCCTCAGATCCTGTCACTGGTCACCACAGAGGAGATCAGTGCCTGCCCCTCCTCTTCCTCATGAGGAAGTTGTAACCGCAGTGAGGTCTCCCCTCAGTGTCCTGCAGGCTGAAGAGGCCAAGTGACCTCAGCCACTCCTCATATGGCTTCTCCTCAAAGTCCTTCACCACCTTTGTTGCCCTCCTTTGGACATTCTCTAAGAGTTTATTACCTTCTTATATTGTGGTGACTGAATAACTTTCTTGTTCTGGAAAGATCTGTTGTGTTATACTCTATGTTTTTTGGAAGACTGCATTAGAAGGGCAGTTTGGTAGTGTGCTAATTGTACCTGTCTTCAGGTACTGCTGTGCAGATTATCTGGCACACGAGACATACCTGACAGTGAATCTGCTGTGGCATGTTCAGAAGAGCAGTGGGTTGGTACAGCTGCAGGAAGCAGCATCTCTGTGACACCACCAAGGACCATGTTTGCCACACCAGGTTAGCTACATGATCACCCACTACAGAACCAAAGCTTGTTATTCATCTGCAAATGCATGAGTGTTTCCTGAAAGCTAAACTTGTCTACTTCTGTCTTCAAGCTCACCTAATTCTTTTTATATTCAAAATCTCCTCAATCTTAATACTGACTTCCAGCTTAGTTCATTAGCAGAACACTTTCTCCTTTCCTTCAGCCCTTCTTCAAGTCCAAATACACATTTTTGGACACCCCAGCTTGACTGAAAGTCAAAACCAGACTTCAAAAACTAAACTCTTGCGATTTCAGAGTGCTGTTTCTTTCAGACTCCAGGAATGGTTCCATTTTCCTCTAGGCTGAAAATTTTTTTACCTCTATAACTTGTTATATAAAATTAAGAGTTCTGTCACTTTGGGCGTTCTTCTCTGTTCTTCTCTGAAAGTTGTGATGTAGTTCATCTTCAAGCCTTAGACTTCCAGCAGGGGTTAATTGATGGCAGTTGTGCAGGGTATCAGAGGAGACTCTTTAAGCTGAAGCCCTCTGTCCATAGATCCAGGCAATTCAGCCTGCCCACCTGGCAGCTCCACACCCACAGCTGCTCCAGCCAGGTTCTGGGGCTGGTGTCTGTCCACAGGCTGGGTGTCACTGACCATGAGCTACCTTGGTGGTGCATGGACAGATGCAGCCATACAGTCACTGACACCATGGCAGTTCACTATATATGTATATACAATGGTTCACTATCAATGTTTCCTCCCTTGTGCAATTTACACAAGCCAAATCCAAATCATGTTTTGATCTGAAAATCCTGTGTCTTTCCTGAGCGATCTTCATAATTAGGTACATCAGTCACTATGTACACTGTGTTTATGCTTGTGGTAGTAAGGCGAGAGCAAGTCCAACTCAGTCAACTAAATATCTTACAAACCATCAAGAAAACTTTATACAAGTTATGTACATGCTTAAGATAAAATATCAGTCCTAAGTATTATCCTGTGGTGGTACCCAATACAAGATTTCAAATATTTATAGATTCTCAAGTAACTGTACAGATTGTCTACAAACTGTGGTATGAAATAAGAAAAATCTGTGTGATTTTAGCCTCCATATATATACATAAATACATTTATATATACAGAGACACATAAAGACTAACAAGCCCATTCCAAAACATGGAACATAATCATATGTAGAAAATCCTTCTCAAGGTATTTAAAAGTATCCTTCTGTCTTCATGCTCATCACAGCATCCACATTCATCTTCTGTGACATTGTGTTGCTGGAGAATATTATACTTAGTAAGTTAAGTCTAAAATTTTGTTTCTGTTGGAATCTGTAGGGAATAAAAAAATAAATTCCACATTCTGTTAGGAGTAGCCAGGGTAGGTGTCATCTGGTAAATGATGTTTTGATCCCCTAAAGCATTTGGGTGGGAAGACTGGGCTCTGACATTTCCTCCTTACAGGGTTGCCCTGTGCTGGATACCACCCATCTCTCTAAGTCTGTGATGAAAGGCTGCATGTGTCCCTTCCTCATCCTGACTCCCCTTCTGCCTGAGACATTTAGATGAACTGGACTAATGCTGATTTCTCTGCCACAGGGTTATTCTACCAGTGACTTTACCATGGAAGAGCTGTGGTGGACAGGTGAGGAGACCAGGTGAGGCACGCTTTGCTTGCCTTTCCTCTGCTGCATGTGCACCGCAAGGCTCGTGAGCCGAGCCCCATCTCTCTGACTCCCGTAAGGTTTTGCTGTAAGTCAATCCCATCAATAAACTGTCTGGTGGCTTTCTGCCCTGGGCTGACACAAGAGCTCAGGTGTGAAGATGCTTTTGTTATCTGACCTATCCATTTCTATGAGCAGCTTGGGCTGCATTTTCTACAGCTGGAGGCCATAGCCAGAGCCTTACTGTGCACTCCCGGCTGCGCAGTCCATTCCTGGGGATGATGACGTAGTCACTGCTTCTGCCCTTCTCCTGCAATGAGCACAAGAAGTTGTGGGTTAGGAAACAGATTGCTTTTCTTTTTCTGTTTCTCCTTTTTCACATTAAAGAAGGTTTTGATTTTTAAATCTCTGGAACCTGCCTGGGAAGTTGACATAGAAGAAAGGAGGCTCTCATTTGTCAGGCTATTATGACCCCCACCACATCTCTGGGTCAGTGCAGAAGATCTGGACCAGTCCAGATAAGTGGGATTAGACAATTTCCACAGGAGCAGCATTCTGGGTCAGGTACATTTAAACACATTTATTGTATGCAGGATCCTTTCTTGCTATTGATTTAAGAACACTCCCAGAAAGGCCATCACTGAATCTGGCAGTACGAATTTATCCACACTACTTTAGCACTCCTTTTTAAGACAGACTGGGCTGGAAAGCCTATATGCAAGCAGGATAAAGTCTGCCTTTCAAGAGCCACTGCAGCAACTTGAGCAGTCTCTCTGCCAGATGGGTGACCACAGAGGACTGCTGGTGGATGGGCACCACGTTCCTCCCATGGACGTGACTTGAAGTCCACAGCCAGGCCAGCCACCAGTGGGAATTATTCATTTCTTTCACAAATGGTTTTCCACACACCTGAACCAGGAACCACTCTTGCTCTTCAATTTGATTGGAGCCCAGCTGAGTTTTAATGACTATCTTTTTGAAAATAAGACAGTGTAGCATCCACAGCTATAGCTGTGCAGGGCACTGCAGTACTGGAAAGGCACTCAGGTAATGAAAGATTAAGACTGTAGTGTTACCTCAGCAAGCTTTAATTTGGGGGAGTTGGCTATGTCCTTCTTCAGCAAAATGTGTAAAACTGCGTCATGAATAGTGAGGAAAAACATGGATGGCTTAATCTCTTCATCAAAAAATGCACTTCTCTCCAGTTTGTCCAGGAGGCCCTCTGTGAGGGAACAAAATCAAAGACTGAAGTGACCTGCAGGCCTTAAAAACGAAGAAATTGTGTATCCTGAGCATGCCCACTGGGTGAATATGGGAGTTGCTGGTGTAATGCACTGTTTTATTTATTAGAGCAGACGACTTTACAGATATTAAGACAATGGAACATAAATGCCCATCAGTAACTCCCTGCTTTGTGCCAGGAAGGAAGGAATTTGAGCCCCTTTTCTCATTTAATGTCTAACCCAGGGTGCATGATAGTTGGTCTTGCAGCCCAGAGCTGTACAGTGCAGCAGTGGCCAGTGGTAAAAGGAGCCATCACACATGGTCCCAGCCTTTTGGGGACAGCATGAGAGGGACAACAGCTCCACTTGTGGGACCTGTTTTCTATCCAAGACTGGAAGGTAAAACTGGGTGATCCTCCACAGCCATACTCAGTGGTCAACAGGGGAGGCAGTGGGACAAGGCATTTGTAGAGATGCCAATGCAAAGGCAAGTACTCACCGTGTGCCCCAGCAATGTAGAGGTCAATGTCCAGCCGGGCAAATTCTTTCAAAGTCTGTTAAACCAGAAGGAGGCACCATTTAGATTCTACTGGGCTTGCTGACACTGTTATAGTGATTAGCCACAACAAATATACCAACCACTCTATGATATTTAAGATTTATAATGGTAAGTGGCTCTAGACTCAAACTCTGTTACACATAGAGGCAGGACAGTATCTTCACATGGCTGCCAACAGGGATGGCCAAGCCTTTTGAAAAGAGGCAGTACTGAAAATGTTTAGCTCACAGAGAAGCAGGTGATCTTTCATCAGTTGTATGGCTTTGTTGTGGCACATGATACATGATGAAACTAAAAAAAAATTACTTCACAATCTTCTAGGGGAGATTTTTATTACTGGCAACTTGAGCAGAACTACAGTTCACACTGTCACAGTGGGTCTTTAGTTCCTATGGAAATAGATTTACACACTCTCTGTGTCTCTAGACAGTTAACTGTAGTTGCTACTGTTGAAAATGTTGTGCCTTTTGCTTTGTTCAAGGTGATCTGGGGAAGCAAAAGCAGGAGGATAAATGGAACTCCGGTGTTCCAACTCCAGCTGGGTGTTTAAAGTAGTATTTCATATCTACATTTCTGTAAAGCTTCCAGGTAAAGAAAGGGTACCACAGTCAACACTTTAATTCCAAGACAATTTATCTTGATTATTAATTATTGACATTTAAACTATTTCCTAACATTTTCTATAAAAAATGTACATTCAAATTCACATAAACTCAAAGTTTGCTACTGGCCTTCCAGTCCATGTGGCAATGCCTTTAAGAAGCAGACTACAAACACAGAATAGAATGGTTTTGGTTGGAAGGGAACTAAAAGATCATCTTGTTCCAAACCCCTGCCCTGGACAGGGACACAACTGAGCAGGTTGCTCAGAGCATAATCCAACTTGCCATTGAACAGTTTCAGGGATGGAGCACCCACAGTTTCTCTGAGCAACCTGTTACAGTATTTCACCACCTTCACAGCAAAAGCTTTCTTCTACTCTGGACCTGCCCTCTTTCATTTTAAAGGCATTGTCTCTTGTCCTGTCACTGCATACCCCTGTAAGAAGTCCCTCTCCATGCTTTTTTATAGGCTCCCTTTAAGCATGGAAAGGCCACAGGGAGATCTCCTCATAGTCTTCTCTTCTCTAGGCTGAACAACTCCAGCTCTCTCAACCTTTCCTCATAGGAGAGATGCTCCAGACCTCTGATCCTTTCCATGGCTCTTGTCACAAGACCTGTTCTAAGATATCCATGTCTTTCCTTTGTTGGGGACCCCACAGGTGGTCACAGTACCTTGGGTGAGGTCTCATGAGAGTGGAGTAGAATCTCTCACGAGAGTGGGGAAGAATCACCTGCTGGTCACACTTCTTTTTATGCAGCCCAGGATTTGATTTGCTTTCTGGCCTGTGAGTGCACGTTGCCAGGTCATGTCCAACTTTTCATTCACCAGTATTCCCATCTCCTCCTCTGCAGGACTGCTCTCAATCCGTTTATTCCCCAGTCTGTATTGATACTGGGGATTGCCCTGATCCAGGTACAGCACCTTGCACTTGGCCTTGTGGAACTTCATGAGGTTCAGATGGGCCCAATCCTGTGCAGGTCCCTCTGGGCACCGTCCCTTTGCTCGTGTGTATCCCCCAAGGGTAACTGCATTTTTAAATTTGTCTGTCATATGATCACTGTTTGTTTTGTGAATTGTGATTACCTTTTGAAGGACTGTCATGGCAGAAAAATCAAGGAAGGACACTGATGAGAAATCCAGAATGATGCTGTGGAGGTTGACCGGGGGCACAGTGATGCCAGCGGGGAGGTCAGTGCCCCAGTTGATCCGAATGGGCAAGTCTGTCATGACGGTGGGCTGGTCCAGCTCCTCTATTTTGTCGTTGTCTAACTCTTCATCTGACTCATATGTTGGCTTAGCCATGCAAATCAAGCCTTTCTGTGTTGACACAGAAGAATTTCATAATTAGTTCTCTTCTTTAATACCCCCCCAGGGTAGTGGTACTTCTTACACAAGGGCAAGAGTAGTGGCAACACATAAGTGATCTTCCCATGAGATAGAGCAGGACCCACCGGAAAAATCTGTCTCTCCCTTGTCTGGAGAAGTATGGAAATTATTTAATCATCATCATCATAATCACGTAATGATGGCTTTTTATGGTTTCCAGAAGCCAGTTGTCAGATACATTTTAAATCAGTAATTTTAGAACAAGACAACAAAAGGCAGGATTTGAGCAGGGAGAAAACCAGCTTTATCCTACCATTAATGCAGAAAGATATTGGGATTCTATATTGGGATATATGATCAGATCTGTGAGATCTGATCCTGCTATTTGTTGCCAAACAAAGCTCCAGTGGACACATACAAGCTCTGCCCATGGTAAATCTGTAGGTCTCTGTGAGATCCATTTAAAATCTTGGTTTTTAAATGTGTTTATGTCATGAAGTGGCAACGTGGGGAATAATGTATCTAATTAAGAAGAGAGGCTGTGAGGCCCTTCTCTGCCATGTAAAACCAGGGACCTTGGTTGCTCAACTCCCCCTCACTCCCCAGGAGTTGCCTTACATACCGGTGTCACTTGCAGCTCTCCTTTCTTTAGCATCTTCCTAATCTTCCTCAGAGCTTTATTGCGTTTCCTCAGGACTCTCAGTGGGTTGAAGCCAACCTGAAAAAACAGCACTTTGACTAATTAAAAAAAGAAACACCTCTGTGACACCAGGGGAAGGATGAAGCATCTCATACAGTTTTTCATTACAGTAATGATGACCGTAGTTTGAGCTTGATGTTGTCTACCACTTCTCACAAATTCAAACAAGGGCTCTTTCTAGGTTGGAAGGATGTCTACAGGAATGGCTACAAATGAGGCAGTGCTACCTGTACTGCTTTAGGACACCAGCATGGACAGCATTATAGCAGTGACAATGCTTACACAGGCACAGCTGGCACAGTGCTCATCTGCATTATGAAGCGGTCACTCTGACCAAGATCAGAGAACTCATGGTTTGTATCTGCTTTGTGCCGCATGACTGCAGCGTGGGTCATTCATCTACTCTTTTCCCTGAAGAAAAAAGCAAGATTTTATCACGTTGGCAGGTAAACTAGGCTAATAATAAAATTAGGCTAAAATACTAAATTCCTGCAAGTCTTCTGCCTCATTCCTCTAGTACATAGAGGAGAAAGGTGTTAGATGTATCTGTATTTGTAGAGAAAGAGTGGTGTGAACATCTGCACTGAGAAATTAAAACTTCAGGCTCTTCTGAGGTAAAAGCCAAGCACATGGCAACCCCTCATTCCTCTGGCAGTTTCAGTCCCTCACGTGAAGAATGAACTGCGTATTTCCAGTGCTCAGGGGAGTCCCTGCTTATCAGCTCTCCACTAAGAGCAGCAGGAAGGGGAGGTTGTGGTGCCAGTTGTGTTCAGGCTGGGGATGGCAGGCCTCATTCACACTGTGTGGGCTCAGGGCTCCTGGACCTCTGTGCTGGTTATGGAAAGACTGGCTGCATTCACCAGTTTGCTATGAAAGATGTTAAGACCTCTTTGATAGAATGATTCCATTTGGCATTCTTCTGATTGTTGTAGTTACGTTCTTGGGGCAAGATGAGGAAACTAGAATTCACTGTGTGAAAATAATACAAGAGCAAATAAAATAAAATAAAATAAAATAAAATAAAATAAAATAAAATAAAATAAAATAAAATAAAACAAAATAAAATAAAATAAAATAAAATAAAATAAAATAAAATAAAATAAAATAAAATAAAATAAAATAAAATAAAATAAAATAAAATAAAATTCCCTTTGTAATATTTTTATTTGCACTCCTTTCTTCTGAAAATATGTATTGTTATGGTATAAGTATAAATATGGTATAACATTGCTATGGTGTAAGTTCAGTATGAGTCAAAGCTTCTCTTTCTCAGAGGTGTGTGTATACATGTTATAATACAGTAGTGGCAGCAGTATAATGAAAATTCACTCTTGAACTGTGGAATGACTACATATCTAGCTGTTATTGAGAAACTGTATCCACCTTAATGTGTCACTCAATTCATATGTTCAGAACAGCCCCAGACACTTACAGCAGTGATGAGTTTCTCTCTGAAGAATTCAATATTAGCAAAGAAGATTGGCGAGGAGCATCTGAAAATCTTCACTCCCTCTGGCTCATAGATCTGTAAAACGAAGCAAAAGTATCAGTAGCAATGTTTGTTACAGAAGCACAAGTGCAGCAGGTGGTAAAAGAAATGAGATACTTCTTACATCAGTGTAATCCTTCCTGTTTCTGTAGATGTTACTTCTCCCAACATTGGCCAAAACAGTGCAGCTTGGACTGTGAACAAACATACACACAATTATTGCTGTCCTACATCGAAACTTAGGGGATGGGAAGGATCAAATGAAACCATCTCAGCTGGGGTGGCACACTGAAGCAAGCCCCACATCCAAAGGCTTACACCTGTAAATTATTTTCTCATGCATGGCTGCTGGACAGACCGAGGCACAGACAGGGCTGTTGCCCTTCTCTGTTCAGAGGGAGATAACTTGTAACAGGAGGCCCTGGGATATCATTGTATGCAACAAGTACTCACATCTGGGAGCGGATCACCACTGTCAGCAGCTGGAACGCCACAGCTGTTGCTAGTCCAATGTCCAGACCTAGAAGGACAGCAGCTATGAAAGTCACCACCCATATAACCTGTAATGAGACAGAGGATGGCAACATTATAAGCATGTCAAGAACCTGGGTCATGAGCTCAGGGTGGGAGCTGGAACAGATCTCAGATCTGGTCCAGGATGTCCATCTGCTTTTGGTGAGGTTTTTTTCCTTGTAAAACAGGGCCAGAATCACCAACCAGCACCAGGGAGTGTTTCTAGGGACAACAATTTCTAGACAATAAAGGCTTAAAATGGGATAGATGGTTCAGTATATGCTCTATGAAAATCCAGCAGAAAGGCAAGATGAGCAGTAAATCAGAAATCTGGTAAAGCTGAGAGTTGTAAAAGTGCAAATATAGGTGTTGTGAGTGTACACAACTGGTAAATGACTAGATAATACTGAATAACTTTTAGCCACAGAGCTCAAAGCATTTTAATGGGACAAATAATTGTTTGATGGCTGGGTAACTGAGGCCTGGAACAATTTGTGAACCTAAATTTTCTGAGGGGTAACAAGTCCTATCGTCCAGCCACAAGCTTTACCATTTGGATTAAACCCTTCAAGTCCCAGTTTTCATTTGTTTCTTGATGTGTATCTTCCATATAACACATTGTGTGATTGTGAGAAAGTGTCCCTGAATGCTTAGTCAAGGCAGTAGATATTTGGATATTTTCTGTTATTTAGACATTTTCTGTAACTGTCCTCTCTATTTGACTTTATATAATGCACTGTTTCAATAGATTTTGATGAAATGGATGAAAATTATGTTAAGAGTGAGAATCCACTCAAAATAAATGGGACAAAATGAAAACATAAGCAAGGGATATACCAGTAAAAAAGGCATGCAATCATTTCTGTTTAGTGAAGTAACACAGGGATAAAAAAAGAAAATTCATATGACAGATTACTTTTTCAAAGCACTTCTGATGCTTGTGAAACTGAACTTACACAGTCATACTTGTCCTTTCTCCAGAGGATGGCTACTTCCTTGAACTGCATGAGCATTCCTTTCAAATTGCCAAGAGCCAATGATGCAAGGACTGACTGTTGAAAAGATCAAAATACATGTTCTGTGTTTAAGCAAGCAAAGAAAATGTAGAACATTAGGAATTTAAAAGATCATACAAATAGGGCCGAAGTGCAGCTTTGGGAGCTGCTTGCAGTGTATCACTGCTGCTGGAACATCCTCAGCTATGGTGCAGTGCAGGTGTCTGACTTGAGGCTGTAAATCCCACTTATTCTTGGCATCTGAAAGTTGGTGCTGTGGTTTTTGGTGTTTGGGTGCTAGTGTTCCCTTTGGAGGACCAGATACAGTGGTCCTCTCAGGCATAATGTGGGAAGAAGAACCTAGCTTTTCAAGCCCTATCTGGCTCCCACTGAAGTCTATGAACACTCACAGTGTGCTCAGAGCAGCCCTGTCTTTGGGAAGCAGAAGGAAGCATTAGATGAAACCAGTGAATACCTTCTGTAATGGTGCCAGGAGAAACCCAATGGCCAAGATCACAACCAAAACAATGACAGATGAGATAATGCCAGCAATCTGCATGAAAGAACAATTCCACAATGAATAAGTGCCCACAGGCATTATGGTTAGCTTGGAAAAAAAGAGCTGTCTTTCATTAAATGCCACCGTGACCTGTTGTCTTCTATACCTGTGTTTTGCCTCCCGTGCTCTCCTGTACACCTGATCTTGACAGAGCAGTGCTGGAGGCAAATCCCTTGAATGATCCACCAACTATATTACCCAGCCCAAAAGCAATTAGTTCCTGAAATAAAAATAAAAGAGATTGTTCATAAGAGCTGGTCTGTGACAATTATTCACAAGGCAAAGCTTTCCTAAAATTACTTATTTCCCATTGATAAATTCAGTATATTGATTTCTATGTTATTTGCCTACCTGGTTGCCATCTATTGGGTAGTCATGCTTGATGGAATACACTTTAGCCACGGAGAAGGCTACTGCAAACCCAACAATTGCGATGGAAATGCCATCACCAATGCATTTCTGAAGGATGCCTACATCAGGTGCAACAGGCACTTGAAATCTGAAAGACAAAAATTACTCATTAAGGAGATGCTTAACCGTCTTTTGCAGATCCTAGGGAGAATTCCTCTCTGGACTTTTTTTTTCCCCTTCTTTTTTTTTCCAGTGAACTGAAATCTAAAGAAAGGAGATTCTTGAGCAGAAATAGCTGCTCCACTGCAAACTTCACCTATGAGTACCCCTGGGGCTACAGAGACCATCCATACAGAGACTCACTCTGCTGTCCCAGTAAATGTCTTCCTCCCTTTTTTTTAACTTAACATGTGCCTCCTGATTCTTGATGCCAAAATTCTAGCATAGCCAAATGAAGTCTACATATAGCTATATATTCTATATGTGGAGAAATAATCTTTATGTGGATATAGTCCTGGATGGGCAGATGTTGAGGCCTCTGGAGGATAATGGTGCTGAGGAGATGCTGGTGGCTGGTCATGGGACATGGCAGGAGAATTGTGCAGGGTCCTGGTGGCTTCCCAGGGCTGGTGGTGGCTGCTGAACTGTGCATGCACTGTGAGGGAAATGGAGGAGTGCAGGAGTGAGTAGATAAATAAAAAGGACAAACATTAACCTCCTGCTCACCAGCTGTCTCAGAAAGTGAAGGACACAATTACTTCATGTCTCAGGGTACTCCTTAATGAGTAGGAGATGTGCTCTAGTGTGTAACTTTTGTGTACTAAAAGTGTGTCATATCACTGAAAGAAAAATGTTTATTTACCTACTGAAAGAAGATGAAGCAGATAATTTTAATCAGAAACATAGCTGAACTCATTTAACACTCCCAAACTAAAGAGAACATTCTGCTCCACTGGTGAACTGTAAGTCACTTACCCTTCCTCTAGTTTTCCAACAACGGCTACTTCAAATTTTTCTTCAAAGTTCACAAAATAGGAAATCAGTGCTGCTAAGACTGTCTGAAAGATAATAAACCACATGTCCATTAGGGACATTAAAGCAAGAGTGTGAAGAATTTATTAAACACCATTAGCTTCCTTCCCTCACACACTGTCCAGCCTCATCATTAGTGATGACTAGAATTATGCCCCAAGTTTTCACATCCCTTTGCAGTTCAGGCGTCATTCCTGAATGACCTTACAGAGATGGGTTTACATTCATAAATCACACAGATTGTAACAAAATATCTTACTAACGACAGAGATCATCCCACCCAGTAAACCAGGTACGTTCTAACAAGGTGCTGTAATGACTCTGGGGGAAAACAAGTGCTGCTTGCAGGGATACAACATCCTCCAGTATTTTAAGGGCTTGCTGCCCCTTTGGGGCTTCCTCCACCCCTCTGCTGCTCAGAGTGGGCAAAACCTTCTGCAGCAAAATAATTTTGTGTGTGGCCATAGATGTCCAGGGATTCTGTGGCTGCTTGCAGGTGCAGTGCAGAGGGGCCTCAGCTGTGGGACTGCAGCTGGCTGCTGTCAGAGCCAATTCTGTCCAAGGAAAAAAATTCATTGTTTATAACACCACAGATATGTTTCAGTTAAGAACAGTTTTGTGGAAGTAAAACATCTCACAATAGCTCCCTAATGCTGTGATTTTTTTCTTTATAGGTAAAATGATAATACATCATTTAATGGATAGCAGGAGAAGAAATAGTTAAAACTCGGCTTCCCATGTCGTAACATGGAGAAATTGCAAAATCAAAGGAAGTGACTCACCATGAGGAGTTCGATCGGGATGGGTGTTGGTAACTTTTCCTTGTATCGATCGTTCATTTCTTTTACCACGAACACGATAAGCAAGACAACCAGTGAAGTGACAAGGTCAGCAACGTTTGTTTTTGTGATCTGGCTGAAAATGCTCTCCAGAGTCTGCAGAATCAGGAAGAAACATGTGGTGCTTTAGAAACAGTCGCGCCCTGGCACTATAGTAGCACTATCTCTTCCAGAAGAACCTGAGGATTGTGCTGTTTGGAATTTATTCCCTGAGCCATGATGTGGACTGCAAGCCCCCATGAATGTATGTGCATCTGCCAAATGATGGAAGTATCTGCAGAGGACCCTTCCCACTATTATTATCCAGACTTGCCCTTGAGGGAGGGTTGGAACAACAGGTATGTCCATGATAGGAAATGTGAGCAATGGCATTGCTGGGCAGGTGCCTTTCTCCACTCCTTCCTTCCTGTCCTTCTTCTCCCTCCTTTCTCATTCAACAGTCCTCAGAGAGTAATATGCAAATTGAATATATATAATATCAGTCCAGTAAAAATGAATAATTACATCCTTAAGGCAGAGTTGAATGCTTAATTGAAATACACCAACACAAACCAGTAAATATTATCAAATTATACCTGTGGGGTGTAAATTGGTGCTTGGTAATAAATTTAAAGATTGGTCAAATACTAATAACTCATTTTATAACTCACTAATATCACTCATTTTTCTCTCATTTTCCCTCCTGCTTTGAGTTTTTATACTGAGTTGTTATTACTGCCTTGTGATACATAGTCAGAAATACATCACAGGTACATCAATAACATTAGCGAATAATGAACACCTAGCACTTACATAGATAATGCCAAATGGTTTATTAAATCCAGGGACAGGTAGCTGAAGCATGAATTTCAGTTGAGATACTAAAACGTGGATAGCTGCAGCAGTTGTGAAACCACTGATTAATGACTGTGATAGATAAATAACAATAAATCCAAACTGTAAAATTCCCAGAAGCAACTGAAACACAAAATAAGCATAGGTCAGTGGGATTCATTTATGTTTTTAAGCAATCTTTCAAAGAAAGACAGCCATATTTAATGAAAGCAACGATTTTCACCTAGTCCTATCCATCCAGAGTTTAAAGAATGTATTGTCACCAGACTTGCAACAAAACTTGACATTTAGCAACAGAGGGCATAATACTAGTAAGATTAATTGCTACAGCAGTTAAAACCCATTATTTTTATTTTATAGCTAAAATATACATCCTAATTTCCAGGGTTTTTAATTCCTATATTTTCACATGGTATAAGTGTTTCACAAAGCAACAAATACATTAGTATGTTAGCAAGGGAGGAACTGTAGGAATTCTTTTATTAGGGAGTAAGGATAAATTTTTTTTTAAAAAAAACAGTTCCAAATATTTTGCTATTGCAAGGCAAAGCGTTTACTCCCCTTGGTGCATCTGCATCATTCACATTACTTTCACAGCTATTTTCTTTTTTGCTGTAGGTGTAGGTTGCAGCTGTGTGGGCTGTGGGCTCAGGCCTGTGCAAAACCAAGGATTTCACAGCACACATGTGAGTGCCTGGTCACTGGAGGGGACAGATGTCTCCTAATTAGTGTGCCAGGGTCGGTTACATGGAAAATGGAAGAGGATTACTTTGGTGACTACAACAGCAGAAACCAGAGAGGAAGGTCAGGCCACTCTCTATCTATTCACATAGGTGCACACACACATACATTTACCAACCTGAACAATCCCAGAAAGGAAGGTTACAGATGCAGCCACCATCACCCTCTCATCGTTTATTGCTGAGGTATTTGTGGAATTGCCATTTCCAGTGCTGTCATCGGGGACCAGCCTGGTGACGACTCCTCCCACCATGAGGCTCAGGACGGGGAAGGGACCTGAGCAGCACAAGGCTTGTTAAAAGATCTGAAGAGGCAGCATGTACTTCTTCATCAGTGGGGAAGGTAAGTGGTGTGCCTGAACTTACCCACTGAGATATGTCTTGATGTGCCAAAGATAAAATAGACCAGGACAGGGAAGAATGCTGCATAGAGTCCATAACTGGGGGGGACATTCACCAGCAAAGCAAAGGCCAGACCTGTAAAGACAGAGGCCCAGGGAAGGTGACGTGTGTGTTGCAGGCAGAAGCCAGCAGTGCCTTGGCACCTGGCTTAGCAGGCTGTGTCAGGACACACATTTCCTAAAGGTACCTTGCAGCACAGCCACGAGCCCCGTGTTGATGCCAGAGACGATGTCATTCAGGATCCACTCCCTGAAGCGGTACGCTGGCAGCCAGGAAACAACTGGAAACAAACCCAAAGCAATTTTTTTGACCCTTTGTGGAGAGCAGCTGCAAAGACACAAGAGGACAAAATTTTGTCAATGAACCACTCAGCTGAATCACAGCCTGTTTCAGAGAGGTGAGGAAAGTGGAAGGATTCAGATTCTGGCTGACAGAAGTCAAAATCTCACCCAGACACAACCCTGATCAACCTGCACTGCCATCTGTGCTTCAAGATATATCCAGTGGCGTTCAGAGGTCCTTTACAACACAAATTCTCATAGAAAGGAAAATCTCACTGGAAAGGAAAATCTGTGGCCATCTAATCCAAACCCTGGCCCCAGTTAGCAGGAATGCCACCCACTGGGCCAGGTTTCTCAGAGCTCCGCTCCATTTGGCCTTGAACATTTCCACAGACAGGGCATCCACCACCTCTCTGGGCAACCTGTGCCAGTACCTTCCCACCTTCATCATAAAAAAATTCTTCCTGATATCCAGTCCAAATTTACCCTATCTTAGTTTAAAACCATCATCCCTTGTCCTGCTGCAACAGGACACAGTAAAAAGCCTGAGTATGTCTTTCTTATAAGACCCCTTTAAGTACTGAAAGGGTGCAGTAAGGTCTTCCTAGAGCCTATGCTGCCAAGGGCCCACAAAAAAAGAAGCTACCTTAGATATAGCTGTAGGAAGACTTCTAAGGGTGACAGCAGCCAAAATCCATTAGAAAAATCTGACATTTAATTTAATTAATGAATTTTCACTTTCTGTGTTGGAATGGGAGATAGACACTGTCAAGATGAAGTTCATGCTGCCCAAAAGTCAGGACTGTTTCTTAGATCTATTAAAAAAAATAAATAAATCTCCTTACCTAAAATAGAGTTTCAGGTGATCCCAAAAGGTTTTATGGTATCTGTGCAATTTCTCATGCTCTTCATTGAATGCATTCTCCGAGTATACAGGTCTGGCTATAACATAATGGTTACCCACAGGTTCAACCATTTCTCCTGAAATGTCAGGATAGGATGGTTACTTGTGTGTGCTCCTCTCTGCCCTAGGCACTTAAAAACCTGAAATGAAGTATCCTAATAAAGGGTTAGCTCTTTATGTACTGTGGGGCGGATAGCCATAGCATAGCTGAGTGAGCTCCAAACTGAGCGTTACCACCTTTGAAGATCAAAAGAGGGATGGTTGAGACACCCACTTCACCTTGCCAAGGTGATCTCCCACCCCGCTCCTCCTCCCACTGCAGAGCAGTGTTTCACTGGAGCATGAACTATTTCTTTCTAAAGATGCAGCCAAAAAGTGCACAAGACGGTTTTTGACTTAATTTATCTCTGACTCAGCCATGTACAATCAAAAACTTCCTCCCTCAAAGGAGATTAATTTCCTAAAGAACAAACAATCAGATCCCAAGCAATTTCTCTTTGTGGCACTGCTGGGAGGGTTGGGAGCTCACTGTAACCCACAGATGAGGGGAAAGGCAGAGTGCAGGCAGGGCTCAGCCATCCTCTTTTGGATTCAGAAACAAGGCTAAATGTATTGTGTTGGATTTGTGTGACAAGGAGATCAGTAGGAAAAAAAGCATGATATTGCTGCTTGTTATTTGTAAGATGTATTTGCACAGATTGTCTGAACAGCTTCTCCTCTGCTTCATGTTCATGAACAGTTGTTGCAATGTCTTACCTGAATGCTATTTTCTGCTTTGTCCCAACCCACATTTGCATGTTGTGCTGAAGAGAAACTGTCCT
Organism: Poecile atricapillus; assembly: GCF_030490865.1. Lineage (NCBI taxonomy): Eukaryota > Metazoa > Chordata > Aves > Passeriformes > Paridae > Poecile > Poecile atricapillus. Next base: position 14,111,731 of record NC_081289.1, read on the forward strand.
GGGTCACCCCAGAAATGACCCCTGGAGCCCACATTACACATGAAAATGAATCTGGTCATCATTCACTTCAGTCAGTACCACTGGGTATTTTGCAGCAGTTAACTGATGCCATCACTGTGCTGCTCACTGTGCTGTTACGTTTTGCATTACACCACACATTCTTCCCACATTAAATTCAACTAAAACCTGTACTATCTAAAAATATTTGTCTCAGTTGAAGCCACCATTAAATATTAAATGCAGTACTAGTCCCAGACAGAAGCTGTGGAACTTGCTCTTTGTAGCAACAGTTGGACTAGATGATCATTGTAAGATACTTCCAACTGGAACTAATCTGTTCAATCCTGTTCTATTTTGTTTTGACTCAGAGATGAAGATGTACTGTAGGAAGCAAGTAGTCTTTTGGACACTGATAATAGAGGTTTTTTATTTATTTTCTCTCCCTTAATGAGTATGCTCCATGGTGCCTTGGTGCTGGCTGGTGGTCTCTTGACAGGTGCCTGACCAGCACCAGTTCCTTGCCCATGTCTATCATCTGACTCTTGATGAAATACCCTAAATGCAGTTCAGATTCAGACTTGTGACTACTCAACATTTGGAGATATCACAGCACAGATTTTAATGTGGTACAAAGTTGTTTGCATAGTTATGAAAAAATGAAAAGCTTTTAATCCATGACAATTTTGGCATTACAATGTGAATCCCATCTTGAAACTTTGCTACAGCTCAGAGCCTATTATTGACCCATTTTAAGTGATTTCATTTTAATTTCCTTGTTGTTGATTCTGGGGAAATTCATAAACGTGTAGAAGTTCAAACAATGTCAATGAACATACCATTCTTGCACAAAGAATTCACTATTTTGGCAATGAGTTAAACATTTTTACTTTCTGTTTTAACATAAAAAATTAGATCTGTAATATTTCCCAAAAAACTGGAAGGCAATTATTCTAGCAGGCAAATGCTAAAAATCTAAGCTTATTCAAAACACAGATCCAAAGCCAGCTAAAATCATATTCTGATCTGTAATTTTACACTAATGTCCCTCCTTATGTTGGGATCAGAGCTCCAAAACTGAGGCTGATAAAATTTCAATTAAAAAATTTGTTCAGTTTATTCCCATATAAATTATGGCTACTTAGATTTGCAAGAAGTTTGTTTTATCTATTAAAGGTTTTAAAATTGCTCTGTTTCCTAGTCTGTGTGTCTGCCTTTTAGACTTCATGTCATAAAGAGGAATATTGCTGAAAGTCCTGTGAAATAGTTTTGTCCATTATATTATAGGGCACAAGATGTACTATTTGTACTCTTTGAAAAGTTCATAAGCCATAAAAATAAAACAAGTGTATGGGGAACTCTTTCAGATTTTCCTCAGTGCTGCAGCTGTTGTAGCTTTTGGGAGCATTTCAGTTGTCCCTCCTGCCCCTTGCCCAGCCATTCTTCTTTATTCAGGCCAAATGCCCCAGCCTCAGGGAGCATACAAAAGCTTCTTTGCAATTCTCTAAACATCCTTTGGTTTATTAGTGCTGGTCTTATTGGAGGTGTAAGTCCTTTGCAATGTGTTTTTTACCTCCTGAATGGACCCCCAAATTTCGGGGGCCGATGGCTTAGAGCTGCAGGGGGAGACCAGGAGCCTCGCCAAGCTGAAGTCTGCATTAAACACCACAGTGCCGTGCTTCAGTGAGGTTTAACCAAGGCAGCCCAAGCACCTGCAGTGCAGTGGAGGATGCCTTCAGCCTGTTCCCTGGCAGGTAAACAGGACCACATGGAGCAGCACCTTGCTGCAAGTAGATGACCATGCTGCTAGGCAAGCTTCTCCTGTATGGTTCCCTCTTCTAAGACTCTGTCAGCAACTTCCAGATACCACGAATGCAGCCAGCATTGCCTTCCTCTTGGCTCACTCTCATTTTCTTCCCATATATCTCTAAAAAGATGGGATGCCCTCAGTACAGGGAGTTTTTTATGAGTTGGAGACATTACCTATTTTAGATGTTTCAAAGAAAAGGAGGATATTGTGAAAAGTACCAGCATGGTGAAGGCCAGTGTCCTTCACGAATTTCCTAAAAGTCTGTACTCCAGTATCCCACACTGCCTCTCTAGAGTGCTTTGGGCTCCTTGGAGGACAAGACCAATTCTTCTGATGACTTCTATAATGTGTCCAGCACAGACCAAGCTTACACTGCACAGCTATTGAGTGGTTACAAATTTCAGTCAGTATTGACCAAGACTAGATCTGAAATTAATCTGCATTTCATTGAATTTCACTGAAAACAAGCATTTCAATGAAACCAGACAAGATTCTGGTTCAGTTTCAATCCATACAGCCTCTGATCCTGTTCTTATGGACAGCAATTAACAGCACTGCCATTTCTCGTACAAAAAAAATCTCCAACTCCTCTGCTAATGCCTCAGCTCTGTGAAATCTTGGAAATGCATGTTTTCATGTGTGTCATTTGGTTGAGAGGATTAACATAGGGATATTTTTTTCCCTTTACTGATTTATTCTAAATATCCTAAATATCCTAAATATAAGAAGTACACAAATTTATGTGATTTTCATTGAATAATTAAATATTAACATGGTCCATCCCACTTTTGTATACCCACTCACAAATTGAATTTCTCTGCAATATAAACAATTGAAAAATACAAAGAAATTCCGCAAGGAAACTTTTACATTTTACAAAAAATAAAACACATGACTAGAAGCATTTAATTTATAAGCATTACTCCACTTATCCCATACCTAAAATGACAATTCAAAGTTGTACCTGGTATATCTTCCAGGAAGCTCTTCAGAAGAAACTACACCAAGATTTTTTGGATAAAGATATCCCTGAAATTTTCACAGGCAGTGCAGGTTATCTTGTGCTCTTCTTCACTTCAGAACCTCCCTAAATACTGCCAGCACTTTAATAACTAACTTCAGTTAACTTTTACAAGAAAAGGAAGATTTAACTGTGGCCTTGACCATTGAGCTTATCCTCAGGAGGGGTGATAAGGAGTAATTTCTTAAAGTTCTCTGTGATATTGCTTAACTTTGTTTGGTGAACTGTTTCTGATTGGTCTGCAGAGATCATATGGGAAAATAGAGATGAATAAGAAGGACTGTCTGTTGCAATCCTGTGTTGCTGAGTTGGAGTGGGAAGTGGTGGACAGAACTCAGCTATGGTACCCTCCATTTCTGAGGAAGCCTAAGTCATTGATGAGAGAGATGAGCAGCTGGGCATGCCAGCTCTGAGCAAAGCTTGCCTCCCTGGACCTTTCTCCAAAGCATCTTTAATAGTCACTAAATTGTCTTTCCGGAAGCAAGTTCTGGATTCTCAGATTATTGCCAAAAATAATCTCTGCAGGAATTTCTGAAGGGCAGCTGTGACTTGGTGGAGCTGAGAGCTGTGGCACCCCATGACAGAGAGTGGAAAGGCACAGACCATGCGTCTGGCCATGTGCTGTGGCATGGGTGGGTTGGACTGAACTGCAGGTTCCAGCTGCCATCCACTGCCCACAGAGCAGCCAGAGGGGATCATCCTCCCTAGGCCAATGTACATTCCCTGAGATATCTAAAACCACCTAAGGAGATACATGAAATAGCATTTTTGAGGCCTCAACCTGAAGCTGCATGACCTATGTTCATGACAGCAGTGAACCTTCAGAGCTGAGGTGCTGAGAATGCTCCAGCATTGAAGTGCCCTGATGAAAACCATCCTTACAACCCTTTGCTTAGGTCACACTGACATGAAGCAATGCTTCAGCTATTGATACCCATGTTATTACATATTACACATATTTTACATATACATATTACATACATTTTATATATACATATACAATATCAAGAGATGTTATTAGGAAGACCATGGTACTCCTCTGCTCTGAAAGTCAAAGCTTGACTTGGCCTCTGGGGATTTGATGCTGCAGACTCTACCCCTGAAGAAAGTTTTCTTCATCTGGTGAAAGGTCACAACATGAGGAGGGAACCCTTCATGCTCTGCAGGATCAGTCACACATGTGGGTCTAGAAGAAGAGAAAAGAGGAGCCTGGGATTCTGTCCTCGGGTGGTTTGCCCACATTCCAGTCAATTATTAGACCAAGAAATGATGAAGCGACCAGGACCCCAATAGCCAATCTCACAAGGTGAGACCTCTATTAGACCATTCAGCAGAATTTCTTTCTTGTGCTGTAGCCCCCTGAGAGTTGTTAGAGACCTCAGGTTCTTCTGAAAGATACAGAAGCTACACTTCTAACCAAGACCATAATCTTGTCAAGTCAGTAGAGATCCCAGGTCAGTTCCCAAACTGTTTTACCTTCTCTGCATCAGTGAGATCCTGTTTTGTTACCTGCTGTTGGTTGAAGGGATTAACTTTAGTTTGTGAAACTGACACCATTTTGTTTTTTATTTGTTACCATTGAAATAACAAACATTTTAAAAGCTATAGAACCATAAACAATAAAAAACCCCATAAAAACCATAAAACAGTTTAATAGCTTTTGGTTTCCCTCCTTACATGGTGTGATCATAGAAGTGCTTTAAAATTTTAAATTCTTTGTGTTCAGGATCCATCACAAGAATCTGCAACATAAACCAGAGAGCAGCTTTTTAAAGAGTAGATTTAGATGCAGGAGGGACGCTTGGCTCTAAAGAAGTCAGGAGGGTCTTGTCCTTGGCTTTATCACATCCACCTGTAAGTGCTTTACTCTTGGATTATTTCCACTAATTCATGGAAGCAATAAAGTGGTATGTGGACTGACAAAGAGAATAAACACTTTCGCTTTTCTATTTTCAGCAGTACTATTAAAAACATGATTTTCCCCGATGGTGCAGGAGAGGTTTCATGTATAAGGGCCACACAGGAGGCTGCTCACCTGTGTCCCACACTGCAGAAATTCAGCTGTGCAAACACCCCAGATACTCAAAAAACAGCTAAACCCACTAACTGGGAAAGTGTGGCCTTTCCTACCTAGGCAGAGCAGAAGAGGAAATGAAAATTCCTGATTGTTCTGTCTCTCAGGCAGCCCCATAAACCGAGAGAGTTCAGAGATGTAAATCAGTCACAGCCTGATCCTTTGCCAAGCCTCAAGCACTCTCAACTTCCCTTTGTTTTCATGGGAGCTGAAAACCACCCACAGCTCTTTAAACCCCCTTGATGAGCTGGGCTCTGAAGGGCTTTATATGTGCTGCCTCCCACCCTGGCCAGGAGGGTCAAGAAGGAGAGGGAAGAAAACTGACTGGAAAGATATAAAGCAGCAACAAATTCAGTGACTTACTGCATAAAGAAGCTATTTTTCACAAAGAAGAAAACAGTTCTGCTGGAGATGCAGAATTTGTCTTGTGAAGAGCTCCACGCCTTTCTTCAGTGTTAAATAAACACCAGTGTTGATACTGGGAGATTAGCTGAGAACGTGGATAACAGCATCAGTCTGTACAGAGTTCTAGTGTTTCCCAATGTTTTCCTTCACCATGTGCTGTATAAAACTTATGTTATTGTTGTAGCTTTCTGGCTATATCCTGTTTTCTGGCCACGTTCTGCCCAAAACCTTGAAGCAAAGTTTGCTCACAATACTATCTGCTGTGATGCTAGAGGTGCAAAACCCCCCAAACTCAAATTCTTCCATCTGTTTAAAAAATGGCACTGTGTTCTACTTGGACAGTTTAGTGTGTAGATGTATTCTGCTCAGTGGTAAGTGCAGCAGGCAGTTTGGGCATGCACCTCTTGTCAATGCCAGTTCCTCTCTCCTCTTTTGGAGGAAAGACAGGGACACAGCCTCTGAATGGTATCCTTAGGAAGATTTGAAGCCCCCAGTGGCGACATCCAAGAAAGAAATGGAAAAATGCTTGGCCCAGAGAGGCTGTCATGGAAAGCAGAGGTGTCCCTTATACTCATAGACTCAGGACACAGATGCCAGAAGGAAGCATAATGTCATTTCTCTTTCCAGTTCTTATAGTCTCTACTACCTTAGGTTTTTTACAGAAAGTTTCTTTTATTAGCACCCTGAAGCACAACTCAAATCAGCCATGTTACCTTGTCAAGTTCAGTAGTGATGCCTTAAACTAGGATGAGAATGAGTAAATTTAGTCAAGATGCAAATATCAGGCAAACAACATAAGAAAGGAAAGGGCAGTGAGGTTGGGTGGGAAGAGATCAGTTCCATTAACAATATATATTTCTTGATTGCTCAGGTTTATTGAGACCTGTAGAGGGTTAGAATTTTGCATAGTGCCTCAAGAAGAGCTGACACCCTGCTAGGATGTGAGCCATCGAAAGTTATCACTCCTTTGTACAGAGCACAGTATAAGCAGTAGCACCCAGTGCTGTTACTGCAGCGTATGGTGAAGTAGAACTGGAAATTTCCAGTGAAAAACTGGTGCCATATTCACATACCTCTCATTTTTTATTCACACTTCCTTTATTACACTTCTGTAATTTTATTCTCTTTTTTATGGACTTTACAGTTATTGTGCCCTGAAAGCCAGTAAACGTGGCCTTGGTACTGGGTGTTTATAAGGACCATTACACCATAATGAAGAGCACATACGCAAAATCCTGCACATTGCTTTTCAGAACCAGGAAAGTTTTGACATCCTTCTCAGCCAACATAAAAAATAGTGCTTGATTCTTCAACACAAAAATATAATATTTTAATCCAATGTTATTTTCCCTCTTATGAGCTTTCTGCATTTTGCTTAAGATGTAAGCAATTTGTTTTCATTTAAAACTGTCTCTTTTGACTTCATGAAGAAAATTAATTAAGCATTCTCTCACATCAGAGACAACCAACCAATTAGACTTGTCAATTCAGCATTTGACTCTACTCTCACAGTTGCTGAATCTAGCAATACATTGAGACTCAACCAGGCTGGGAATCACAGGGATGTGAGGAAGCACAATCAGAGAGCTGGTGATGGGTGAGTAAGGGAATCTGCAGTGTCACAGCCAGATACTGCTACAGATACTGTCACAGGGACTGCTACACGAGCATGGAGTCATGTTTCATACAGACTGTAATGAGTGTCCAGATATCTGAAATAAAGCAGAGATGTAGATTGCCTTGTTTGTGCTGTGCTGTAATGGGAGACTCAGCCTTGCCACTCCACCCTGATGTCCTGTCTGCTGCCTACAGTGGCACCTGCCCTAGAGATTCTTGTGGGACCCCCATTTGCAAGGGGTTTTCAGCCATGTGAGATCCTATGTTCCACCAGGGCAAAGGAGAAGCATTGCAGGATGTCCTGTCCACCTCACACTTGCATACAGTGTCTATGTATATTGCTCCTCTAGGCATATCCCACCTCTGGGAAGCCTGGGTCAAGATAATGATGCTTGAAGATCACAACAGTGGTTACCTAAATTTCAATTAATCCCAAGATATTTCTGTTAAATAGGAACAAAGTTAAACTGTCATGAAAGAAAAAGCAAAACCAAAATAATTATAAATGGCAGAATATGACAAGAAACTCCCATGTATGGGTGTCAGCACTGTATTTTGCAGGTGAGCCCTGGCCACTGTTTCCAGTTTCTTTCCTAAAGTCCAGCTGAGCACACTTTTACTTGCTTATCCATTTTGAAATAACCTTAAAATAGACTGTTAAAAATAACCTAAACAAATAATATATTTCTAGGTAGCTGGTGGAACATTAGAATATATTCAAACACTGTGAGAGACATCTCGTAGTAATCATTTATGTTTGCGCTCTAGGTCTCCCTGTGTGATGCACCTTTGCAGATACCACTGCAATAAAGTACTCCACTATCTCCAGATACTTTAGACTGTGCCATTCCTTAAACTGTGTGAGTTATGCCTGGAGTTTCCCTCAGGTAACAGCAACACGGAAAAATGTCTTTCCCAATATTTCACCAGGTCTCTTATCAGTTCCTGCGTTCCTATCAGCGTCAGCTTGTTTTGCAAGAATGTGCGAAATGAAATGATCTGGGGTTTTGCTCATGGAGCAACACTGCTGTGTTCATCTAGCAGAGGGATTCACCTACCTCCAAGGCTTCACAGGTCTGGGGTCTACAGTGCCCCACTTCATTGCCAAGTGTTGGTTCCAGAGCTATCCAGGTGTGAACAGCCCCTTAGAAATCACATCTGGATTTGGGAATTTTTGCTGAACTCACTTTTATTAATAACCTGCTCTTCCCCTGAAATTGTACGGAACGAGTTGCCACGGGATATGGAATATTTTGTCTTTTGATCTTACACCAGGATAGTATCAGATTATTTAAGGAGCCTCACTTTTCTGAATATTTTGGTAATTGTTGAGGGAATCCCAATTGCAATGATTTGCCACTGACATTCTTTGAAATTCTTGTTATTTTTCAATTTACTGTTAACATACTTAATTTCTTCCATTTGCGGGCTCATAAACATTTCCATATAGATCTTTCAAGCATACATTGAAGTCTATAATGGAGAAGTCTGTTCTTCTTACTCATGTTACAAAGATACTTAAAAGTAGAATACTAGGTTCAAAGACCACATGCTGAAGATCAGTAGTTTAGATTAATTTCCAGATTAGTACTAGCAAACTTTCACTTCTTTGAAGTTTGCTTCCATATGCCATACAGGTACCACATTCTTTAAAACCATATTAAAATACATTAAGCAGTAAATAAAATCTAAAATATATTTTATAAATACTATCATAATAAATACAAGAAGGACAAATTAAGGGTAAAATTCAAAAGCTGAGTTCAGTTATAAGAAGTTAAACATACTTCTGTTTGTCCCTCTTATTTTCAATCTACAAATGAGACCTCATGCTATTGAAAAACCACACACTACCCTCTCTTGCATTGCAGATCTTATTTTCAATCTACAAATGAGACCTCATGCTATTGAAAAGCCACACACTACGCTCTCTTGCGTTGCAGATTGACACAGGAAGATGATAAAACAGATCTTTCTGCAGATCAGCAGGTGGCCTGACCTGGCACAGTGTCTGTTCAGGAGAAGGCAGAAGTAGGAAAATGGTTAAATATGATATAATCCCAGCTGTAGCACTCCTTATTAACAGTGGTGGTTTGAGGAGGTTTACAAATATGACAACTGAGAGATGCAGGGGGAAAAAAACCAACACAATGAAACAAACCACAAATGCAGCATTTGAATGAATTGAAGCAATGTCTGTATTCTGTACAAGTCTGTATTTCTGTGCTTGCAGTCCTAAAGCCACCAGCCCTGGGCTCCTGGGCTCATCCACAACATCTCTCATTCAGCCCAGCCCCGACCCCCAGCTTTTTTCTTGCTCCACACAATGCTTGTAGCTCATACTTTGGCCTCTGCTTGTATGAGGAGAAGCCTCGGTGCTCATGGGGCTTGCTGTGACTTGCATACAGCCAATGGTTGCAGCCTATTTCTTTTTTTTTTTTTAGGTGTTTTTCTTCAGTAAATAAAGAGGTTTATTTTCTCTATTTGTGCCAAATCTGAAGGAAATGTGACCTAGAACTGTAATCAGGCCCACAGTTGTCTCTGGTCCCCAGAGAGACCGCTACTGTAGTTTTTACCTACAACATTATTAATAAAATGAGCTGTACTTCCTCCAGCTGGGATAAAAATATGCAAAGCCACAAATCCTAAAGCCAGGTGTGCAAAGTTGTTTTGCAAACAGCAGGCAGTAACAGCAATGGGAAAACCCTCCAGTGCTTGGATGGTGGCACCTTCTTTTGCAGCAGCCTCTGGGGAACAGATCCTGGCCACAGCACCTGCTGCCAGGGCTAGTGCTCCCCTCAGCTCCTCAAAAGGCTGCTTCAGGCTGCAATCATGCCAGATGAAGCAAGCCAAAAATACTATGACTAATCAGTTTAGCATAAAGGCCGTCTCGGAAAAGACAGTTGCTCCAGGAAATGAATTTCTTTCCCAACAGCTGGAATCATTCCCAGTGAACAACCAACAGGGCTCTGAGCCCTAGGCGACAGAGTGAAAAAAAGAGTCCTTTGGGCAAAACTAAAGAGGGAATCTCACCCATGCTAAACTTCATGCAAAAACACTTAAAAATAAGGCAATAAGAAACTGGTCAGTCTGAAGGACACCACTGGGATTGGGAAAAACAACCATAATCCTGAACACAAATCCCTTGAAAACAAGCATTTGGGTGATTGGAGGAGGGGAAAGGAGAGCTGCCCATTTTTACCAGCAAGTTATCAAAGACTATGAGGAAGGTAATTTAGAGCAAACAAAAGGAGGATAAAATAAGAGCTGGAGTTTCAGCAGGGCTCTTTCCTGAAGGGCAAGGAGGTTCCTTGAGATGGGAACCAGCAGCACCTGGCAGTCTCTGCAAGCACAACCCTGTAGTTATCCTGGCCAGGGCAAACAGAATCTGCTAGGTGGAAACCTGTAGCTCTGGGGAGGTGTTTTTGCAGAGAAATGACAGACAAGTAAACAGTCCTTATCAAACTCTCCTTCACATCTTGAAAATGTCTTGCCTGTCTCATTTCTCAATATCTTTGTATGAAAAAAAGTCACTCAGTCCATGTGTTTGGAGTGAGTGCATTTGGATGGTCCAGTCTAGTTGTCAATGGAAGTTTAATACTTGCTCATTGTAATGCCATAAACTTTTGTGGTTCTGGGGCTTAGAGCTCAGTCCTGAAACAATATTACAAACTACCACCAATTCTAAGGATATTCCTGTCATATCCCTTACAGAGGCATTGTAAGTTTATAATAATTACAACTAACTATTAAAGCTTTATAATTATAAATACTGTAGTTTGCTTCCATATCATAGTGGCTTTCATGAAAAATGCTTTCAAATGTAGTATTCTTTTTATTATCTGCCTTTATGATCAAAAGTTAATTATCTTTTACCTATTGGCTGCACTTGAATGTTGTAATATTTTCCAAGGTCTTCTGGAAAGGCTTTTTAATTTATAACTTGGGATGGGCCTAAAATAAAACCCATGTATCTAAGTACATCTGATAAAGATGAGTTAGTTACAGTCTAAGTCATAATCAGGACAACCCCAATTAAACATCGTCTGTCCTAGAAAAACAGTCACACAAATGTGTGTACTCCCTCCTTTTGTTGAATCATTCTGTTTCATTAGCCAATCTAGCCCTTTATTTACTCAACTGCGTTCTCAGAGCCTGATTGAAACAGCACTGGGGAGTCAGATTACAGCTTGTTTTGGACCGGCAGGATTTACCGTCAGGACAAGGCGGGCAGGAACTATTGCCTGAGTTATGGATGCAAGGTATGGTGCAGCATTGCTGGTCCCATTGGTACCAGCCTCTAATTAACAAGCACAATAAATAAATGACATACACGAAATTTTGCAGATACTCATGATATTCTGAAGTGCTGTGTTGCTGTAGTTTGGGTTGCAGAGGCTGTACCACCCAGACCACCCTGGGTCCCAATGTGCTCTGAGCAGCCCATGATCGGAAGAAACCTCCTGCTGTTAGTGCTGGCAAGCCTGAAAAGCATCCTGCCCTGTGTCTTGGGTGTGAAGTGAGGCTTTGCCAAAAGTATTCCCACCTCCACAAGAACCACTCTGCCTTCCTCATGTGCTTTAAGATATTCTTTAAGTTTCTAGAACAATTTTCTTCCACGTGAAGGCAAGTATTATTTAATTCTAAGCGATTGGGTTTTGTTCCAATTACTAAAGTCCAACTCTCTACAGTGAGACATACCAGCAATTGGTGGAAATTATCAGGGTGAAGCAAAGGAGACAGTTCAGGGCACGTTTAAGAGAGTGCAGGTGGAAATGCCCAACTGCAGATGGCTGAGATGGCTGAAGTAACCAGGAGAGCCAGCTCATTGGGGAGACTGATAGGAGGCCAGAAAACACAAATTAACCTATGGAGGTCTTACCCTGGCACAGAGGGTTGCCTGTGTGCTCTTGTAGAAGGGTGACCATTCTGCAAGCCTCCTTTGGAGGGTTCAGCAATCAGCCTTGCTGAGGAAGAAGAGCAGGGAGATGTTCCTACCACCCTGCTCCCAGTCTTTCCCCGTCTCCTCTCAAGTCACAGGAGAGCAGGAACAGCTGAGCACTTGTTCTGGGCTGGAAAGAGATGATTCTGGCCTTCATTTAGCCATATTAGCTTAAACAAAAATTCTTCAGGACAGCAGATGTCTTCTCTTGCTAACTGCTTACACACAGGAAATGAAATTTTGTTGTGTATACAGGAGGCCATTAAAAGGCAAGATTTTTCCAAACTGGTGTAACCCAATTGCAGAACATTGTGCTCAGCCTTGACTGCCTGGTGCACCAGAGAGCATTTTGTTAATATTTAAACTTAGTCTTTTGAGTCTTACCCCAGAAGCCGTGGTAAGGGTTTAGGATTTAGGCAGGCTGTGTAAGCAAGACCCTGGTGGGTTTGAGCTGCTGAATGGCAGCACTCACACATGCTCCTGCCAGCCACGAGCTCAGAATGTCCATGGAGTGAAGTCACAGCAGGTGAAGGGGGCATGTCCCAGGGAGCTGCAGTTAGCACAGCAGAATGGTGAAGCTGTCACACAAGAAATGACCTTCACAGCCTCCCCAGGAGAGCGAGGAGAGCCTTGCCAGGAAGGAACTCTGTGGTGCAAACAGGAGACCAGCACATGCTGTACCATGGCTGCAACCTGCTAGTCTTTATCCCCATAATGAGGGAGCAGTGGGAGTAGCCCAGGGGACCAGAGACTCAGCTGGGGGTGCAGAGGGGAGCAGCTTTGATGGAGTGCTAAGGGTGGAGTGCTAAGGTCACACATGGTTGTGGAAGATGATGTGTGACGTCCTATGCCCTCATGTACCTTGAACTCAAAAAACCCCAAACAACTTGTATAGTTTTAGTATTCTGAAGGCAGGTTGGAGAGGATGAGAGCATGAGGCAGAGGAATGAGGTGCCATCAAAATGTGTAGAAAGATAAATGACGTGCAGAGTAGGAACTGTGTCCTCAAGGCACCAATAAATTCATGTCTAAATTTTCAGCATGAGAGATTGAGGATGAGTACTCAGGCACCCTACTCTGATTGATGCAGCTACAAAACCCTGTTTTTCTTAAGAATGAATATATAAAGCTCTCCCCTCAGTTCCTGGACACACCTGTACCTATGTCTGCCTATGCCAGAGTATTTATGTGTATGGGTATTCAAATGAATACTAAAATTAATTCCAATTCAACCATTAAACGAAATTAACAACAATGTAAACACAATGATTAGACTGGCATGCTCATACAAAAAAAATTAGTTTGGGCTCTTGTGACCACTATAAACCATTCCTTTTATATAAATTGACATTTTATGATAGTGCTATATGTAGATAGTATTTCCCCTTGACAGTCTAAGAATTCAGCATATGAAATGCCATTTTAAAACTGATCCAAAATACAATTTTTACTCAAGCATTTTATGTTAATGTATATGCTGATAACCCTTAGACTATCTGAAGACAAAGTGTTTGTAAATATGCCCTTTATTTAATCACTCCGATTTTTGAAGATAATACTTCAATTAGAGGAACAGTAACTTGACTTGAAGAATAATTAATGCTTGCTTAAGTGCCATTTTTATTACTAAACCCTCATTCTACAGTTAAACATTACCTGAGGTATCTCACTATTAATGTATTAATGATGTAAGAACATTGACTCTTTATAGAACCTTCCACTCAAGATTCTTGAATTGCTTTATGACTGTTAGTGACCCTTTCCTTAGTAGACAAACATCTGATATTTGCTTTACTTAAAACAAACTGACATGTAAAATCTACTCAGTGCCATATCAAAGGATGTTATTGATAGATATTTTTGAAACTTCCTTTGCGAGGATATCTTGTCCTTTGACAGCCCAATGTAGCTCTTGTTAAAGGCAGATGCCAACTCATGGCAATTGACATTCTTCACTGTTCTGGAATTAAAATGACCTGGACTGGGAGAAGCCTTCTGAAAGCCCAACCAAACTTTGAATTATTTCAAGGGGAAAAACAGTGTTCTTATATTTTCTCTTACTTCTGCTTTGAGTCTGTGGCAGATCATTGAGACTATTCTAGGTCTTAAAATCTGTGGGTTGAAAAGCCTTGCCCTAGAAATCTGCTCCTGCCTTCAGGCAGGGAAGCAAGCTGTAAAAGGAAGAGTAGGGATGTTGCTGGCTCTTGCTGGCCTAAGAGCTATTGCTCTGGTGCCACAGTCATAGTGGGGCTGAATTACTGACATGATTTTCTGTCTTCCTTGCTACCAACCAGCTCAAAATCACCACTGGGTCCCTCAGGAGTCTGCACTGATTTGCTCAGTGACCAATTAGTTGGCACAGGGCAGGCAGCCGTGTCCTTGTGTGGGTTGTGCCTCACCTGGTGACCTGGGAGTTCAGGTCCTATTGTTTGTGTGCTGCTGTTCATAAGTATGTCTTGTCACATGTCTTCCTTAATTGTATCCCAACAATGTCTCTTTAATCCATTCTAGTTATTGACTAGGCCACCAGCAAGAATACCAGAACTTCAAGAACTGTGGTTGACACTGGGAGGCCTGTGAGGGGCATTGCAGGTATTGGTTATTAGCTTGTTAGACATTAATATGACTGTGCTCCACAAATATGTTAAGAATGTAGCCAAACAAAAGGCTCATGTATCTCTGTGCAAAGGACACTTTGAAGAGCAGTTCCTATTCTCCCGGGCTCTCAATATTAGAAACAAAAAGAAAGTGAATTTAAATACTAGAGAGAATAAAATTCAAAATCAAAAAGGAAGTCCTTATTCTCTGAGTGCCCAACACGTGATGATGTTCCTGCCCTACAATGTCATTGAGGCCAGTAGTCCAATAGGAATTTAGCAAGCAAATATTGACTGCCGCTCTTCACAGCTGCACTGCTCCATGCTGTACTGCAGGTTGTAACAAAATCCAATGCATAAAATCTGCTTCAGGATGAACTCTGGGATGGTTTCAAACTAAATGCTTTGGGAATTTCTAAGAGTATGACGAAGGAAAAGTGCCTTCCTTTTTGGCCAATTTTTATGCGCAAAATGTCCACAATTCAACTTACCCCACTTGCTCCATGCTCTGAGTGTCTGGTCTGCAGACCTGCTGAGGAGAATCCAAAAAGAATCAGGTATTTGATCTCCTGATTTCCTATCATCACTTTGTGAAAACACCCAGAAACAAACAGTTTGCTAGTTAAAGCATCCCAGATTAGGACATGACAGAATTTGGATGTTTGATGTGCATATGTATTGGATATAGACAGTAACTGCAGGATCTCATGTCTGTGCTCCATGGGAGCCTTGCCTCCTCCAGATCAAAAGAAGAGAGATGGATTGGGTGGCTCATGGAAGAAAGCTGATATGGATGCCCATAGCTAAACTGGTTACAGTCAGCTGTCTTTACAAAAGAGATTTCTTTATGAAAAAGTTCCAGGCTGTGAAGAGCCCATCTTCCCATAGTGCTGTCTACTGGAGGTCCCTTGTGAGTATCTGTTGCTCCAATGGTCTGCAAAGCCATTCCACTAAAGCCTGACAGACGGAGGTGTTGCCTTTGCAGACATTCAAAGTCCAGTGATTTGACTCCTATGCTTGGTGTGTAATGGTAGGTGCCACTACCATTACATGCTGGAAGTTTGAAAAATTTAGAGGGCTTCAGGACCAGAAGAAGAATTTCCAACATGTGTTTACTTTGGGTTGTGACAGAGCAGTGTAAATTCTGACATAGTTTTTGCTGAGCTGAAAGGCTCCTAGATCAGCTCAGTCAGGGAAGTGGGGTGGTCTAAGGGGCTGTGGGTGCCCACAGGGAGGTCCTGCTCCCCCCTCCAGCACCCTGACATCTCTGCTGTGCATTGCATGTCTGTTTTGTGCCTTGCAGCAGAGGTGCTAATGTGTAGCTTGGCTGAGGAACAACAGGAAAAGGAATTGTAAGAAGAGAGGAAATAGTGGAAATTTGGTAATTACCAGTGAAAACAGACACTGTGAGTCTGCTCTGCAATTTTTCAAGTAAACCTACTAGCTCTCCCCTAAGCGGAGCCAGGTGACAGTTTTCAGCACAAATCAGGTTGGAGGAGCAATAGCAAAGCAGAAGTTTGAAATGGATCTCTGCTACAAGGCTTTACCCAAAATCGCTTTATATGGCATTTGTGGTGGCAACACAGTGCACAGCCCATAACCCCAAACCTTCCCCTGCCTTGGTGCCTTTCAGGGTTTTCAAGTTCTCTTAGCTTCTACTGGAGAGAAAGATGCAATTTTAGCAGAGTAACGATGTTTCAACAATGGGCATTGGCAATCTGGCACTGAGCTACAGCGTAGTTATGCTAAATTTAGTTCTAAATTCAAAAAGAGGCAAGTGACCTTAGAGTCTGCTGCAGCAAGAGAAATGGTTGTTGTCAGTGAGCCATGAAAACATCCCTCTAGAACAAATGGGGAGAGAAGGTGGACTGATTTTAACCCACGTTTTAACTTTTAACATACAGAATTAATGTCTGAATGTTGTCATGTTTATAAGGGCATTAGAGGGAGAAAAATCTCAGAAACAGATTCCTTAAGCCTGCAGAAGCAGTAGATCTCAAGCTCTCACATGGTCTTACAGTGTACTTCAGGCTACTGCTTGGTGACACTGGGATATAGAAGCATCTAGTATCCCAGCAGGGCAGAGAGGACAAACCTGCCCAGCAGCTGGCACAGGAGCATTACCTTCCTGGACGTTGCTTCTTGGACTCTACCGGAAATCAGCCTCAAAGAACCTTGTATACCCACAAACATTCTCTTCCTAAAGAAGCTGAGCCTTGCTGAGCTTATCCAGGCATTTCTATCACCTTGAAGCTATGTTTAGGAGTATGGTAGCACTCACTCTCACTTAGGTAGGCATACCTGAACTGGATAAAGAAAACATTCTTGTGTTATCAGCACTGTTTTGAACACAAATCCAAAACATAGCCCCAGTATAAGCTACTATGAAGAAACTCTTTCCATCCAAAACCACTACAATGTACTACTACTATCTCGTTCACTTTGTGAAGCAAGTCATGCTGGTTTGATTTGGTTTAACCTTTTTCCTGTATCTTTCTTTTTCTATCCTTCCTTTTCTTATATTTATGCACAAGTAGTTTCAGGAAACATTTGGCTTGATATTGTTTTACTACCTGAAATTTACATTTCTGTATTGCTGAAACACCAACCCTTATGGTAGAGAATGGTCATAAATCATGCTAGATTGTCTGAATATTATTTAACCTCTTCTTTTTCTATCCTATATATCTTTACAAAAATGTGTATATAAAGTTTCTGCTTATAATGTGCAGGTTAAGCCTGATAGGTTGGCCGGACTTGATGAAATACATCCTGGACTCAGAGCAGCATTCTCCAGCTCTTTTCAGAGACCTGGACTCAGCCTTGCTGAGTGTGAAAGGATTTACTTTCTTTTTAACTGAAAGAGAAAGAGAACCAAGGGAATATGAGACTAATTTAACACTTCTATGTAAATTTTAGCATCTTTAAGACAATAAAGAGATAAGCAAGGTTGAACAGACATTTTTAAAAAACAAATTGTACCCAACTGATAAAATGTTCTCTTTGACAGAGTAAACAGCCCAGGGTAGATCCAAAGTAGATGTGAAATCTTCAAATGATGATGATACTAGAGTGGAGGAATAGTGAAATTTTAACACCTTTAAGACAATAAAGAGATAAGCAAGGTTGAACATTTTATAGGAATAAATTGTACCCAACTGATAAAATGTTCTCTTTGACAGAGTAAGCAGCCCAAAGTAGTAAGAAGATCCAAAGTAAATGTAAAATTTTCTAATGAAGATGAAACTAGAATTGAGGAATAGGTAGCCAACAGCAATCTAAAATCTCGTTGGGACTCCTAAAGAGCAGGTTATATAGTCTTGTGGATGGCTGGGCCGGTGCCCAGAAAAAGAGCACAGCATCTGTGCTCCAACTTGTGCCTGCTCTCTTTATCCCTGTATTTTCTTGCTTTGGGAAGCCAATAGTGGATGCAAACTTTTAGACACAGACCTACAAGCAATGAACAGAGGGAAGTCATCCCCTTTTGTCCTGCTGGCTCATACAACTGCTGGCCTTCACTGCTGCCAGGGCACACTGCTGGCTGATGGTCAGCTTGGTGACCACCAACCCCATTTCTCCAGAGCAAGATCACTTTCTCCCAGCTGGAACTCAGCCCACACTGTGGCATGGGCTTGGTGCCTCCCAGCAGCACAGCCTTGTTCTAACGTTCTGTATTAACAGATTGGCACACAGGATCACAAGCAAATCTTTATCAATTACAGTTCTTAAAGGGCAAACTGCAGATCAGCATGGGGTGTGCACTTTGGTTTTCACGGTGTCAGTTGATTTCCTGTGCTGGATCAGGACATTCTCCCACACAGGTGCTGTACAGTGCCTACAACCTCAACACTGCAGTGAACTAGGGTGCAGGAATTACACTGTGTTTATTGTGCTGTTATCACTGAGAAACTTCCAAACTTCACAATGTCATTATGCTTCAGGCAGGACTTTGACTTTCATAAAGCCAAGATGACATAACAATGGGAATGCATTACTTCAGAGATTTTCTGTAGGAGGAAGGAAAATGTCACTGGTTTCTGGTGCCAGATTTCCTTTTGGCCACAATTCCCCCTACTTGCTCAGGGGGTCTAAAGGACAGGTTCTGAATTAGGAGAACAGAGCATGAGAAAACCTATCTCCAGAGGAGAAGTTTACAATTTCTTTGATGCAATGCATATCTCTTGAGGGGTGTCTGTGAGTGAATTGTGTGTCTGACAGAGCTTTTGGAATTTAAGAAAATGAATACTGCACAGTTGCTGCATTTTTAATGGCCTTGTTTGAGGAGAAGTTGAGATTTTAGTTAACATGAAAACTTGTGTGGAAACTTTCCACCTCAGTTTACATTTTTATGTTTTCCAATGATAGAACAAATTGATTGTACAGATGTCTAAGAAACAGAGAATATTCATAGCTTTTGATTTTTATTGCGAAGCTGAAACTGTAACTGGGAGCTTAAAACAAATGAAAGTGGGGTGGTTTTACTTTACATGTGAAAATTAACTGGCACTTTATGATCAGCTCTGGTATGAATGCTTATAAAGAACTTTAAATTGGCATGATATATTGAGCACATAAAAAGGAAAACAACAATCATATGCCTTTCTATTTTTCATTGCAAAGTCCTTGAATTATAGGCAATTTTATCCTGCAGTGAATCATTTTTTTTGCGTAACCTTCTAGAAAGAACACTGACTTTTTCCCATGAACAAACAAGGTTTTCATATACTGCATTGGCCTCATCCATAATCTCCTTTCTAATTAAGTCACAGATTTTCACAAGTGTAATGTGCAGGGAACAGAATTTTACTGGGTACAACAAGTTACTGATATGAAAAGCCACTCACTGTTATCGCAAAATAATTGCAACCCAGAAGAAAGTGACACGGAAGGAAATTGGAGGGAAGGACATCAGACACAGACCTCCCACTGTCTTTCTGCAATACAAACTTCATATATCAAGTTAAGCAAACTGATGACTAAAGGGAGATTCATCTCTGCCTCTTTTGGGGGAAGCAACACAGTTGTGTCCCAGGGATACCAAGGGAAGGACCCAATCGAACAGCCTGAGATGCCCAAGTTCTCCAGGCCTCTGGAGGCTCTCCTTCATTAATGGGGTGAGCTATTTCTCATCAGCTTTGGCTGTATCAAAATTAGATGTTTAGTGTAGGTGACCTATGTCTGCTCAGCATATGGCAGCACTAGAGCTAGCCATTGGAGGGCAGTCCTTGACACCCACCTTGGGATAGGATGAGTGACCCCCTCAATTTGCCAATCTTTCTGCATGTCACATAGGAGCCCAGAAGACAAGTTTTCTATTAGACCTGCTAAACCAGATGTCAAACCCTGATAGCTGCAGTAAGTCCTGCAATGATTACTTGCTTTCTCTGTGTAGTAAAAGCAGAGGCAGGAACCCTTGAAGGCCCCAAGGAAGATTGCCTTGGCCTTGGTGAACGCATGTAAGACAGGCAGATAGAATCTCCTGGGTGCTTATTTTCAAAGACACCTGCCGACCATGCAGGGAATTTGGATACTTGCTTCAGGAGGATGGCTCCTCTGGGTGCCTAACATTTAAATGCAAAGCAGTTTCACTCCCTCAGGTGAGGTAACTGGATTCCACCTCACACACAAGCCACTGCCAAGAGCGGGGTGCTGGGTGTTTAACCACGGTATGTGGCAAGGTTTTCAGTACATAATGGTTCAGCTCAGACCAATGCCCTTTTCTGGGCTGACCAGGTGGTGTGAGAAACCTAAATGTGTCCTGTCACTAGCAACAGCTGTGGTGCCCTTTGTAGGGTCAGCAACCCTGATCTTCTCTTGAAAAGGCTTCAAGCTCCCCAACCCCTTCCTGCCTACGTGTGCTCCTTCAGAGCTCCAACTGGCAGAGGAATGTCCTGACTGCTTAACTCTCCTGCTAGCATCTGAGAGCCAAAGATCTTTGTAAAATACCTGCCCAACAGAGCACATACCAGGTCTCCTGATATGCTTTGTCCTGCCTTTTCAATGAATCCAAGGTATGCTGCTGTTTTGCAGCTGGTCTAGTTTCACTCACCTTCTTTCCTATTTATCCTACATATTTATGCAGAACCTCAAGCAGAGATCACTGACTTGCTGTAGCTTTCTCTGCACTTCTCATCTTGCTTTACTGCTTGAGTGATAGGAAGCTCTTCTATGCAGAGCAGTAAGCTGTGAAATCTGGAAAGGAGTAGTGAACAAGGATGCAAAAAAATGCCACCCCTGTCTTACTGGATACACTTTGCCCTGCCTCTCACAAAGAGAGGAGTTTACCAAAAGGCTTTACCAAAGAGAGGAGGAATAATCTGAAAATGTGTTCTCCTAATTACAGCTTTGTAAGGTACAAGTCACCGATGGCCACCATCCAATCCTTGAATGGAATGTGGTAGGTATTTTAGCTCTGTTTTTTCAAGTCAGATCCAGTGTTATACTCTGTCTAGATTGATAATCTTGACGTGTACAAATAAACACGGGTGCATTGGTACATATGTAAAACTTCAACGTTTAATGCAAGGAAATATTCAGTATTTCAAAGAAATAGAATGCTCTACTTCTCTCTAACACATCCTTGCAGCTCTGTTAGTCTATGCAGCCATATTGCCCTCTGCTGACTTCACCCTGTACCGGCAGCTTTCCTCTGGCTTCAAGTCAGAGCTCTTATTTTCAGAGCAAATAACCATGATGCAGACTTTTTCCTGACACAGAATTGCAGAATGGCTGAGGTTGGGACCTTTGTAAGTATCTGATCCAACCCTCAAGCAGGGCTGTGTAGAGCTGGTGTCCCAGCACCATGTCTGGATGACTTGTGAGAAGCTCCAAGGAGGGAGACTCCACAACCTCTCTGGGCAGCTTGTACCACTGCTCAGTCACCCTCACAGGAAAAAAAGTGTTTGGAAGGAACCTCTTGTGCTTCACTTTGTGCTCATTATCTCTGGTTCTGTCACTGGGCACCACTGAGAAGAGCCCAGCTCCATCCTCTGTGCACCCTCCCATCATACCTTGATGAGATCCCCCTGAGCCATCTCTTCTCCAGGCTGAGCAGTCCCAGCTCGCTCAGCCTTT
This sequence comes from Poecile atricapillus, assembly GCF_030490865.1. Classification (NCBI taxonomy): domain Eukaryota; kingdom Metazoa; phylum Chordata; class Aves; order Passeriformes; family Paridae; genus Poecile; species Poecile atricapillus. The sequence goes on from NC_081289.1 coordinate 14,133,268, forward strand.
CCTTACAGGAGAGGTGCTCCAGCCCCTCTTCCATCTCCATGGCTCTTTGCTAGACTATCTCCAGTATTCCTGTGTCTTCCCTGTAATGGAAGCTGGACATAGAACTCCAGCTGTGCTTCCCTAGTGCTGAGCAGAAGGCAAGGATCACCTGCCTCCTCTTGCTGGCAAGATTCCTCCTCATGGAGCTGGAATCCTGGGAGCCTGCTTTGCTGTGAGGGGACATTTCATGAGTATTTATGGGTGCAATAAAAAGTGGGAACGTAAACAGGTACTAAAACATCAGTGTTCATGAAAGGAGTGCCACAACCAAAGCAAGGTGAGGTAGAGTCATGACAGGAGGAAGTGAACAAAAAGTACTCAGGTGTCCATGGTTTACAAGTACTGCCACTTATTTCTTTAGAAAAAGCTGAGATTTTTATTTTTCTGCATTTTTTACACATATTTTAAGTTTCTCATATTTGAAATCTTAATATTCTTTCTATCATAAGAATATGTATTTTGAGATAAAAATCCAGATTGTCAAATTCTAGAAATTAATCTAGCCATGCTGATTTAGGAAGCCTTAAACAAAACCCAAATCCAAAAATGAGACAATCCCTACAGCCTCACTTAACACTAAGAGAAGGTAAAATTACAAAATAACTGTCTTGGGATGACTTTGTGATGCTTGTATCCCCAGTCACCTGGTTTATGTTACATATTAAGTTCTGCACCTTTAAGTCTGGCTCTGAGAGCGAAGAGGGGGAAAAAGAAGCCGCAGTTTGTGTTGAGAAAGAGCACTCACTGCCCCGCATCCTGCTCCTGAACTGTGTTGTCTGCAGCACAGACAGACAGCAGGACAGAGCTCTCCTTTGCTTTTAGTTAGTTTTAGCTAGCTGAGGCAGGGAAGTTCCCCAGCCTGGTTTTTTCCCTATTTCTTGGATCTGTTCAAACCTGCTCTGGACTGAAAACCCAGCTAAACCCTGGGAGTTCCCAGCACCGGAGGGACTGATAAGAACCTGAGCAAGCTGAGCTACACCATATGAAAAGGACTTTTTCTGGATTTGCAATCTCATCAAACAGCAAGAGGTTTTATTGTTTAATATTATTCAATTTATGTTAAATAAACAGATTTTTTCCACATTTATCCAAGGAAATCTTTTCCTGAACCAGTTGGGGGAGGGGGCACTTGAATTTGTTTTCTGAAGGGACCCCCATTGGGAGGTTCTCTCCCAGATTTGCCCTAAACCAGGACAATTACGCAAATGAAGGAACAAAACCTCAGAAATAATTCTACAAAATACTCAGAGCTTTTGACTTTTTGTTACAACTGTAAGAGCCAGAAAGATACAGCGAGTGCTACATGATGTGCTCCTAAAAATCAGCAATTTCACATAAATACTCTTTAGTACATGGCAGGGGTGTAGAGATGTCATAACTCCAGTTATTCTTGGTTTCCAATTTTGTTGCTGTGCCAGTTATCTCTGTTCTAACTGCAATGTAAATGTTTTATTTTGTGTGAAGACTGCAGACCTGTACATAGCTACATAAAGTAAGAAAGCTAGATGATATTGCAAGTCTTTTGCCAATATTTATAAAGTTCTTTAGGCTGTTTCTTTAGAAAATTAAATTTAAAAATAGAAATTTAATTAGTGTTAAAAAAGTAATTTTATAATATATCTTATACTGTAATTGCGTATAAATTTATTGTCAAAGAGTTATAAAATATTAATATTGCCATTATTTAAAGGCTATTGATTTTCTAATACCTATGTGAGGAATATGGAAAATTACTTTTATTGTGGCTTGTGTCAGTTCTAAGGTAATTTAAGACACACCTCAGTTCTGCCTCCCTTTATGATGCTTCTCTGAGGGGAAGCAGCACAAAGCCGGTCTTGAGTAAATAAGAAAGCCAAAAGGTTGTGAAAAGTCACCAAGTAAAACCAGTGCTAAAGTGTCAAAGGCAAATGCCTTCAATGTTTTGGGTACTTTAAACTGTACCTGACTGAAAAACATGACCTGTCAGTAAGGATACCAGAGAAACCTCTTAAGAATGTGTCCTCAGGCGAATAGTAAAATAGCAAATGCTTGCTGTTCTTCCCTTCCCTTCCCTTCCCTTCCCTTCCCTTCCCTTCCCTTCCCTTCCCTTCCCTTCCTCCTTCCTTCCCTTCCCTTCCCTTCCCTTCCCTTCCCTTCCCTTCCCTTCCCTTCCCTTCCCTTCCCTTCCCTTCCCTTCCCTCCCCTCCCTTCCCTCCCCTTCCCTCCCCTTCCCTCCCCTTCCCTCCCCTTCCCTCCCCTTCCCTCCCCTTCCCTCCCCTTCCCTCCCCTTCCCTCCCCTCCCCTCCCCTCCCCTCCCCTCCCCTCCCCTCCCCTCCCCTCCCCTCCCCTCCCCTCCCCTCCCCTCCCCTCCCCTCCCCTCCCCTCCCCTCCCCTCCCCTCCCCTCCCCTCCCCTCCCCTCCCCTCCCCTCCCCTCCCCTCCCCTCCCCTCCCCTCCCCTTCCCTCCCCTTCCCTCCCCTTCCCTCCCCTTCCCTCCCCTTCCCTCCCCTTCCCTTCCCTTCCCTTCCCTTCCCTTCCCTTCCCTTCCCTTCCCTTCCCTTCCTTCCCTTCCCTTCCCTTCCCTTCCCTTCCCTTCCCTTCCCTTCCCTTCCCTTCCCTTCCCTTCCCTTCCCTTCCCTTCCCTTCCCTTCCCTTCCCTTCCCTTCCCTTCCCTTCCCTTCCCTTCCCCTCTTTTTTTTTTTTAAAGTTTTTAAGTGGGGTTGTTGGGGTTTTTTTTTGTTGGTTGGTTGGTTTTTTGTGGTTTTTTTTTTGTTTTTTGGGGGGGGGGGGGTTGGTGGTGTTTTGTTTTTGTTTTTTTTTAATTTTAAAAAGCTATCTTTTGTTGGATTCTAAGGAAATCTTAATTCAGGCCAAGTGGAGCTTCAGATGTCATCAATATACTGAGTACACTGATATTTTCTGCCATGCAACCCTGCTCCCATTGCATCAATCAGAATCCCTAGGAAATATACTGTTCAAAAGTATTAGAACATATTGGGAAGAGTATTGGGAAGCTTGTGGGAGCACAGACAACCACCCACACAGAGCTGCTGATGTCCTTTTATTATCAAATCTGTGCCAGAATACAGCGTCTCCTTCCCTGTATTCATTTTCACAGTTGCTCCTTGCAATGTGGGGAACTTTAAAATGTCCATATTCATTGCATAAACATAATTTTTATATTTTGAAAGCTTTTACTTGTGCCTAGGAACACAAAGCACTATTGATACTTTGTCAGTTTATTTTTAACTGATAATTTTGAAAAGTTAAAATTGTGAAAGAATTAGGGCAAATTCCTTTTTGTCCTAAAAGAATTATATGGCTATTCTATAAATTAAGGACTTTTTAAAAGTAGCATAAGCCAAAATTTATTATTAGATATTATTAGATGAGAAATATGAAATTATATTATCCATACCTAGATCATTGAAACAAGTAAGAATTTCTGGTATTCCATTTTTACAAACAGCATAACTAATAAAAAGATTTCATGGCTTCTTCTCTTATGTGTTTCCATTTTAAGCATTTTTCATTTTAATAGCATTCCTTTTGTTTCTTTGATCGTATTTCACATAATTGCTTCCTATCAAAAATTAGGCTGGGGGAAAATGCTGCTGGGAAGGATGAAAATTTAACAGAAAAGTTTTACAGATATGAATGCTTAGCAGAAAGTTCTCTAGAAATGAAAGCAAGCTTTGATATATAAAAAATGTTTTTAGGGCCAGTTGTTGCCTGAACAGCTGGGAGAACAAAGGTTTGGTGAGTTGGAAGGAGGTTTTATGGCTAAAGTCCAACAGGTTAAGTGGTCTTCAAACAAAGCATCTTTGCTACCAAGTAAAAAAAGCATAGGCAGACAGAGGGATGTTTTTTATCAAAGCAAGAATTTTCCACTGCAAAACAAGTTTCAAAGTTTAACATGTAATTGCTAACTCAGGTGATTGTTAGTCACTAACATAGTATGGTAACTTTAGCAGTTTTGATAAGATATATGTAAATGTAAAGGTGTTGTGTATGATGTTGATTGGTTGTTATGTAATAAGATGCACAGCAAAAGAAAAAGATATGATGCTTTATAAGATGAACAGAAAAGGGGCTTCAGGACTCATGGCTTGTCTACAGACAGCAGCTATAGGCTCAGCCACAACCCCCAACTGCTGTGACCCAGTCTAGGCAATAAACAGCATTTTAAAGGAGAGGCATCTGAAGTCCCCATCTCTCCGTCAGGCTCTTACAAAACGCCGTTACGATTTACAGTAAAATCAGTTTCTGTTTTCATGAACACCTCAGCAACACTAGCAGGAGTGCTCTCTCTGCTCTCTGCCCCTCCTCTCCTCCGTGGTGAGCTCATTAGAGGAGGTCTGGATGGGCGATGAGGCTGCAGTGGAATCAACATGCTGAAAATGCACCCAATTAAGGGGCAATGGCATTGCAGCTTTCTCATTCCCGAACTGACAAGCTGACTGATGGAATAACGTGTTGTGATTCCAGAAAATTGCCTTCAAATCAGCCTCTGTGAGGCAAGGGACAGATCTTTCAGACAGGAATCCAAGACAGGGGTTTGGAATGCTGTTGGCAGCAAGTACTGAGATGGTCCTTGTATGTTGCATATAGGTAAAGCCTTATAAAACAAGGGCCTTGTCAGCCTTGTAAAATCATGGCTCAGGCCTGCTACTTTGGCTAAGTAGAAGAGAACTATGGAAGAAGGACTCAGCTGGAATAGAGGTAGAGAGACATGAGAAAGGGAGCCTACACCTGTGAGAAAAGAACCTAGTACCTGTGAGAACTGATTCTGTGCCCATGAGATTTATTCTACAAGAATGTAAACATCTTTAGGGAAGACAGTCTTTGGTGAACACATACACTAGCAACTACTAACCAATGAACTGAGTAGCAAAAAGCTACTAACCAATTAGAATTAAACACAATGCTTTTAGAAACCATATAAATATGAGCTAGGAACAATAAAATTAAGCTATTTTTTGCATGAAGAAAATGTGTCTTGTCTGTCTCTACTGCAACACTCATGCTCTTACGGAATCATTTTGCAGCCTGTGAATTTTCACACGTACCTTTGTCCTCAATTCCCAGACACGTCTTGGTAGCGTCTGGGGAAAACCTGGAAGTCAAAGTTTTCTCTCTGCTGTGGTTATGCTTGTTATGATACCTTGGAGTGGCTACTAGAACAGGGGCTAGACAGAGTTAAGAGAATAAAGTGGGTATTTAGTAAAGGTCTTCAACACATACACCTTGGGCAGTCAAAAGCCTTCCAGAGGCTACACCCCAGATGGCTGGTAGTCATGAGTTTTTCAGACAAATATAAATTTGGTCTATTTGTATATCAGGGTTAATTTTCCAATTATAGCTTCAGGTAATGAAGTCATGTACCTCCAGTTTGCTCTTCCCCCACCACGATTCACTTTTGTTTATACTTTTCAGAGCCTGAGGCAGATTGTGTCCTTGGTTCTCAGGCTTAAGAGGATTGTTTTGTCTGACCAAAATGTGAAGAGAGCTTACTAACACTCTGTGAAGTTCAGAGTTTTACACTAATGCAGTACATAATCTGAAAAATATAAAAGCTAAAATCTTAAGGCATCAATATGAGCTGCAAATATCCCTGGGCATCATACCCTAGAGCATTTAGATTCCATATAAACACCAAAGGAAATTCCTGAACTCTTTTTACAGCAATAGTCTCAGGCTTGGAATGGACAAAAGCCTGTTCATACATCTTTTGGTGAATCACACCAACACAAAGGGTTTCTATGTCAATCCTGGACACAAGGAAGGTAGGGAGGGTGATCTTTTATCTTTGAAAATTGAGTGCCAATTGGGAACACTTTGCCAGCTTTGTTATCCATGATCCAGGCCAAACCCTGCTTGTCTGCCTGGAGCAGCCTCTTCAAAGAGGCAATATTAACAGCGTCCTGTAAGCACGATTTATGACTTTCGCGTCGGGTGAGAAGAGTTGGCAGAATACAGTGAAACAATTGGCATGCAACTAAAATCCTTTAGATGATTATCCCAGCTGAGCTTTTCCCAAAATAATTGCCAAGCTAATTTAAATGTGTGGCAATACTGAAGACAGCTACACACAAATTTTTCTTTTTCTATTCCTGCACTTTAAGTCAAGAGTGTTTATTATGAGATGGTTCTTTACAGAAATGGTGTAATACAAGGTTCCTGGACCCAAGATTTTACAGATAAATCTGAGCAGTAAAATAACAAAAAACAAACAAAAAATGAAAACCACAAAAAAAAAAAAAAACCAAAAAAACTTTAAAAATCTAACAAAAAAACCCTAACCAACAACCAAAACCAACCAACCACAGAAATTACTTCTCATCTGTATATTCTGAGATTTTTTTATTGGCAATGCTTTTTAATTTTTTTTTTTTTTTTTGGGAGCCTCTGAGTGTTTTAGAATGAAAAGAAATAATTTTAAAATAATTTTTTAGAGAAGAACAATTAGTCTGGCTATGTATGTGTGTGGGTAGAGATGAAAAATTCATACCTGTACTGAAAAATAGGGAAATAAATGTTCCTTTCAAATTAAATACAAAATAATTGTAGATGTTTCAGCCCAAAACACCACATCTTCCTGTGGCACAAGATAATACAATATTTTCCAAGTTCCCTTCCCAGACATGGTTTTCCTCAGGAAATCCATGTAAAAGGCCCAATGTCAAGGACCTGGTCTTAACTACATTTCTTAACCTCAGGATAAGGAATGAATTCTGCTTTTACTCACATCTCTATTCCAAAAAATACAGAAAAGAAGCAGTGTGCATGTGAGGTTATCTTGTTGATTGTCATGATGAAAGTTTATATTCCAGTCAGGATCCAAAATGGAATTTTTAATAGGAATTTATTCCTAACTCATATGAACTATATCCATATTTTCCCTATGTACATGTTTTCTGCTCTGCTTGAAATGAAAAAAATTCAGCATTTTTGCTTTTGCAGTATAGCTAGAAATTGAACTTAAAAAAATTTCCTGTCACAGCTGAATTTAGTGCAAATAGTGAAACTGTACAAAGATGAAAAGCAATTAAGGCTATTATCTTAGTAATATATAAATAGTTCCATCAAATACAAAGGAACTAATTTCCTTCTTGAATTGGCTATTTAGCATGCCTTCAATGTTATAGCTTAAGATGTAATATTTTAAATAAACATTTTGAGTTTCTTACAGTGTCTCTGACAGCACTCAATGGCACAGTGCTGCTATTTCCCCTGACCTCATCTGTGAGGAGCTCTGAGGAAGAAGATTAAAGTACAGAAGTCTTTTGGAACTGCAAGGAGCAACTACCTAAATTGCAATGCATGGGGAAAGCTGTAGTGTCCGTGCAAAGAATGGCCAAAACCCACTGAACCCCTACAAAACTGCTAAAATGCCTGCCTTTTCACCCAAGCATGTTTAAAAAGTGCCTGTGGGTACCAGTTTGGGACAACAGGATGCCTTTTCTTTTTCTAATTACTCACCTTCTGTCACAGTATTTACCTTTCTTTGAAAGAACAGGGAAAAAAAAAACCAATTAAGTTGCTTGTTGAGGAAGTGTTCATTGTGCACTGCAGTTGCACAATGTACTAAGAAGCCTTCATGGATGTAAGTAAACACTTCTTGAAAGACCTGGTGGTGTCTGTCAGTGCAAGAAAACAGCAACCTCAGGATTTTATTGTTAATATTTGCAGTCCTGCAAAGAAAGAATCAATTAAAGAGGATGCCTAAAGCATTAAGAGCAGTCTATTAGGACACTCAGCTATGCAGCAGCAGTACAGGAGTTGAAAAGGGGGACAAAATGTCCTCCATCAAGAACTCTGTAAGAAAGGTTCCAGACCCTAGTGAAGCCATAAGGAATTGAGTTTACTCTGCCTCTCTGTATAATTACAGAGGAATAGATTTGAAGACTTAAATATCTGTCTAGATAAAGATAGTGATTTTTTTTTTTTTTTTTTTTTTACTAGCCAAATGGGAAAGTTCCTCTGTACCACAAGAAACCAGATAAAACAAACCATCACTATATGAGATGGAACAGAAACCAGATGGTATTTAAGAATTTTAGAAAGAGGTTTCTGATCAGAAAAGATGAGAAGTACAGCTCCCACAACAACAACAAAACCCAAAACAAAATCTAAATCTCTTTTCACAGTCCCTATTATGTATCTTTTCATGTCGCATAGGTATCTCAAACTAAACAAAAGCAGGAACAAATGGAGTTATGGCCTTAATACCTTTGTATTCCACTGCAGAGAGGCTAAGACAAGCAAAAAGAATGCTGTTAATTCTTTGGCTTTCTTCTAGTTCTATTTTAATACTGTTCTTGTGGGCTATTGTAAAGGAAAAGAGGAAAAGTCGCATTTACTAAAGGTATTGCAAGCTTTGTTTTCACTAAGATCTGCAACCTCCTGAGAGATTCTGAAAGACTTTGACACCAACACAGATGAGGAGAGGTGAAATGACCAACACAGATGAGGAGAGGTGAAATGCAAATGTTTTGGGGAAAACTATTACAGAGAATTCAGGAAAGAATTTAGAAAAGAGTGAAAGAAACTTGAGAAGGAATGCATGCAAACCGATACTGAGGTGTGCAGTTGGAAAGATGCAAGAAGAAGGGGTTGGCTAGCAACTGTTTCTTTCCCTAGAACATGAAGTTTCTTCTAAGCTGCATGTGGAATCCTATCCTTTCAGTTTCGCCTAAAGACCTCCAGGATCATCAGCGGCCTTGAAGAAAAGAACCTGGAATAAAAGAGACAGTGCTGGGCATCCCTTTTCCTGCTCAGCTTTAAACCACACAACACACGTTCGTATTATGCTCCTTTTTTTTCAGCTGCATGTACCTTGACACTTTGGCTCTATCGCTGAGCCATTTTAATCTGAGCGGAATCATTTTAATCTGGAAACAAAAGAGGAGAAAACAGCTGCTCAGTTTCACATTCCCTTTGAAGGCTATCAACAACACCCTGCAAACAGGGGCTAGGAGTTTTCCTTTCAAACTAAATGGACTACCCCATTCTTTCTTTCGATCACGCGGAGTTCCTGAACCTAAACCGTATCAAGTGGAACTATTGGTCACAAAAGGTGCCTGCTCAGGAGGCTGTTGTTTTTAACTCACATCCTGTAAAAAGCAACACACACCGTGGACTTATGCTCATGGACCATCATATTCCTTCACTCTTGCAGAGCCCACCTTCAAAACCTGCTATGTCCAGCTATTATTCCCAATCCAAAGCTCCTAGAACAAAAAGTAAGCGCTGGCCTCCACTTTGTCCCCACTTTTGAAGTGCAGCACACCCAGGTCTGTGCACACAGCTCTGGGGACCCTCATGCACCCGTCAGTCTCATAGAGTCCAGTTACAAATTTAAGAACGTTCAGCAGCTGCTCCCGAGGAGAAATACTAGAACAAAGAGGCAGGGCTGGAATTCACTTTCCCTTTGCAGCCTTAAAAACTGCCCAGCCAACGGTGAAACAATTCGAATTCTTCCGCATACAGAATCACACGTCCCTCCCTTCTATGCAGGATCACATGCTTTCAGTCTCAAAGAAAGCGTCCACAACAGAACTCCTACACTGACTTCTCTGACACGAATGGAGCCGGCACAGGAGAGTGCTCGGCTTTTCCCTGGGCACTGAGAGAAGATGAACCACGCGATGGCGGTGTGGACTCGCAAAAGAAAAAAACGCACCTCGCCTATCTTAAAGTACCGAAAGTGCAGGTCAAGGTTGAAGTCGCCACTGCGCTTAAATCAACTTTCAGAACAAAAGAATTTCGCTGCTTTCCCGAGTAAAAACTGTTATTTGCCTCCCACTTAAACGGCAACACGAACTCCTTTACCCTAATACATTTTTTCATTCTCGCAGAGCTCGGCTACAAAATTGAAACCATCCGGCAAAAGCAAAGCTCACAGAAGTGTCAGCTGAGAATGCTTCCGTACTTCAGCTGTACCCAAAGAACTGTTCCTCACACTGTTCAATTTGGCGTGTGGTTCCCACTTCTCTGAGATGGCCTTCAGAAATTTTGGTAGTGCACTTATTTCAGACAAGGTAAGCAGCTACGCTCAGGATTCGTGTGCTGCGGGTAAGAGTGCCCTGGACAGGTAATGCCCAATGACAGTTTTCTGGCACCTTTGTAGGGGCTCATTTCTTGGATGTTGCTCATTCTGGTGAAGGGGATCTAATTTCTTTTGAGACAGGCTTACAGTTCTTCTCTTTGGCAAAGAAACCAATTTTGGATATGTAGATTGGGTGGTTTTAGTGACATTTAATGGTTTTTCCTAACAGGCAGTTCTGTTGGTTAGAGCTTACAGTGGGAATGCAAAAGCCAGGCTGTTGAGCTTTCTGTCCTGGTACCTTTAGTGTGTGAGCAGTCACTAGTGCTGTTCCATTTGGATCCTGGCTCTCTGAGACTGAAGGATTATGATGGTTCATAGAGCTGAGAAGCAAAGTGCAGGCAGTAGGGTGTGTACTGGTAGCTCTTTGGGTGCAACTGAAGTTGTAAGCAGCAAGAGCTTTCTCAGCTGGCACTTTTGTGAGCTGTGTTTTTGCTGGATGGTTCTGAGAGGAATGACGGGTTTGTCTTTACAAACAAGCTGTGGGTCTGCTGATAAGATGCACCTATCAGTGAGGGACAACAGAAACAATGGGATGGATTCCACTAAAAGATCAAAGAGGCACTGAAAGAGCACCATGAATTCCACAAAAGTTAAGAATTAAGAAGGGATTATGCATGGTGGGGGGGGAAGGTATCGCAGGTATCAGGCGTTTCGGGAAGCCTGTACCTCTCAAGTACCTCAGCCTATGGGGAAAGAGAGAAGGGACAAGAGGCTGGGAATTAGGATAAAAAGGAGGCTGCGCCCTCCAAAAATTTGAGAGACCCCAGGGGAATGCCCCATGGCCTCTCCCTTTATTTGAATAAAGAAAAGGGACTCCTCTGTCTCCTTTTTGGACATAAACCTCTGGTGTTTGTGGATTAATTTTCCTGACAGTTCCACGACTGTAGCCGGACTCCACCAGAGAAGTTTGTGTTGCCATTTGAGTGTGGTACAAATAAAGAGATTGTACTTGGAAGGGAAAGATCATGGAAATGTTTTTCTCCTGACACAGTCGATTGGAGAGCAGTGACATCTTCAGCTTGGCACTGCACTTGGAGTAGTTTAGACCAAGGCTAGGAGCGTTTCCTTCTGTTGCAAGCCCACACTGCCATTGTACGGCTGGTTTTATGAGCGCTGACAGTGCCCAGGGAAGAGCCAGGCCCTCATCTTCCCCTTGCCGTCTGTAAACAGGCCAAACACACCGGCACTTTCCTTGTCGCCTATGTATAGCAGCACATCGACCACTAACGAAGCGTTTCCAGGTGAGGTCGGGCTCTGCTCCCAGGGAACAAGGCACAGGCCTCAAGCTGCGCCAGGAGAGGCTCGGGTTGGACACTACAAGTAATTTTTTCACTTAAAGGAGAATTCCTTCTTGGACATTGGAACAGGCTGCCAAGCTGGAGGTGGAGCTACCGTCCCTGGAATTACCGTTGCACCCTGAAGTGTGGGAGGAAACACTGGAGGCACTACTCAATGCCATAGCCCAGCTGACACAGCAGTACTGGATCACAAGTCAATCTCGCCAATCGCCACAACCTCCCCAACGCTAATGAGCTCCGTGACTTTTTAATTAAGCTGGCAGGCCCTGAGGGACCTCGCGCCCCCGCCCTGCGCAGCCGCGCTGCGCCCGCCGCCCCGCGCACGCGCCGCCCCGCCCCGGGAAGGCACAAGATGGCGGCGGCGACACGCTGCGCCCGCGGGCTGCGGCTGGCAAGGGCAGGTGAGTGTCGGACCCGGCCCCGGCGCTCCCGGCCGCCCCTCAGCGAACTCGGCGTGTCCGTGCGGCTCTGCCCCAGCCCGGGACGTGCTCCGCTCCCGGCTCTGCGCGAGGGGAGCTCCCACCGTAATGGTGGGGAAGGAGCTGCCGAAATTTTTTTCTGGGAGCGCGGAAATGATCATGTTTCTGCCTCCCTTCTCCTTAGGGAGCTGGGGGTTGGAGCACAAGGAGCTCGGGATGTAGCTGGGGTTCACTGCCCTGTAAGCTAAAAGCTTAGGTTCCTTTTGCTGTTTCTTAGGTGGCTGTGACCTTTTGACCATGATCTGTGGTACAGTTCAGCTACCAATATTATATTTAAAGCACGTATTTGGGTCTTTGCCTCCGTTTAAATTGAGTCTGCCCACACTCTTTGAGTAACAGGGGAGGTGGTAAATAGGTTTTGTTGGTAAAGGGCAGGGAGGAGCTCAATATCCTTCTAATGGGGGCAGTGTGTTCTTTATTTACCTAAGTGGCTGTCAGACTGCCTTTCAGGACAAAATGGGAGATGTGGTGTCTTTTTCCAGTTTGTGGGGATGGGAGAAGATGGGGATAGACAAACTTTTGGGTAGAGAAAAGGGCACTTTGGGTTTGCTGTGGATATTTGAGCGTTAATTCATAGAACGACAGAATTATTTGGATTAGAAGGGACTGTAAGGATCATCTGGTTCCAGCCGCTTGCCATGGGCAGGGACACCTTCCACTATCCCAGCTTGCTCAGAGCCCCATCCAGCCTGGCCTCGGACAGTGCCTGGGATGGGGTAGCCACAGCTGCTCTGGGAAATGGAATTTGAAGCAATGATTGGGCATATATATAACCATAGCTGGTGACAATTTTTGACAGCCAGACCCCATAGAGTTATGGAACAAGGAAAGATGTTTATCATTAAACACCTTACAGGGTAAGGTAAGCACAGCAGGGGGATACACAAAAGTGAGAGGTTACAAAACCGTAATTAGATATTATTTGTTAGTATGACAGTGAAGAGGCATTATGAAGAGCTTGCCACCAATAATTTTTGCAGAAGTAACAGTAAAAAAGCCACTGAATAGTTGAAATATATAATTTTTTATTGATTTTTTTAACTTTCAGTGGCTCTCAAACTGCCTTTCAGGGCAAAATTTGGGATGCAATATCTTTTCCCAGTTTGTGGGGTGTGGAGACAACAGGGATAGGCAAATGTTTGGGCAGCAAAAAGCCTCCCTCAGTCACTGAAATTTGGTTGGACTTTCTGGTTTGAGTTCTGCCAGATGGGGTAACAGAATATAATTTATGCCTCAACACACCCTATCCTTTTAATCTTCTGAACATTGTGGGTGCAATGTCAGTGCCCCTGTGTACTGGTAATTCCTAACCACATTGGGATAAAACCTTCAGTGTGCAAGTGCCACGTTGCTCCTGGTCCTGTCCAACCTGGTCTTGGACGCTTCCAGGGATGGGGCAGCCACAGCTGCTCTGGGCATCCTGTGCCAGGGCCTTACCACATTCACAGTGGTTCACAGAATTTTCTCCTCATATCCAATCTAAATCTGCTCTCTGTCAGTGTGAAGCCATTCCCCCTTGTCCTGTCACCGCATGCTCTTGCATATCAGTATCCTAATGATGTTCTGCCTTCATGGCTCCCAAGTTTTCCTAGCTTCTTGAGGAAAGAAACAGCTTTGAGGCAGTATCCTGTGTATCCTGGATCTGGGTCTTTGCATCTCTCCCTATCTCCACTTCAGAGCCTGTGATACAGGAAGGATCTTTTATTGCTTCCTCTGCTATATTTTGTATTTTTATTGAGTATTCTTTACTTGCTTCACCTTAAACTCACAGTAAGCTTTACTTGCTCTTTAAGAACTGATAACCTTTGTCAGCTCCTTCCCTGTCTTAGTTTGGTCCTTAACTTTACCAACAGCTTCCCAGGCCTGCTCCCCTCTGACCTCTCCAGGTACCTCTGAAACAGCCCATCAGGAGTCTTGGCATGGGATGCTAGAGATTTGTGATGAGAAAACCAAGATAAGCTGTGAGTTAGCAGTGCTGAATCCCAGTTAATATCCCAAACTCTCTCCTGTTCTATGTTGCAGGCCATGGAGCTTCTGTCCTGACTGCAGCACCATTGGTGTTGCAGCAGCACCGGCAAGTCCATCATGCCGTGATCCCTCATGGGAGAAGTGGAAGATCCTCTGTCAGTGGCATTGTGGCTACTGTCTTTGGAGCCACAGGTTTCCTGGGACGATACGTTGTGAACCGCTTGGGTAATGCTCACCAGAAGTACTGATGAAAAGAGCTACCCAAAAAAACGTTTAACTAAACTAATTACTCTTGAAGTTGCAGGGTGATGGAGAAGTGTTTGGCATTTTGGGTCTTAAAAGTGTTTTGCAGTCTGCTTGAATTCCAGCATGTGACAAATAGTAAAAAGTGTTTTAATCAAGGTAATATTGGAGCTTTGGAAGCTTAAGGTCATTAAAGTCCTACTCCTCTGTAGAATGCAAGTCTGAGGAGAGCTACAGCATGTATTTGATTCTTCTGGTTTTAGACTTAAGACAGTTTACTAAAAGGCTTGCAGGAATTTGATTGGAATTCTTTGAAACAGCCCTTTTGTATTTAAATTTTGGAAAATAACCGATGCTGCTTTTTTCCCCTCCTTCATTTCATGCAACTTAAAAAATGTAAAGGTCCTTGTATATATTTAATTTTTTTAGGTATTGCGTTGTGTTTATAGGACACACCATTTTTGTTGTTGTTTGTTAACAGGCTTTGGCTTTTTGTCTATAAGCCTAAATATTAAGGAACGAATCCTATTTAAGAATTTGAATTATACAGGTTCAAGAAGAACCTTAGTTCTGTTCTACTTTTAGCTTTGCAGATATGTATTGAAGATACCTATGTCTAATTGTAATGCTTAAATGCCAGGGGAAAAAAGGGAGCTTGCTTTATTTAGAACTTCATCTACTTAAAGGGATGTATTTGCTTGAAACTTTGGATTTTTTGTGGCCCTTTAGGTCGCATTGGCTCTCAAGTCATCATCCCCTATCGCTGTGATCAGTATGACCTGATGTATCTGCGGCCCATGGGTGACCTGGGGCAGCTTCTTTTCATGGTGAGTCTGGTTTGAGATCAAGCTCTAACCCCTGGGCAGCCAGGTAATCCTTCTCAAAGACACAACTCCAGCTATAATGTAGCCTCTAAATGGAAATGGTGTGAAAGAGCTTGCTGTGGTGATGCCTGTTGACACATTTTGTCATCTTTTCCCCATTTGATGCTCTGCTTGCAGGAGTGGGACTGCAGAGACAAAGATTCCATCCGAAGAGCCGTGGAACACAGCAATGTGGTCATTAATCTTATTGGAAAGGAATGGGAAACAAAGTAATTTTCCTTTTTTTTTCCTTTTCCTGTATATGATAGATTTGCATCAGGTATTGTAGCCATGTTTTACAGCATGTGTGTGCAGTGATGTTGTCATTATTCTTGGCTTCTGTGAAAAGGCAACCCAACCATTTTGCATATAAAATTTCTTTCAATGGTTAGCTCCAGTCCTGGTGGTGATCTGCTTTGGAAAAGTGCATTCTTTCCAAAATTTTCCAGAGTACAGCTTAGTGTACTGCTTTCATGTACCTCATAGATGTTCCCTGAGTGCCTTCCTATAGGTGACAGGGCCTTTTCTAATACCAATTTCTTATATTTACATTTACATTTTATTTATATTTAACTCATACTTAGATTATATTTACATTATCACAGAAGTAAGATTTCATCATGTCACTTGGATGTCGTGGTGAGTTGTAGCCTGCTAGAAAATGCCATGATCAAACAGGAATAGCTGATGAAGAGTCCCTAAGATTATGACTAATAACATCATTCCTTGATAGAATTTTAACAGCCAATATTAGCTACAGAAGCATTCTTTGATAATGATTTCTAAGAATAGTTCCTTTTTGAAATTAATTTTAAAATTCCCATATTTTAGGTTAAAAATACCTGTAACAGCCTGTGTGTGTGCCTTCTCTGAGAACAGCCTTCTTTGTGTGTGTGTGTGTGTTCAGGCAATCATGTCCATTTTATTTAAAGCCTTGTGCAGAACTGCCAGACAAAAATTTAATGGTGAGATTTGCCTTTGTATGGTGCATAATTTTTGCTTTCATTGTAGACAGAAACAAATGCAGATTCCAGTTTCATCTCTGCTTACACCCTAATGTTTTTGTTGCCCTTCTTTGATGAACAGCCCTTTGATGTTCAAAATTTCTGGACTTGTGTGAAAAGTATGTTTTATAGAAAAGACAGTTTCTTCTGTTACTAAAAGGAAATCAAAGGGAAATAACAGAACGTTTTCATTCTATTTAAAAATTCCCAAACCTTGTTCTCTGTACAGTTCAATAGATTCAAAGAGACAAGTCTTGGTCCATGTTTAAAACTTTCAGACATTGCAGAACTTAACCACTGTGTGGTACAAATGTTTTAATCACATATTTTATGCATGTGGGTATTGGTGGTGCTGAAACCCTGAGATCAAGTTCTCTGGTTTGTTAAACATCAGGTCTGAGTAACCATTGTAATCATCCCAGAGCCTCTGAAAAACTTGGGCAGGAAGAAAAGTAAAATTAGATAGAGAGATCAGGCAAAAAAAGCAAAGCCTGCCATGAAATACTTTCCTTCTTGCCTTGTATTTGTGTCCAGGCTCCTCTATGTGTACTGTGTTGTTTGAAACTCCATGGTTACAGGAGGGATGTTGTTCATTCTCGTGTGTTTCTAAATCTGTTTTGGTGAGCAGAGCAGGAGTGATGGTTCCCAGGATCAGATTAGTTATTGAAGGCTCAAAAATAACTTTGTATTTTTAAGGCTTTCTTTGGACTTCAGTAGGATCTGAAGAGCTGTGGGAGGAGATAAGGACACAGAGGGAGGTGTGTGGGTAAGATGGTTGCTACCCAAAGCAAATGGTCAAGGTGCGGGGTACTTACAAGGACAATACAATGACATGAGAAACCAGTTCAGTCTTGGGATAGTTGGATAGAATTTTTGGGATTGTTGGTAGCTTGTCAGTTCTGTGTGGAGACAGAGCTTCTGTATTGTTCTTGATCAGATACCAAGCTGGTTGACAGTATAACCTCCTAATTTAGGCCCCTTGAATGTCATACAGTGACGGGAGGATTTCTTCCTGCTTCTCCTGGAAGTCCCTTTCAGCTCTGAAATGGTTCTAAATGCTCTGACAAATTGTTTTTCCATTTGCATGAGCACTTCTGTGTTAGCTGGTTTGTTTTTGTCTGCTTCCCCCCTGCCAGGCATCTGACCTGCATTGTGCTGCTCAGAAATTTTGAGCTTCTTTGTAGTGTAATTGTGTCAAATCAAGGCAAATTTTGAACAGGATTTGTGAAAACACAGCCTTCCTCAGAGTTCAAGATGCAGGAGTGCTTTTAATAAAAATAAGCTGTTTTCACTTTCACTGGGAGTTTTCTATTTGTCACAGACAAATGGGCAAGAGGATTTTTCATACTGATTTAATCTTATCAGGTGAAAAGGCAGAGAAGCTAAAATTGAAGATTACAGTTGCAATGTCACTTGCCTCTAAGTTTTATTATATGAAGAGTCCATCATGAAGGGAAATTTTGTTTCTAACGAAGAGTGTCAGTATAGGTTTTTGATAATACATTCAAGTAATACATAATAATTGCTTTTTGGCTGGTTGGCAGCCATTGTTGATTGCTCTTAAAGTAACATTTGGGTTTTGCCTTGCTTTAGAAACTTCAGATTTGAAGATGAATTTGTAAATATTCCTCAAAATATTGCACACATAAGTAAGGAAGCCGGTGTGGAAAAATTCATTCATATCTCTCACCTGAATGCTAACATGAAGAGTCCTTCCAAATACCTCAGGGTCAAAGTAAGTCTGGAATCCACGCAAATATATATCCTGAGAATGTACTTTGTGTTTGGTTTGGGTCTATTTTTTCCCCCAGCTGGGTCTTTTTGAAGGAAATCAGTGTATGAATTTACTGAAGACTGTTTTCTGCAGCTGAGAAATGTTTGGGCTTTCTATGAGAGCTTTATCTTAGTGCAGCATCTCAAGGATCAAATGGCTTAGATATAAATAATTTTTGTGCTACTGATGGTGTCATTTCTTTTAGTTCTGTAGTAAGGATGTTTTCTGTTATGAAAGGCATCTACTTCTGCTTGGTTCAGTATGGATCTAATGAATGTGTTTGTTTTAATTGCTAGGCTGTTGGAGAGGAGGTAGTGAGGGAAGAATTTCCAGATGCTGTGATTTTGAAGCCCTCTGAGATGTTTGGGAGAGAGGACCGATTTCTCAATCATTATGCAAGTATGTACTCTTGGAATAATAAATCCACGTATGATTTGTGTAACTGCCTGTAGAGAACAGAGAGAAAATGGGATTTGCTTCTGAGAAGCAGACAGGTGTGTTTTTACTGGCAATGTGTGGGATACATAGCAACATACTAAATTCTCACTCTTGACAGAATTCTTTCTCAATCTAGTTAGATGTTGCTCTTTGTTTTTATTTTTGTAATAATTTTCTTTTGAGGCGAGGGTGTGTACTGAGCCACTCTAAGGAAACAGCAAATGCAGCCCTCTCGTTGTTAATACAAAAACTAAATGTGTCTTGGAAAAAATACTGATGCAATTGGCTGGGAATTCTTCCCAATTCTATATTTTTTTTAAAGTGAAATCAATTTTCAGAAGAGATCCACACTCAGTGTGGTGTAAAATGTCTTGGTTATTCTGGTAGTGAAAGGGTTCCCAGATTTTATCTTTTTTTCCATCAGATATGCGCTGGTTTGGTGGTGTGCCTCTTATTGCTCTGGGAAAGAAAACAGTCAAGCAACCAGTCTATGTAAGTTTTCCATAAAATCTCAATCCTAAATCCTCAGTGGGTGGATGTGTTGGTCTGTAAACCACCTCTGAAAGAAGAGTGTGTGCATGTATTCCTGTTTTCTCGTGGTAACTCTCAGAATTTGTTCCTCACAGGTGGTTGATGTAGCAAAGGCAATTATTAATGCAATTAAGAATCCTGATGCAAAAGGAAAAACATATGCCTTGGCTGGGTAGGTCACTTTTTGTGATTCTGATTAAACTGTAGTACATCTTTTGGGTGTCATTTTTTGGCATGCTGCACAGTACATTTAATTGCTCCACCCATGCACACAGTTTGAGCCGCAATAAATTCCACCTCCTTTTTGGGAGGAAAAATGGCCCAAGCTCTTACTGTGACTACTCTGAAAATCCTAATCTGGGCCCCACTGCATTTCATTTGATGTATGTGCACACAAAGAAATAGGCAGCTTGGGAAATAAACTTGACAACATGGATTTGGGGAAAATTCTGGTAAAGCTGTGTGGAGACCACCTGGAATTAGAATGGCTTAGAGGCAGTGGATCTATAGTTAGAGACTGGATTTACAGGTTTCCCAGAGAAGCTGTGGCTGTCCCATCCCTGGAAGACTTCAAGGCCAGGTTGGACAGGGCTGTGAGCAACCTGGGCTAGTGAAGGTGTCCCTGCCCATGACAGGGATTGGAATGAGATGATTTTTAGGGTCTCTTCCAACCCAAACCATTTTATGAATCTCTGATCTCTTGGAACTTTTCCTGTTCATGTTAGTTGAAGACTCAGTTTTCATACCTGTAACCTCAGACCTTGGCATCTGTGATATCCTGGGTTTATCGAGCTGCTCAGCAGTGTGCTCTTGTGGTGTCATGGAGCTTTTCAGAACGTTTTGGAATGGCAGCAAATTGCCTGGAAAGCCAAGGGAGATAGCTGACAGACAGTGAGCCATCTAGAGAGCCTAAAATGTCAAGGCAGAATGTGACCAAGAACGGAATGGGAATTCCCAGTGGTTTATGTTACTCTTAGACAGGTGTATGAAAGACTGACTGCTTCATTCACTCCATCTTGAGAGGGGAGGAATGCATTTTTTGGACAATTCATCTTGCTTTTAAATAGAACAAGATATTCTTGGTCAAGTAAAGGCAAGTCAATCAATATCCCTGCAGCCATTTCCTACCAAAGATGGGATGTCTTGTTAATAAAGTGTCCTTAATTCTCCATTTGCTTTCTGGCTTCCAAGTGGGTTTGAACAAATTTCTGTCATAGTGCTGGAAGTCTTGAGTTCAGAATTTGAGTCAGCATGGAAGGAGCCACATTCAGGTGTGCTTTCAAAGCACACAGAATACATTTCATCCAGTGTGGTTGTGGTGGGTTAGCCTTGGCCGAAAGCCCACTGTTCTGTCACTTCTTTTCCATGCTTTTCCCCAGCTCCAGGGTGGGCCCTTCTCCAGGCTGCAGTCCTTCAGGATAAACCTCCTCCCAGTGAGCCATGGGGGAGTCTCTGCTGGCAAATGTTTTGAATGGAAGAAATAGGCTTTTTGTAGCCTTAGGGGTGGAGTGTTTAAATTATTTTTTTTTCTCTTGCTGCAAATATGGAAGTGTAGCTGACTGAGGTGTGATGTTTGCTGCTTTTCCTTCCAGACCTCACCGGTACCTCCTGTATGACATGGTCGAGTACATCTACACCATATCCCACCACCCCTTCATTCCCTACCCCCTGCCACGGCCTCTCTACCAGTAAGTGGGACCCTAATTCAGTAAGCTCTTGGCAGCACAGAAGCATAAATACCTGTTGCATGGATTATTTACTCTGCCCAGCTGTTGTTTAAGGTGGTGGGGTTGTAGAAGTTGCCTTTCCTGAGATACTTGTTTGCCAATTTTGAGCCTTCAGCTCAGGGACAGGCCTGCATTTGATGATCTGGTACATGAAGTGCATGCTTGTAGTGAGCTTAATATAGTTGTTCATTTCAGAGTAATTTGTCCCTGACATTTAGGGACAGGATGAGAGGCCATAGCCTCAAGATGCACCAGGGAAGGATCAGGTTGGACATCAGGAATAATTTCTTCATGGAAAGGGTGGTTGAACACTGTAATGGGCTACCCAGGGAGGTGTTGAATAAACAACTGGACATGACACTCAGTGCCCTGGTCTGGTTGACAAGGGTGGTGATCAGCAAAGCTTGGACTTGATCATCCTGGAGGTCTTTTCCAACCTAAGTGATGCTGTGACTGAATGGCTTTGCTGAGCCAAGAAGTAGCAAAAGGTCCTAATTTGATAAAATTAGTAGCAAACCAAATTATCTTTAATAATACCACAGGGAGAATCTCTGTGCATGTTGCTGACTGCAGACCCTGACAGATTTTTGTGCACAATCTTAAAGATCTGCTACTGAGCCTGGGCCTGATCCTTGGGAAGTAATCACATCTTTTTGAAGAGCTACCCCAAGCAATAAATGCCATTTCAGAAGTTGCCCTCGGCACGATTGGGCTGTGTTATTATTTGGCATCCTGGTCCCCCTCATGTTTAGTACAGTGCAAATTAATAAGCTTAATTAGTCACCAGAGTTAGAACCCTTCCGCCAGTAGGAATCAGCTTTGGATTCATGGAAGTGCTGATGGATAATGCTTAGAACCTCCTAAACTGTTGTGGCTGTTCCTGTATTGGCTGCAACAGGTACCAGGTTATAACATGGCTCTGGTGACACAGAGCAGCTTGTTAAAAAGGTGCTGTGTGGGTGCTTCTTACTTTTATTCACATTTGCTACAGTCCATGTTGCACTTCTTTATTTATGGGCTAAACTAAGTGATAGTTCATATTTTTGAGAAAAGAATGCTCCTGAGAGGCAGATGAGCCTGGTTATGTTTATGTGCAGTAACTCAGTAACACCCTAATCTGCCAGGTGTGCACTTCAGCAAGAGGACCTGTTCAGTAAGAGATTCTGCTGTTGCCCCCAAGACACTGAGCAAGAGCTGTAGCATTATTTTCCTTTCCCTGTCAGACTTCCTTTCTTTCAAGGGAAGCTTCATTTCTCAAAACTGCAGGTATCCCAGTCCTCACCCTTATTATATATTGCTCCCGATTCCACCAGGTTGTTTGTGTTGCTGATAACTCATTTAATTGTCAGCAATTGTGTTTTTTCCTGGAGTCATTGAATCCAACTTTGTGACTAATTGGATTGCTGCCTACACTGGCAGGGAGGAGTTTGGATGAAAAGCAGGGGCAAGACTAAGCCCTCTGTTGTGTGGGGAATTGCATGTGGAGTTCACTTTCTCCACCCACTAATGCTCATTTTAATTTCTAGAGATCTGTTTCTCTATTCCATCCAAAGTAAAATAATACAAGATCAAATAGTTCAGGAACAGTTAATTACCAGAAACACAACTAAGAACCTGTTGGCTGGCACATCTAGTGCTTTAATGAACTCAGAGCTTGCAGGAACAACTTCAGAACAAGCTCTTGCTCACCGTCTGTTAAGTTTGAAGTAATTTTTACCAGATTTCTGAGTATATGGATAAATGACTTTACTTTTGCAATATTTCTTCTGTTCACAGTTTAGTTGCAAGATTCTTTGAGATGAATCCATTTGAACCATGGTTGACACGGGACAAGGTGGATCGGGTAAGCATGGGACCAGCCAAAAATCCCTCTTGGGAAGTGTTTTATTGTGCGTTTGTAGCTCCCCCTTGTAGTTTTGCATTTCCCAAAAACACATGGAATTGAAAACAGCCAAAAGTAGAGGTTGGGTGAGCAAAGTGAGTGGGGCAGTGCTCCCCACTCTTAATCAGTTTATGTAGCTCTAGATGCACTAAATTCTCTTTCATCATCCAGGGAATGGGGTTTTTAACACCTGAAGTTGAACTGACACACTGTGCACATTCCAAAATCCTGCTTAATATTCAAGTGCATTTCTTGGGAGAATGTTGCCACTTCATGTTTATTCCTGACTACTCAGAGTGTTTCTTTGGGGTTGAAGAAATAAGTTGCAAAAAACCAACTGCAAGCAAGGAAAAAGTAGGAATTGGCAAGTATTAGTGTCATATTAGTGTATATGTGTAGGCTAGCAAAGATAGTCATGTACATTCCCTTAACTTTGTGCTTTCTGAATTACAGTGACTCTCCCAACTGTTGTGCAGCATTGGAATTTCAGTGTATTTTGTTACAACACAGTATCAATAGCCTACTTAACCTGATTGTCCACCAGTAACATCTCCTAAAACCTTTCTTCCAGCTGCCTTTCTAGTTTCTTGAGTTACATATCATAAAATAAGCCTGCACCAAATCACTAAAACTACTGCAAGTCAGCTATAGCATAGGTAGTGTAAGAGGGAGTTTCTCCATGTCACTTCTGGGTTTGGTTGTTCCTCTTTCAAAGCTTTTTGTCTTTAAATAATCTGTACAATATTAGATATGTTTGACTTAAAAGACCTCTCAGGGAACACCAGCGTAAGAGAAATCTCTGTTTTCTAGGATTTAAGTCATAGGGGTTGCATATATGGTAATAGAATACTTGTCCTGTACAGAACCATGTTGGAACCATAAACAGAGGAAAACAATCTACCAGAGGTGATAATTCAATGCACATTTTTTTGACAAATCAGAATATCCATAATTGGAGTTCAGGTATAGCCTTTGAGTTCTTGATTTTGCAGTTGTGATTCAGTAACCTCCCTGATAATGTATGGAGAGAAAAGGAAGGCACTTCCTGCATGGTATTTATTCCTGACTTGAAGCCTGAAGGACTTTTGCTGGATGCAGAATACCTGTACCTCCTGTTGAAGGTCTTGGTACTCAAGACCTTGTGTAATTATGCCACAGTTGCGTTTGAATCTTTCTCTTTCCTCTACTTCTTTTGGCAGGAGAATGATTGCATTGGGTGTAAAGCTGTTAATTTCAAGTGAATTATCTTTTTGTTTCCTTACCCTCCCCATTCTTGTTGAAGTTTCACACAACAGACATGACATTTCCTGACCTTCCTGGTTTTGAAGAGTTGGGGATTCAACCAACGCCCCTGGAACAAAAAGCCATCGAAGTTCTGCGCCGTCACCGCAGATTCCGCTGGTTGGACGCTGAGCTGGAGGAAGCAAAGCCAAAAACACAGCCCATGTAACATCTGAAAAGGGGAATACTTAAAGCTTCTTAAACTACCTTTGGATGACCCAACTTCTTTGGAGGACTGTGTACATACTGAGTAAAATGTATTAATCATGTAAACTGTATTTCACCAGTGTTGTCTTTTCAGTTAAGGGGGGAATGTCACTGCAACACAGATTTTTCTCTCTGCCACAAAAGCAGATAATATGGTTGCTTAGCTGGTGAGCATTATAATGTTTTGAAGGTTGGGGTAGAGGGAATGTGCTGTAACACTTGTCCCTTTCTCCCTTTGCTCTCAAAGCAAATGTGTCACTGAGCTTTAGGCGCTCAAATGGTTTCAAGAGTGTTTCCGTTAGGGACTAGGTCACCCAGAATGTGCCCTTTCCAGTAGGGATTGCTGGGAATGCCACCTGTTCAGGCTATGAGATCTCAGACAAAGCCCTTGTTTTAAGTTTTTGACTCTTCTGAACTTGGTTTTCTGTGCTGAACACAGCTCTTACAGAAAGTGCCAGCCTCCTTTCAGGGAGTTGTAGAGAGCCAGAAGGTCACTGAGCCTTCTTTTCTCCAGGTTAAACACCCCCAGCTCATTGCTGTAGGCAGAGAACAGAATCTCACTTTTTCTATACTGCTAAACTACTGTGAAACTCCTGGGCAAAGTGTTTCTCAAATTTGAAGAGCTTCCATATTTTGTTGTTCCACGTCAGAACTGCTGCTGCGAATGTTTACTCTGTGAGAAGGAGGTGGGCTCTTGTAATAGTGTGAGTCTTTTGATCCTACCTTTGAAGGAAGTATTATATTTGGCTCTCATGGATTGTTTATTTTTCTTTTGATAACATAAGTTCACTGCTTTTAAAATAAATCTGCCAGTTCAAAAGCTAGGGCTGAATGGAAGTGATTACTAATTTGAGCCTCAACTTTTATTATTTTTGATTGACAGCTTTTCTCTATCAGAACCTAACTCTGTAGTCTCATTAGCACTCATTTGCTAAGTGTGGCCCTGATCTTGATATATTGCATGTTACATCCTGCTGTGAAAGCACTCCCGTTCCTGAGCTGCTTCACAAGAGTACAGAGATGCAATTATCACATAGCCCTGCATGGCTAATGAGCAGTTTCCATTTTCAGATGGCAAAAGTGCTGCAGGAGAAGCTGTCAAAGGCAGTGTTGGAATGTGAGGTGCCAGTTCTGGAAATGTTTACCATGGTGCAGTGATTTATTTCCCCTCTCCCCCCACCCCCTATTCAAAGCACACTTTTTCCAGTTGCATCCCTGAGGTCTCCTAGAGGATCTTAATTCAGACAGCCATTAGAGAGTGGGAAAGAGGTTGAATATCTATGAGAAATTTAGTTTGAAGCAGCTGTTCCACATCAGGAATATGGGTAAATTGGAGCATCACCCCACAAAACTTTACTTTACACAGCAGTTCTCTTCCCACCTTGAAGAAACTATGCCGTGATTTCTCCTTAATTAGCTTTCTGAAGCAATTCCTTTACTTTGTAATACAGGCCTGAGTAAAGAATTGCTGTAATCCGTAGAGTTGCTAAGGTTGGAAAAGACCTCCCAGATTGTTGAGTCCAGTCTTCGGTTATCACCTTAACAATTAGACCAGAGCACTGACTGCCACATCCAGTGGTTTCTTGAACACCTCCAGGGATAGGGATTCCAGAATGTCCCTTCCAGTGAAGAAATTACCATGAAAAAGTTTCTTCCTGATGTCCAACCTGAACCTCCCCTGGCACAGCTTGTGGCTGTTTCCTCTTGTCCTGTCCCTTGTTCCCTGGGAGCAGAGCCCCCGCTGTCCCCTCCAGTCAGGGAGTTGTGCAGAGCCAGAAGGTTCTCCCTGAGCCTCCTTTTTTTCCAGGCTGAGAAAAGCTTAAAGGTTTCTCTAGCTACTTAGAGGGCAGATTTTAATGACAGAGGAGCATTCATGCTGGCAGTAATTCTGTAGTTACCTCTCTCCCTGCTGTCATTTCTTTTCCCTCTGCCCTAAGAAATGCATATGGGTACAATTCTATGAAATGAGATCAGAGGACTGTTACATTTAAAGTAAACTAAATTTTGAGTAGTTAATGAGAATATTATTGCAGCTTCTCTGAGGTGGGGACACTGACAAAAGAGCAAAGGGAAGCTGGTGGCAGAGCTGAAAACAGTGATGGTGTGCTGTTATAGGGCTTCTTTCCTGGGACTTACTCCCTAAAGTAAGTTTCTCCTTTTTGGAAAAGCAGCATCAGTTAAGCATGTTGTAAACTACAGAATGTAAATTGCCTTTCTCATCATTAGGGAAGGTCAGGGATTTTTTTGTCGAGATTCTGGTTTGGAGCAGGATATGGAATCCTCAGCTGGAAAAACATCCATAGCAACGTGCTTTACCCCTATAGCCACAGACCTGGCTTGCACTGAATCGCCAGTAGTCGGAGCTGCTACTTAGCAAATCCTGATCCAGAGTTTTCCATCCACCTCTTCCAGAACCTCCTTGCTCCTCTGGGATGATACAACTGATTAAAAAGCCATTAAATAATTCCTTTCAAAGTTTTTTTTTCTGGTATTTACACATCCGAAGGGTAGTGGTCAACAGCTCACTGTTGTCCTGATGGACATCGGGGACAAGTGGTGTTCCTCAGCAGTTCATACTGGGACCTGTGTTATTTAATACCTTTTTTAATGATGTAGTCAAAGGGATCGAGTGCACCCTCAGGAAGTTTACAGATGACACTATAGCAGAGCTGTCACACCTGAAGGACCGGATGCCATCCAGAGGTACCTGGCACAGGTCATCCAAAGACAAACCTGCCCCTGTGTCTCGGTTTTGGAAGACAGGTGGCTGCTGGGGAGGGCAGGAGCCTCCCTTGGAATGAAAATGTAGACACCCCCCCCCCCCCCCCCCCCCCCCGAATTATTATAATTTTGAGATTAAGGGGCTCTCAGGCAGGGATCTGGGAGAGGAATAACAGTTCTTTACTAGTATTTATAACAAGGCACACAAACAACAATAACTACAGCGTTAACAACAAATCAGAACCAGGGACCCCGTGACAGCCTTCTCAGCCGAGATGGGAAGGGATGGAGGAGGGGCTTTGCTTCACAAACCCCCTCGGGCGGGCAGTCCCGGTGCTCCTGCAGGACTCGGTGGAACAGCTGGCTGGAATGGCAGGAATGAGTAGGAATCCAAGAAGAAGGAAGAAGAAGCAGCAGCTCTGTCTGGGTGATGGTGAATTCCCTTTTCCCAGCCGCAACAGCTCCCACGAGGGTTCTGCTCTGCAGCTGAAGAAACCAACCAGCCCCCAGCTGCCCTTGCCCTTCCTTTTTCCTGCCCCCTTCCCCCCTTGGCCCAGCCGAACTCTTTGTGTTTCTCAAGCACCCAACAAGTACCAGCAGTCAGATTTCCCTGCCACTGATGGGTAAAAATTCCATAGGTGAGACAGGAAGGACACCCAACCCCCAGCACCCTGGAAGTCTGGAAGTGTCCGAGGCCAGGTTCGATGGTGTTCTGAGCAACCTGGGCTAGTGGGGGGTGTCCCTGCCCATAGCAGGGGGTTGGATCGAGATGATCTTTATCCTTCCAACCCCAACCATTCTGTGATTTTGGCAATTTTAAAACCATTGAGTTCACTTGTCTCAAGATTATCCCTGAATTTTGTTGCAAACCTCCTCTACATGGAGGAGATGCCTCCCAGCTTCTGGTCCCTGGTCAAAGCAGTCTGTTCCAAGACACAGAAACCTGGTTCTGCCAGAGGAGCACCTCTGATGCTGTAAGGGATTTGTCCAACTGCCTGCACCTGAGGAGCCTTTCAAGTGTGCTCAGGTGTGGCTGCAGGGAAGACTGGGGGCAAAGGTGACAACAAACTGCTTAAAGCAGCCCTAGGTGGGGGTGGGGTAGGTGTGTGGCAAGGAGTCAATTTGGTGCTGGTAGAGGTGGTTGTGGGAGCTCTGGTGAGCTGCTGTTTCCCTTCAGCTAGCAGTGCCTGTGGAAAGTCACTCTTTTGCCTTTTTGCTATCTAAAATATTTCTCATGAGTTTTACAGGTTCAAGAATGGATGGTTTTGCAAGCTAGAGCTTCCATGAGCAGCTGAAGGATTCTCCCCTGGAGACATCTGGTTTCTTCTGTGTTTTTATCTTGTGGTTGGTTCCTTGGGGCTATAATGGTATCAGAGCCTCATTTTGTCCCTGTTAAGGTGTTTGTGCTGTCTCTTTGCTATGGAATTAACTGGTGTGGAAGGCTTAAATTTATGTTCCAGTCTTTCTACAAGTGGGTAAAGTGCAAGTTTTGTTCTCAGTGAATTTGTTCCCTGTCTTTGGCCCACAGGATTTATTGAGGGAAGGGTGGAAAATAGAAGCACATACACATTCGGTAGGAAAAATTTCCTTAGTAAGTTCACCTCTAGCTAATGTTGCTGTTAATTAAAATAAAGTTAGTGCTGCCACTGCATTTTTGATCTTCTGAGGGCAGCCTGGGAAAAGCAGAGGTTGTGTCCCAAAAATGTGGCAGAGCAGTAATTTAGTAACACCACTGAATGAAAAGGAAAACAAAATATGTTTTCCTGTTTCCAGTTTTGGCAACATTTTTCTTACCTGTTCCTCCCACACACACACCATGCTTTATACCCTTAAATTGGGCTTGGGTAGGAAAGAAAGAGCCGCTCATTTTTCCATTACTCTTCCTCCCCAGACTACCTTATTCCTTTCTTTTTGCTGCCCTTTAGAGTTTTCCCAGCCTGCACTTCAGTGTATTTATGAATCATTAACAAAAGAAGAATAATCTCTCATATCCTTGTATTTTCTTATGCTAGTCTTCAAAAACTGGCTTAAGTCTGTTATAAATGCAATGGCAAAATAAGGTTAATAAAAAGCAATTTATTATAAAACAATTTCAAGCACCAGCAATGAGAGAAAAAACCACAATAAATAGATCAGCGCAGCGCCGGGTGGACAGGGGTCTGTACCCAGAGGTACCGAGTTCCCAAATCCACACTGTAGGTACTGCAGTCCGGGGTTCTTATAGGGGTTTTCGTATCCTGGGGCAAAATCCTATAGGGGTTTTCGTATCCTGGGGCAAAATCCGGAGTAAGCACTGTCCAACAAAGGTGTTTGAATAGACTTTCCGGATCCGTGGAGCTGAGTCAATGGTCGGTGGAGCAGAGTCCTTTCACATGCGAGAGGCTCTGAATGTCCTCTGATTGCATTTCCCGGAATGGAGCATCCAGTTTGGGTGCGGGAGCAGATGGATATCTCGAAGGAGCAGAGTCCCTTTTACATGCGAAATGGCTCCGAGTGTTTTCTGATTGCACCTACCGGGGTGGAGTGGCCAGTTTGGGTGCGGAGGAGATGGATATCTCGACCAGGCCACTCTCATTGTCTGATTTGATGGCTTGTGTCCTGCCCTTTGTTCTGTGTTGGTAAGCGTTGCTGTCGATCGGTACTGCCCGACTTGGGAAGGAATCTCTGGATTATTTTACATTTTGTATCTTTACAGTATTACAAATATAACATATAATTCTTTTATTCTCTTTCACGAATTTTTATCCAATGTTATATTTATCACAAGTCTATTTGAAATTCCTAATCTGATTTACCCAGGCCACTGACTTCATTTTGGAACCACAGACAGAATCCCTGGGCAGCCTATCCCAATGCTTGATAACACTTTCTGTGAAGAAATTCTTGCTGAAAGGGAGAAAATTCAGAAATGCAGAGGAAATGCTTCCTTCCTTGGCTGTGTGCTCATGCTTGCTTGACTTTACTGCATGAGCACCTTGAGAGGAAGAATTTGAAAAGGAAGAAAAGGTTTTATTTTGTAGTGTCTGGTGGAATTGCAAGAAGAGCTGGTCTGGAGACAGGAGCTATTTAAGGACAGTTAATTGTCAGTTTCTTTGAGGGGAAACTAAATCAGAGAACAGCAAGAATCATTTAATCTGTTGCTAGGGAATTTGATTAGCTCTGATCAAACCTTGTGTGGTGAAACTGTGATAATCAATAATAAGATAGTTAAAAAAACCACATTGCTTTCATTCACATTTTTTTTGCTTGACTTCTCTAAAGTCATGTTATAAATGCAAAGGCAAATTTAGGTTAAATAAAAAAGAGAAATTTATTATAAAACAATTTCAATAAAGAACAAACAACGAGAAAAACCACAATAAAATGGGCAGCGCAGCGCTGGGTGGACAGGGTCTATACCAAAGGTATAGGTGTTCCAAAATCCACGATCGAGGGTTCTCAGGCCTGGGTTTTTATAGGGATTTTGTGTCCTGAGGCTAAATTCCAAGCAGGCACCATTCACCAAAGGTCCTTGATTGTTGGATAAATGGATTTCCTGGCATTGGAGAATAGAGTTAATAGATGTCCGGGCAGAGTCTCCTCATATGTAAAGAGATTCTGAATGTTCCTTGATTTTATTTTGGTTCGGGCCATCAGGATGGAGTGGTTGGATCCGGGTTGGAGCCGATGAATATCTCGGCTGGGCTTTTCCCTTTGTCCAGTCTGATTGCTTCCCCAACCGTGGTCTGCCAGGTGGGGTGTTCAGGTCCGGCGATGAATATCTCCTCCGAGCTCGTTCCTTTGTCAGCCTGATGGCCCGTGTCCTGCTCATTCTTTTCTGTTGATGGGCACCGGCTAGGATCTTTATCTGGGTGCCGGCTAGCATTGTTATCTCCTGAATGGGAATTCGCGACTAGATCTGGGGAAGGACTTTTTTTGCCACACTATTTTCTATTTTATATTATTATTATAGCTACAAATATGTTTATTTAGACCTTTACGAATTTTTATTCATAAGTTTATCTATTACAGTCAGGAGGTAAATTTAGATTTACCTTTTAATTTTCCTCCCTCTTTGTGAAAATGCAGCCCTGTTAAAACATCAAGTGTGCTTGTTATCAATGGGGTATAGAGCCCTGCTTGCATCAAGTGTGCTCTAGTCAGGATCAGTGGGCAATGTTGAGCCAAATTATTATTTGAATTTCATCTGTCTTGTGTCAAAAGCAAGAGAAGAAAAATGGTAGTTTTCAGAAAGTTAGATGATTTACTATTTGTTTCACCTGTTTGTCACTATTCCTGTCCATATCACAGCACAAGTTTTCCATTCCCATACAAAGTACAGGTAGGTCCCTTCATTCTTTGTTTTTTTTTTTGTTTTTTCTTATTTGGATGATATTCCTGGGCTTTGTTGATGCTATTTAACCTGCTGTGTATCTCTCTTCCTATACCCATTTTTCAGTGCAGTGCATTTTGCATTAATTTTCTGGTACATAACCTGAGTTGTTTTTTAAATATTCAGCAGACTAGGAGCCTTTCTCCCTTGTGCTGAGATCCAGGTGTGGTGAGGACATGTGCCAGCTTGGCAATTAATTACCAGCACTGAGAGGGCTAAAGGGCAGAGCTGCTCATGGTCAGCCACCCAAAAACTCTCAGTAAACTCTGCAAGACCAAAAACTGCCAGTGACAGGGAGGGTCCATGTTATAAATGCAAAGGCAATTTTTGGATAAAATTAAAGAGAAATTTATTAATAAACAACATAGGAAAAAACAGAGAGAAAAACCACAATAAAAATGATCAGCGCAGCGCTGGGTGGACAGGACCTACACCCGAGGTGTAGGTTTCCCAAGTCCACGTCTGAGCGCTCTCAGGCTTGGGGTTTTATAGGATTTTTAAGTCCTCAGGCTAAAATTCCAGGCCGGTTCCATTCACCAAGTGTCCTTGATTGTCCAGTGAATGGATTTCCTGGCATAGAATAAAGACATTAACTACTGTCCGGCCAGAATCTCCTCATATGTAAAGGAGTTTCTGTGTGTGTTGCAATGTTAGGTTTTTCATGACAGGGTGGTGGAATCCGGGCTGGTGCCGATGGGTATCTCGGCCGGGTTTTCTCCTTTGTCTCCCCTGATTGCTTTTTCAACACAGAAATGTTTAAGTCTGGCGAAGTCTTTCTTTTGGAACTTGTCTTTTTCCACTGATCGGTTTCTCTACCCACTGGAATCCGCAGGGCGTTGCTTGGGTCCGGAGGTAGATAATTTCCCGAGCTAGTTTCATTGTTTTCCTGATGGTCCGTGTCCTGTCTGTTTGTTTGGGTTGATGGGCCGGTTTTGGTTAGTTATCTTGGGCGTTGCTGGCAATCAGCAACTCCTTGGAGAAAAACCTCGTCCTACTTTGAGGAGAGGCTTTTCTATGCTTTATATTTTGTTTTGTTCCTACAAAACATATCTTTCTTATATACACTCCGAATTTTTAATACAACAATAATTTATTACAGTCCATCAATCCCACAGGGAAGATCAAGGTCACGTCCTCCGTGCCTGGAATCTGGGACTTTGCATGGAGCTCCCTGCTTGCAACCAAGCACTGACAGTACCTAGATGCTCAGCTCAACTTTCTGTAGCAAATGTGATTTTAGCAATTGTTTTATATTTCCCTGACACCAGCAGATTCTGTCTTCGGTTATCTGTCACAGCTGTAATCTCAGATTAAGTTTCAAACTGTGTTTTCCATTATTTTCAGGAGACTTCATGTTACTTCAGAGTGTTTTTCCATCTGTTCACTATGAATCTACTTGGAGTCCCTCGTTCTCCCAGACAAGGCAAAATGGTACCTGGCAGTGTGTGTTTGCCTGCAGAATTCCCCAGAAATGTGCCATCTGTTTCCAAGTGCCTAAAGCAACAATGGTAATGGCAGCAGCTTTGAAGCTAAAACAAGACCTTACTTTGAGCCCTGCTGTGGTGGGCACACAGAGCTCTGAATTCAGCTCTGAAGTCAGTGCTGGCTTCTAATTCCATTTGTATTCCTGTTGCAGTGGTTCAAAAGAGATTTGCAAATGTAGGTCACTTCTGTGTGGATTATTTAACAGGAATTCTCGCTGGAAGTGTTATTTATGCGAGTGTTAGGACTCAGATCTGGGAGCTCCATGGTGCAATGACACACATCTTCCAACTACTTCTTCTGTGGGAAGGGGAGTTTGATAAAGGGGACTTAGCTGTCGTACATGGGCAATTTGAGCCAGGTATTATCAATTTGCTATAGTTTAAGGAGTAGTGATGTTGTGCTAGAGCTCTACACTGACAGTCACATCCAAAAGAAGCTGAGACAAATATTTGCAAACCTTTATGAGCAACTCCATAGCTTTGCCCAAGTTTGTTATCGCACCTCCTTTAGGCTTTGAGTTCGTGTGTCTGCTGGGTTGTTTTTTTGTTGTTGTAATGTGGGTGCTGTTAGTGTGGATGAACTGAGCCTGGCTTCTTCACCCTGCCCTAGAAATGTTCCCTTAATGTGTTCAGCTCAGTCTCCATAGAGTTCTATGTCTCTGGGACTGGCATGCAAGTCAGTTGGTTTAAGTAATAGCACACTGTGCTGCAATCTGCTGCATAATTATACACTTAATTACATTCACAGTTTGCTACCTATGTCACAGTTTGACAGGGCTTGCTTCTCTTTAGTGAGGGCAAAAAAACTCATCTGCTTATAGCTCAGAAAAGCATCATAACAGTGATTTTCTCCCTGAAGGTTTGAGTTCCTCTTAGAAGAACCTGCAGAACAGATTAAAGCCCAAGTAATTACTGTTTATTAAATGTCAGTGGTGAACACGCCCCAATTAAAACAGGCCTTTGGGCTTGCAGGGGAAGAGCCCTGAGAACAAGATGATGATGGCAAACACACAACTATGGGATCAGCAGAGAGGAAATTTTAGTGTTTGAGTTTGGAGGGACCTGTGACTGTGAGGTCTTGCATGACTATCACAGAATGGTTTGGGTTGGAAGGGACCTTAAAGAACATCTTGTTCCAACCCCCTGCCATGAGCAGGGACACCTTCTACTGTCCCAGGTTGCTCACAGCCCTGTCCAACCTGGTCTTGGAACTGCCAGGGATGGGGCAGCCACAGCTTCTCTGGGCAGTCTGTGCCAGGGCCTCCCCACCTTCATAGGGAATAATCTCTTCCCAATATCCAATCTAAACCTCCTTTCTATAAGTGAGAAGCCATTCCCCCTTGTCCTGTCAATCCAGGCCCTTGTAAAGAGTCTCTGCATCTTTCCTATGGGCTCCCTTCAGGTACTGGAAAGCCACAATGAGGTCGGTATCTCACCTTCACAAAGGGCAAACAACTCTTACTTGTTAATCTACAAAATATCTGTAATAAATTAATCTGTAAATAAAAATTCGTAAAAAGTATAAATAAGATATGTATGTGTTGTAATGATATAAAATCCAAAATGTAAAAAAATCCTTCTCCGGGCCTAGTTGGGAGTTCCCTCCGAGAGGTAACAGATTGCAACCAACACCCAGATAACGAACATCAGCTCAGAAAATAGACAGGACGAGGGCCATCAAGAGGACAAAAGAACTGGCTCGGAGGAGATACCCATCTCCGGACCTGAACAACGCCCTGCAAACCTCTGCTGGGGAACAATCAGGTCGACAAAAAGACAAGTCCCAAGAAGGTAGACGTCCCAGACCTGAACACCTCACCTGTCAAACCAGTGTTGGAGAAGCAATCAAAAGAAACAAAGGGAAAGACACTGCTGAGATATCCATCGGCACCAGCCCAGATCACACCACTCTGCCTAGATGACACAAATTGAAATACATACAGAATCTCTTTGCATATGAGGAGATCCTGTCCGGACACTTGTTAGCTCTATTTTTCCATGCCAGGAAATCCATTCACCGGACAATCAAGGACACTTGGTGAATGGAGCCTGCTTGGAATTCTAGCCTCAGGACATAAAATCTCTATAAAACCCCAGGCTTGAGAACACTCAAACGTGGATTTGGGAATCCTACACCACTGGTGTAGACCCGGTCCACCCAGCGCTGCGCTGACCGTTTTATTGTGGTTTTTTCTCGTTGTTTGTTCTTTATTGTTTATTAATAAATTTCTCTTTTTATTTTTATCCTGAATTTACCTTTGCATTTCTAACAATATCTCTCTCCAAAGTATCCTCCTTATACATGTTAAATAAAATGTAATCTTTATACATGTTAAATTTGTCTTAAAACTCTCTGTGATGGGCACTGCTTATGTGTCAGCAAACATGAAATAGCCTTAATTTACCATTATTAATTTAAAAAAATAGAATGTTTGGGAATGGAGGTATCCATGGAGCTCTGAGCAACCTGGTCTGGTGGAAGGTGTCCCTGCCCATGGCAGGGGAGTTGGAACTGGATGATCTTTCAACCCTTCCAACCCAAGCAATTTTATGATTCTATAATTATGTCATTTGATCCTTCTCAGAGAAATCCTTCCATCCTTCTCCATGAAATGAGATGAAAAAATGCGCATAAAAAATTCGTTTCTCATCCTGATCATCCTCTTCCTTTCAAGATAGAAACCTTAGAAGTGTCTGACTGCTTGAAGCCTCCACAGATGGGCTGTTTCCCTAAGCATGGCACTGCAACAGTGCAGTATTTCAGGGACTGTATCACATTGTCCACACTTTTAAGTGTTTGGAAACATATGCCAACGTCTCTCTCTGTAAGGGAGAAGTCCTTCACAACATCTTGCTGGTGCAGTTATGGCAGCTTGCATTTGCACAGACCCTGATAAACTACTGTGAAGTTAATTATTGTGCATTTCCCTGAGCAATGCCAGGATTTAGGAGCCTATCCTGTTAATTAGGGAAGTGGTTGTCCCTCCGTATCCCTCAGCACTGGTGAGGCCACACCTTGGGTGATGTGCCCAGTTTTGGGCCCCTCACTTCAAGTCCCTTTTGTTCACATCATCCCAGCCTCTTTGCTTGATGACCTCATCCACCATTTCTTCACCAAACTGTTGGTCAGTCTCTCCCTCCTTTATCATTCTCAGTTTAAAACTGTGTTCCTCAGGGTGGACAGTTATCTGTCTTGGCTTTTTAAGCTCTGGTGATTTCATCACCTCAAAAAGTTTACTAGGAATGGGAAAGATTCAGTAAACTTTGACCAAAAAATATAATATAAAAAATAATAAGGCCTATGCAAGTGTTTCATACCTCTGATCTGTAGCAGTTTCCCATAATGCTGTTTAGGGTAATTTCTCATGCATGCACCATGCACACAGCCTATAAATCCAGCAATGGAAAAACCACTCAAGCTCTATTTCAAAAAAGGGCTCCTTTGTCCCCTGCTTATGGAAGGCTGTTCCAGAATTTCATAGTTCTGATCCTTGGAAACTTCTCCCCAATTTTCAACCCACATGTTTCCTTGGGGAGGGTAGATAAACAAGTCCATATATTCTTAAGCCAAGATTGTCTTTTAGCTTAGAAATTTCTCTTGTTTGCATTTTTCTCTCCTGGGATGCCAAAGAAGCAATCAACTTCTTAGGCATTTTCAATTTCATTTTCTTAGTCAAGATAAAGTAAGCATTTTTTCTTCTTAGTTTCTTCTCATTCAAAGCATTTTCTTAACTGCCTTCATAGTCTTGTCCTATTGATCTCTTGTAGTCATCCTGTAATCAAGCAGCAAATGGAGCCTTCATTCTTTTTCAGCCTGAACACATAACAAAGGAGAAATTCTGATCGATCTCTGAATAGACAATGTTTACTTGGTTTATTTAATATGATCTCTATAATTATAATCCTTTAGTTCACCCAATTTTTTGATTGATTTCCCAGCCTTTCTGAAAAAGCCTGATTTAACGAACTAATGATATGGCTCTTCATTGTCATGGCTATATAAGCAACATTTTAGAAGTGGTATCTGGAGTAGAAACTATCAACTATTTCTGGCAATGAGAATGAAAAACCAGGCAAACCACAAAGCAACCAGATCTCCTTGTCCTCTCCACTTAACGAATAAATGTTTTCTGCCCGTGGAAAACAAACCAAAACCCTGAAAATATGTAACAACTTAATAAAAAGGGCAGGAAAACGTTTGTCTCCATTTGAGGTGGGAATGTTGGGTGGTCCTCAGCTTTGAAAATAAGGTTATGGGGGCAGGGAGGTTAAAGGAATGTACAAATTGACATCAACCTGAACCAGTTTTGAAGTTTAAGGAGAGTGTGTTTCAAGGTTGAATGAAGTGCCTCTGGAGTCCACAGGCAAGGATATTTCATTTTATTGTCAATAGGACTGAGAATTTTTAGAAGGAATTATTGATTTTTGTGAAATTTGCTTCCACTCAGTACCAAGGCTTGAAGTCCTCTAGTTCCTGCAGAGCATGGCTCTAGAGAAAACTTTGTGTGTGGCTTATGTCCAGAGGAAAGGGAGGGGGTTTCCTGATTCCTTTCTCCACTGCAGGAGCCCTGGGAGGTTTTGGATGAGGAAAACCTATGCTGTTCTTGAACATGAGGCACTTCTGAGGTGGGTAAGATTCAGTACTGTGTGAGAAGCTGCTGCTCTCAGTTGGATGCTGCACAGCTGAATGAGCAGACTCAAGCCAGCTCTCAGAGGTGAAACACAGGAAGAGAAGGTAAATGCATTCCTTAGTATGGACCTACCAGAGTGGGGACTCTTATCAGCCAAGTGGGGGGACACAAAAAGTTTGGAGGTCACTGCAAATTTAGGTGAATGCAAGGCAGCGATTCAACTAGGTTAGTCCAGTGCAAGTGTAATAAAGACAAAGCCAAACACTGAAATATTTGCAAGACTTCAGGAAACATTCAGAAAACAGAGGCCTTTCTGCTTTGCATCTCTGGTAGTGTTGCATTGCCTAAATTCCTGCGTAACCTGGAGGTTTGCCTCTTTCTTCCTTGAATGGTTCTCTTGTGTTCCCAACACCTCTAAAATTGATTTTATCACCCTTATGAAATGACAGAAATAAAAAACCCCTCTAAAGGCACATTTTTCAGTGGCCCACAGTATCTTTGGCTGAAGATTTGGTAGCAGAACAATTCTTAATGTCTTTTACAGCAGCAGCCAGATCAAGTTCTCGCTGGGCTTTGACCCATCTAATTTTCTCCCTGCAGATCCCCACCACATCCTTATAGTCCTCTGGCACACCTGACCCTTCTTCCAAAGGTTATGAACAACTTTATTTTTTCCTGAGTTCTATCTAAATCTCCCTGTTCACCCAGGCTGGTCTCCTGCCTCAGCATCTCATATTTTGGCCCACGGTGATGTTCCTGCACCTGTGAGATTTTGTTCATGGAGAATTTCTAGCCTTCCTGGTCTCCTTTGACCTTCAGCACTGCCTCCCTAGGGACTCTGTCACCCCAAGCAGGCCAAAGTTTGACCTCAGGAAATCTGGGGTGGAAGTTTTGCTGCCCACCCCTCCTTACTTCTCAGAGAATCAAAACCTCATGACTGTCTAAGACAGCCTCCAACCCTCAAAGTCCCACCAGTCCTTCTCTGAGTGTCTTCCCTTGTCAGCTCCCTCCCAGGTGTGCCAGGAAATTCTTGTCCAGGAACCTCCTCTCCTGTTTCCCCTCTGCAGCATTGTATTTCCAGAAGAAACCTGCTAAATTGAAGTCCCCCACCAAAAGATGATTTCAAGAGTTGGTCAGCAAATGAAAGTGTATGTGGATATTCACTTTCTTTCTTAAGAATTGTGACTGGATAATTTTGATTATTTTGGGGTTTAAAACACTTTTAATCTGCAAGCCCCTGTGTGCTGTCTTCAGGAAGAAACTTATTTTGGACACCTAGAGCAGGAGAGGGTCTCGAGGTAGGTTTGAAATTAAAGAAGATATTACTAATTTTAGATTTCTGTCTAGGCTTGCAGCAGTGCACAGCTCTAGACGAGATGTAATTGTGTGGGAAGTAAAACATTCTGAGCCTGCAATTTCAGGTCTGTGGTGCAGAATCCTGTATCTTCTCTGATGTGATGCAAGTAAAAAGGTTTTCATCATGAGAGTTGTTCGCTGTTGGTAAAGCTCCAAGAGACAGTGAACTCTTTGTCCTTGGAGAGTCTTAAAACTAGGTAATTTTTCATGGAATCATATCAAGAATGGTTTGGCTTGGAAGGGGCCTTAAAGATTGTCTAGTCCAAGCTGTGGTTACTGTGATTAGTCACTGGGAAACCAAGGAACTGGGAACCAAACAGTGACCTCTCCATCTCTGTGTGTGGATGGTGTGCACCCAAAGCTATTTCCAGTCTAAACAGAGCCTGAAGATATCTCTAGATCACAATTTAGACGGATTTGGGATCTGCCTTTGGGGTATAGGGAGCTGAATTTCACCCAGGAGATGGAGTGACCTGCTGTGCTATCCCAAAGCCAGGACAATCACTGCACTTTGAAAGGGCTCTCCAGCACCCTTCAAGGAAATCCAGATTTGATGGAGAGGAGGAGCTCATCAGCCATCCTCTTTAATTGAAGAGATTTTATTTCCTCTGGCTGTTTGTGTTTCTTTTTAATCATTTTAAACCAACATGGGACCACTTTGCCTCTGCTGCTGCTTGTCTTGAGATTTGTGAGGGATGAGCTGCGAATTAGGACTGCTTAGTGTTGAAGTGCTTTTTCATCCAGGAGGTTTAAGGCACCTGGCTTAACTGCCAGACAAATCTCCTTAGTTCCAGCATGATGGCTTACTCTAGATCCTGAAAAGACATGCTCAAAAAAGAAATTTACATTAACTTCAGAATTCATTGATGGCAGGGCCAATTTCTTTGTTTTCTTTTTCCATGCAAAAGTGCCCTTTCCCCCTAGTTTTCCATGAAGTTTTGTAGTTGTTTTTTGGGTTTTTTTTCCTTTGTTAAACTTTTCCACATCTCATTTGAACCATTTTAAAATAAAGTGGGGTGCCCCCTCTCTGCCCTCTTAAACAGCCCTGTAGATGAGAAACTAAGCCTACTGCTACAGAAAAAAATAAATTTCCAACTGATATCCTGCATTTCAGGAGTCATTCTCACAGCTTTGAAAACAATATCTGCCTGTCTGGGGGGGATTTCACCTCATCTTTCCCCTGTGGGAAAGATGGTCTTCCCAAAGCCTTAGGTCTTTGCAGCTGGAGAAATGCAACTCCACTTGTTCCTTGTAAACAATTTTGAAAATGATGGAGGAAAGCTGCATAATTCACCAGAGAAGAGTTCTGTTTTCTAAATAGTTGAGCTGCATCTCTTCCCACTTCCTACTTCTGTCTATATTCACCCCCTGATTAAAGCCAGGAACATGCAGTGAGATAGGCAGGCAGGGATTTAGCCCCAAATGTGTCTCCCTCACTTTCCAAAATGTTAACAGAGCACTTTCACAAGCTCCCAGCAGGCTTAAAATGTGGCCACCCTGTAAGAAGAGGCTTTGCTGAATTTCTCAGACACAGATCAAGATCCAGGCTCTGTGCTGCTTCCCCCTGCTCAGTGCTTGTGTAACCACTGCAAAGCTGACATTTTCCTAAGGAATGTGTGTTTAAATGCCCAGGGCGCACATCAGCAGGCACCTGAGCACTGGAGTTGATTTTATTTTTTATTAGTTTTATTAAGCTGATTTTTATTTCTTATTTCCCTACACAGGCATTCAAGGACGAATTGTATAAGGATTCTTCTCTGTTAACAGCTACTTATTTTTCTCTTTAGAAGGGGAATTTCTAGGCTTCCTCTCCTCTGTGGAAACTTGCTATATCAGAGATTAATGTCTTTCTGTTGCATTTGGTTGAAATCAGACAATGGTGGCACTATTATAGAGACAAAGGCAGATGCTTGGGCAGAGAGAAATCAGGTGGCACATAAGTAAAGAGTAGTTCTTGGCCACTTTTATCACAGGTCCTGCTCCGAGGCCATGTTTTATGGCCTGTTTATAGATGTACTGGCATGTGAGCTGCAATGGAAAGAGCTAGTGAGGATTTCTAAGGCTGATTTGATTCAGGTGCTGCTGAGAGTGGCCTTGTGTCCTTTGGGGGAGCATCAGTGCTCCTGGGGAGTCATTTTCATCTGACAGATAGGAAAAGCTGTGGGAGCGTGGCTGTCAGTGGTTGGTGCCTCAAGATTCTTTGACAAGGGGTAAATTCACACACTCTCCTATTGAGTTTGGGAAATTGATCTAACATTGTTATTATAAACAGGCTCAATTATTGTAAAATATGGGTTATACTGACCAAGCCTGCCATGGGCAGGGCACCTTCCACTAGCCCAGGTTGCTCAGAGCCCCATCCAGCCTGGCCTGGAACACTTCCAGGGATGAGGCAGCCACAGCTGCTCTGGGAAACCTGTGCCAGGGCCTCACCACCCTCACAGAGAAGAATTTATTCCTAATATCTAATCTAAATTTCCTTTCAGTGTGAAGCCACTTCCTTTTCTCCTGTCACCACATGCTCTTGTAAATAGTCTTTCTTTCCTTAGCAGATTATTATCAAAATAGTAAAAAGCTGCAGAATAGCTACTTGGATAACAGATAATATGTCTGAAATTGATTATTTTTCCCCATCTCCAGTAATAAATCCAGCTCCCTGGATTTACCTCTTGGTGAGGGCATGAGTCTGCAAATATTCACTTTTATAGAGCTTCCAGCTGAGAAGAGCTGCAGGTCTTAGCAGAGTAAAATTTCATAATTAAGTTCTTATTATAGAGTTTTGGCCTTAAAATTCATTTAAGGTTGGCAACTGGCAAAAGAATGTTGGCCTGGCCTCAAGATCAAACTTTTATTTTTAATACAACTGATGGGAACAAAACTGGTTTTGCACTTCTCATCAGCAAACAAGCTCCAAATAAGCATATGACAGAGCTCAGCTGCATGGGATTTGAATGTGAATGACTGGCTGGGGCAGGAAAAATCTCTGGCAGTGTTTGTACCACATAATACAGTTGGATACTGCCTTTGGGAAATGTTTTAATGGGGACTTGAGATGTCTACTCACTTTATTTTTTGCATAGAATAGTCCACATAACATGTCTAATGATGATGAGTAAGAGATTTCATCTAATTTTTTCTGTATTGAACTGAGGAACTAATTCATGTGCCCTCCCTGGTTAGATATAATCATCACATTAAAAAAGAATACTGAGAAAGAGCAAAGTCATCCACGTGAAGATCAGGGTATAAATGCAGAATTTTCTTTTGCAGTAAAACTATTAAACCATGTCTTCCCAGCCTGAAAACTCAGTGTTTGCACATGAAATTGCAGAGAAGAGGATATTTACTTTACAGGATCCCTTTGGTTCCCTACTTAAAGAGTGAAGAGCTTTGATCTGAAGTTAATAAAAAAGAAGTATAATCTGTAGAAAACAGATGTACCAGAGAGAATTTTCAAATAGCTTTTCAAAAATTTTTT
This sequence comes from Poecile atricapillus, assembly GCF_030490865.1. Lineage (NCBI taxonomy): Eukaryota > Metazoa > Chordata > Aves > Passeriformes > Paridae > Poecile > Poecile atricapillus. The sequence goes on from NC_081289.1 coordinate 14,175,133, forward strand.
TTTGTTTTCATTAAGGGCTAGGAAGTTGAGCCAAAAAAACAAAAAAGAAACCTTTTTTTCAAGCTGAGATGCACAGCCATTTTTCTGTCTGACTCTAACAGAGACTACATGAAGAGGTATCAGTCCTTTGACTCCTGAGCTGATCCATGTCCATGCGGATTTGATTCCCCATCTTCCTGTTGGAAAATTCACATGGTAGAGAATAGGGTTTTTATGATTAGGATGGTAAGTGGAGGGGCTGCAGGGTTTTAAGAGGCCTATTCAATACGACTTTTATATACACTTCTGTATGACCAGTGAGTTGCCAGAGTTCTGCTGAGGAGCTTTTGAAAAGCCATGGAAGTGTTGGCTGGAGGGCACCTCTGGGAGTCCTCCTGCAAGGGCAAATTGCCACCAGGTCACATCAGCCATGGCTTTGCCTGTCTAGATCTTGAAGGCTTTTGCTGATCAAGTTTCTGTGACACAGGAGCCCTTGAAAATGATACTTTGTCATTTGTGTTAACTCCTCCCTCCGCAAAAGATTTGCAGGAATCTGTGGCTAAAGGAGAAAAAATGTGCCTGTGGATGTTGAATGCGAGAGATCAGGTAGGTAGCACATTGTCTGTGTGAAACTAAGTCACATAGCTTTCTCACACTGGCCTGAGAAAGTGTGGCCTGAGAAATTGTGAGGAGGAACTCAGTCCTCAGAGAAGAAAACAACCTTTGCTGGTGTTGTTTACTTGCAAGAAATGGTCAAGGAGTGTGGATGCTAACTCTGAAACAGAGAGCATGTGAAACTGCAGACCACATAGCTTTCTCAGTCTTGCCTGAGAAAGCTGCCTGGGAATTCATAAGGAGGATTTAAAACAATCCTCAGAGACAGAAAACAGCCTTGCAGGTGCTGTTTGTCTGTTCCTTGTTTTCTTGCAGGAGAAGGTCGGGGGGTGGTGTGCCCCACTGACCAATGATGGTGATGTAGTAGTTTGCTAAGCAATAAGAGTTTCCTTTCTATACTTTTCACATATCGGTCTATAAAAAAACCTGAAGTAATAAACTAAGAGAAATTCTCCTGATCGACTCCAAGAGAGTCTTTGTTGTTCATTCTTGCCGTTCCTTCTTCGAGCGACAAAGGAGTGCTGTCCTAACTGTCCAGTGATGGTGATGTGTTGGTTTGATGACCAATGAAAGTTTTACCTTTTCAGACCTTTACAGAACTGTCTATAAAAGAGGATCTGGAAGAATAAAAAGTGCTCTCTTTACAACTAAGCTTGAGAGTCTGTGTTGTCCCTATTGTCATTCTTAATACAGTGCGACGTGTGCCCACAGCTGCAGAAATAAGGATTAATTGGTTTGTTGCTTTTCAAATGAATTGGCGTATTATATTTTAAAAGTTTAAGCTGTTTCTATATTTAGCACCTATACTTCTGGAAAAGATTTAAAGGGTTTTGTTCCACTGATCCTTAGGATAATCAGGCTTCAAATTGGAGATCAGGACATGAAGAATAGGTTAGGGGAGTTGATTATTCAGAAACTATATGGCTCAGATTTTTTTCTGTCTTTCAGAAGCTCTAAAGTCTAACTGTTTTTCCCAGAATAGGGGATTTTCACAGAATCTGAGTCATAGAATGGTTTGGGTTGGAAGGGGCCCTAAGGATCATCCAGTTTCCACCCCCTGCCATGGGCAGGAACACCTTTCATTATCCCAGGTTGCTCAGAGCCCCATCCAACCTGGCCTGGAACACTTCCAGGGATAGGGCAGCCACAGCTTCTCTGGGAAACCTGTACCAGGGCCTCAGCACTCTCACAGGGAGGAATTTCTTCCTTATATCCAATCTAACCCTGCTCTCTGTCAGTGTGAAGCCGTTGCCCCTTGTCCTGTCACTCCAGGCCCTTGTCAAGAGTCTCCCTTCCACTCTGGATTCATAGCTTCAAGAAACACCCTCATGACCTTAATCTCCATCTACTGTCTTTCCAGGAGATGGTTTGGGAAAGCCTTGGAAGACTGGGAGCCACATCCTGTTCTTTATTAGTTTCCAGAGAACAAGTCAGAGCCTCTGAGCTGCCACCATTTTTTATGGCATAATTCGGGGCCACAAGGCAGAATGACAGGATTAATGAAATTAATCAAGTATTTCTGGATGTCCACAGTCCTGCCTGCTGCTCAAAGCAGCATTATATCTGAAGTGAGCTCAGGTTGTACAGAAATGTGTTAGGTTGGGTCTTGAAAACTTTTAATGTCATAGACTGCCAGTTACCACACCATCTCTTGGCAACCTGTTCCTGTGCTTTGACATTTTGCTGTGCCTTTTCCCCCCCCCTTTGTGTCCAGTAAGAACCCTGCTTGCTTCAATTCAGGACCTTTATCTATTGTTCTGTAGCTGGGCATGTGAGATCCCAGCTCTTTGGCCTTAGCAAAAGCCTGTCAGGGATTGGAAGGTGACTTTAACATGTCCCTAAGGTTTTATTTTCAGTGTAATCAAGCTCCGTTTCCTCAGCTTCTCCTCACAGGACAAACTCTCAAGGCTGGACAGCTTTGGTGCTACTCCACTGAAATCATTCCAGTTTACTTTTAAAAGATTCCCTGAAATAGCTGTTCATGCTTTAGGAGTGTTTTATAATTCAACCAAAAGGATGGATAATTGTGGCTAAAACATTTTGACTGTCTTTCCTACAGGCCTGTGCACAAATGTATGAGCACAGTCATCTCTTTAATTTTGTGTCTCCCTCACGACACGCAGGAAGTTCTATAGTCTTGCCACAGAGAATAAAAAGGTTTCGCCTTGGACTCGAATGAAGAGAGAAAAAAAAAAAAAGGGTTCTTCAAGTTTTTGTCTTACTCCTGCTGCTTGTGTCATTAATTAAGCAGAACAGTAAGGAAATGCTTCTTAGAAATGTACATCTGTGGTTTTTCCGGTAAAAAAATTGGATATTGCTGCATATGTCTTATTTTCATGGTAAATGTCAAAAAGTGCAAGTAATGTATTTTAATATTGAGTTTCCCTGTCAATTCAGATGAGCACATTATAGATAAAGCCCAGATTCCCAACCCCTCATGCCATTACAAAAGAATGTTCCTTCCCTTCTCAGACTTGGTCAAGAAAATTACTTCAGGAATAGAAATTAATTATATAAGGCTGTACCCTGGCTATCTGACAACCTCACATCTTCCCAGTAGGCACAGTACTAACTTTATCCCATCACAGTGCTCAGGCTAATATGAGTCATCTGATAACCTCCTCATTGTGCACTGACCTCAACCTTGGACCAAAATAAACAGAAATTCAATTACAAACCTCTCCTTGGTGCTCTCACCCTCCCTCCAGTGTGTCCGAAGCTCTGAGGAGTGTGGCAGACTCGAAGGCTTTGCTTTCTTTCCAATCTGGCTGTGGTGAAACGGGAGCCGAGCCTCGGGATGGGTTGTGTTTGTCCTCTAAAGAGCCTCAGGCTCTGATCCTGTGTTCAGTGGGTTCAGCACTTGCTCTGCTCACTGCTGGTGAGTTGCTTCTGCCTGATGCTGAGCAGGAGTCCTCTGTGATATGGGAAAAGCCTTGCATCTTCCCCTGAAGGCAGGACCTTGTGTCTAATATCTCATTTCTCCACTCGCCCTGTTTTCATTAACCGATGACAGTGATTTTTTGTAGGTTTGTAATTGTTTGTCATTCTCCCTTCCTGACAACCAGATGCAGGTTGGGGATCTTCAGGAAGAGAATGGGACACTTGGCGTGGGGAAAGAGTAGAGTTGACCAGTGATATGCATTTTTGGGATAAGTTTTCCTCTGAAACAAGTCTACTTTGAAGATACAAACCTCTTTCTGTATCTGTAATAACCAGCTGAGATGTGCTCTGTGTGACACGAGAGGGATGCCACACTGCCACACCTCGATATGGGCCTATTAAAGCACTGGACTGAGCAGAGATAATTCCAAAATAACCTCAGCCCTGCCACTAAGGGGTTTTGTGTCCTTGGGCACTCAGCTTGTGCCTCTTCCCCATCTACAAAACAGGGCCCATCACTAAGGTTGGCCTGTTCCAAAGCCATACCCTTTTTAGAGAAAGATTTAGGGTTTTGTAGTTTGTCTGGAGAAAACCCCTAATTAATGGAGGGTGCTGAGCATCCCTGCACCAAAAATAAAGCTGCTCATCTTCTAAAGCCTTGATTTAAATCTCACTGAAATGTTCTCTGTGAGTAAATTATAGAACAAATTTACCTTGGTCTCTGGAGCGAACCAGTCCTAATTTCTCTTGAAATAAATATTTGAAACTTCACAGCGAAAAGCAGATGTTAAATTCATGTTATTCTGCGGTGCCTCTGAACTGTTTGCTTGAAGGCAAGCCCCTTTCCTTTCTTCCTGTGCATTGGCCATTTTTTCTCTAGTATCTGAAACCACTAAAGCAGGAAAGATATCCATGAGGGGGAAAAAAAAAGTAATACAACAGTTTTTAAAGGTGCATTTTCAGATGCATCATGCAAAAACTCCCCTAAAAGATTCAATAACATTGTCATGTATGAATTTACAAGGACATTCAATGTCTGTATTTCTTCAGACAGGGGAAAATTCTGTAAATAAGCATAGCCCTGCAGCCAAACATGCATGCAAACATGCCCAAATAAACCTAAAGATTTGTACAAAGTCTACACTTACTTGGCTTTAATAACTACCCACATATCTGGGCAGAGTAAACTTGAATTTGCCAAAAATTCTAAAGGTGAGTCAAGAAGTTTGGGTGGAAGGCACTACTGAAACTTGTAATCATTCTGTTCAAGGAGACCCTTAAAAAGTTGGGACTTGCAGACACCAAACTTTCCGCACTGAATGTGACAGAGAAAGAAAAGGATTCTGTTCTGAGAAAGAACCTACCCACTTAATTTGTGCCCAAACTACCCTGGAATGAAAGGATTCTTTCATCTGAACCGTTCAGGCTCAATGCACCTTTTGTTTTACATGAAGTCTGAGGCATTCACCTCCTGTCACTTTGCTGGTGAAGTGTTTTACCTCCTTTGTGATGCAATTAGAAGATCTTTGTATTGGGCAGAATGTTTCCTTCTCATGTCAGTTAGTTGCGAAAGATTTGTGCACCTTGTTCCTTTGAAAAGTGGATTAATGATTCAGAAGTGCATTAACTTCCATGTCCATATGTCCATAGTCAGGCACCTCAGGGAGTGTGATCTTTACTAGTTTGGAAAATTAACTTCCTCTTTCCAAGCTGTACCAAAACCACACAAACATAGCAGTTTCTTCTGGAAATAGAAAAACGAGCTCACACATAAATTCAAGTTTCTCTGGAAGCAGCATTCTTTGAGTCTGAGGTAAGATTTTAAACTTGAGATCAAGTGTAGTGCCTCTGTAATATGCACAGAAGGAAAAAAAGGAGGTGGAGATATTGGTTTGCTTCCTAAGAAATTAATATGAGATGATTTGGCATTGTGTAGTGCTTAGAACTCATTATGGAATTCCTTCATGCAAGTAATGGCAATCACTTGGGAATAGCAGAGAGAAATCCATTTTGTGATGATAATTTTTCATTCCTCACCCAATTATCTGAATTGCAATGTCAGTCTATGCCTCTGACTTTATGCGCAGTCCACCCACTGAGAAGATTATGGAGCACACAAATTCTGTCCCTCAGAAGTATTTAGGGTTTTTTTTTCTCTTGACACAAATTCTGCCTGTTTTAATACCCTTCAAAGGAGCAGCTCTGTAGCTCAAATAACTATCAAGTTTATATTTTAAATTTAAACCTGTGTCTGTTAGAAGGTCCTTGTCCATTCATTTTCTCTTCTGATCCAGGACAAAATTCTGCATACATTTGCCATACTGGAAGCGAGAAGTCATCCACAGTGTCCTGTGGGTCCCTTGGACCTCAATTACCCTGATGAGATCCTGATGACTGCCAGCAAATGTCTGCATGGTTACCCAGGGATAATCAATAACACTTTGGGCTCAGAAACAGTGATTGTTTACTGGATGCTCTTTCACTTGTCTATCTGCGAATTAGAAATTGGGTATCACACAAACCTCCTTTTGAACAATGAGGATGGTAGTCCTTTTTTACTTGCAAAGATTTGGGAATTACACTTTAACCAAGGCTGTCTGAGAATCTTCTGTCAGGACAATTCTCTGATGGAAAATGCATATTATTAGGCATTATCATCAGCTGAGATTTAATGTGAAGAAAGCCTTTTATTTCTCGTTCTCTAGGATGAATAGAGGGAGTGATCCTTGCCTCTCTGCTCAGAGAAAACTTCAGGAGCAGCTGCCAGGTGGGGATGAACAGCAGCCACCTTTCTGTCTGTTCCCCTCAGCAGCATCCTTGGAAGCCAGGCACTGGGAAAGGGCAAAGCAGAAAGACACAGGAGGCTGTTGCTCAGTCTTATGGTTTTTATAAACAACCACTGTTGAATCTTCTTTCTCCTTAGAAGCAGGGAGGGAAAATGGGGGAAGAAGGAAATGCATAGATAAGGAACCAAACCCTTAATGACAAACACTTAGAATTTCCACAGGTGTATTTCTGGTACAGTGAACAGATAAAAAGTGGAAGACAGGCACATGGTGTTGGTTTAGGTTATCATTCCTTGGCAGTCAGAGGCCAGGTGAATTCATCTGACATGAGGCAGGAGTGGACATAGAATCACAGAATGGTTTGGGTTGGAAAAGGATCTTACAGATCATCCAGTTCCACCCCATGCCATGGGCAGGGACACCTTCCACTATCCCAGGTTGCTCAGAGCCCCATCCAACCTGGCCTGGAACACTTCCAGGGATGTGGCATCCACAGCTTCTCTGGGCAACCTGTGCCAGGGCTTCACCACCCTCACAGAGAAGAATTTCTTCCTAATACCCAATCCAAACCTTCTCTGTTTAAATCAATTCCGCTTTGTCCTGTACATCTCCTTGTAAAAAGTCTCTCCACATCTTTTTTGTGGGCATCCTTCAGGTGCTGGAGGGCTGAGCAACTTGATGTTGCTTTGTTGTCACAGCTGGATCCAGCTGCAATCTCCCCATAATTCAGAGATAAACAGCAGCTGTGACATGTCCTCAGAGCAGGAGAAGCATGGCCACAGAAACCTCTGAATCTGTCACTGCAAGCTGGATAGGCTTACATGTAATTGAAGGAATGCTGGAAGCAAATCCATTAAGTGGGTTTTCAGTAGCACTGATGTCCTTCCAAAAATACAGGCAGAGGAATGACTCTCAGGTCAGCGTTGCCTCTACACGGAGGCTGGAGTTCCTTTTTCAGAACGTGCTCTTGCATTACCTTTGCAGAAACATCTGCCGAAAGGGCCCACTGGCATGGAAACCAGCCTGATTCTTCCAGTGTTCCTGGGGGATGTGTTTGGGAGAGAGCACTGATTGATTGCAGAGAAAGAAATTTGTGCAAGAGCCTGGCTTGGCAAACATTTTTCTTGCGTAACTTCCCTTGTACGTTTATTGGGAGCACACAGGGAGTGTTTTATTTGGCTGCAATGTCTCCACAGTGCATCAGGTGCTGCAAAGAGCTCAGCATTTCCAGAATTATTGGAATAATCTCAGCATTTGCAGAATTATTGGTCATTTTGGGCTTACAAAAATAGATGTGATCTTTAAGGCTCCATTCCAATAGCTGGCTCTGATGACAGCTCAGAATGCCTCACAAAATGAAGTGCAGTTAATGCTATTTCTGTCCTGAGCTGATCTATGGGGATTTTTTAAATTATTATTTTCAAATATTAATAGCAATGTCTCCACAAATGATCTGAAGTTCAGAAATCCACACTTCCTGATCATTTAGTCAATCCATTCTTCAAGGTAGCTGCTAGTTATGCTTAAATTGTTGAAAGAGCACTTCTCAGTGGGGTAAAAAACTGCAGGATTGGGTTCACTGTCCTTAGGTGAAATGGCTCCCTTGGGAAAAATCCTAGAGAAGCTGCTCCTGAGAACCTACTGGGAAATAAGAGGGGTTCTGTTTGCTTTTTAAAAGTCCAGAATACTTAATTTATTTTTAGTTGTCTGGCAGTGAATCTGGCTGCTTTAGGGATGCTTAAGCACTTCCTAAATTCAGCTCAGGTTTTTCCTCCAACACCAAGATGCTCGCAATAGTTTTGATTCCACAGATCTGTCAGCTCAGTTATATTTGCTTAATTGACAGTCTGATAAAGCCTTGTTTGCAAATATCTTGGTTCCAAGGGTTTGACTGGCCTCACACATGCAGAGATATGTAACAGGAAAAGGTTAGGAGATGATATATGTTGTAAAGAAAGCTTTCCCTAAAAATCCAGGGCTACTCAAAGCAGAGTTCTAAAAAGGGTTAGTATATGATGATGTGTACAAACAGGAACTGAAATTTCTGGGTTTTCAGGGCTGTGGAACAGCTACATGATAGTAGCTTTATGGCTGACATGCAAAAACAGCTTCCATGAGAAATTTAAGGCTCCTCTTCATCTTTTAACAAATAATTTAGGTATTCTCCCACAGAGGATTATTGACTTCAGTGAGAGCAAAATCAGAACAGAATTCCAGTCTGAACTGAAGCAACTGGAGTTTGAAACCTTGCTATGGGAAAGGCATTATGCATTTTTCATAGAAAGCAATAAAATATTAATTCCTTTTAGTGAATTAGATGAGCACTATAAAAAAAAATATTAGAACCGGGGCAAAAGAATTGCATTATTCAACCACATCCTCTTCATTACATTGTTATTAAAGAGATGTTCGAGATATTTTGAGAGGAAAAAGGCTTTTATAGTACTGGTTATTAGAGTAAAAAGTTAAAATTTTGTCAGTCTTGGGAAAGAGAACTGAGGCTGAGGGAGACGTTCCCACTCCTTTCTTTCTAAAGTGAGCATCAACATCATAATTAAGGAATTTTGTTTGACCCTTGTGCTGGAACAGCATTTTACAGAAGTGTTCATCAGAAAAGCCCTCAGCAGTGTGAGAGCCTGGCTCCACTGACATCCCAAGCTCCCTCCCAGTGATCCCAAAAGAGGTCAGAGGGATTCCACCAGCTGAGGAAAACTGTTCCCATGCTTGTCCCTCCAACAGTACCTAAGTTACTATAAAAGGCTTCTCCCGAGTCCAAGATTGTGTAATATTTATTCCTTACAGTCATGGTCCATTGGGTGCTGACATCTTCACAGTAAGCCTTGACCTGGTAATGCTATAAAAAGTTAATTTTATGGATTTCTTGTTAAACTCCAAAGGGTGGTTTAGGAAGATTTGTTTTACAGGCAGACTGTGCCTGTTCAGGGTGGATTTTAAAAAAAGCAAAAACAAAAGCAAACAAAAAAACCAAAACAAACAAAACAAAACAAAAAACCAAAGTGGTGGTGCTGCTGCTGTTCCTCCTCCCAAGGGCTGAGGCCTGGTTTGGCAGCTATTAGGAAACTCTTGGATATAAGTGGATAAGACAGATCTAATAGGAGAGATGTCATGGAAAGAGTGTGATTCACTGCTTTGGGCTGTGCATAGAGCTCAGATCCTTGGTTTAATCTGGTGTTAGGTGCCAGCTACACGTCCATAGTTTGACACCGGCACTAGGACAGAGCGCTTTTTTCCTTGGCTCCTGGTGATCCTGAAACTTTCTTCCCCTTTTGAGGAGCCTTTCCTGCATGCCTCAGGTTGATCAGATCCCAGTGATAATTTTATATTGGTGCTGTAGATTATGTTCTGCAAGCAGCAGCTGGAGCTTGGAGAAAACCCTTTCCTTGGAAATCCTTGCTCTCAAAGAGGTTTTACAGCAAAGTTCTCCCAGATCTGCTTTCAAGATTAACACAGAAGGCTTTAAAATGCATCTAGTGCTTAAAACTGTGACTCTGCCAAGCTCCAAATCTCAAAAAAGCTTAAAATTAGAGGTCTCATAAAAATTTGCAGTATAGCTCTCTTCCATTGCAGTTTAACACATTGTTCAGATTCCACTAAGTTGTAGCACAGGACGTAGCCAAGGAAGTGCAGTGGCTTTTGTTTCCTAGATAATGGACATTTAAGGATGAGACCCCAGTGTATTCCTGATAAAATAAGGGAGGCAACATTGCAGGGAAAACTGAAGAAAGAAACCCCAAAAAGCAGTGAGCGCCTCAGATTTTTCTTGTCCTTTTTCTCTACCTTCCCTACCTCACTGAGCAATGGGGTCATTTATGTATTAGCTTTCATTTTTTTTGCCTGTTTATTTATGGAGCCAGTTCCTCTTGCCCTGAAATCTGATTCAGACTGAAAGAATCAGAAATTGTTGCTCTCCAGTGGTTTCCAGTAAGTCCAGGACCAGACACAGATGATTCTTGCATGGGTGATTTCTGTCAGGTATTTTTTATCCTCATCTTATCTGTGACTCTTATGGTTTTTATTCAGCTTTTCTTCAATGTCCCATTGCTTTTCATCAATTTTTGTGGAGGGGAAGAGATGACTTTTGTTACAGAGCTGATCTTACATCTGGTTTTTATTGCTGTCTATTTGAAGACTGACTTCATGTTCCAGTGGTCAAGAAGAGGGGAAGTTATTATAGCCTTTATAGCCAAGAAGGTGGGAAGTTTGTGTGAATGGATTTAGTCTGATACTGAGCTTCGTACATCAGGTTGAGCTTTAATTGGATTTGGTGTCTATTTGATTTATATTCAGTAATAATAATCCCAAAATACTAAGTTCAATATTATATTTGAGGAGTCTGGTAAAGCCTTCTCGGCCCTAGCTGGAAGGTTTCTTGTTGATCTTAAGACTGCTTGAATGAGATTTTTTTCATGTTGCTTGTCTACCTCTGAGCTAATTTTCTTGTTTGTTTTTATTTGGAAAGCCTCTGCTAAAACAAACCAGGGGGGAAAAAAAAGGATTTGGATGTCTCTGAAACAAAGTTGGTGGAAAATCTTTTGCTCTGCCTGTCAGAAGTTATTATACTCATTTTGCTACAAAGCTCTCCTACTTTTTGAGCAGAGCCAGAAAATTTGGCAGGGAGGCTATTCTGACGTTGTGGTGCTTTCTGCCACCCTTGAAGAAATTTGCTCAATGCATTTTTTTAACATGCATTTCTTCAGAGACTTGTCAGAGCTTTACTATGGAAATCTCTGAGGATTTCTTTGCTCTGGAAAGACCAGTTGTTCCCATATCAGTGGGAGGGACTGTTCTGGCTGGCCAAGACCTGCTGCTCCTGGCAGGGAGGGATGGGATAACAGGTGGCAGGCTGAGAGCTGTGTCTCCAGGGATTTCCATGCCTGCAGGCAGGATGCTGGGAAGTGGGAGGCCACAGAAGTCGAAGAATGGGATGAAGGGAGAGGCAGCCTGAGGTGAGAGAAAGAACACAGTGCTACCCAGCTGTGTCCTCACAGGTGGGGACATGACACTTTTTTAGCCAGATGACCTCTGGAAGTCTCATCACTTCCATTCCAGGGGTGAACAGAAATCCCTGTGAAGGGCAATTCGAATTTACAGGAAGGCCAAACCCTTTCCCTCCCCTTTGTGGCTGGGACTGTTGGCAGGCAGAAGGGCAGGATGTTCCCAGTGTCTTTCTGGGAAGGGGCATCTGAAAAAACACCCAACGTATTTACATGGGAAATACTTAAGGGATTTAAAAATAAAGGTTTAAAAGTTACTCATCTGTAGATAGGATTTTGGGGGAAAACCCAAGACAAACACAGTATTAAAGGCAATTTAGGTCGACGGAAGTACTTGAAAGCTAAGAAATGTTTGTGTGAAAGTTTCTGCTGCAACCTGTTTCATCTTCCTGTCCTCCATTTATCCCAGTATTGTGACAAAATCTTCAGTTATACCATTATATGTTTTTGCCAGTACAAGAGCCTGTCCTCATTCAACACACAGAAAGGACAGTGTTCCAGGAACGGTCCAGGATGATCCAGGGAATGGGACTGTCACCTTCACTTCATGGAAATGCAATTCTTCCTCCTTCAGTCAGCAATGGCACAAGCACCCTTTTCAAAGGCTGAGACAGAGAGTGCTCAAGGCCTGGCTGCGTGGGGCTCTGAGCAGCCTGGGCGAGGGGAAGATGTCCCCTCTGCCCATGGGAGGGGTTTGGAATAGGATGATCTTTAAGATCCCTTCCAACCCTGGCCATTCTATGATTCTAGGACAGGGATAGATGATTTTCCATCAGGGAATATTCAGGGTTACTTCTGTTTTGAGAAAACTGGGACTTTTTAATCCAGACACCCCAACCCTCATCACCTTGCTGTGGTCTGGTACTTTGAGATCTGCAGTTATACAAATTGAGAATTCTTTTTGCATTTTCTTCCCTCTTGGAGTGTAAAACAAATAGTATAGCCAAGGTTTCATTGCCCATATGCAGTGAAATCGCTGCTCTTTCCTATCCTAAGTGAGTCTGGCATTCTTTGAGATGCAGAGCAATGTTGCAAACCCAGGACTTCACTTGGACTAGAATAAAGAGGCTGAAGGCACTCAGGGATCTGACCATAAACATTTGATGGCACAGCAGTTGATTCTCTGATGCCTGGAAGTATGTTAATAAATATCCTTCATGTTTCTCCTGCTTTCTGGTGAGAGAACAAACCAGGAGAGCTCCTGTTTCCGAGTGGTATGCCTAACAGCTCCAGGGCTCAAGCTAATTCTGCTTCCCTCCCCTGTTCAGCACTCTCATTTATAGATTTACGGCTCTGAGTAAGAAGGGAAGTATGAAGTTGGCTGTAATTGGTACTGTGCATAAGTGTAAATTACCATTTCAAATGGGGATGCTCTGCCAGCTATTGCATTTTTTTTTCCCTGTCCATTGCTCTTTTTAGACAGTGGGGATTTGTTTGATGTGTGGAATATTTTGGCTCCTGGGAAATGAATCCTACCCCAGGGCTTCCAGCCCGTGGGAGGTTCTGTTGTGCCTCCCAGGCTGCACATTAAGGTGTTGCTGGATGATTTTAGAGGTGCACTGATCACCAAAATATACAGCAGGTATGGAAGGTATTCTTCTTGTTTCTTCATTTGATGAGGTGAGTGTTACCAATGTCACATGAGCAAAGAATGTCAAGCTGTTCTGCTGAAGTCCCAGTGGTCAGCCAGCATCCCCAGCACTTACTGGGCAGCCTTCAGCCCCAAAAGCAGTTTCAGAAAAGGGATATGAAAAATATTTTGCTACTGGGCTGCAAGCAAGTGAAGAAACTGTAGTAGGGTTATAGGCATGAGAAGCTACATAATTGGGAAAAGTACCTGAATGTGGAAAGCAGAAGATAGAGGTAGCACAGGAGCTGTGGAGGAGGGAATTGGAAAATTCAGGAGATGATAGGGTAACTGGGAAATGCAGGAAGACAAGAAAGTGGTTAAGAAGTTTTGCATGCCCTAGCCTCAAACCTGGATTGCCACTTGGGATACCTTAGTTTTGGAGCAAGGGTCTCCGAGTTTGGCTTTCCTGAGAAAATGCTACATGGACACAACTTTTTGGCAGCTGCAGCACTGATCACATCAAATCCTGCAAAAGGGAGCTAAAGGAAATCCAAAATTACACAAAATGTTACCCAAAATGCTGAGCCACGTTTGGAGGTGCATCCAAGGGAATGGTTGAAACTGAACTCCTGTGCTGCAGATTGACAGTGCCTGCACAGACCAAGCCTGGAAAGACAATGTCCCTCCAGTTTTTGCAGCAGGATGAGATCCCAGAACTGGGTGTCCTGTGCTAGTCAGAATGATTTTCCCCATGAATTCCAAAGGGATTTTTGTGCACCTTGGCATTAATGACTAATACAGCCTGCAGGAGGATGTTGTCATCATAAACTCTTGAACCACAGTGAGGTGCAAGACCTGAGCTTGGAGATGTGATCACAGCCACTGCCTCAAAGAGGAGCTTAGTGGCACCCTGAGGTGGCACTGGCCTCGTGGTGTTGGTTTCAGAGCCAGCACCCAAATCTCTCTCTAGGGAGTGTTAGGGTGCATCAGTGTGGCTTTTGGGAACACTGTTCTCGTCCCTCCTGTCATCTCTGGATCTCCCTTGCCTCCAGCTCTGCAAACTGTGTGCCATCAGGAGCTCCTGGCCCAGCAGGATCTGCACGAAGGCTGAATTGTGGCAGCTGGCATTGCCTCTTAATATAGAAGTGCGGGGTGTGGCTGCACAGGCACCGCGCTGCAGGCTGCGCGCTGAAAAGAGTTGTGCTGCGCACCGCAAGGGCTTCTGGCTTTAATACCGAGCCTGAGGGGATCCATGAGTGCATCAAAGGAAGGACAGAGGCTTCTGAAGGGCTGTCAGGAGCCAGCCCAGGCGGTGCAGAGCAGCCTGAGCGCCTGCTCGGAGCTGGGCTGTGGCAGGGGGGTGGGAAGGGATGGGATGCAGGGAGGGAGCACCTCGGCTGTCTGCAGCACTGCTCGCCCAGGTAACGGGAAGCCCAGAGCTGTGCAGTATGGAATGCCTGTGTGGGCTGGAAAATGGTCCTGCAAGCCGTGCTGGAGCTGCATGCTCTCTTTGCTCTGTTGACTGAAGCTTGCTCCTTCAAAACCAGCACAGGCTGAGCTCTGTCATGTAGACGTGCCCTGTGTGTCTTCTTAGAAACCTTGGGAGCTTTCCCATCCCTCCCAAAAGCTGTTTTGAAAGGACTTCTAAACAGTTAACTCTGCGAATGAATAAATCATAATTATGATTCGAATCATCCCGGGAATGAATAATTCATTGTAATAATTGAAAAAGAAATTTCCACAAGAAGCATTTTAGTATTACAAAGGCAAACATCGCTTTTTTTTTTTTTTTTTTAATAATAGGTATATTCTCCAGCGAAGTCTTTTTCATCTGGCTGCCATACCCCAATTATGTATAATATGAAACAAAAATATGCTTCCTCGTGTGACAGCCGTCTCCCCATAAATGAAAAAAAAATATGCTTTCTTTTGCAACAGCCGTCTTCAATGCTAATGAGTAGAAGGGAAAGGGGATTAAGTGACATTTAAATCATATTCACCTCCTTCCTGAGAACAGAGCCAAAGAAAGCAGGCACAGTCAGCTGGTCAAAATGTCCAGAGCCTGAACCAGGAATTGCCAGCTAGTTAGGAGGGACGGGTAATAAGGGGAATGTTTTCCTCTAGATCCATGCTGCTAAGAAATGGTGTAGGCTAAGCACATGGCTTGCAGCCAGCAAAGGCATCAGATGCTGCGATGATAAAAGCTTGGTTAATAACATTTAGAACCGACAAAGGGTTTTCAAGGGAGAGACAGACTTTTGCCTGGGAAGGATGGAAGCAGAGTCACCTGTTAGCCCCATTTTCGGGTTGTTTCAGGAGAAAGTACAGTGCCGTGAGTTTCTCTGAGCTTTCAAATGCCGAGCTTGACAGGGACGGAGCAAGCCACAGGTTTCTAAAAGCCAAAAGAGGTGGTAGTCTATTTGCTTGTGAAATGCAGATTCTGATTTTGGGAAGACTTAGTGCTGACTGTGTGGTGGTGGACAAAAAAAAAAAAAAAAAAAAAAAAAAAGAGCAAGCTCACGTGTTTGGTATGTGGGAAAAGAGGCAAACTCAATCCGCCCCAAATGAGGAGAGAAAGGAGAGAAACTGCATTTACCTGTGTCTTTCCCCTTCAAACAGGTTGTACTGTTTACCGCGACAGGTTGTCTCCATCTGCGGATGGTCCAATGCCACCGTCGTGCTTGCATCATGGCAGTGACATTTATAAATGGAGATCCGCGAGCCACAGGCATGGACTGACTGGCTCAAGGTCAACTCCAGCCTGCGGCGGGGACGGGAACAACACCGGGGTCAGCCCGATCCCACGGCTGAGCTCTGAGCCCTGCCCGGAGCCGGCGGTGTTGGACAGCCCCCAGCAGGGGTTTGCCTGAAGGGACAGGGCAGGATTCCAGGGCGGAGAGGTGGGCTAAAGAAGGGCGGCGGCGGTGCCGCCCTTCAGACCAGCTGTTGCGAAGCTCCTGACCGGAGAGCTGATCCGCCAGCGCCTTCCCCTCGGGGGTCTTCCCCCAAAAGTCGGCGCCCTTGGGCTGGGGCTGCTGCGTCCTGCGCGCCTGGGGGAGAGGTGGGGCGAGCATCCCCCGTCGGCGGGTGCGCGCATCCGTCTGGAGCTGAGCGTGTCAGCGCTGCCGCGGCGTGCGTGTCTGTGTCTCTCTGTCTCCGTGCGGGTGCTTGCGTGTGTCCCTCTCCCCGTGTGTGACACTGTGCTTGTGTGCTCGTACAGCTCCCTCTCCCGCTCTCTCTGTCGCGTGTCTCTGTGTCTGTGTGCCTCTGTGTGTGCGCGGGGAGCGCAGCGCGGAGCCGGGCGCGGCAGCAGCGGCAGCAGCAGGAGCAGCGCGGAGCCCCGAGCCCCGCGGCCGGAGGAGGAGCCGCTCCGGGAGCCCCGCGGAGCCGCCGGGCGAGCGCGGCCGCACCGAGGCGCAACAGGCGGATGGCGGCGGGCGGCGGGCGCTGAAGGCGAGCGGGGCGAGGCCGAGGGGCAGGGAAGGGCAGGCGAGGAAGGGCAGCGCAGGGCAGAGCGGGCGGGATGCGGGCGGAGGAGCCGCTGGCGCTGGCGGCCCCGCGGGCGGGCGGCGAGGCGGAGGCGGAGGCGCCGGGCGAGGAGCGGACCGGCGGCAGCTGCTGCAGCAGCGAGCGCCTGGTGATCAACATCTCGGGGCTGCGCTTCGAGACGCAGCTGCGGACCCTCTCCATCTTCCCCGACACGCTGCTGGGCGACCCCAGCCGCCGGGTGCGCTACTTCGACCCGCTCCGCAATGAGTACTTCTTCGACCGCAACCGGCCCAGCTTCGACGCCATCCTCTACTATTACCAGTCCGGGGGGCGGCTGCGACGGCCGGTCCATGTGCCCCTCGACATCTTCCTAGAGGAGATCCGCTTCTACCAGCTGGGCCAGGAGGCTATCGAGACCTTCCGGGAGGACGAGGGCTTCATCCAAGAGGAGGAGAAGCCCCTGCCCCAGCACCACTTTCAGCGCCAGGTCTGGCTGCTCTTTGAGTACCCCGAGAGCTCCGGGCCAGCCCGGGCCATCGCCATCGTCTCCGTGCTGGTCATCCTCATCTCCATCGTCATCTTCTGCCTAGAGACCCTGCCCGAGTTCCGCCAGGAGCCCAAGGCCCCCCAGCCTGGCTTTGGGGAGGCTGCGCCGCTCGGGGATGAGGCGCTGCTCCTGCCGCCGCTGCCACCGCCGAGCGGGACCCCCCCACCCCTGCGTCCCGCCGCCGGCTCCGGCCCGTTTTTCACAGACCCCTTCTTCCTCATCGAGACCCTGTGCATCATCTGGTTCTCCTTCGAGCTCCTTGTGCGCTTCTTTGCCTGCCCTAGCAAACCCGAATTCTCCCGCAACATCATGAACATCATCGACATCGTGGCCATCATCCCCTACTTCATCACCCTGGGCACCGAGCTGGCCCAGCAGCAGCAGCAAAAGCAGCAGCCTGGGAGCAGCAGCAACAATGGGGGCCAGCAGCAAGCCATGTCCCTGGCCATCCTCAGAGTCATCCGCCTGGTCAGAGTCTTCAGGATCTTCAAGCTATCCAGGCACTCCAAGGGGCTGCAGATCTTAGGGAAGACTCTCCAGGCCAGCATGAGGGAGCTGGGCCTCCTCATCTTCTTCCTCTTCATTGGGGTGATCCTCTTCTCCAGTGCTGTCTACTTTGCAGAGACTGATGACCCTGACTCACTGTTCACAAGTATCCCTGATGCGTTCTGGTGGGCGGTGGTGTCCATGACCACCGTAGGCTATGGGGACATGTATCCCATGACCATTGGTGGCAAGATTGTGGGCTCCTTGTGTGCCATTGCTGGTGTGCTGACAATTGCCCTGCCTGTACCTGTCATTGTGTCCAACTTCAACTACTTCTACCACCGAGAGACTGACCATGAAGAGCAGTGCCAGTACACCCATGTCACCTGTGGCCAGCAACAGTCACCCTTCTCTGAGCCCAAGAAGGGGGACAGTAATCAGACCCTCAGCAAATCTGAATTCCTGGAAGCAGAAGACCTGGAGTCCGTGAAATATTCCAACTTCATTCCTCCCAATAACCAGGGATATAAAGAGAAGAAAATGCTGACAGAGGTGTGATGGGTTTTGTTGTCCTGGGTCCAGACACGGAGCTGCAAGCTGCTTTTACAGTTTGTCTTCCTACAAGCAGCTGGATCTATTCAGCATTTACATGCCAGACTGTGAATTGTGATACCGTAAACAGAATGATTGCGATAATGGGCTCTTCTGGCCTGATTTGCTGTTTCTCATTACTGTGTGCAGCCAGAAATGTTTTTGCTTTATTCTGTGGAGTGCTAGCTGTCATCCCCACTCCCTTGTGCATTTCTCTCTCTGCTTTTGATGACTGCTTTAGTCCATCGTTTGCTCCGAAACCAAGTCTTGTTGCTCCACTAGCAGAGAAGCCCTTGCCACTACTTCAGCAGAAGCATTCAGCAGCCTAAACAGTTAAAGGGGCTACAAACGTCTGGCTCGAGCTGTGCTTTCAGTCCTTGTGCCAGCGCAGTGCCCTTGGCTGTGGGATCAGTCCTGCCTGCCATGCCATTGCCTTTGAATAATGGAAACGCTGCAGCCAGGATCACAGGGAGCTCTGCAGCTGTAGGGGAAAGCCAGCAAGAAGATGCCTGCCTTCTTTTCAACCCTTGGCATGCTAAAAGATCCTCCTGGTTTGTGTTTAAAAAAAAAAAAAGGGTGCATAAATCGAAAAGCTCTTTGCTACTTGTGACCATACATCATGCATCAAAAACAAGCTTAAAGCAGTCAACAGGCTGGGTGAAGATTCTCTGGGTGTTTTGAGCTTATCTCAGCCTTATTTATGCCAGTGCCCTGATGTTAATTGGCTTTTATAGTACCAACTCAATCTTCATAGTGGTAAGTGCCTTCTGATGCAAGGCGTGTTCGAGTAAATTCATTTGTTATCTGCAGAGTTCATCTTCACACAATAGCGTTTAATGAGATGTGCTTTGTGCTTCAGACACCCAGCTCTGTATTCAGGCATGTGAGAGCAGTTGACTCCGCTGCTTTTTTTAATTGAGCATTTGTGTAGCTGAGGGAAGTTTGCATGTTGGCTTTTTGTTGATGTGGCAGGAAAATCCTGACCACAGACAGCTCTGCACCTGTGCTGTGTGAGGATCGCGCTGGTTTAGCAAGTCACAGGCATAAAATGCCCCAGGGTGAGCATGCCAACATTTGAAACTGAGACTGGCAGGGATACAAACTTCCCTAAGCTGTCTGCACAAAGCCAGCAGCATCCTCCAGACCCTTTGAATGAGGGGAGAAACGGCAAGCCCTGAAGAGATGCTTTTGCTGTATTGCTGGCCTAGCCAGTTCCTGGTATTTCATGGATAGGAGGGACAGCAGTGTTTTTGCACTTGGTTTTATGAGAGCAATTTGTGCCAGCCATGCAAAATATGCATAGTTGGGCCCTCACTGCCAGGTTTGCCAAGGGACCAGAGATTTCTGTCTTCAAATACATGTATTGCTTCCCAGATAATTTCATTAGTTTCAGTCAGCTCTTCCTTACACCTAACTTTAAAAATGTTTCAAGCTCTGCCAGCAGGTGAGAAAGGGAAATGGATGCTTTCAGATTCCACTGGCAGATTTTCCTGCAAGGAAAAGTCCTTCTTATTTTAATTCTGAGTGTTTATTCTGCATTCATACATCTGCATGTGTATGAAAGCAAAGGCAGCCATTAATGCCTTGCATCACACTGTATGAAATGCATATTGGAATGTACTACATATTGCATGGGATATGTGTGATACATAAACCAGACATAAAGCCAAGGTGCAAAAATACAGAGAATAGATTTTGTACATATATTGTGCTTTTCAGCCATAAGACTAAGAATGCTAAATGCATATCATAGAATCAGAAAATGACCTGGGTTGGAAGGGATCTTAAAGGTCATCCCTTCCCAAAGAGGGACACCTTCCACTAGACCAGGTTGCTCAGAGCCTCATCCTTTAATGTAGTCAAAACTGGCTATAGAACTGTTTGTGAGGTGGGATCTGTTTGCATCTTCATTACCCTGCCTATTTTCAGTTGTCTTGAGATATGGCTCCATGCCTAGAGTGCTTTTATTGTGCCCTCTCTCCCTCCTGACCCTGCTCATATTGTAGAAGTTGTTTGTGCAAATCCTGACTACTCCATTTCTCCACGTTGCCTTCTCAATTATGTTTAGTGTGCAGGGATCTCTCTTTGGGTCAGCACACAATTACTATATTAAAACCTCTGCTCTCTCTTTCTGAACTCAGCAGGGAAATGCCACTTGTCTCAGTCTGGGAGAAACAAGTTTGTTACAGTGAGGGCTCATAGCTCAGAGGGGTTTTCCTGAATAAAGCCTAATTTCTCTTTGCTTCATGGGACTGAGGCAAAGGTTTGTGAAGGTCTGAGACTTGGGGACTAATTCTGCATCCCTTGATGTGTGTAATCAGCTGGTGGGTAAATTGTCTGGGTGAATAAGTGGGACTGAGGGGCATGGTGGCATGTCTCTTGATTTTGTGTAAAACTTGTCCAGTTCTTGGTGTGTCTTAGTTGTGTTTCGAGGTCACCTTAATGAAATCTTTTCTGTGAGGCCAAGAGAGGGACTCTTCTTCAAATTTTGTTTTGCTAGAAACTAGCTAGAAACTAGTAAAAGAAGCTGCTATTTAACAGGGATGTTTTGAGGCTGCTGCCCTCTCCCAGCAGAATGCCCATGTTTGGGGATATTTTATGCCTGAGTCTATCAGCTGATAAAAGTTCCCCCAAAGTAAGATATAAAAAATTCAGGTTGAACACAAGTTCAGGAGGAGTTATGAGACATGCTGAGCCTACGTCAGAAAATTCCTGTGCTCATTTCTCCCCCTGGGCCTGGCCCTGTTGGCCCTGCCAGGCAGGAGCCCTCCCTGCCCTGAACAGGTTTTCTGTGCCCAGAACCAGCACAACAGACAGCTGGGCACCGAGACTCCAGCAAGAAAAAAAGATGTGAGGCAGATCACTGATGAAACAATCCCAGCGTGTCTGCCGTAGATTCTCTTGGAAAGAGGTGTCCTGCCCTTGGGTGCGAACCAGAAGTGAGTTTCCAGGTGGAATCCAGCAGTGAGTTTCTAGTGGGTTTTGGAATCTCCTGCCCGCAGATTGCACGGGAGGTGCAAAGGAATTCTGTGGTGAACAAGGCAGCTCTGTGCAGTTTTGTGAGCCACATTTGTCAGTTCCGTAAAGAAAGTGCACATGAAAATGTGTAAAGCAAGGGTGGTGTTTTCTCCCTGTGCTTTCTGTGTTGGCTCTAAGAGAAATACAGAACACCAGCAGAAGCATGGAACTGTAACCTCGGGAATCATTTGGGAATGATACTGAAGAAATCCTTCTCTAAGCATCTTCTGAAAAGCAGTGAAATCCCAGAGTCATCAGTAATGCCACATGTTACAGAACTTGTGGAATTTGACGTTTTTTAAGGAGGCTTCTGTTTGGTTTTTCACATGACTGAAATGACACAGTGGCACCCGTGCCATTGACTCTACCAGAGGTCTCATGCCACGGAATCACAGAGATGTTTTCAAAAACCTTATTTCAAATTCTCAGCCCTTAGCACTGCCCCCAGCTGCTCAAAATGCAAATCTGTTTCCTTCTGAAGGTAGAGCACATCCCCGTGAAGCCAAGTAGGCACCTCCAGGGACTTGTTTCCATAACAACCTCCCGGACTGTTTCTCTCTGTGCTGTGACTGTGGCTACAAGCCAAAGCACTCGATGGATATTTTGTGTTCAGATATCAGCACCTTATCTTTACAGATGTTTCTTTGCCTATCGGAGCTGATCCCATCACCTTGTATCGTGTACAACTGCCCTGTCCAACTTCAGGTGGGCAGTCTCCAGCCTTTGAAAGAAGGGAGTGCAAACCTGGAGATGGGAAGAGATTTTATTTGTGTGTCCTTGCAGACACAGAGCTGGAGAGTGTGTGAAGGACAATCTGAGCACTCAGCCAGGAAACCAAGGGGCAACCAGCCTGTGAATGTAGAGTCATCTGGGTGCCTGGTGACAAGGAATACAAGAATACAAGCTAAAGCATTACATTAAAGACCCAGAAATTCCTCTTGCAGTAATCTCACTAGAAAATAGTTTCACAGTGGAAGAGACTATTGCTCCTTCCAGATCCTGTGGCTGGTTTGTGATTGTTGGTTCTCCTGATAATTTTCCCATGGCATTTGCACCAAAGCAGGACAGGGCAAAAATCATCTCCTTGGAGGTGGGGAAGGAAGGAAAGAAAGAATTTTACTGAGGACACAATTTTTTTTATCTGCACAAATGACTGGAAGCATGAAAAGCGTGAAGACCCGTTCTGTGATGTTTTGCTGGTGGATTCCTGCTCTTACCTCCAAGATTAAATTCCTGTTCCGTTCCTTCTAGGAAAATGTTGGAATTTTGGATTTTTGAGTAATTTTTGATTTGGGCCTTTTGATCCAGCTTTCGTGGATAAAAATTTACTGCTACAGCAGCTGTGTGGGTGAAGGTGACTGCACTTGGTCTTCTCCCCTGGGTCCTCTCACTCAAAGGTTCCCTATGAGATAAAGAAGAACGAGTGTAAAGAAGATTCAGAGCAGCAAGAAACAGGGTAAGAACTGAAGTGTCTTCCATATGGTGATGGAAAGATCAGCATCAACCCTAAAAGCAAAGGAACAAACAGCTCCAGCATCTGCTGCTATAGCAGAAATAGGTAAGGTTTCTTTTTGTTCTGGGAAATTAATGACCAAGAGTTTCATGAAATTAATGAGGAAGGATTTCCTAATTAAGATTTGCAGCCTAAAGGGAGAATTTGGTTCTAGGTGAAGAAAGAAAGATAATTATAAACTACAGAAATGTAGTATGAGCCAGATCCTCACCATCTGCTAATTCAAGCTGGCAAAACTCCTTTAAGTACAACTACCTTGGATTATATCAGGCTCCAACTTCAATCTTCTTCATCAAATCCAAGCATATGTACTGTTTGTTCAACTGCTTCTTTTTCTTTGCTCTTTTTTTGAGGTCCTGCTTACATCAGGGAAACATCTGCAGATTGCAGCAGGAGTCAACCACAGCTTTCCCAAAAGCTCTCATCTGACTCAAGTCCAAGTAAGTCCTACCAAACTCGGCAGAGCTAAGCTTAACTTGACATTTATATTGACAGAAATTAAGAGCAGCAGCATTTTATGCATTTATTTCTCAGTGGTGGAAAGATGTGGACAGATTCATGGGGAATTGGAAGATACTGCCCTCCATGGCAGCCCTGTGAGCACAAGATAGTTGTTTGTGCTGCTGTAACCAAAAGCACAGCCTTGAGCCCTTCGTTCCTGCTCTTTGAAGCTTACACTGGAGACAGATCCCCCTCTGAAGACATTTGCAGCCGTGTTATCAGCAGGTTCACAGGAGAAAGCCTGAATTGCAGGCACCTGCTTTAGGCATAAGGAGGGGAGCAGGTGTTGGCAGGATGAAAAGACTTAATCCCCTGATGAAAGGAACCAGGGGATGCTGGGTGTCCTTAGCTGCCACCAAGGACGGTGGCTGAGGAAACTGCCTGCCAGTTTCAAGGCGCTCTTCTTGTCCAGCCTGGAGTCCTGCATAATACAAGACCCTACCCAGGGAGATAAATCCAGAAAAACCTTTTTGGGGAAAGCAGACAAGGACTGTGCTAATTAACAGTGCAGCATATGCTATCAGTTCATGTTAATTCCATGTCCTTTTGCCTCTTTGGGTGAGTTTTCCCTTGCTCCAGGGAAGTCTGGGGCTTGTTGGCTGGCACAAGGCATTTGAATATCATAACATGGCATTACATTTTGGAAAACTCATAGCTGAGTTCAGTGTGGGTTTTATGGTCCTACAACACTGACTGATCAACCCTCACTACTGGAAATATCCAGATTGTCAGTAGTGCCAATTAATAAGAGGGGCCCCAAGAAAACAATTGAGCTTTGCTGTGTAAGACTTCTTAGTGAAAGGAAAGATAGGATTTGCAGGAGGGAAAGTGCTCATCAATTTCTGTGGTAACCATAAATACTGAAGCTGTGTTGA
Source organism: Poecile atricapillus (assembly GCF_030490865.1). Taxonomy (NCBI): domain Eukaryota; kingdom Metazoa; phylum Chordata; class Aves; order Passeriformes; family Paridae; genus Poecile; species Poecile atricapillus. Next base: position 14,198,998 of record NC_081289.1, read on the forward strand.
CTATTCATTGGAGACAAGAATTAGGGGAAACTTTTGTCTTCACACAAAATATAATTGAAAATTCAGCAAGTCCTTCTTTGGCTTAGTTTTCACTAAATTAATATAAAGATGTTTATTCAGAGGTGTAAAATTTTGGAATACCCTTTGTCCAAAAGTGGCATAAGTGACAAGTTTATTGATTTAATTACAAAATCTAGCCATTGCTTGTTTGACAAAATGTGGGGCCTCTATTCTGCTCCTTAGGATTGTGGATGGTATGACTCTTGATTTAAATGAGGTGAGAGAAGAATCAGGCCCAAAGAAGAGGGCTGTAAGTGCACATGACTAGGCTCTCTTCAGGGTGTTGTAGGTGCACATTGGTCCATTCACCTAAAAGGTTGCGTACAACTTTACACCAACAAAAGGTTTAGCTTTTAGAGTACATATCAGTTTGTTCTCCTACATTCTCTGGAGGGAAATTAAATGGTATTTTACAAGAAAACTGGAACATTACTTCTTGCTGCTTCTTGATGCATCTGTTGTTTTCAATTAGCTTGATGGCATCCATTTTCAGAAAGCAGATGCTGCCCTCTTTTACACTGGTGCAATTCAGGAATAACTCCACTGACGTCAGTGAAGTGACTCCAAATTTATCCCCGGCGAAAGCAGAATTGGACCACAGTCTCTTTGTCTGCTCTGGAGCTCTGGGGAAGATATGCCACTGCCACACCATAAGGTGAGGGCAAGTGCCTGTCTGCTGTGCTGTGCTTGGCATTTTTGTGTCCTTGACACCCCCAATCACCTGCCTCGCTGGAGCAGGAGCCAGGCTGGCCTGGGGCTTTCATGGACACCAAATTCCTCATGCTGAATGGAGAACTTGCTGGCTCTGGATTCCTGACCACACTCCATCTTAGCTTCCCCTTGCCCTGGATATGTTTCTCCCAAGGAGAGAGAGTTTTTTAAGTTGAAGAAATGTAGTTGCAATTCTTAAGTAATAGAAGAACAGAAGGGTGGCAGAGTAGATGTGGAGACAACCTCTGTGCCTCCTACATTTTATTTGCTGTTAGGGCAATGTGAAAACCATCACAGTCCTGGTAGGTTGGCTTTACATCTGCTGGTTACAAAGTCTCCATTTACAGAGAGTACTAGGTTCCGGAAAAATGGGGTTTTCCTGCTAACTTCTGATCTCAGTCCTGCCTTCCCTGAAACTGGACAGAAAACTTTGTGTAAAATCATCAGTTTGCTGTAATGGAAAATACCACTGGAGATGGGACAGATGAGGGTGAATTGAAGGAATGGTGGAATCATGGAATGGCCAGGGTTAGAAGAGACCTTAAAGACCATCTCATTCCACCCCCCTGCCATGGACAGGGACACCTTGATTGCTCAGAGCCCCATCCATCTCATCTTGAATATCTCCAGGGATGGGCAGCCACAGCTTCTCTGGGAAACCTATTCCAAGGCCTCAGTAGCCTCACAGGGAACAATTTCTTCCCAGTATCCAATCTAACCCTGCTCTCTGTCACTGTGAAGCCATTCCCCCTTGTCCTGTCACTCCAGGCCCCTGTCAAGAGTCTCTCTCCATCTTTCCTGTGCGTTCCCTTCAGGCACTGCAAGGCCACAATGAGGTCACCCCAAAGCCTTCTCTTCCCCAGGCTGAACAATCCCAATTGTTCCCTCAGCCTTTCCTCCCAGCAGAGCTGCTCCATCCCTCTGATTGCCTTGGTGTCCCTGCTCTGGCCTGGCTGCAGCAGCTCCCTGTCCTTCATTCAGCCAGAGTGCCAGTGTCAGTAACTGAGCCACCAGAATATCGCAGTCATAAAAAATCGACGTGCAAGTCTTGGAGAATCTCAGGACAAGCACATTCAGTAACACCTGGGAAATGTTAACTCTGCAAGGCCTCATCTGGAATGCTGTGTTCACTGTTGGTGACCTAAATTTGGTCAGGCAGGATGCACAGGAGAACAGCAAGAATGATCAGGTGGATGCAAAGTGCTTTGCCAGTGGAAGATAGAAGAGCCTGACTTTTCTAGGCCAGCAAAAGACTGACAAGACCTGTAGTTAGGAAAGTACTGGGGGCAAAATAACCAAAAGAAAAGAAAAATATGAAAAATTGTAAAATCTTCCCACTTTCCTTGTGTCTCCAGATTGTTTGCCGTACCACATGTTTAACTACAAAACATGAAATCCTGGTGATTTTGTTATCAAATACTTGAAGTTTGTGGGTAGAAGGGAGAGCTAGGAGAGGAACTGTGCGTCTTGGGAGGTTTTTTTCTCAGTGGGACTGTGGAGAAGGAAGTCCTAGACGTGGGGTAGAATGGTGAGGAGAATTCCATATCCCTCAAGGAGCTGGTCTGGAGGCAGAGAGCAAATTCACACCCTTTAAAAAACCCACCAAACTCTGTTCACTGCTATTCCCCTCAACCTGAAATGGCTGCTCACCTTGTCGACTCCTTTCTCCCAATCCAGAACTCTCCAGCTCTTTGCTGACCTTCCTCCTTCCTGGAATCTGTGGTCATTCCTCACTCCCATGAGCTCCCTGGAATCACTGGAATGGTGCATTGCATCTAATGTTGGGGAAAGCCTTGAACCAGCTCTGCTGCAGCTCAGTTGGATTATCTGATTTGAGCAACCAGCTCTGGTGGAAGGTGTTCCTGCCCCTCTGGCAGGAGGGTTGGAATGAGGTGATTTTTAAGATCCTTTTCAACCCAAACTAGTCTGTGATTCTATGCTTTGTTGCAGAAATAAGCAGTGATGCATGGTCTTCAAGAACTACTGCTCACAGAATCATGAAAGACAGAAAATACCTCCAAGATCATCAAGTCCAGCCCTCAGTGGAATATCACAATGCCCAATAAACCATATAATGAAGTGCTATATCCACTCATTCTTTGAATAGTTCCAGGTCTGGTGACTCCAGCACTTCCTTGGGCAGTCTATGCTAATGCTTAACTGCTCTTTCAGTAATTTTTTTTCCTAATATCCAACATGAACCTTCCCTGATGTGATTTCAGGCCCTTTCCTGTTGTCCTGTGCCTTGTTCCCTTGGAGAAGAGGCTGACCCCGACCTGGCCACACCCTCCTGTCAGGGAGTTGTGGGGAGCAGCATTGTTGGGTAGGAGGTCAGAGCAGTTGATCCCAGTGGCCACTCTGGACTGAAGATATGAGCAGAATAATTTCCTGTTGCATGCACTGTTCTGACATACACAGAATGAAACTTCACATTTCCTCTCTTACCTCTTTCAAATTATTTCCTCTTACAGAGGTGAAGATCCTCTTAAGCTCAGGAGGCAGAAAACATATTGACTGAGGTGGGAGCTTAATCCATTCAGCCAGCTCTGTGTCACAGAAGTGCCAGGAAGCAGCTGTCCTTAGACTTTGTCCCTGAGCTTTCCTGCTTGTTGATGCTCTTTGTTCACTTCAGTGAGGAAACCACTGTCTTGCTATTTCCATCTCTATGTTGGCCAACCAGTTCTGCTCTTTAGCTTTTCTCCTGTGAGTAGAAAGATGGTGAAGGGCCTGGAGGTGAAGCCACATGAGAAATGGCTGATGTCACTTGGTCTGTTCAGCTGGAGAAGAGCAGACAGAGGCCAGAGTTCACAGCAGCTCTGCAGCTTCCTCACATGGAGGAGGGGCAGGCCCTGGTCTCTGCTCTATGTGACCAGGGACAGGACATAGGGAGCATCTGGAGCTGTCAGGGGAGGGTTAGTGTGGATATCAGGAAAAGGTTCTTCCCCCAGAGGGTGCTGGGGCACTGAACAGGCTCCCCAGGAATGGTCACAGCCCCAAGGCTGCCAGAGCTCCAGGGGTGTTTGGACAACGCTCTCAGGCACAGTGTGGGATTGTTGGGGTGTTTGTGCAGGGCCAGGAGCTGGACTCAATGATCCTTGTAGGCCCCTTCCAATTGATTCTGTGATTCAAAGAAGAAAAAAAGCAAAGCTAAGCAATGGAAATGTTATAAATATCCTTGTACATTACAAAAGCCTGTGATTGTGGACACCAGTTGTGCTCTATCAGTGGTATTGGCAGGATGGTGCACACAAATCTGATGGCCCTAAGATGTCTTAAGAACCTGTTTCAAGCACTTGGCATCATTTGAGTTATGGCAACAAGCCACATTCGAAAGGAGTTGTAAGAAATACAGAGTAAGCCAAAGAGTTTGATTTGAACCATGAACATAGTGTTGCATTTTTTTCTGATCTCAGTTTTCTCACAGAATTCTAGAATAGCCCAAGCTGGAAGGGACCATTAGCAGTATGTAGTTCTCAGGCTCTGTATTATTCTCATATTTTAGCATGTCAGAAATAGCACTGTCTGGCACATTCCTTTGAGAGCTGTAGACTAAGGCCTTTCATGCTTATGACAAAGCAATTGATCTTTGTAGTCTGTCCTTGGAAATTTGAAGTTTTGGAGAGTATTCACTGCTGCATTAGTCTGGTATTTGACAATCTGCTACAGTTTTCAGCAGTGAACTAAATAAATCTTGGATATATTTCCCTTAAGAGGTGCCTCTTCCTCAAAATCAGCAATATTTGTGAGAGAAGTTTCATTTCAGTTCATTTTGGTGCTCTTTACAAAAGGCATGTTTGGAAAATTTTGTAATGTGTAAGATGCCTTCCTTAATATTCTAAATATTTTTTGCCTTTTTTTTTTTTTTAAGAAAATGCACGTAAACAAGGTAAAATACAAAATTTTACCCTGTTTTTCTTGGTTTTGTTTTTTGTTTGGAGTATTTTGTTTATGTTTTCTAACTTTGATCTGGAATGAAATAGGGGGTTGTGGGGTTTTTTTTTTTGTTTTGTAAGGGAGGGGATTATCCTTGGTTTAGGGGAGTTTATTTTTAATAAACTTTTTTTTTAAGCAATGTAGTGGTAGGCATTGATTATTCCTGTTCATTACCAGTGTCAGCTCCAATACTTCCTTGAATTCAGTTAGGTGATACTCAAATGCTCCAGAAGAGATGCAATGACAGCCCAAACCTCATGGATATTACAGCATATATTCCCAGTGACAGAAGTGATGTTCCAGTGCTTTGGCTATTGCTGAGCCAAGCCAGTTGTTCTTTTCTGCAGCTGCAACACCTGCCCAGGTGAGAAAGTGGGTTTTTTTTATGAGACCAAGTTGCTTTTCCAGTGCTGTCTGACTTGTTAGAACATGTCATTCTGAATTATGAACTCCTCCTGTTCCCACTCAGCTGATCAGCTTTTAGGATCTTTTTACTCTGAGATTATGTAATAACAAAACCAACAACAAAAAAAACCCCACAAAAACAAAAACCCAAAAAACCACCAAAAAAACTCACCCCCAAAAAACTACAAAAAACTTGTTACTGAAATCTTCTGGGTGAATTGAGAATGGAAGGAAAAGGTGCTATCTGCAGAGGACTGTAGTTCCCCCCTTACTTTTTTTTTTCTTGGCTCTTTAAAAACCAAACCTGTGCAGATCAGTGAGCTGCCACTAACACTTAGCTAAGGGTATTTCAGAGAAGATGAGTTGGGAGGTCCTTGCATAGTAACCACTAATCAGCATCCCCATAGAAGATGTCTGAATACATATTGATCAAGCCAGCTGCAGCTGGGAGGGGTTCTGGAGGCTGATGCAGCTTTCCTTTCCATCCTCCATCCCCAATCATGAAAACTGTGTAGAAAAACCACCCACTGGTACTTCTGGCCCTGGCATTTCTGCTTGTTGTAATTGCATCTGTCGTGGTTTTAAACCAGTAACTAAAAAAAATTACTTATTTCTTGCTGTGAGATATGGATTAGAACAAGAGCAAAACAGGCTTAAAAGGAATAAAGACAGTTTATTAACAACTTACAAGAACACCAGAATAAACTTCTAGAAAACCCCTTTATCTCTCACTACTTGTCCATTTCTTTGTACACATGATAACATAGAGACAAAAAAACTTTAGAACTTTGGTGGTCAAAACCAGTCCCAATTCTTGCTAGAGTCTTTTCACCAGTCTTTGTAGAGAAACAGAAGTCTCTTTCTGCTAATTTATGGAGTTTCTCACAAGAAAACTATTTTTGTTATAGTTTTCTATTTCTCTAATGCCAGCTGCCCAGAAATTTGTCATTAGAGTTCACTCCTCCCATTTCACATCACTCCGAGGTGTGTATGGGCCATGAGTCTAGGGATGCCATTTCAAGGATGAGTTATTCAAAGGCAGAAGTCCTCTTCATCTGTCTCTGTGAGCCTTCCTGGAAAACAGCTTTCCCCTTGCCCCCGCAAGGCTTCAAAATCTTCACTCTACTCATTTCCAGCAACCCACAGTATCACAACCACTCTCTCTTTTTCTCAAAAGTCCACACTTTGAACACTCTATTCCTCCCATACTCTAGTCATGAATTAAAGGAGTCTTTTTAAACTACTATTGTCCATCTCCATAGCTTTAACAGAAAGATATTTCAGCTGTAAGCATCTCCCTATTCTCTCTCTCTTATTTAAAACTTAACTCTTTTCTTCACTGTTTCTGGTAGTTCTATCCTATCTTCTTTATGTTGATTGTCTCTCTCGTTCTCTGTCTTTTCTGAGAAAAATGAGTAATCTGGTCGTTTATCCAGGTAGTAAAAGAATTAAAAGCTTTAGAAAAGCTGCAAAAGTTCATGGTGTCAGGTTTCAGTCCAGCAGCAGAAACTGAAAACCAAACCAGGCTGCCAGTTCTGCTTTCCTTTCCTCCCCCCCCGCCCCTCCCTCTCGTCCTCTGCGGCCTTCTTCGGCCGAAAGGGGGGGGGGAATGGAGGAGGCTACCACAGAGCCTTGTTACCTTCTCAGAAGCCGGAAACCAAAGAGCGTAAGAGACCTCTGACTGTACATCTTAGGGGGTGTTTACAAGTTGAATTCACTTTTTAATGGTCAGAACTGCTGTCAATTCTTAGAAATGACTGATAATTGGTCAGAAGGAAAAACTCCCATCAGCCACCAGCAGCTTCAACTTCTTTAACTCTCAAAGCTGTCTTAAAGGTAAAGCTACCCCATGGCATTATCAAAAGGCTGTGTGGGGTTTTTTGATAGTTAAGAGACTACTTAGGAAGGAAGGTGATTAAATGCTGGGCTTGGAGTGAAGGGGGTAGTTACCCGAACTGTCACATAACCTTTGGATGTCCCTCATATCTCAGCTCCTCAGCAATAAGATAGGACAGTATAAAGCCATTGGTTTCCATTCTTTTCCCCAAACCTTTTAGACAGGGAGATCTTTCTGAGTATTCTTCATCTCCTCCCTGACACCTGGATAATGTCATGCAGAGCTGGGGACCTCTCCTCCCTCAGGACATGGTGCTGTGCCACTGTCACAGCAGCAGTAACAAACAAATGGGCAGTGAGGATGAAAAAAAAAAAAAACACAGGAAAATGCTTGTCCCTGTGCACAGGACTTACAGAATACCCAAATGCTGACAAGTCTTGCTGTTACTTGGCTCTGTGCTGGGCGTGGCTGATCTGATCCATGTTTTCCAGACTCAGGCACAAAACACTCAGAACAGGCCTCTCGTTTGTGACTCTTCCTTCCCTTGCAGGCTGCCTGATAATTAAAAGTGTTAAATAATTAGATAATTAAAATATTTCTATCTGACCAAGCCAAGAGCTGACTCTACTGCAAAGTAAATTGAAAGCTCCTGGAATGCTGGCTCCATGGAGATAAGAGGCTGACATAACTTTCTACAGCTAGTCCAGAAGAAGGGAATTGAAGCAAGTTCTCCTCTTCGGTCCCCGAGTTCCCCTCAGGGATCAAGGTGTTAAAACAGCAGAAGAAAAATAAGCTGGAGGTGGAAGGAGTTCGCCATCTTTTTCAGAGATTTGTGTCAACTCTCCAAGCATGAAGGACTGGTACGGAGCAGTCAAATCTGCACTTTGAATCTGGCAAGATTGGGGTTCTTTTGGTGCAGATTTTCACTGGCATTGTTAGGAACTAATCCTCCTAAGCGATTTGGTAGTTTTTCTTCCTTTATGGTATTTCAGAGGGATATGAGGATACATAGAACAGCAATTACAGATCTTCATGTTTTATATTTAGTCATATATTGATGATTCAGAACAAGCATATGTAAAAAGGCCCAGATGAATCCTCTTGCAAATTCCTTCCTGCCCTTCAGCGCATTTAGGTACATGGGTCTTACAAAAACCTTATCTTTTTGGAGAGGGAATCTTGCCATTTCTTTGTGTCTACCATGATGCATGAAGTATTTTTTTTTTGATGGCTGAAATGTTTTAACAGCTCTGCTGATACATAGACTTGGATGCAGGAAAATGGAGTCAAATTCTCAGCTGGTGTTCATACATCAGCACATTTTTCTTCTGATGCCAACTAGGCAGTGTGGTACAGGGTGCTTTAGAAGCCTTCTTTTTTATCGTTTAGGGGTTTTTTTGGGTCTATTTACCATATCACTGGGAAGGAATACTTGTTTATCTTGAAAATTCAATGTTTTGAAGTGTAACTAAATTTTCCATTTGAATGTATTTTGTGTTCTGACTGTTGGATGTGCCACAGCACCACGCCAGTCTGTGGACAGACTGATGCTCACAGACACATTCTAGGTTGGGATCTGGGATGGATCTGAAATTTCATTTTTTCTGTACCTCAATTCCTCTGACTCTGAAAGAGAAATAACATTTTTATTTCCTCAGCATCCAGTTGGGCGTTTATCAGTGGTAAAGTTCTAGGTACACACATTTGTCTTCAGATAATGCAAATGGCCATTTTTTTCCTGCAGGGAATCACAAGCAGATGGTGTGAGGCAGGCCATGGGCAGGGACACTTTCCACTAGACCAGGATTTTCAGAGCCCCATCCAGCCTGGCCTTGGACACTTCCAGGGATGAGGATTGAACCTAGATGTGAAGCTGGGGCAGCTGCTTACTCTGAGATCTTCAAGGAACTTCACTGATCTGTTCCTGTTTTCACATGGTTGTAACTTTTGTAAAGGGTATTGTTATTTTCACAGCTGGGAACAGGATAAATGGGATGTTGACTCTCTTTACTTGCTTCAGTTATGTTGCTGCTGTCAATAATTTTTTTTTTTTTTTTTTTTAAATCAAGAAATTCCTCCCTCTGAGGGTGGTGAGGCCCTGGCACAGGTTGCCGAGAGAATCTGTGGCTGCCCCATCCCTGGAAGTGTTCCAGGCCAGGTTGGATGGGGCTCTGAGCAAGCTGGGATAGTGGAAGGTGTCCCTGCCCATGGCAGGGTTTCATACCAAATGATCTTTAGGATCCCTTCCAATCCAGGCCATTCTGTGATTTTCTGAATATTTCCATGTGCCCCTACATCCCTTCCCATGCTTTCTGTCCATAATTGGAAACCTCCTTCCTGTGTCTTCAGGTGACTATAGTGGGAGTATAAATACTTAACTAAGCAGCCAGGCCCTCAGGAGATACCATAAATTCACACTTCCAGAACTTTGATAGAAGGTGGCATTTAAAAAAATGCTTAAATGCACCATGGCCATTTGGAACTTTTCCTAGTGACTTTAGTGGAACAGAGTTGGAGCAATAGCAAGTCTATTTGAAAATCTTACATTTTGCTCCAAGCAGCAGCTCAGGGAGTGATGCTGCCCCTCTGCCCAGCCCTGTGAGGCACATCTGGAGAGCTGTGTCCAGCCCTGGGCTCCTCAGCACAGGAGGGACAGGGAGCTCCTGGAGCGGGGCCAGCAGAGGCTGTGGAGATGATTTAGGGCCTGGAGCATCTCTGACAAGGAAAGGCTGAGGGAGCTGGGGCTGTCCAGCCTTGAGAGGAGCCCCAGCTGAGAGGGGCCCTCAGCCCTGGGTGTCCCTGTGAGCAGGGAGGGCTCAGAGCAGGGCCCAGGCTCTGCTCCAGGGGGCCCAGCAATGGCACCAGAGGAACGGGCAGGGACTGATCCCAGGAAGTTCCACCTGGACATGAGGCAGAACTTCTGTCCTGGGCAGTGACTGGGTCTGCTTCACAGGAGACATGAACTTGCTGCTTGAATTCCTATTGTATTCCCATTTTGATCACAGAGGATACCTAGAGACCCTTGGGATGAGGGGAGAGGTAAGGATGACTATGGCCACTGCCACAGTCATGGCAGGAATTTCCTTGTCCCTAAGTCCCTTTCCCATATTTCTCAGCAGCAGCTGCCATCCTGGCTTGCCAGGTGGAAGCAGAGCAGGCAGCAGGACCATGGCTCTTTTGCTGTCCCCAGCAGGCTGTTGTCCTTAGCAACTGCTGTCTTTGCCTCTGCTGCAGAGAGATATTCAGAACTTGTGGCTCAGTGTAAAAAGTGGGGGAAGAAGAAAGAGAAAGATATGTTCAGGGTTTGTTTTGGTGGGATTTTGTGTGCTGGTTCCCTTGGGATATTTCAAAAAGGCATTTAAAACAACAGTGAAGAGAAGAGAGATGGGGCTTTAATGAGGGCTAGCAATGAGGCTAAAGCTGATAAGGAAGGTTGAATTCAAATTGAGTAAAACTCTGGTTGCTTCATCTTCTCAGCCACTTTAAACTGAAATCATTGACCTTTGTGGTCCTTTCCAAAAATTTTAATAAGGACAAGCGGATCTTGTTGAATTTTAATTTAAAGTCATTGACTCTGCAGTTCTCCCAGAATAGTGCTCTTGAAGGGATACTTTGTGAGCCAAGGGAAAAATCTAAACCCTGTGTCATAGGCTCCTCCAGCACTGATGAGAAAGCTTTGAAATCTGCACAGCCCAAATTTTAACATCTGTGGTTTGGCTGCATCTTTGACCCATAAATGGGAAAGGGCTGGGAAACTGTGTGGGTGCTGTACCAGTTGAACAAGAGCTTATGTGCCAGGTGTGTCTGTGCATGTGAAGGTGTGGTGGACGTCAGTGCTGGAAAGCTGTAGGCTCTCCAGACTGCAAGGTTTTTGCAGCAGTCTTAAGAAAAATGCAAATGGTGGTGTGGTAAATAGCAAGATTGCAAAGTGAATTTGGTTTTGTACAGCACTTTGAAATTTGTTGGAAGAAATAACTGGTCATAGAATCAGAGAGTAATTAAGGTTGGGAAAGACCCCCAAGATCATCATGTCCAGCTATCTGATCCCCACCTTGTCATGGCACTGAGTGCCACATCCAGTCATTCCCTGGACACCTCCACCCCCTCCCTGGACAGCCTTTTCCAATGCTTGACCACTCTTTCCATGAAGAAATTCCTCCTGATGTCCAACCTGAGCCTCCCCTAGCACAGCTTGAGGCCATTTCCCCTTATCCTCTCCCTCGTTCCCTGGGAGCAGAGCCCCAGCTGTCCCCTCCTGTCAGGGAGTTGTGCAGAGCCAGAAGGTTCCCCCTGAGCCTTCTTTTCTCCAGGCTGAGCACCCCCAGCTCCCTCAGCTGTTCCTCACAAGACTGGCTCTTCAGACCCTTCCTTGTTATTAATTAATCTCAGGGTTTACTGAATACAATTCCACAGCAGCATAAAAAAGTAGTTTTTCTGGAGCTACCAGTGGACCCTTTTCTGGGGGGAAGCTCACTATGTTTATTCCAGCAAAATGCCCACAGAAAGAAAAGAGATCTTTCTGGGAAAAGATGTACACCGGCATGAGAGATTCAATGGAATTCTACTGAATTCCGACAAGCCTGAAAATTCAAAGGAAATTTGAATTGCAGTGGGAATAAGCCTGAGTTTGGTGAAAATACTGACTGTTGCTGTCAGGAAGTGGTCCCGAGAGCCCGGGAGGTGTTTGAGGGGTGTCGCAGTGCCATCCTGTGGGCCAGAGAGGTATGAGACTAGGGACACCTGCACGGGTGCCAGGTGGCTGCTCCCTCACTCCCCACCAGCAAGATAGGGGAGAGAATGGGAAGGGTAAAACCTGGAAAATCCCTGGCTTGGGCTAAAGGCGGTTTTATAGGGAAAGGAAGAGCAGTGCACACAAGCAAAGCAAAACAAGGAATTAATTCCCTGCTTGCCATGGACAGGCAGGTGCTCAGCCATCCCCAGGAGAGCCGGGCTCCATCACACTGAAGGGTGACATGGGAAGACAGATGCCATCACCCTGAACGTCCTTCTCTTTCCATCCTCTTCCTCCCACATTATAAACTGATGGTGATGCCGTAAGGTCTGGAATGTCCCTTTGGTCACTTGGTCACCTGTCCCAGCTGTGTCTCCTGCCATGCACCCCCAGCCTCCTTGCCAGCATGGCAGTAGGAAAACTAATTGGGTCTGTGTCAGCACAACCAAACCCATCCCTGTATTATCAACCCCATGTTCACTACAGACCCGAAATACAGCCCTGTCAAGGAAATTAACTCTACCCCAGGCAAAACCAGCCCATGAAGGTTCCGCTCACATAGGCATCACTGTCCGCCTCAGCATTTATTAATCCATTTCCTTTTATGTAGAGAAATTCAAGATTTTCTGTGTTTTTTTGTCTGAAAGAGCTGCTTTGGTGGCAGCTGAGGTCAAGCACTTAACCTTGGGTTGGATTTAGGGAATGGATGCATTTTCTGCAGCAAGTCAGTGTAGTCTTTGCACAATGTCATGAAACCAAATAATGTCTTTTTAATGTCAGAATTAAACACAACATGTGCTGGAAAGTCAGGATTCCTCAAGGGAGTCCCAGATGACTTCCAGGGAGAGAAGTGTGAGCTGCATATGGCCAGTGCTGTGTGGGGTTAAACTGGGGGTTTAATTTGAGGAAGGAGGGTGCAGTCTTGGGAATTTCCTTGAATATTTTGATTCACTCAGCCATGCTAAAACAACCGATCTCATGTGAGGCTGTGCTGGATCTTTCCACTTTCCATGCCAGATGATTTGTGTCCTTTGCTACAGAAAAACACTGGAAGGAGTTCATCCTCTCATTAGGAACAGACCTGCTCACTTCACAATCCCACTGCTCTTTTCTGCTTCTCTGCTTTAAGATGGGCACTATAAATACATTGGATCTGATCTGTTAAATCACCTCTCCCTTATCTCTGCACAGTGTGATAGCCTGGCTGCCACAGGGCTCTGTCCTAATGAAAGCGAGTAAAATTTGCTTCAGCAGAGTTACATCCGCTTGAAGTAACTTTCCCTACATTTTTGCCATACCTAGGGAGATTCAAAGCCTGGAATTATTCTCAGTTAACTCATTAGAAGTGGCTTCTGTCTGTAGATCTTCTTACTTGCATGTATAGTCTGAATGGGATGGCATCTCTCACCACTGAGGGGAATTCCAAGACCTTGCAGCAGGACTAGGTAACAGGAGGCAGCAGTTTTTAAACTGATTTTAAATGTGAATGTTATTCCATATTTTCAATCCATAAATGTAGAAGGTGTCTGAAATGGGGTTGAAAAGTTACCCAGGTGAGTTTAGATCCCATTCCAGAGCATAGTCCAATTTTTCATGTCTCTGGTCTCAGAAGAAGTGAAGAAAACTTCACTGAGTAGTGTTGAGCTGTTTATTATGAATTGAGGCATCAGTATCAGGCTCTCAAAATTAAGGACAATAAAGGATAGAGAAATGGGTGCCCAAAACTAACTCCCTGCAACCCTCTACACATAAATGAGATCCACCTTGTAAAAAAAATGACAGCAGTGTAGTAGGTTTTGTTTCTGTGCAAGACCTGCATTCTGCTTTCTGGAACTTTAGACTTCAAGCTGAGCATCCAATGTCATTCACCATGTGAGAAGTTCTTGGTTTATTTTTGTACTTTAAATAGTATTTAAAACTAACTAAGCAATAATTGAGTAATGAGTAAGTCATAGGCAAGGAGTACTTTTGTGTTTTGTTTCTGTTACACTTCACATTTGCCTTCATGCCCATTCCTTTTAGGTGCTTTATTGCTTTTTTATTTATAGAGGTAGAAAAATCTTTTTTGGTCCATCTGCCACTCTTCTGTCCAAACCTTTCTTGTTGCTTTCTCTGTGTGAGAGAAAGTAAACATTATTTTAATGGTGCTTTCCAGCACTGTAATAAATTTGGATCTAGGATGGTTTCAGGCCAGTCTCCCTCTGCTGTGCTGAACTGGCTAAATCCTGGCTTAGTGGACAGATTTAGAATGTGAGGTTTGCTGGCCACAACTGGTTGGGTTTTTTCTCCAATATTTGCAGAATTGAATGATTGATTGTTCTGCTGTAGCTGAATAAAACAGCTCAGTTATACTTTCTAAGCTGTTTGCAGAGATCTGCTTAAGGCTGCAGTGTTTGATCCCTGCTTTGTTTCTAGAACACCCAATTAAAGGTTATCCAGAAAAATTTAGACTTGAGCTTTTCAATTTACAGATAATTCAAGAATTTTTTTCATGACAAACTCAAAAATCTGTTTATAAAATTCATTACCTTTTTATGTATTTGGACTATTTATTTTGCACAACCCTTGCTTTGAAGAGGGAGGTAACATTACACACCTTAAACATGCAGCATTTCCAGCTCAAGAGGAGTCACATTTACTGCCAGAGAGTTTTCCTAAATGAATTTACAAACCACAAAGAAGCAGGAATCTTCTCCTTGCAGGTCAGAAACAAGCTCTAAAAGAGTGTATTTTACAATTTCTAACAATTTTTTTTATTTTTAATATACATGGTGAATAAAAGGACATCCTAGACTTCAAATATTGACTATTTAGAGTCTCATCCTCTCCTCTTTCCCAGTGGAACATCTCTACTACCTTTGGGGAAGATCCATGTCATATACATAAGTGTAAAACTTAAACTAGAATCAGACCAAACCACCACTGTGAATGCTCACTCTGCTGGGAAATCCAGGGATTTGTCATAGGTTCAATTAATGCAGCTGCTGCAGACATATCTTTCTGCCTCTGAATTGTCTGATGGGGTCTCTGCCTTATCAAACTCCAAACAATCACTGTGATTCAATTATTGATGCCCTGAATCTCTTGAAAACTGTGAGCTGGCCTCAGCATCTCAATTTGTTCATCCTCTGTAATCCCTGGAGTGAAAACTCTCTTCTCAAACATATAAATCCACAGGAAAAAAAATTGACATGAAAGACAAGTCGCTGAGGGAATTTTGCTTTGAAGATCAGCACATATTTAGCCTGAAAAGCAGAGATTGCTCACAATTGTGGTGAACTTAAAACAAGCAAGTTGTGCATTTTGTTGCTAGACCTGGCTTTTCTTTCTCTTAGAAAAATTTTTGAAGAGCAAATGCAAATGTGTTGGTGTATATTTATATTTATGTAAGAGGTGCATATTTATATATTTTTGTGCTGCTGACATTTTCTCCTTTCAGAACCTAGGCAGAGCTCCTGATAAACCTTGTTCACTTTGTAGGCTTCTCCCATCTCTGATGTTTCTCCCACTTCTTTCTCCTCCTTTGGGCTTTGGCAACGTGACAAACAACCTTCTGGCCCAAGGCTGTCTCACTGCCACACTTTTTGCAGCCTGTTCTTTTTCTTTTTCTGGCTACTTGAGTCATTGCCAAGCAGTAGTGGGAGCTGTGGGACCTCAGGGACTGGAAAGTGTATGGTTTTCTTGGTGGAGTAAGCTGTTTCCAAACCCCAGCACTGAGTGGGAAAGGGAATTGTGGTAGAGAATGCTGTCTAAAAACATAAATGGTGCAAACTCTTTGCAGTTTGCAAGTTTAAAGGCTTGAGATGCTCAGCATTTTGGCAGGCACAAGCTGAACTTCTTTAAGCTCATTACTTGCCCTGCTCACACAATTAAGTCTGGACCTCAGAGTTTTGTTTAGCACTCAGGAGTCCTGAAATGATGAATTTAAGATCATATCCTATCCATGTACCTGTGGCTGGATTCCAGGTTCCCCCTGAAGCCACTCTGTCACTCTCCATCCTCAGCTCCACAGGGGAGAGAAAATATCATTAAAGATCCTCACTCTCTTCCTCTGGTCCAGTGTGAGGTCCCTCCCAAGGGAGTCAGTCCTCCAGGAACTTCTCCAGGGTAAGCCTTTCCCATGGGCTGCAGTTCATCATGATCTGCTCCAATGTGGATCCTTTCCACAGGGTGCAGTACTTCATTTATTCCAGTAATTTTTTCTTTCTCCTTCTTTTGTTGTGGGAGTCTGCTGATACTTTTAATAACTTATTAATAGCCCTTAAGGTTTCATGAGTCACCAGCACAGATGCATCTGGAATGGACTGCACAAAAGCGTGACAATGGAGAAGGCCCTAAAGAAAGAAAAGTTCTTGCAGATCCAACTTTTTTTCTTCTAATGTCTCATAAATTGTTTCAGATCTAATTTTTAAAAAATAAAATAAAAAATTTTAATTCCCTTATTTGCTTTGATAGACTTTCCTGCCCCTGGAACAGAGGGAGAATTCCAAATTCCAAATAAGCCAAATTGTCATTACAGATCTAAAATTAGATGCCACGAAAATGGCTCTGGGAAGTTCAGAAGTCCCAGTTACAGTAAGAATCAGACCTTGTGTCTCTGTCCTTGAAGAGTACTGCACTGCAATGCATCCTAACAAACTTTGCAACCTTCTAATCAGCATATTTCATCTCATGCAACAAAACAGTTGTATAATTCCCAGGAGCTGCAAGGAAAAATTGGCTCCAAAGCCAATCCTAGTAGACATCAAGGTAGGCAAAGAAATGTAGCCCTTTCCATTTTAGCCAGCTGCAGCTGACAACTGCAGATTTCTAATTCAGCCCCTTCAAACATTCTCATGAAGAAATGAACCCTTAGGTTGTTGTGGCTTTACTGTGATCCATGTAAAATAACACTTTTTTTTCTTTTTTCCCTTGCTAGGCTGGATTCTGGATGCTGCAAGGTTGTCATGTCAGGATGCTGCAAAAGAGATTGTTGCGTCTTCTTCCTGTAAAGTTGTGGAGTTTCTCTCTGTGCAGGGGGTACAGCCTTCATGGTCAGGAAATTGTTTTCCTTGCTCTGTGGTTTTCTTGTTGATGTTGCTCTTAAAGGGGTCAACACTCTTAGTTCCAGGAAACTGAAACTAAATATGAACAGGGACTGGAGGAAGGAAGCAGGGAGAATCCCCTATAAGATTCCAATGCATCTTATTTCTGGGAAAACTAAATAAAACAGGATTCAACTGCTAGTGGCTAAATAGCAGCAATTTATGAGCTGTTCCTCAAAAGCCCCAGACAAGCACCAAGTCCTGTGGGAAGCTGGAGATTGACACAGGACACCTCCAGAAGAGTCTGCTGTTGAAACTTCCTTTAAGCATTTTTCTCAAGTGGAGCATGCAGACCTGGCAAATGCATAAGGTCAGCCCTTAAAAGAGCAAAGAGCTCTCTCTAAGAAAATCAAATGAGTGGCCGAAGTCTGTCTATTTGTCTGCCTGTCTTTTTGGCCTTGGACTACTGTGCTTTTCAAAGCTGTGCTTTCATAACTCAGATAAAAAGGTAGATGTTTCATATAGCTCTACAAATAATAATCATCCTGTTCATGCAAAATATCTGCTACCTGAGGGATGGGCCTAAACCAGAGGTGTTTCTCAATTGCTTACAAAGTGTCTGGCTTTAGCATCTATACAGTCAGTTTTTGTGAACACGAGTCCATTGCCTGCTCTAACGAAGTTAGTGACTTATTTTCAGTGGTTGTAGAGAGTTTCACTGAAATAGCACTGTTTGTAGTCTGCTGTGTGACTTAGGAGGCACAATCGCCAGACAATTCTGCAATTGTAATATAACTGTACATGGTGTTCCCAGAAAATTCTCTAAAGTCTTATCCCATTGCACCGTTGTGATAAAAACCTCTGCTGCTTTTCAAGCTCCACGAGTCCATGCTGTGCCATGCTGAAAGTGAGAGAAAACCCAATTAGCTCTGGAAAGTGAAGGGCAGAGAGGGGTGCTCTGGCCTGGAATTCCCTCCCTTTGGCAGCAACAAAGGTCAGCCGTGCAGCCAAATTTCCATGGATCCAGCTTGTGTGTGTTGCCAGCTCTCTGCACAGGAGAGTGGGAGGATGGGTAGGAAGAATTGATTCTGGGAGGGCAGAGCCTGAAAGGGAGAGTGGAGTTAAATGTGATAGCTGAATATTCAAGAGGTAGTTTGATGGATGCTGGGCATACAACTTCCCTGGAACTCTTTATAAGTAACACCCTCTATATATTCCTGAGTGACTTTTAGCCAGTCTGGCAGTTTTCAGTATCTGTGTGTGAGGGAAAAGAGGTAGGAGGCAGCTGATCCCTATGATTTGGCAGCTCTGGGAGTGAAGTACCTCCTTGTGGCTGCTGGCTGAGGGTCTGGATCTCTGAGGAGCTTCCTGACTACCTGTGGCTCCCACAGGCTTGTAGGACTGGGCTTAGAGAAACCCTGAGCTGCCAGATGGAGGCTGCTTCTGGTGCAGCTCTTCTGAGTAGTCACAGCCATGGATGTGAGCCTGCAGTCCTTGGGAGGCAAAATGCACTCCACAATCCCAAGGGACCTGCTTTGTCCCTCAGTGCAGGCCAGCTGTGGGAATCCTCCAAGTTCCTTTATGCCGATCTGTGTGTCAAGGCCATGTGGCTGACCATGAGTGACCAGAGCTGCTATGGACCCTTCCTGCAAGGGCAGTTGTCTTCAGAGTCAGCGTAGGTGCAGGCTACCTTTGGAAAAGAGTGATTATCCTGGGGAAATCCATGGGGCAGAAACCTTGGGCCATACTGTGTGCTCACACTATCAATAGGGATGATATTGACAGGGGTCTTTTGTGGGAAAACTTGCTCTGATGCATCATTCCAAGGAGAACAGCAGGAGTTTGCAGGTCAGGCCATGTGGTGAGATACGTAATTCCAGCTCCCTTACTGGATCTGATTTATACAGGTCAGGTCCAACGTTTCTGAGAAATTGTTGATGGTGGGGGCTTTTTTTGTTTGTTTGTTTGATTGAAAACTTGAAGCCTTTCAAATAAAGAACGTGAGGTATAGGGAATTTTTAGCTGGAGTATGTGCTTCAGGATGCTTCCTGCATTCAGGCTTTGAGAACACAAATTCTCTGCAGAGAATCCCACACACAGTGGGAGACAAGGTTATTGGGCTTGGAAGTGCACCAGGGAGATGGGACTTGAGTGAGCTTGGAACAGCAATCATTATCATTAGTGGCAGTGCCATAGTATGTGCTTGACTCAAATCCAGCACTGCACAGGTGAGAACCTGATGAAACATTGTAATTTGATTTTTTGTGGTTGTTCCTGCCAGTGTGATCCACTGTTGAATAGGCTAGACATGAATAAAATCAGTATTTTTTAAAGTGTTGTGTGTGGGTTTTTTATGTCAAAAGGGCTGGTTGTCCTCTTGGACTTTACTGTGTTCATATGGAAAGTTTGATGTGGAGTTAATATGGCTCTGCAGCTTTTTTAGGGCAGTCCCCATCCCCTTGCAGAATTTCACCTTCTTCAGAGGTGGATGCTGCAGTGCTGCACTGAACTCCTGCCACAGGGAAAGATGTGAAGATAATTTGACATGTCCCCCTGCTGGTCCTGCAGGGGGTGGTCCCTCTGTGCTGTGACAGCTCTGCCTGCCATCAGGTTGAAGTGATCTCCTGGCTGGAGATCAGTGTAGTGCCGGTGAGGGATGTGTCTGACTCCATTCCAGCCCCTGCTCAAGGAAAAGTATTTTGGAAGGTGCTTTTCCATCTCCCAGATTATGTGTCTGGTTGGATACCAAGACAAAACAAAGCCAGCTTGGGTGTTCCCCAGAGTGCTAGCACCTTCCACAAGACCTGTCCTGCTCCATTGTGGGCACTGCATGAGGCAACACTCAGTGGCAATCTCCAAATTACTCCTCACTCAGGTTTTGCTTGCTTCTGGACTCAGAAGCCACAAAGGTAGGCCCATGTATATGGCATTTATCCATGTATCTGCCTCACAGTCATGCTGAAAGAAGACAAGGAGACAACAGTCAAGGAAAAACCTAATTTCCGCACTGGATGCAGGAGTCTGTGTCTTGCTGAAGGTCAATGGTTCCCACACAGATTTGTTTTCTTTTCTCCCCTGCCACTGTGGCAGCGTTGTCACTGGTGAGTACGTGTGCTCGTCTGCTCCCTGTCACTCACCCAAAACCCTCACTGCCTCAGTCCTTGAGCCCTGGACACATTTGCACGTTTGTGTTAATCCACATATTTTGTTTGTTTTACAAGTCTTTTGTTTTCTCAGTTGCCACTTTTCAAACCCCATTTTCTTACTTCACTTTGTCTCTTTCCCTTCTTCATCCAGCCCAGATGGTTCTTCACTCCCCTTCTGGAGGGCAGTTGCTGTCCCAAACCACACATCATTAAAGTGAGTGGCACAAGTGCCACAGAGGAGCTGTGTTTTGGATCCCATCATTACAGACCCCATCACTGCAAACCTGCATCAGCAGTGCTCCAAACCTGCAGCAACATGTGTAGAATTGAGATTGCTCACATCTGCCAAAACATTTGACAGGTGGATGCATAATGTCTGGGCAATATCACATAAATCATCTTTCCACCCCCCAAAAATTAATCAGATTTCAGTTACAATGATGCAAACCCCTTTATCTCCCTATCACCACCACCTCTCACCCTTTTGTATTTATTAAGTTAAACTCAAAATGAAAAAAAACCTCTCAAAATTAAAAAAAAAAATCCTATGTAAATGTCTTTTTTTTTATCTAGCAGATAGCAACAATCTGAAGGGAGGAGTGGTCATCTGAAAACTGATCAGAACTGTAAATGGGTGATGGAGATAAATGCATTTCTGGTCAGGCTGCAAGCACAGCCCTGACCTCCACTCTTGTAAATACACATTTCATGGCTTTCTTCTGAAATCTGGGATTTAGAGAGCCCCAGCAAAAGGTGAGGCCATTCCAGGGCTGTGTCTGTGAGCCCCAGGAATCTGTCCTTCTACATTTTCTCAGTCCCTTGTGTGTGTTAAATTCTGTGACCCTCTCCAGTCTGACTTACTGCAGATAAGATAAAGAGGATTTTTTTTAACCAATCAGTCTTAGGGAAGGTTTGGGAGAAGGTTTTTAGAGGGTGAATTTTGAAGGCATAAACTGCAATGCTGACCAATTGAGCTGCATCTGCCATAAGGGCCCACTGAGTATTGAACTGCATTTATGGCAATACAGGTATAAAATGTCAGGAAGAAGTAGCAGTAGGGAGGAGTATAAATGTACTAATTTTGAGTACAGCATTTGTATTTGTTGTCATAATTGGTCTGTTAAAATGATTTTCCCGGAAATGAGTTAGTGATCCCAGTAGAGAATACAATTTGGAGAGTCATTGAATTAGAAGAAATGAAATCAAATCAAAGACAGAGTAGCATATCTTCTATTAAATAACTGTGGCAGAAACTGTGTTGCAGACAGATTGAATGCTGACAGATCATCAAAACTGAGGGATATTCACTCATGACTTTCAAGGGAAATAGTGGAATTACTTATGGCACTTCCTTCACTAATCCTGTTGTTGCCTGAAGTCTGCAGAGTAACAAAGGTGGTGACTTTCTTTAAAACAGTTTCTACAAGTGTATCTAAGGTACTGCAGTCTGGTAAATTTAACTTCTGTAGGAGGACAATTAATTGCATAACAAGGAATTGAATCAATGAATGCCTGATAAATACAAAAAATGGCCTTCATAAAAGTCACCATAATTTCTATTATGGAAGGTTTTGCTTTAGAACACTGATTTCTTTGGAGGGATAAACAAGGACAGTGGTAATGGTGAGTCTCTTTGGTTAGGTCAGAAGGTTTTTGAGGGAAATGTCCAGTCATGGGATCAAAAGAGAAGATCCTGGCATGGTTAAAACTGGGGAACAGTGAGCTTCTAGGTTTAGGTGGTCTTCTTGTCATCATTCTTCAGACTTTAATATTCATGCAGAAGAGTGGCAGAAACAGGAAACTTATGTCTAGACCCAAATCAGTTCAGCTTCTACAGTAAATGGTATTAACTGGTATTATATAGCTTTGACCCTTTGGAGAGATCTCACTCTGACCTTTCCCAAACTCTGATGGAGTAAAATAACTGTTTCCCAGTCTTTTATTTGCAGATACTCTAAATATTGTTGCTGGGGATGAGAATAGCAGTACAGTAAACACCATTTGCTGACAACCAATTATTTTTTCTTAGGAACCTTTATGGACTCCTTAAAACTTTTCCACAGACCCTTAAAGAGTCTTGAAACATAGCTTGATGGACATTGGCTGCACTGTGTAGAGTTCACCCCTAATTTTCAAATTTATTGCAGGCAGCAGATATCTACTCCTGGAAAAGGAGCAATTAGTCACCAGAGTGAGAATCTGAAGCTCATGAATAAGGAAGAGGCAAAGTTCTCACCAGAGAAATGTGACAAGCTTGTGTCTATTTCTCTTTGTGACCAGGCCAAATTTGTGTGAAGTGTTGAGATTCTTGGTCACACCATCAGGTCTGCCCTGCATACTCTTTTTCCAAAGGGGGAAATTAAATTCCATACCCCAGACCAATTCAAGCCAGTGTGGCTGCTGTGTTTGCCTTTGAGTGGAGCAGACAAACTGCCTGGGTATTGATTTTGTGCACATTAACAGCTCCCCATAGCCCAGGCCATTTCCTAAGTAGCAATCTGCATAGTCATAAGGGAATAATTTCCTTGTTTATTATTAGAAAAAATCACCCTTTCCAGTATGTTTTGATACTGTGTTTCAGGAAGTTACTTCCTATCCTAAACTTGTTATATAGGGGTGTGTAGCTGTAGTTTCTTCCAAATCAACCAGATGCTGTTTGCCTCCTGCATCACTTTGTGTCTTCTGATTGCTCTGCACACCCAATACACCCCTGCCATTCCTTTATATTTCCATGTAGGAATCAAACCTGAGCATCACAGAAGGAAGGAAGAAAGCTCCCAGGGCTTTACATCCATACCATGCACCCCTGACCAAGCTGCAGTTCCAGACTGGAGGCAGCACCAGGTATCAGAGGTACAAATACACTGTGCTGGAGAGGACTGAGTCTCTGATACCTTTGCCCTGTGCAGTGGAGATGGCCATTCCAGTATCTGGTGATCTGCTCCTCCTCCAAGTATTCCCGAAGCCAGATGCCTGGAGAAGTTTGCAAGGACAGCTTGCCTTACGTCTGCTGCACAATGTTGTTGTTGGGACATCAGAGGAGACCATGGGACTTCGTGGTAAAGTGGTTGCAGTGAGTTGAGCAGCACAGGAGGTGGAACCCTCTCCCTGCTGTGCAGGCAGTGCCCTTTATCCATAGCACTGATTTGACCTGTGCTTGGAGAAAAGATTTGACACCATTCTCAGGCATACCAGAGATTTCTGATGAAGTTTTTAGTAAACCTGTCATTCCAAATTCCCCTCTGCTGCAGTGTCCAAATTTTGGGGTCTGGTCTTTGCTGTGAAATGACCTGAGAGAACCCAAATCCCTTTGTCCATCCATCCCCCTCTGGGCATCCTCATCACCTATTGTGTAGTGCTTCCTTTTCCTCTCATGAGTAGCTTTCATATTGCTTTATATCCCTTGAGCTTTCTCCCTCCCAACCGGTCTCTGCCTGTTCCCAGCTCTGACCTTCCCATGGCACACCTGTATTCTGGTCTCTCCATCCTGGTTGGGCTGGGATGAGCACAGCGCTCCAGCAGAGGGCGCGGGATCCATTCAGGAATAAGTTGTTCCAGTGCCTGATTATCTATTTTTTTCTTTCCCTCTGCAGTGCTGTTTCAGGTGTGTGAATACTTGCCCCTACAAACTCTGCCTCTAGGACAATCTCTAGATATTTCTCTCTTTCTTTGCTGATGGAAGTGTGGGGTGTTTGCCTGCCAAGGTTGCTTCACTATGGGACCTTGGAATCATAGAATCATTGAATAACAGAATCATTCAGGTTGGAAAAGACCTTTAGGATCATCGAGTCCAACCTGTAACCAAACACCACCGTGTCATCCAGCCCGGAGCAGTGAGTGCCACATCGAGTCATTTAGTGAAAACCTCCAGGTATGGAGACTCCAAACCTCCCTGGGCTGCCCCTTCCAGAGCCTGACAGCCCTTTCAGTGGAGAAATTCCTCCTGATGTCCAACCTGAATGTCCCCTGGCACAGCTTGAGGCCATTTCCTCTTGTCCTGTCCCTTGTTCCCTGGGAGCAGAGCCCCAGCTGTCCCCTCCTGTCAGGGAGTTGTGCAGAGCCAGAAGGTTCCCCCTGAGCCTCCTCTTCTCCAGGCTGAGCCCCCCCCCCCATCTACCTCAGCCCCTCCTTGTGCTCCAAACCCTTCCCCAGCTCCATTCCCTTCTCTGGACACACTCCAGTCCCTCAATGTCCATCTTGTCCTGAGGTTCCCAAGCTGCCCCAGGATCTGAGGTGTGGCCCCAGCAGTGCCCAGCACAGGGACAGTCACTGCCCTGGCCCTGCTGCCACACCACGGCTGGCACAGCCCAGGTGCCTTTGGCCTCTTGCCCCCCTGGGCTCCTGTCCAGCCGCTGTCCCCAGCACCCCCAGGGCCTTTCCCAGCTTTCCAGCCCCTCTGCCCCAGCCTGGAGCTGCAGGGGTTGGTGTGAGCCAAGGGCAGCACCCAGGACCTGGCCTTGTTGACCCTCAGACCACTGACCTGGGCCCATGGATCAAGCCTGTCCAGATCCCTCTGCAGAGCCTTCCTGTCCCCAGCAGATCCACACTCCCACCTAGCTGGGTGTCATCTGAGAAATGGCTGAGGGTACACTCAATCCCCTTGTCCAGGTTGTCATTTAAAAAGAACTGGACCCAACACTGAGCCCTGGGAAAGACCTCTGGATGTACTGGCTACCACATGGATGCAACTCCATTCACCACCATTCCCTGGGCCTGGCCATCCAGCCAGTTTTAACAGTGAAGAGTGGATTTTAACTTGTGGATTTTAACTTGCACATTTAGAGGACAGGGAAAGTACAAGACTGATAGCGGGAGAAGTGCAAGCTGCATTCCAGATCTGCTCTGCCAGTAGGTTGAGATTCCACTGTTCCTTTTTCTAAGTACAATACATGATCATAGCAATCTTTCCTGGTGTTAAAATTGATGGCAGATGTACCCCTCGATAATGAGTCTCATAAAAAAACTATATGAAATCTCCTGTTGAATTCAATAGCAGAGGTGCTGTTCCAATTTAAAGGTTACAGGATGATGCAAAAAGAGAGCTAAAGAAAGATTATCCTTTTCCACTCAGCCTCTGGAACTTGGGTTATTATAGAGCTGACTTTGCCAACACTGAAGTAGATGCTTTTGGATGACTGAAAGCTCTCTGTGGACAAGGAAATGCAAGAATGTTCCCCATGTGTTAAGTGCACAGAACTGCAGAGGGCCAAGAGCTGTGCCACCATGATTTGTCACCAAGCTTCTTGTGGCAGAGCAGTGCCACTTTAAGTTTCTCTGAAAGAAAACTAAAAAATCCTTTTTTTTTTTTTTTTAAATTGGAAGTATTCTATCCCATGGCATCATAGAATTTTTAAATTACTCTTACCCTTGGTGGTATGTATTAAAATAAAATAAAATAAAATAATGACAGTACTGTTATACTGTCAACTCTTTTTCATTATTAGATATGATGCCATCTTATAGACAGGCCTGTAGCTTAGAGATCTGGCAGCAGGTGTTCTTCTGCTTCTTTTACACCAAAGCCTTTACTCCTCTTATCAGTAAAGGATGGGATAACTCCATGGACCAGGTGTTTAAGAAAAAGGCTGGATGTGGCACTTGGGCCATGGTTTAGTTGATAAGGTGATGTTGGGTCATAGGTTGGAGTTGATGGTCTCCAAGGTCTTTCCCAACATAGCTGATTCTGTGATTCTCTAAATCTGTGACCAAAGCCTTGCTCTGACATTGGTGCCAAGGTGGAGCTGCCTCTTTTCCCTGGGGCAGTGGCAGCAGCAGCAGATGCCTTTGTTATGGTGTGTGACAAGTCTTTGGTCCCGTGCTCACACAGCTGTTTGAACACAAACATTCCTGTGAAAAGTCTCAAACAGCAAGAGAGCACAGAGCCTTAGTGTCTTAACATACCTGGTGTCAAAAGGCTCTTTTTTTTTTTTCTTGTGGCTACCACAGCTGAAGTTATCCCGAATTTGGGATTATGGGGGTGCTAAGGAGCACAGCAAAGCAGATTCAGGGGAGGGAGGTTATTTGCTGGCATGGGACGGATGGGAGATCTTACATCCAGGTTTTAGTGACTGAAATCCCATTTCGTGCCACTAGAGGATACTCAAACTGTTGCCAGCTTGTAAGAAACAGCTCCTTAGTCTCTGCTTCTCTGGAAATCAATTGATAGGAAAAGGAAATGTCTTTGAGAGGAATAAAGGGAGTAGATGTTTAGGCACATCTAAAATCTTTCTTTTAAGTTTCAGTGGGAGTTCAGTGAATAGAATCACATGCACAAAAATTGAAGCAGTGAGTGACAGCAAATGGAGCTGATGAGCTGCCTGTATGTAAAAGCTGCATCTTTAACTGCATCAGCAAGTGTCTGGTTCCTGGGAGGTGGAACTGATGTAGCAGCCACATCCTGTTGTGACAGAGGCTGGGAAAGCTGGTATGGGAGAGAGAAGGACATATAGAGAGGCTTAGAGAAGGTGCTGTGGGATATGTCTAGATTTCGTTCTGGTTGGATTGCTGGGATCTGGTGCAAACCAGAGATGTGGTCTTGGTTCCAGTTAACATTGTAGAGCCAGAGGGAGCAGAGCAAATGTACAGCATTCACTGCAGGACTCACTTCTGAGGTGAATTGCAATGGGGGCCTTACATGAGGATCCAGGTGCTGTTTAACTCCTCCAGAAAAATCAAACCATTTCAGACAGGGCAGAGTCCAATGTTGTGATGAGCTTCTCAAGGAGCTAAAAAGAAACCACTACTATCTGACTCCAAAAGTTAGGCCAAGCAGGGCTTAAAACATTTTCTTACCTTGGCCGAGCTTGGCTGCATCAAGCACACCAGCAGTGCTGCTGCTGAGTCTGACAGCATCACCACAAATCCTCCTATTGGGGCGGATGCAGGGAAAAAAACTCCTCTCTGACCTCTAGTAACATTCCCTGTTCAGTGGGGTCTCAGTTCTAGAGGACTGTGATGGGGATGGTTATCCTGTTACAGTCTGATTTGCATCTTCTGGGAAGGGTTAAGCTATGAAGATGCTTAATCTGGCAATTAGAGCAACACAGAGTTCTTTGCTGCTAATCAAAGAATTTGTACTCCTCTTAAGACCCATGGCAGAGGTCTGTCTTGGTAAAGTCACTCTCCAGCATTCCCATCCAACACATGCAGGACTAATGTCCAGGATTCATTCTGGGCCTGTCTTTCCAGTCTGTGTCTTCCCTTTAAAGACTGCAGTAGTGAGAATGGGATACATGCCAGGAAAAATGTCTCCAAACAATTTCCTCCAAGGACTGGAGATAACCTTTTTCACATGGGGTGGTCAGGAATGCAGCAAAAGGATCCCAGGCCAAACAGCTGTGCTCTTGAATGGACCCACTGCAGCCAGGCCAGAGCAGGGACACCAAGGGCATCAGAGGGATGGAGCAGCTCTGCTGGGAGGAAAGGCTGAGGGAACAATTGGGATTGTGCAGCCTGGGGAAGAGAAGGCTTTGGGGTGACCTCACTGTGGCCTTGCAGTGCCTGAAGGGAACCCACAGGAAAGATGAAGAGAGACTCTTGACAAGGGCCTGGAGTGACAGGACAAGGGGCAGTGGCTTCACAGTGACAGAGAGCAGGGTTAGATTGGATATTGGGAAGAAATTGTTCCCTGTGAGGGTGGTGAGGCCCTGGAACAGGTTTCCCAGAGCAGCTGTGGCTGCCCCATCCCTGGGAGTGTTCAGGCCAGGCTGGATGAGGCTCTGAGCAACCTGGGCTAGTGGAAAGTGTCCCTGCCCATGGCAGGGGGGTGGAACTGGATAATCTTTAAGATCCCTTCCAACGAAAACCATTCCATGATACTGTGATTATAAATCAAAGTGACCTTCCTTGCTAACCAAGGTCAGACAGATGCTCTTTTCTCCCTTGGTCCTGGTGACAAGGATTTCCTATCTGTTTTTCAGTGTTGTACCTGCTCACCTGGATATCATCTGTATGCTGCTGGCATGAGGACCTGTTTCTGCTCTTCTGAGGGCTGTATATCAGTGTTGAATAATGCAGCCAGAAGTCTCTAGAGCTTGTGTCCTGCAAGTCATTAAACTGGATTGACTGGCTCCATGCATGGCAAACAAACTGTTCTTTTTAAAACTCTGATTTATTGTCTCGGATTGCAATAAATTCTGCTGTATAAAACCAGAGTATCTCCAGTTTGCATGGAGACAGTTTGTTTTAAGGTATCTAAAGACACTTGAATTGCTCTCTTGTTGAAATTGTGGTTATTTCTCCTCCCTGTCATCTTGATCTCAACAGAGTATATAACATACACAAACATTTTTTTTCTAGGTCATTGGGGTGCTTTTTCCCCCATAGGAAGTTTCTCCAGCTGGACCTTTGTAATCTTTCAAAATTTCTTCCATGGTTCCTTTTTCTTTCTCACCTGTTTGATCTCCTTTTGTCTTATGAACTGTGCCAAATGCTCCCTTGAGTTCTTCCAAATGCAGATACTCCTTTCATTCTGCTGATGGATTGTGGCAGAATGAAAGATTTTTTTTCCCCCTTTTGTGGTAGCCCTCCCAGGATAGAAGTGATGATTTTAATGCCATTTGTGGATAGGGATGTTGGGAGAAAAAAATCCTTACTTTATCTCACTGATGTCTGAGGATTGAGATACCTGTGGTGGGAAAGAAGAATGGACAAGTGAATTTTCTTACTAACCTTCTTCTGGCTCTTGAGTTTTCATCTGTAAAAAAGGCTCATAAATCAGCAAAATTTCATTTCTAGAGGTTTTCCCATTATATTCCTTTGTTTCCCCTATTTAAGTATACTGAGATTTCTGGGGGAAAATGCAGCTCATACTTCTTATGTCCTGCTTTTTTTTTGGTTTTTTTTGGTTTTTTTTTTGTTTTTTTTTTTTTTTTTTTGTTTTTGTTTTTGTTGTTTTTGTTTTTGTTTTTGTTTTTTTTTGTTTTTTGTTTGTTTGTTTGTTTTTGGGGTTTTTTTTTTTGTGGTATCTCTACATTCAGCTTTATTTTGAAGGTCCATGAGAGAATATCTAACATGGTATGAAAGGTTAATCTCCCTGGCATCAAAAAGTGCCAGCCCACTGTTGCAGCTGGGAATATCATCCAGGTGTCTGGAAGCTCTGTGGAATGGCGCACTCCTTCACTGTCAGCATCTATGAGTAGGCAGGGAAATGGGGCTGGAGCCTTGTGAGGAAAAACTGCTTCATGCTTGGTGAAGTTTCCTGATCCTCTGGAGGGCTCTCCCAGGACCAAAGAGAGATGGGGCAGGGTTTATGCAGCCTGGGAGGGAGGACTCTGCCATGTCAGTCCTCAGCTGGAGAAACCCAGAGCAGCCTGGATCTGCTGCTCTGACAATCAAGAGACTGCATGGCACTTCTATGACTCCAGAGGTAACTCCATTTCCTTGTGGTTTTGCAGGAAAAAAACAAACAAACAAAAAAAAACAAACTGGGGTGGTCAAAGTTAAGAGAAGGAAACCCTAGATAAGAAAACCTACTTTCTTTTGCAACAGAGAGCACCTGGAAAGGAGGGTCACAGGAACAGGATAGCTGGAAAAAGGAAGTTCTGTCACACCTTCAGGATCCACCATTAGGAGACCCTGAGACTCTGGAAATGACACACACACACACACACACACACACACACAAGGCTTAGCTGAATCCACTCCTTGGTAAATAACACAGAGCTGGAGAAAAAAGAAGTGCATTGAGGCAACTGGTCAAGCAAACAAAACATCTACACTGAGCAGCTGCTTGTCAAGCAGCTACTTATAGCACAGGCACAACTTCATTTGGCTGAATTTGTTGCCTACCTTAGAGGAAGAGAATTCCTTGGAGGTTCACAGCTATCCTCTAAGGTGACAGAGTGGCATTTCTGGCGTGCCTGACCTGTGGCTGTGCCAGTAGCTTGCCTTTCCATTGCACTCCTGTCAAAAACTCAGGTTAGCCCCTTCCTCCCCTGCCACTCTCTAAGGGAAATCAGGTTATTCCCAACACATGACCATGCCTATTTTAAGTGGCTCCCCATTTTCATTGGTGTCTTCTCCACTAGTGATGCCAGGATTTTCAACCAAGGGATGCCACAGTCCTCATGTGTATCTGTCCCAGTACATCCCACTGACTGCAGCTGTCTAGCCCTTGCCAAATTGGTTGTTGGCTGGCACCAAGTTAAAATAGGGCAGCTAACTTGGAGTCCATCTCTGGTTAGCTTCCAGCAAGGTTACTGGTGTGCTTTTGGCCACTGGAGGGCTCTGGTTTTATTTCATAACTATGAGAGAATAATACTAAAAATTACCAGTGTTGTGGGCCAAAAGGAGGGTCTAAACTCCTGCAGAAGCCTCATGTCTTATCCTGATATTTGAGCATGAAAATTGAAAATGGGATGTCCAGATTGCTGTATCACGAATAACCAAGAATCTGGGACGCTTGCTTGCAATTATTTGGGTTATTACAATTATTTTCTCAGCCTCCTGAGGTCTGTCTCTGTGCCAGTGCAGCAAAGATGTGCTCACAAAATCTGGTTTTGTGACAAGGAACACTGGCACTGGAGAACAGAAACAGGGGTGTGTGTGGAGGAAGAAGCAAACTTCTGGGAGATGTTTTTGTCAAGGGCTTGTCAGGGGTAGGAAGGAGGGGAAACCCTAGATTGTACTTACTTGAACTTGCTAAAATTCTGCCTTTTCCCTCTTCCCCCCTCATTGAGAGTCCTGCAGTACAGGAAAAACTCAGAGGGGGAGCTTTCATTCATTGCAGAGCACTGCAATGCATTCATTGTGTGTCCTTGAAGGAACCCCACATTTTGCAGCTGACCCTGAGCTTTAGCATGAGGAAAGCTGCTCTTTTTTTTTCTTTCTTTCCTCAGCTCTAGTCCTATTTTTAGAGCCTGTCGTTTTCTCAGGGGCTTCACAGCCTATTTTTAAAAAGACTTTGCAGGCTGCCAAACCATTGTTATTTTCTCTAGGGTGATGTCAACACAGTGCCTATAGTAAACATGCCTGGCATTTACCATAGGTGATGCTTTAGAACAGATAAACATTAATGTTGAGGGCAAAAATGCTTTTGCAAGCATAGCCCCACTGTGAAGTGTTTCATTTCCACAGAGCATCCTTTTTGCTTGCCTCATGGCTTTCCCCTTTTCTGAAACACTGTTGGTCTGACCATCAAATTGCTCACTGCTGCATGAACCTGACCTGTACATTATCAGATCATCTACAGTGACTGTGAATCAGGTTTGGCCCAAGTCTTGCATCATGTTTAATGTTTTTTAAAAGCTCTTTTTTTTTCCTTGCCTTTTATATTGGGATTGAATTTAACAGCCCATCTCTGAAAGAAACATGGGGAAGACTTTAAAGGGCTTAAAATATGAACATGAGCAAATATTCGTTATAATCACCATGGTATCATCAATTTTGGTGGTGTTTCTAGAATGAATCCAGCATAATCACAGCTTCTTTTTACCTGTGTGGAGGGGAAAAAAAAAAGAAAAAGGAAAAAAAATCAGGAACAGTTATGTAAAGATGTGGGAGCAGATGTACTGCTGGTGTAAGCTGGCAGTGCTCCATTCATGTCAGTTAAAGTAGTTGATGTGGGGGAACATTTGTCTGCAAGGGAAGCAAGATTTATCACTGAGCTCTGGTGGCTCCATAGAAATCACATAATGGTCTGGCTTGGAAGGGACATCAAGGATCATGTAGATCCACCCCCCTGCCTTGGGCCCATCTACTGTCCCAGGTTGCTCAGAGCCCCATCCAGCCTGTCCTGGAACACTTCCGGGGATGGGACAGCCACAACTTCTCTGGGCAACCTGTGCCAGGGCCTCTTCACAGAGGACAATCACACATCAGTTCAATGTAGTATTTGCCCAAGTCATGCTCTGACCCCCTCACAAATGTGAGGGATGATGTCTGAATTTAATCTTTCATGGACGCTTAAGCCATGCTGTAGACAACACTGTCCAAGAGAACAATTCCTGCCCTTCAACCACATGGATTTGCTCCTTGGGCTGTACTAGCTCAGCTGTGCCTATGAACATTGATTTTACAGACAACAGACACATGTGGAGCACCTCCTCCATCAGGCACTTGTGTGAATGTCATGGGAAGACTGAGCAAAAGTCTCTGTGGGAGGTGGTGAGCCACCTTCTGCAGAATCACAAAGGCATAGAAACTCAAACTCCCTTGTTTTAGTAAAACTTGAGACTGTAAGTACTTGTGCACCTTTGAACCCTGAGTGCTGGTCAAGAAAATATTGCAGTACACAGGAATAACTCTTTGTGCTGTTCTTGCTCTGAGTCCACTCCCTGAACCCAGTAAACATCCAGAAGCTTCACAAGTTGGTGGAATTTGTTTCGAATATAAATCTTCAAGGGATTTCTCTTCCATGTGTTTTACCAGCTGAATCCTTGTAAACAGCTACCATCCACAGCATCCTGCAGCAAGGAGTCCAAGGCCAAGTTGGACGGGGCACTGGGTAACCTGAATAGTGGAAGGTGTCCCTGCCCATGGCAGGGGATTTGGAAATGGATGATCTTTTAGGTCAAAAACCCTTCCAACCCAATCAATCTATGATTTATGATTCCTATCCCTCCTGTCCCAGACTTTCAACTCCCATCAGATTTTCAGATTCCTACAAGCTACTCCTTTGGGATAGCAGTGCTCCGAAGTGCTGATACCCAGTTTGCAGTGGAAGTACAGCAGCAACCTGGGGCTGCTGACTGGGCACTCAGCCCTCCAAAACAGAGAGTCACTGCCTCTTACACAAGCCTGTCCCTTTGTTTGTTGCCTCCTCACTCATATCTTGATCTCAAAGGGTTGCTCAGGGCTCTAAATTTTACAGCATCTAGTTCTGGTTCTCAAAAGGCCCATCTCATGTTCACAGGAGACCTTTGAATTTTGTGAACCTAACCTGAGAATCACATTTGTAATCAAACCAGGTGGGCTTTGCCTAGGTTTGCATTTCATCGCAGGTGCCTCATACTCTTCTTACATTTCATGCCACTGGACAAAGAACAATCATTTGGAAGCCCCCAGGAAAACTGCCTGGCTTCAAGTTCTGTTGGCAGCAGCCCCCATACTCTGAGAAGGCACCAGTTCTGCTTCATGCTGCTGGCAGCTAAGCTGGTTGGCTGTCTCTGAAGGTACAACTGCCACAGCAGATGGCTGGGAGGTTAGCAGGGAACTTATTCAGAGCTCCTCACAAATGAGGCTGCCTTTCCTCAGAGGGAATGGCAGCCTAGAGCACGCTCACATCCCCACCCACATCTGCACGGTGACATCCAGGATCTCTGTGGTGACCCAGGAGGGAGGAACCAGCCTGTCTGTCACACACCAACTCCTCTGCACTACTCTAGCCCACAGTCTGTGCCAGCTCAGTGGGGCTGTGGGCTCCGTCTGCACCGCTGAGCAGCGGAGGTGTTCCAGCAAGAGCCGAACCCACTCTGTTC
Source organism: Poecile atricapillus (assembly GCF_030490865.1). Classification (NCBI taxonomy): domain Eukaryota; kingdom Metazoa; phylum Chordata; class Aves; order Passeriformes; family Paridae; genus Poecile; species Poecile atricapillus. Next base: position 14,232,264 of record NC_081289.1, read on the forward strand.
ATGGGGGAGTGGAGCAGAGCCTAATCTCAGAGACATCCTTTCAAACACCCTTCACGACCCATGCCCAGTCAGCAGCCCCAGGTCGCTGCTGTACTTCCACTGCAAACTGGGTATCAGCACTTTGGAGCACTGCTATCCCAAAGGAGTGGCTTGTAGGAACCTGAAAATCTGATGGGAGTTGAAAGGTTGGGACAGGAGTGATAAGAATCATAACATCATAGAATGACTGGGTTGGAAGGGACCTAAAAGATCATCCATTTCCAAATCCCCTGCCTTGCGCAGGGACACCTTCTACCAGACCAGGGCCCCATTCAGCCTGTCCTTGGACACTTCCAGGAATGGGCCAGCCACAGCTGCTCTGGGAAACCTAAGCCTCATCATCCTCTCAGGGAAGAATTTCTTCCTGATATCCAATCTAAACCCACTCTCTGTCACAGTGAAGCCATTCCCCCTTATCCTGTCACTCCAGGCCCCTGTCAAGAGTCTCTCTCCATCTTTCCTGTGGATTCCCTCCAGGTACTGCAAGGCCACAATGAGGTTACCCCAAAGCCTTCTCTGCTCCAGGCTGAACAATCCCAATTGTTCCCTCAGCCTTTCCTCTCAGCAGAGCTGCTCCATCCCTCTGATGCCTTTGCTGTCCCTGCTCTGGCCTGGCTGCAGCAGCTCCCTGTCCTTCCTGGGATCCCAGGGATGGAAACAGCTCTGTAGGGTGGGGGGGGTGGGGGTGGGGTGTCATCTCACCTGAGCAGGGCAGAGGGGAAGAAACTCCTCCTCCTCTCGCCTGCTGCCTACACTGAGGGCTCAGCCCAGCACAGGGGGGTTCTGAGTCCCAGCACACACAGTTGGGGCAGGGTCAGCTCTCACCCAGCAGCACCCCCAGGTCTTACCTGGCAGAAATTCCCTATATTTTCCTAGGGAATAATGCGGTGTTAGACACTGGTGTTGCAGTGAAGATGGCTGAAGAGAAGGAAAGCTGCAGACCCTCAAGAAGTTGCCCCTTCAGTGCCTGTTTTTAAGGGTTAGGCATCTCCACCATGAGCTGAAGCAGATGTGAAAGTCCCTTGCTCAGAGGCTGTGATTGCTTGCAAAGATACCCACAGGTAATGGGATTTGAACTGCCTGTTCCTTGACTTCTCTCTCTGCCCCTAGAGTAGCTGCATTAATTTTTATCTTTAAACATTCTTGCTATGCAAAAAAATCCCCACGGATGTTACCACCTCTGAGTCATGCCAGCATATTTGTGTGCCGGTATATTTTAGGAGCAAAGCTGCTGGAGTTCAATAAGTATAAAGCAGGACTTGATAAGCAAGGTAATGGTAGTAGCAGGCAATTCAGAGAAGGGAAAGGAAGTGTGATGTGCTGTCAGTAAATACTTGGGACCTTGCTGTATTGATCTCAAATCAGTTTGGCCCAGGCTATCTCTCAGTCCCTGGATTTTCTGCAGGTTAAATTCCTTTCCTCAGGCTTGGAGGATATATCAGTGTTGTCAGCCTGATAGATCACAGAATATACAATTGTGAAACCTCCTGAGCTGGAAGGAACCTACAAGGATCACCGAGGCCAGCCCTTAGTGCTGCACAGCATAGCTCCAAGAAAGTAAGCTGTCCTTTGCTTCAGATCTGTTCTTACTCCTACAGGCACTTGGAGACCTTATCTGCTAAAGTGACAAGACTCATGTATCACATCTGTCTTCTCCTCTCAGGCTGTTGCACAACTAATGACCACTGATATGGGATTAAAGCAGTGTTGGATCATCCAGCAGGACCACTGGAAACAAGGTATGGATGCTCCTCATGTTTCTGCTGCACTAGATAGGAGCTGCTCACCACAGCTGCAGGAAGAACAGTGCCTGCTCTGACATTAAGGCCTGATGGGACAGACTTATTCTTGTACATTTTGGGCTGCATTTGAATGGACACTGTATGTGCTTTTTCTCTGTGTCTGTGCCACATTTGCTTTAGCAACAGAAGTCCTCAAAGGAATTTGCAGTGTCCCTTCATGGGGTGTATACTCTTGCTGGGTCCTATTCACGTGCCTGTACCACAGTGGGTGTGTAACCAAGATCTGAAGTGTGGGTGGAAATCTGTGAGGCATCCCATAGTGCCCTGGAGTTGTGCTGGACCATGAAAACATGGCCCCCCAACTCTCTAACTGCTTTATTCCAAATAAATGGTCATCACAGAATCATAGAATGGTCTGTGCTGGAAAGGCATTGAAGTTCATCTCATTCCACCCCCCTCCATGGACAGGGACACCTCCTACTAGCTTAGGTTGCTCAGAGCCCCATCCACCCTGGCCTTGATCCCAATGATCAGATCAGTGCCCTGCCTTTTCAGTCCTATCCTAGAAACTCACCTGCTCCCCTGAAATACAAGAGATAAGCCTTTCATTCAGTCTCTATCCCCGAAATACAGGAGAGAAGCCTTTCATTCAGTCTCCATCGCTGAAATACGAGAGAAGCCTTTTATTCAGTCTCTAACTAAGCTTCTTGCTCAGATCTGTGTGCAGACAAGCCCTGCTTGTCAGGCTGTTGTTTCTGGGTTGCTGCTCTGCAGAGCCCTCGCTGCTGTTCCAGGGGAATTGGCTGGCTTCAAGGTGATGGATTACCTCCTTGCTTCCAGCTGCTAGAGAGCAAAGTAAGAAGCTAAAAATACCTCTGAGCCAACACCTAGTGTCACTTCTCCTCATGAGCAGCTTCTGCAGTTGCCACGGGGATCTTAAGCAATTGCACAGGGGAGGGGATAAATCTCTTTATTTTTGTGAATAGAGGGGGAGGCACCCAGGAGAAAAATCCCTCTATGAAAAAGCTGTACAGCCACGTGCTGTGATGCCTGGGTTGAAAAAGCTAAATGTCCACAGATTTAGACCAGCCAATGGTGTGTGAGTGCTATTTTTGGAAAGCACAGTGCAGAATTATGGCACATGCATCACATGTGAATTGGGAAAGTGCAAGCTATTTTTGGAGCTGTTTGCATATGTGCTGAGTCAAGGTTTGCACACAGAGCAAGGCTGCACCTAGCATCTCTTAAATCTGCTTTAGCAAGGTTATTAGCTTTCAAGCAAGCTCTGTGTCCCAAAAAAATTCCTTTCTCCCTCTGATTTTATTAGCATCTCAGCATTGCAGGGAGATTAATTAGAAAAGACAAAAAATTAAGTGCAAAAGGAAAGGGGAAAGCAATTTAGAGTTGAAGGGGGATGGGTTCTGAACAGGTATTACCTAGGTAAGTAGAGAAAGACCAGAACAACCTAAAACAAAAAACAAATTGAAAGACTGGAGGGACTTGTAAAGAAAGTGGGAAATGTACACCATGTGCTGAAGAAAGCCTATTTACAGGGAGCAACCCCTGGGAAAAACAGGAATTAGGGAAAGAAATTGGAGCAGCATTGCATGAATTATAGCAAGCCCTTGTTCTAGTCTGAACACAAACCAATGGGAGATCCCAAGTCAGAGCTGTCACCCTGTTGGTCAGGGTGGTGGTAGCAGCCCGATTAAATGGTGACTGCAGCCCTGTTGAAGTGATAGATGTGGTTCTGTTGAAGCAGTGGTCCTGTAGAAGGGTCGGGTCTTCCTCTGAAGGTCCCATGGTGGTTTTGTAGCTCCTGTCCTCTGGGAATGCAGTGGATAAGGCTGCCCGTGGTGTTCCAAGTCTCAGATTATATCCAGGTAGGAATGCTTGGTTCCTCCCCCTGGGCAGAGCATCTCCCAATGGGATGATGTAATTTTTGAGTCATGCAGTGAGGCTTGATGGCCCATTAACGGAAGACATCCCCTGGAGTTATCAGGGATGAATCATGAAGGAGATAAGGAACACTGCCCCACCTGGTTTTATCAGCTTATGAAGTTGGTGGTAAAACACATACTTTTGGTTACATCTTACATTGTAACCTAGGACAGCCCTGAATTTGAGGACAGGGAAGAAAAGGCCCTAGCTTGCATGGCAAAGGGATGCCAGCTGAGTATAACACACAACTGGCTGGCTGGGGATGGTCTCAGTGGGTGGACTTTGTTCCCAGAGGACACAGGCCTTTGCAGGCTGCCTTCCAGAGCAGTGCTGGCTGTCCTTACAGATTATGGACACTCAGACAGAGCTCCCTCTATGGCCAGAGGTGTTGCCTTAGCTAGGGATCTTTCTTATCAACTGTTTCCAGGAAGCAAAGGCCCCAAAGATAGGAGACAGACTGCTGTGGTCATTAGCGGGGCACTTGAGGTTCAACCAGGTCAAGTGCTGGGTCCTACACTTTGGCCCAAACAGCTTCCTGAAGTGCTCCAGTCTGGGGCAGAATGGCTGGAAAGGGAAAGGGCCTGGGGGTGCTGGTGACAGTGCCTGAATTTGACCCAACTGTGGGCAAGAATACCAATGGCATCCAGCTGGGATCAGCAATGGTGTGGCTAGCAGGATTAGAACAATGATTGTCCCCCTGTATTGGACATTGGTGAAGCCACACCTCAAATCCTGTGTCCAGTTCTGCACCTGTCACTGCAAGATGGATATTAAGTGGCTGGAGCAAGTCCAGAGAAGAGAACGGAGCTGGGGAAGGGTCTGGAGCACAAGTCCTATGAGGAGCAGCTGAGGGAGCTGGGAAAGGGGCACAGCCTGGAGACAAGGAGGATCAGGTAGATCTTCTGTCTCTCCACAACTCCCTGACAGGAGGGTGCAGCCAGGTGCTCCCACAGAACAAGGGACAGGATAAGAAGAAACAGCCTCAAGCTGCACTAGAGGAGGTTCAGACTGAACATTAGGAAGAATTTCTTTACTGAAAGAGTGACTAAATGTCAGAAGAGGCTGTCCAGGGTGTGATGAAGTCCCCATCTCCAGAAGTGTTTATGGACATGGTTTGGTGTTTGGTCACAGGTTGGACTTGATCTCAGAGGTCTTTTCCAACCTGAATGATTCCATGATTTTGTGATTCAGGTGTTCTCCTGTGCCACAGTTTGCCTTCTGCTGTTGGGAAGCACCAGCCCAAATCTGCAGAGTGGGTGGGAGTGGGGCAGATGGGAGATTCTGCCCAATCAGTTGTGGCACTGGTCTGGTGTGCACAGAAATAGGCTTGCAGGCATGGAGAACACAGTGCTGACACAGCAGCAGGCCCACCAAGCAGACAGGAAGGGAGCAGGAAGGTGCCTGGGAGCTCTGGGAGAACAGGAAAGTGTTTTTCAACTACACAAGATGAGAAGCAGAGCAAGAGTAGCCTGCGCACTGGCTTGTTGGTGGACGTCCAGATGAGGTCCAGAACAGAAACATTCTGTATTGTTCACACCAAGTGAAGACTTGCAGAGTTTGTAGGGATGTTTTAAAGCCCTTAAAGTCCTGCTGAGGTTGGCTGTAGAGATTGACTCCAAGTGAAAGAGAAAAAGGGAGCAGCAGTACCTGGACACAGATAAACATCCTGTTATGCTGATAATACCATGTCATGCAGCAGGACACAGGGAAGAGGTGGGAGTCATCCTGATCTCTCTAGGGAGGCACTCTTGACTCAAGTTATTATTTCCATTCCTAGAGACACAGATATCAACATCAGATCTGACACACACCTATAAACAGTGTAAGACACAGCATGAGCACCCCAGGCATGCTGCCTCCTATGTTGGCCCTCCTGGAGGTTTCAATCCTGATAGAACCAGACCTACATGGTCCTTTCTGGGCCCTTATCTGCCTAAACACGTGTGGTTCTGGAGGGTTTGATAAAATGACACCTGTTGTGTTTTTCCTCTTTCAATCAGAGAAAATAAAAAGTGAAATCACTCCAGTGAAGGGGGGAAAAAAAAAAAAAGTTTGAAATACATATGGGGTCTCAAGTCTTGTCTTGAAGGTGAGCCTGAGAAGGGGCTAAAATAAGAATAAAAATGCAAATGTTGATGTAGTTTCCCAATTTGGAAAGCAAACACAAGCCAAAAAAATGCCAACATAACAATGCTTACAAAACAAGCCAAATCAGGATTCCCCTCCAATTTCAAGCTTGAACAATGATCTAAAATCTAAGGAGAGGCAGAGGAAAATTATGCAAGATGCCACTTTTAAGCAGCTCTACTAGGAAACTTTTTTTTTTTTCCTTTGACACCATTTTATTCTTCATATAACCAGATAATAGAAAGCAGGACTTTTCCAGACCTTAGTTTGCAGTGGTTTCCAGTTAAAACCACTTAGGCTCATCATCTTCCTTTCTGCAACCGTATATCCCCAGCCTGAGAGCTGAGCTTGAGTCTAAACATGACGTGGACCTGCTGGAAATCTGAGCTCTCACTTCACTCAATACTCAGCTCCTGTCCTGGAATTTTGATGACCCAAACCTGAGATTTGTGCTTGTAATCAAACCCAAGCAGAGATCAGTTTTGCCTAGGTTTTAGTTTCAAGTAAGAAAGGTGACCACATTCCTACCCATCTACACCTTGACCAGGCAATGGGATGTCTGGCTATCTCCTTGCATATCATCATTAGCTTTTGATGATATATGATTAGCCTCCTTGTCCTGCAATTTGTAACCCACCCATTTGTGCTTCACTGTCATAAAATTAGCTTACTCTGGGTGAGTGGTCCCTGCAGTTGACATAGCGACAGAATCACAGAATATCCTGAGTTGGAAGAGAACCACAAGGATCATCCAGCCCAGCTCCTGGCCCTGCACAGACACCCCACCCTGACCTGGGAGTGTTGTCCAAAAGCTCCTGGAGCTTTGGGGCTGTGAACATTCCCTGTGGTTCCTATTCAGTGCCCCAGCACCCTCTGGGTGAATTACCTTTTCCTGATATCCACCCTAACCCTCCCCTGACAGCTCCAGCCATTCCCTCGGGTCCTGTCCGCGGTCACACAGAGCAGAGATCAGGGCCTGCCCCTCAGCTTCCCTCATGAGGAAGCTGCAGAACTGCTGTGAGCTCTGACCTCAGTCTGCTCTTCTCCAGCTGAACACACCAAGTGCCCTCAGCTGCCTCTCATGTGGCTTCCCCTCCAGTGTCTTCACCATCCTGGTAGCCCTCCTTTGGACAATCTATCAGCTTTAGATCTTTCTTATGTTGTGGCACCCAAAACTGCCCTGTCACTTGAGGGGAGGCCACCCTAGCCCAGAGCAGTGCAGGACAATCCCTCCCTAGCCTGACTAGCCATGCTGGCCCCGATGCCCTCAGTACAGGGATGTCCCTCCTGGGTCCAGGCCACTGCTGTCTCATGTCCAACTGGCCATTGACTAGGACCTCCAGGTGCCTTTCCATGGCACTACTCCCCAACATCTCTTCCCACTGTCTGTCCGTTCACCCAGGCTGTCTCTGCTCTGGGAATGACTCTCTGCCCAAATGGTAACGAGCCTGACAAGGGCTCTCTTCAGAGCTGTGTACAAATGATGCCATCATGGGTGGATCACAGTCAACAGTCAATTGCCAACCCACGCAGCCTCCTCTGGACACCAGCACTCCAGAACTGTGTGGAAAACAGAATACTTCCCTGACCCACACAAGTCTGCTGTGCCAACAACCCTCATCAGCTGTAAAGAGAATCAGAGACAATATATCAGCAGCTTAATTCACACAGCACTTCTGGTTTGTGGCAGCAGAGTGGCCATTTTCCACTGGAGAAACTGAGCTACAGCAAATCAAAAATTCTTTGCAGAGGTCAGTCACCAGGAACAGTGACTGCACTGTTGTACAAAAATGATGATCTTGTTATTTTGGTGTTTTCTATATTGCTTTGTGAAAATCACATGAAAAAATCGTTGTGTTTGCATCCTCATTGTCCTCAGATTGTCTTAACTATCTGATCTCTTGTGTCTGAAGAAATATGCCACAACCTCAGGGTATTATATAGTGTTCACAAAGAGGTAGCTATCAATAAATTATTACTTAAAGCCCCAGTTATGTTAGCCTGCACAGATCAGGTAAATAAATTGCAGTCTATTCTGTTTCTGGATATCTGAATATCTCAGATGCTTGGTGGTCTGGGAGAAATAGTCTCATCAATACCTTTAAAAGAGACTTCCTTTGGATGTTCTGAATAAATGACTTTGAATATTCTGCTTTTTTCAACAATCTGACCACTAGACTTTCTTTCTTATAAGAGATTAGTTAATTCACAAGGTTTAAAATTTTAACAACTCTCATAAGCAAAGGGGCTCTTGGTACAGGATTTTTGCTTCCCAAGCAAACACCACACTTACTTGTGTCAATGTCAGTGGTAAATGTGGCCCACTAGGCCCCCCCCTCTTGAGAGAACAGAGCAAAATCCTCTAGTCCTTGATACAACCAACTCTTCTAGAGTAACAAGGTCTGAAGTAAATAAGCAGTGAGCTTCCTAGGGTATGCCAGAGATGCTTGGGGAATTACAGCATGGAATGTGTCACTCTCCTGCTTCAGGAGCTGAAAGTCAGTGAAGGGACATCCTTGTCAGCCTAAGATGGCATCAGATGTCCATGATTAAGCAGCTGCTCTGAGCTACGGAGATCCCAGTGATGGCAAACAGAGCCAAGAGAGAGCTCCTGCTTGTCTGAAGCAGAGTTGGCTGGTGATCAGCTGTGTCACTGGGCTGCAGGAGCCAGCACTGCCTGGATTTCCTGTATCTGCAGACCCGACCCAAACAACCAGCCTGCAATATAGGCACTGCCACAGGCCTGGCTGGCATCTTGAGCTCAGCCTCTCTGCAGCTGAGATGGCAAATGAGGTTGGGTAAATATAATGGAATCCATGTGTTCACTGGTCAGAGATGGAAGAATGAATAGAAAGAATAATGAGCCATGCAGGCAGTTGGAGGAGGATGTTTTGGAACCTCACTAGTAGGCATTCCATGGAGATTGAAAATACTTATTGATACTTTAGTCAGATGTGTACCTGGAACTTCACACATATCATAATTTCACATCTATAATAAAGCTATGGCAGATCCCTTCCAAGACTAGGGCAAAAATAGACTGCACTGTGAATTTCTCTTGGCTGAATATGGAAATAATACATTAACAATAACTAAGGTTTTAGTAGGAGACACGACTCTGTGACACTGGTCTTAATATTTGCAGTGGAAGTAGCCCCACTGAAACTGATGAAAAACCAGTACTTTTTGAACCTGTCTCAAAACATGCCCTCATCTTCCTTACAGGTGACAGGAATGGTAACCACTTCCAATGTGTGGCACCTGGGCCATTAAACCCTCCATGCTTAAGGGCAGCAAAGTTGTTTTATGGGCATGGATCCAGCAAAGAGTACTTGAAACACATCAGGAGCATTGCTGACTTCATTAAGACTCTGCATGTTTAAATAGCTGCTTGAGAGCCCTGGTGGATGAAGCTTTAAATATCTAATAAATAGCCCTGAAGGTCGAGGTTTGCCTCTGAAAGTAACTTTATTTGGTTTAAGGCATCCATCACATTGAAATAATGCTGTCGTTGGGTAGGAGACGACTATTTTTATGGCTGTGTGTAATATTTTCCACTGTCACCAAAGTGCCTTTCTGAGTGATAAATGTGTAGATTTCCTGCTTCCCTAGGCCTGAAGGAGCAGAGGAGGGATGGTGTGATGTGGTGCCTTCTCCCTGTTTGTACAAGCAGTGCTGGTGGAATGGGGAAAGCACCCGGGCTGGAAACTGGCAGTGCTCAGCCTGCAGATGCCCTGTGGCAGGAGGAACATCAGCAGGCTGATGCAGGACAGGAATTTCTTGTTTACACAGCTCACCATCTGCATGGAATTGGCTCCACCTTCCCACAGGTGTGTGGCAATGGGAATGCTGCACCAGTTTAACTCATTGTTAAATGAGTTAAGACTTTGGAGAAACCAAAGTCTTTCCACTGTTTTGACATCACCTCCCTCTTGCCTGGAAGAACTGCTGTAATCTGGGCCTGCATGATAGAGTCATGCAGTCCAGCTCCTGGCCCTGCACAGGACAGCCCAAGAATTACCATGTACCTAAGAGCATTGTCCAAACGCTTCTTGAGCTCTGTCTGGCTTTGTGCTGTGACCACTGCCTGGGGGAGCTTGTTCAGTGTTCAGCCACCCGCTGGGGGAAGAACCTCTTCCTGAAATCAAACCTAACCCTCCCCTCATGCAGCTCTGTATGCAGCTTTAGGTCTTCCTACTGTTTTGGCACCCAAAGCTGCCCCAGAACTTGAGGTGAGGCTGCTCCAGCCCAGAGCAGAGCGGGAGAATCTGGTCCCTGGCCTGGCTGGCCATGCTGGACCTCATGCCCCCAAGACAGGGATGTCCCTCCTGGCTTCCAGGGCACAGCAGGTTCCAGATTAAACATGCCTTGTAACCCTGAGGTTACAAAAGTGACCATTATAATTGTTTCAGTGAGCAGTGTCTCCAGGTGAAGCCACACTTTGCCTAGCTACCAAACCAGTAGTGACAGAGGGGACTGTAAAGTGTGAATGCATGGTGCCTCCTCTGTTAGCTGAACTGGAACTTCTTCATTTTGGTCTCATATCTTTGTTTGCAGGCTGGGAGTTATGAAATTTGCCTGCCTGCTCTTAAACTAGTAGAAACAGCTCAGTTGTTTATCCCCCTCAGACAGGGCCAGTTCTAAAACACCAGCACACATCTACTCTGAGGAAACATGGTTGCACCTGAGAGTTCCCTCACCAAAACTCTTCCCACTGCCTTCATCTGTGTGACATAGGAAAGCGGGAGACACAAGTTATTCTACACCCTACATATAGATGAAACAAACTTTCCTTTTTTTCCCTTACACCTACATTTCAAAACCTGAAACACTGCCATAGCTCCAGTGTTCCCCAGTGTCCTGAAATGCAAGAAAGATGTTTTCTGAAACAGTTTCTACCCTTTCTGCTCCTCTCTGACAAATGAAGGTGTTTTCTCCTGAAAAAGAAGTGGTTCTTACTCTTTGTACTGGAGAGTGGGTTTATATCAGATTGCTCCCAGAGAAGACTGGTAAAGTCTTTGTGAAAGTGGCCTCACTTTCTGTTTCTGGAGGCTTACATCTCCTTTTAGAAGAAGTGATTTTATGTATCTTGTGCTTAGCTTGACAGTTTGTCAGAGAAAGCAAGGCCCTGGCTCCATGGAGTGCCTTTGTCAGCACCCATCTTGCCAGCCCTGCATTTGCAACCAGCCCGTCACAAAGAAATGGCTGATTCTTTCTTGTGAGACTTCTGATGCCACACAGGTCTGAGAGCTCATGTAGATGACTCCCAAGCCTTCATTTAACATGCAAAGACCATCAGTAGGAGTAATGTGCAGATAATCTGAGTGAGGGGGATTCTGCCCCTCTGCCCTGCTCTGCTGAGCCCCCCTGCAGGGCTGCATCCAGCCCTGGGCCCAGCACAGGAAGGATCTGGAGCTGCTGCAGCCAGGCCAGAGCAGGGACACCAAGGGCATCAGAGGGATGGAGCAGCTCTGCTGGGAGGAAAGGCTGAGGGAACAATTGGGATTGTGCAGCCTGGGGAAGAGAAGGCTTTGGGGTGACCTCATTGTGGCCTTGCAGTGCTTGAAGGAAACCCACAGGAAAGATGGAGAGAGACTCTTGACAAGGGCCTGGAGTGACAGGACAAGGCGCAATGGCTTCACAGTGACAGAGAGCAGGGTTAGATTGGATATTGGGAAGAAATTGTTCCCTGTGAAGGTGGTGAGGCCCTGGAACAGGTTTCCCAGAGCAGCTGTGTCTGCCCTATCCCTGGAAGTGTTCCAGGCCAGGCTGGATGGGGCTCTGAGCAACCTGGAATAGTGGAAGATGCCCCTGTCCATGGCCAGGGGTGGAACTGGATAATCTGTAAGATCCCTTCCAGCCCAGATCTTTCTGTGATTTTATGAATTTCTGCAGTGTAGAGTAGCAGTGATACAATACAGTGATACAGTCATGGGGTGCAGTTGGTATTCCTGTGCATGCCTTCACCAAACCCTTTAGTCCTCCTCAGCTCAACATCAGCCTGAGGTGTTTATGTAGCAAAGGACCTTCTTGGAGTTATGAGAAAATCTTTATCCCTTGTTTTCTTCTCCAGCTGCAAGGTAGATAAAATTACTTATGGCAATAGTTTCTCTACCAATTTTTGTAATATATGTAGACCTCTATGCACTGAGCTTTCTCTCAGGTCATTTCATATTCTAATTTCCACTGAGCACTTACACTCAGACAGAAATGGCCTGAAGAAGAGGAGGCAAACCAAAGTGCATCATGCTTGCATTGTATCCAAGGGCTCCCAGCATTTGAGTTGTTGAACACACACAGGTTTTTGTAGATTTTGGTTTTTGCTTAGTGGCAGAGGGCATGTACTGTACTTTATTGAATGTTATGTTTTAAGAAATACACAATTTTAAGCCATGGAAATTTTCAGTGGAAAACCTGGATTAAAAGCCCAAATGAGTTCACATGTTTAACTGCCTTACTCTCAGTGGTTGGAAATAAATCAAAGGAACAATGGAATTTGTTTTGTCCTATGGATATGCCTCTGTACCCACTAAATCTCAGCAGATACCCAAATGTGATCCTGAATAAGTCTCCATTCAGTTTTTCAGGGACAAGGATGAGCTCAACCCACTGCAGAGCAAATACTGCCAAAGAAAAAATATTTCCCTTTGAAGAGAGTAAAATGGATAGTTTGCAATATGCGTGTGCAAACCTATGGAAAGCCAGGGTAAGTCCTGTTAGAAGTGGGAGCAGGTCACAAAATCCTCATGCACATACAGCTTAACAAGCCAGCACAATCTTTGTGCACTTTTCCTCAGCTTAAAAAAAAACCCTGCTACCCTGATTGAGGTTTCTTACACTGGTGGAGTTTTTTTACCCATAGTGGGAGTTTGTTTACTTTTACACATTAGTAGAAGGTGTGAAGGAGCTTTTGTGGAAGAGATGCTGATAGTGAGGTAATTCCAGGCAGAGTGGGGAACGTGACAGTCCTGCCATGCCTGCTGTCAGCCCTGGATTCATGGCTGCACAGCGACTGTGCTTCCCACACCAACACAAAAGGCCTCCTGTTCCTAATCCTCCTGCTCCCCCACCCCTCAGACTCACTTCTGACTGTCTCCCAGTTTTCCAGGCAGAATAAGAAATGGGAAGCACATGTTGGGATTCCTGCACCTGCTCCCCTGTGCTCATCACTCCTTCCCTCCCAGCCTGAGAAAAAGGCCAGTCCCACATCCTTACTCCTCTCACAGCCCCCAGAGGCAGAGATTTGGGGTTCATTTTACTTTGGTGGGTGCCATCTTACTGTCTGCCACACCTTGCAGTGGAATTTGAAGGATTTGGGGGCTGATATGAGCGATAATATTCCCTGGATAAGGCTGGAGAGCAGCAAGCAATGGGCCCAACTCAGCTGAGGGCATGTTTAGCTGCAGGGGACTGGCCATACTCTGCTTTTGTGGTCTGAGAGTCTGATGCTCTCTGCTTGTAGTGGGAAGGCAGCTTGTGTATGCTATTTACTTCCCCTTCATGCTCTAGCAGACCAGAAAACCTTTGGAAGTGCACCAAGAGAGTGTGTGTGTATTAGAGGACCAACCCAACTAAATATTCCACAGGCAGTACCTTGGGTGAAAGGTAAGAGACAAGGTCCTTTGCAGCCAATTCTAAGGCTAATTGGGAGCTAGGATGGGGAGCCTAAGTAAAGCTCTTCTCCCTTCTTGTCTGAATTCTTCCCTGCTTCTGGGTAGCCATGCCTGTACCTCAGCAGTCTTGCCAGCCATTCGAGACTGAACTGATGGATGCAGGGTAAGGAAAATATTTCTTTGTGTCCCCAGGAATGAATGAATGAATGAATGAATGAATGAATGAATGAATGAATGAATGCATGTCAATTCTTGATCCATTTTATGACCACCAATTAACTTGTAACTCAGAGCTTCTGTCAGCTGAATTCAAACACTTTCTGGTACTGCAGATCCATCCCTTACCACCCTGAATAAACATCCTCCTGTTGGAATCTCAGATTTTGGCCTTTGTCAGTGAAATTCAGTAACTATAGATAATTTTCCTATTTGGTCTTCTGATTTTGCATGGAAATGGTGTTACTGTTTGCCTATTACTCCCTAGAAATTTAGTAGTACTATTATTCTATCCCCATCACATTAAATTAGCTCCTCTTCTGCTCTGTGGAGAATCATTCTGCCCGAGCCATATTCCCTATTCCATATTCTGCCAAAATACAGAAACTTCCTTTAAAAAAATGCACAGCTTTCATTTCTAGTTTGCATTAGGGGCAAGACCACGGAGAGAGGGAAGTGCCAATGGTTGAATTCATGGCTTTGTTTTGACAGGCATCATCCTGAAAGAAGGTGTACACAGGAGCTTGTGGTGGAAATGAATCCATGCAGGTGTCAGAAACCAGACACTGAGGCCAAAGCAGGCTTCTGAACAGTGTGAGGTACAAAGCTTGTTCTCCCAAAAAATGAGAAACCCTTTCTCTTTCTCACCCTACTGAGAATCCACTGCCAGAAATGTAATGAATATGCTCTTTCACCTGAGGAGGTCCCATGGATTTATTTTTCCCTAGGAAGAAGAGTCTTTGTGCTCCTCATTCCTAGTCATATGGTTAAATTAATGTGTATGTCTTTTTCTGCTTCACACTAAACTCTGCTTTCTAAACTTTGCTTTGCAAAGGAGTTGTTTTTACATCATCTTTTCACCCCATTGTCCCATGTCTGCTGCACAGCAGCCTTTCTTTGACTCTAGTGTGTTTTAAGCAAGTCTTTGATAAGCCAGAATAGCAGCTGTCAAGGGGTTCATGTTTGTCCTTCTGCAGCACAAACCAAAAGCCAGAGAAGCAGCCCAAAGGAGAATATTTGTGCTCAGCACAGAGACAAATAAAACCTCAAGAAGCAAATAGAAAAATAAGTGGCAGCACAAGAATTTCATCCAACTTTCACTGCTCTCCAGGGTGGTTACAAACCAATTGGAAAAATACAGCCATTGTCATCCCTGTTGGTGACAGATGTGTTGAGCACAAGTAATTTACAAATCTTCCGTTATTTGTACTACTTAGGGGCATTTTCTGAATTGATTTTAATTTATTCTTTTCTCTTTAAATACCTACTGGCAATAATTCACAAATAGCTTTAGATCCAGACAGCAGTAAGAGAAGGTAATTTATCACTTTTTTAAACTAACACCGTGCTTGGACTGATGGTACTGAGGAGTACATGGAGAAGTAGTGGCTTTCATTAGGCCAGATGACAAAACTGGAAAACACAGGCAAGCTCTCTGTCACACAGTCCCCTCATCACACTGAGCACTCTGTTTATTTTCATGTTCCTCCCATGTAATACCACTGTAAATCTGCAGAAATCAATAGAGTTACATTAGCACAAAATTAGGGAGCCCCAGCAGTAAATCATGCCGTGAGTTGTTGTTGATGAGCTCCAAAGCAGAGCTTTATTTCCTGCAAAGGTCAGGGTGATGGATTGCGCAACAAATTTTACCTCCTCTGCTACATGTTTATTGCTAAATGGCCTTTCGCAAAGCAGCAAAACAGGACATATCTTACCCTTCCCCACAAGCTGGAAGTTTTCTGAATTGAGTAAGATAAAAGTGAGGTCCTTCATCCTATTGGATTTGGCAACAAGACTGTGTCTGTTGCATTAAACCTGTGTGTGTCTGGGAGCATCCCTGGGAGCTGGAAGGTCACTGCCTGTGCTAGGAAAGAACTGGCATGGAACTGAACTTTCCTAACTAGTCCTAACTCCAGTCTGCAGGCAGTCATCTCCTATTTAGGAGTAGTCTATCAGATCTGGGCTCTTCTTTACCTCCTTTGAGGACAGAGCTGCCCCAGTCACTGACCAGATAAGAAGTTTGGGTGCCATTCCTCAATCATGTCCTTTCCCTGCCTCAAAGCAGAGCTATCCCTGTCTGCCAAGTGTCCCTGATGGACGGGAACACCTTCAGTTTTACATTCCTTGATAAGTTAAAGAGAATTTCAGCAAGCTGGAAGATGAGGGAGCAGGGATATGAATATTCACAACCCATTTGCTCTAAGGAGAATTTTATGGTTTTGAAGGTATTTAGCTGGTGAAACTTCGAAGAGAACCAGTGTTTGCTGAAGTCAGCAGCCAGGGACACCTGTATTTGAGGGGATGAGCAGCAAAGTTAGATCTGACAGGTTTAAAGTCCACACTGAGGACTACAATGGCCAAGCAAAAATGACCTGGGGTGACTGTATGAACATAAGGATGAAGCTTTGAGATTTCACGTCATAAATTCTCTGACCTGATGCTAACAGCAAGCATAAAAAGGGGCTGACAAACTGAAGGAGAGTAAAGGATTGGGATGAAGGCCCAGAGATACCATGAAATTCAAAAGTTCACCCCACCTGCCACATAATGTCTGCCCTTTACTCTGCATGTGGACTTTCTGTGAAACAGTGAGCCCAGGCTCCTGGACTCCATGAGGAGTGTGTGTAAGTAATAAGCCAACACCTCTGTGGTGAGGCCTGATAACATAATATTCATGTTTCTTCAGAGTGGGTGTTTTATTTTTACCTCCGAATTTCCCAATCCTTAAGGACTTTATAAGACACAGCTTGGGAGTGTTAGTCTGTGGAAATTGCCCCTGAAATCCTGACCTCAAGCCTTATGAATGTCCCAACCAAACATAAACCCCATTAATTTTTTTTGTTTTTAATTATTTTTTTCCTCAGCCACAGAAATACTCAGGAGCCCAGACCAGTAGGCCCTGGAATCCAGGCTGAAAATACAGCAAACTATTCAGACTGCTTCCTTGAAAGATCACAGGGAAGACAAAAATATTTAAATTTGCATTTTAATTATTTGTACAGCGTAAAATAACATTAACTGAAAAACAGAGGCCTGAAAAGCTGAAAAATGGCATAACTGGAGTAAGCTGTACTACACAGAGGTTTTAAAACTTTTGCAGTGGAACAGGGGCAAGCTCTGAAGGTTTCCTCTGAGGTAACAGTGCAAGTCAGCCAGCCATGGCTGGGACAGTCACCAGGAGTGAGGGAGAGTTGGGAATGAGATCTTGCTCTGACCCCTCCAACATGCCCTGTAAGTGCTCCCACTCCAGAGGTATTACTGTGTCTCATTCCTCCCTACTGCTGCTACTGCTTTCCATAAATCATTAAATATTCATTGAGGCAAGGACCTGAACCTCAGTTTCCCACATCCTGTGTGAATGCCTGAACAACAGCACTGTCAGATCAATCTCTTGCAAAATGCTCTCCTCTCTCAGCAAGTGTTTAAGTATTTATGCAGGTTAGATATGCTCTAGCAGGGAAAACTGTGAAACACCTACCCTGGGCTAGAGAGATCCCTTTGGATGTGGCTTTTCTTAAGTAAAGGAGGGACAGGAGACTCAGGATGAAGTTCCCTCCCTAATCCAGGTGTTGAGAGATAAACCCCTTATTCCACAAGGAATATTTGCAGTTAATATTAATACATTAAGTATTTGTTAAATAAAAAATACTTATTTCCACAAAGAAAATAGACTCGTTGACACCACTTTTTATCAGGGTTTTCCTCCTGGACCCAGGATTCTACATCCCCAGAGTTTTCAGTGAATGAAAACATTGCCATGAAATGTTTCTTTTTGCCATGATGATATTTTTTAGCAGACATTTTGCTGGAAACTCTTTAACAAACAACAAAACCCAGGGTTTACTGCAGTCTGGCATGCTGGTTAAATGAACAGCAAGCAGCACACACAGACAACCATCTTCTGCAGAAGCCTTCTGCAGGGAATAGAAATTCCTCTTTTATTGGGGAAGGCGCAGGGAGAGGATCCCAGTTTTTATCTGCTGGATTTCATATCTGTGCTGGGAAGAAAAGCAGGGCTTAAGAGCTAAAGCTATGTTTGCAGACAGAGTGACCAAACTCAGACTGGATGTCTCCTGAGAAACAAACCCAGTGGGAGTCAGTCCAATCCTATCAGGGATTGGGTTAAATTTCCAGCTTTGTCTGTAACGACCTCGTTTGCAAAGCTGGATGCTGCCTCCCTGACCTTTTCATAGAGTCATGGAGTGGTTTGGGTTGGAAAGGACCTTAAAAATCTTCTCATTCCACCCCCCTGCCATGGGCAGAGACACCTTCCACTATCCCAGGTTGCTCCCAGTCCCATACAACCTGGCCTTGGACTTCCAGGGATGGGGCAGTCAAAGCTTCTCTGGGAAAACTGAGCCAGGGCCTCATCACCCTCACAGGGAAGAATTTCTTCCTAATATCCAACCTAACCCTGTTCTCTGTCATTGTGAAGCCATTCCCACACAGCTGTCCCATTGCCAAAGAGTTTGTAAATTGGCTGGGAGGAAGAAAGGGAAAGGGAGGAAATGAAAAGGAGATATTAGTGACAGAAGATTTTCGTGAAAGACATTCTAGTAACACAGAGGGATGACAGGAAAGAAGAGAAACCCTTTAGCAAAGAGAGTTAAACTCTTTTATAGGTTTTCCCTCAGAAGACACTGAAAATTCAACCCATGT
Organism: Poecile atricapillus; assembly: GCF_030490865.1. NCBI lineage: Eukaryota > Metazoa > Chordata > Aves > Passeriformes > Paridae > Poecile > Poecile atricapillus. The sequence continues at coordinate 14,250,604 of NC_081289.1, forward strand.
TATGCAGCAGCACAGGGCATGTTTCAATATTTTGGCCATGTCTCAGATGGATCCACACCTGGACTCCTCACAGCAAATCGAGGAGACTCTGTTGGAACCAAGCAGACACTGCAAGAAAAATGCAGTATTACCCTTGTGGGTTGACTGTAAAGCTTGAGGTGCTTGTCTGAGGGCAGGAATGCCCTGTACTCCAGGCTAGAGTCTCAAGTCTTTACAGGAGCAAAACAGAGCCCAGACCCCAAGGTACCAGACATGCTCTTGGAGAGAACTCAGCTCATACAGCACTGTCTTGGGTTTCCTGCTTGGAGATTCAAAACCTTCACAGGGGATGCTTTGCACAGCCTCATGTTTGACATGCCTGGAGATGTGAAGGGGTGGGCACCTGTTGCATACCAGATATAGGTGTGAGAAAGCTTAAAGGTCATGGCAAAGGGGGATTTAGGGCATACTGAGGGTAACTCTGAGAAGGAGGAAGGAAGGGATGCTGAGAAGGAAACAGAAAGGTCAAGCCAGGAGACAGTAAAGGAGAGTCTGCAGTAGGGTGGGATATGGAGTAAAGTGAATTTGGGTAAAGAAAAACACTGTGAAGTGGAAGGAAAGGGCTGAGTTTGGGAACAGATTGAAAGAGAAGGGAGCAGACGAGAGGGAGCATGAAGAGCTGACATTTGTATGGTTAAATGAAGAGCCTGGGACTCAGAGAAACACCTCAAAGAGAAATCCAGGCTGTGCAAAGGGAAGATGGCAAAGTTGAAGCATACAGGGCATGGAGGTTGCAGAGAAGGGGTGGATGCTATTGTGTCAGTCATAACACGTTTATTTCCATGAGAATGTAAAAATCTCAAGAAACAGGAGTTCAGTCAGTTCTCTGCTGTAGGAAAATACCTATGAAACCTCCTGCTAAGGTGTTTGGCATATTCACCACCCAGGCATTGGTGCTAAGAGATGAATGCCTTCAGGCTGCCTTGTTCCCAGGGGAGAGGGTGCTCCAGGGTGGAGACAGAAGGAGTGATTCAGTACAAATAAATTAGATCCCTGCTTCCATTTAACCAGTGGAGAATTTGCTCCCCGTATAGGAGAGTGACATCCTAGAATAAAACAGCTACAAATCCCCCCTTCCCTGCTGTAACACAATCCATTCCATACTCACTGGGTTATCTGTTACAGCTGCTTGTTAGTGGTGGTTAGTCCTTTTATTGGCATTAACTGCCCTGTGTAAACATGACATGAGAACCAGAGGCAAGAACAAAAGACTTCCTATCCCAGCCTGAATGTAAAACTGCTGCACGTGGTCTTGCTCCCACCAGTACATGTGATAATTTTCTTGCTGATTTTAGTGGCAGCAGACTCCAGGCTTACTGAAAGTAACCTCCAGAAACAGCACCTTCAGAGAACATTTGTTTTCTCTTTTCCTCCCTGCCCTGCCCTCCCCCCCCGCCCCCCCCCAGTTGTTGCTCTTCAAGGACAAATACACAAAGTCTTTGGGAAAAAATGCTGTGACAGTGCTTCAAAAGTTCAGTCTCCAGAAGGGTGGGTAAAAAATATTTCCGGTGAGTTTCAGGCTACACATTACTTTTAGAGAAAGCTGCAGCAGTAGGTACAGCTCTCCCAGGACCCAAAGGTTGTTTGTTTATAAAATTTGTTTTAACTCTCCTTCAAAGGTGCCTTTGCTCAAAGGCTCTGAAATTTCCCTGCAGGTGGGGCAAACCTGTAATCTCAGCAGGTAGGAGGCACCTGGTTGAGTTTGTCTGCACCATGCAACCCCATGGTTTCAGGTGAGGGCACCTTGTGGCAGGAGGTTCAGAACCTCTCTTCAAACAGGCTGCAAGGGGTTGAGAGGGCAGCATTTCATTAATTCAGCACTGCAGCTTTCTGCACATTCTTTTAATACACTGCTAATAATCTGCTCACATTTTCAAATTTCACCTTGGAGGTTTTAATGCTGTCAGGCTCTACACCCACTTTTGCCACAAGAAAAAGTCATTATAGCTTTTTATGTTGAACTTGCATCCTCAGAAAGCAACAGAGTAGCTCCCCTTTCCCTCAGGAACATTCTTCCCTTCAAAACCCAGTTTCTCTGTGACTAGCATGATCAAAGGTTGCAGTGATCAAAGGTTGGATTCAATGACCATGGAAGTATTTTCCAACATAATTGATTCTGTTATTCTGTGGCTTATGATATTTTCTGTGGTTTTAATATCTAATAATCCTGTCTGATGGTAGAAATTATAGATCTTCTGGCATCAAAGAAGTTGCAAGGCAGATGGAGTCCTTGTATTCATATGGAAAACTTGACTTGTGCTCCCTCATGGCTTTTCATTTGGGAGGTTTTTGGGACACAGAAACACACCTTAGGAGAATCAATACATTCAGGGCTGGAATGAGTGGAAGGGAAGCATTTCCACATGGCAGGGTGGCTACAGCAAGGCCAAGGTGGTGGCAGAGATACACTAAGTCACATTAGATCTTAATTCTTTATATTTCATACTGCAGTGGAGAGGAATATGGGGGAAGAAGGAGGATTCACCATCCCTCTTCCCTGTAACCCCACTGCAAATCTACCCCTGCATGCAAAAGTTGCTCAGAAAAGATGAACTCATCTTTTCATGAGGCACTGCAGGAAAACGGACTATGATAGAACAAGATTTCTGCTGCATGGGACAGAGCTGCCCTTAGGCAGTGTTAACTTGGCTTACTGACATTTAAATGGCCTAAATCAAGATGACAGAGATGTTAGTGGCATGATGTGAAGAATTGTTCTGTAGAGGAATGCATTGTTCTTTAGAGCAATTTATATTCAGCACAGAGAATTAAGCATAAGTGGGTTTAACATGAGGCTCACATGTCATAATTTTCCAGCTCTTATTATCTGTGGTGTGACTAATGCAGGATTACTCTTCATCTGTGCTCATGACTAACTTATCCCTGTCCTGTATCCCGCTGCAGAGCATTGTTCCAAATTGCCACTTGGAACTTTGATTGATGCTCCATCTCCCACAAAAACAAAGTGCCCAGGAGTGTGCACAGTCTCTCTTTTCTCATCCTGGGACAGCCTTTGGGCATTTCCTGGAGAGGGAGAGACCACAGATTCCCTTACTGGGGAAATCCAGCTCAGGAGGAGCACTGCCTGCTGGCCTGCTCTTCTCCACCATTCTCTACCCTGTCAGGGATGGGATTCTGCCCCTTTGCCCTGCTCTGCTGAGCCCCCCCTGCAGGGCTGCATCCAGCCCTGGGCCCAGCACAGGAAGGACAGGGAGCTGCTGCAGCCAGGCCAGAGCAGGGACACCAAGGGCATCAGAGGGATGGAGCAGCTCTGCTGGGAGGAAAGGCTGAGGGAACAATTGGGATTGTGCAGCCTGGGGAAGAGAAGGCTTTGGGGTGACCTCATTGTGGCCTTGCAGTGCCTGAAGGGAACCCACAGGAAAGATGGAAAGAAACTCTTGACAGGGGCCTGGAGTGACAGGACAAGGCAATGGCTTCACTGTGACAGAGAGCAGGGTTTATATTGGATATTGGGAAGTAATTGTTCCCTGTGAGGGTCGTGAGGCCCTGGCTTAGGTTTCCCAGAGAAATTGTGGCTGGCCCATCCCTGGAAGTGTCCAAGATGGATGAAGTTCTGAGCAACCTGGGATAGTGGCAAGTGTCCCTGCCCATGGAACTGGCTGATCTTTAAGGTTCCTTTCCAACCCATACCATTCTGTAATTCCGTGATCATTGTTGGAAAGCTTTAGAATCCTTCAGATGAGTCTCAAGGACAGGCACATTTGCTCATGCATTTTACATTGGGTAAGAAAACAACTGATGAGACTGCCATGAATCTACAGAGTCGGACTGATTTGCTCAGTTGACCATTTTCCTTCTGCTCTGGGTGTTAGCATGCCAGAAGATTCTGCAGAAACTGTTACTAGATAGATAGCAAATATGTTATTAAGTATGGTTCTTCACTACTCTAGGACAGAAGTAGTGAATGAGTACTGGACCATTTCCACACAATTTCATGATAAAAAGGATATTTGTACATTAAAATTTTTCTTCAGTGTCAAGAGAATGGACTTAAAGTAAAGCTGGGAAAGATATATTCTGAAAAAATAATAAAATTTTTGCTTCCACTTACTTCTGGAGCACTTCTGACCAACTCAGGCGATTTTACAGGAAAAAATACTAACATTTATTCCAACACACAAATTTTGCAAAAGCCTGAATAAATTCCTAGGGAAAACTGGGGAAAAAAAGAAGAAACATTTATTCTAAGAACCAGATTTAGATTTGTGGTTTAGTCAAATGTTCATTATGCAGTTTTTTAACCCTTACCATTTCAGCAGATATTAGATATATTCATTGAACTGCTCCACTTAAAATCAGGTACATTTTAAATCCTCCTGGTAATCAGAATCCTGAGTCAGTCACTAATAAACATGTCTCCAGTGGGGTTAGCCAAATCCACTTGATTTCAGAACATTTTTCCACAGAACAATTTGTTAACACTATCACGTTTAGTGCAAAGGTGTCATGATAGAGGATAATGTATTAATTGCCATTTAATCCCTCTACTTCTTGATTAAAGTAAAAGTAGAGCCTTTAAAATTCTATCTGAAACATCAGAAAGTATTTTTTTTCCTTCCAGATGCACTAAAAGAGAGGCTTCTATTTGACCTGGAAATTTAAAGGGAGGAACAGGGAGTTATTGTTCACATTTCCATTACCTTCTGGTTTCAAAGTAAAATGGAAAATAAATAAATTATTAATTAACAACATGATTTCAGGCAAACCCAAGTAGGAGTTCCCTCTTTCTGTTTGACAATTAAATTAATTAGCCCCTTATCTGGGAAAGCTTAATTGTGTGCCTGAGTCATGTGAGACTTGATATTCATGCTGAAGGTTAAATTCACTTATCAGGGCTTGCAGTGCTGAGCTTTCTTGGGCAAAGACAAGGCAGCAGACACACAGGCAGTGTTTAATAGGGAATGTTTCTATTCCACAAACATTCTGTGTCTATCTAGTTTGTTTCCAGACAACACTGCCTACTTTATATTTTATATTTTTTAATTTGGACAGTTATTTTAAAAGAGCTGCATGGATCCTAGCATTAGAACTTCTTTTTCCATGAGTGTAAGGAAGCCAGGATCAAATCCCACTTTTACCACAGCTGTTGTGTGCTAGTAGCCAGGGCAGAGACAGGCTGATGTGTCCAGCTTTCAGGCATATATCCCATGTTGTGTGTGATCAATCCATACCTCATTTTCCCATGAAATCCTCTCTGCCTTCTTGGATTGTAGGATGTTTAGGCAGGGACTCATCTGGACTGTCTGGTTACTACCACAAACCAATATATTAAAAGTTCACTATCTTACAGCAATGTTAGGAATCAACAGATAAATTATCTGATTCCTTAACTTTATGGAAAGGCACAAATATTCAAAGTTTTAAAAGTCAAAACTACTTTAGAGGAGATGTAGGTATAAATCACAAATTTTTGTGAGAGGTAAAAAAGGTAATTATTTCAAAGAGAACTCTAAAATAAAAAATGTGACCTTCAAGAACTAAAAATGTGATTCACAAATGGGGGAATACAGGGAAGAACAATAAGAAAGCTATCAAACAGCAGTTACATCATCACATATTCCCTGAGGACTTCTTAGACTTCTTGAGGAATTTTCAGGTGATAAATTCCTGTTGTGATCCAAATCCTATAGCATGATTTATGGTCACAGAATCACAGAACTGTTCTGGTTGGAAAGGGCTTGTGGAGATCATCCAGTCCAACCCTCCTGCCAAGGCAGGTCCACCCCCATGGGTGCCATTCCTCCACCAGACACACACACCTAAATGGAAATACTGTTTTTTTCTGGCTTAAAATTTAGATGGAATTACTTTAAGTCTGCATACCTCCTATAAAATGGGGTTCTTCAGTTCTGTCAAGCCAAAAGGCTTCTGGATGAAAATAAATGACACTTTGTTCTGCATTTCCTGACATGCTGCTTACTCTACTGTTTAACCTTCTGCCTTGCCTTCAGCATCTTCCCTCCTCTGGTCAGAATCCATAGCTTTACAGGCACAGTGCTGATACCTTAAAATCCTTAAAATCCCTTTGTAGTTCCTCATAGAAGTGATGGAGTACTATGTCCTTTGTTTACTTGGTTGATTAAAAAAACTTGGTAGGTAAAAGGAAAAATCTACTCAGGCTTAAAAATTTATCTTAAAAAAAAAAGGGGAAAAAAGAAAAAGAGGGAGATTGCTCCAGTCTGGAACAAGTTTTTCATTACAGCAGCAACAAATAGCAGCATTTATTTCAGAGTTACTCAGATTTAAATGAAAATTTTGAACTCAGGCTGGGGGAATATAGGAAAATTTCCTCCATCTGATTTGTCTCGTTTGAAAATCTCAGTTAAAAACCTAATTTTGATGAGGGCAAACATAATTTTGATGAGCAAGTGTTTAGCTTTTGGCTTAAAGGATAATTTGAAAGCAAATGTGTTCACCATACTTGTATTCCCAATTCTAGGGGTGTCCTCTGTTTTGAGCTCCTGCTTCTGAAGAGGTTGTGTTGAAGCTTTGATACTCATGCTCTGCACTGCAGCAGATGCATTACAATCTCCCAGCTTTTGCACACAGCAAATCCAGGAGCACCACTGGCCTCTAAACACTGGAAATTAATGACATGACAACCTCGGGAAATAGTGCTTCAGATATACAAGTGCCTCACGGGAGGAACTCATTACTGGAATTACAGTAAATTGCCACTGAGTGAATGCTGGAGGAGCTTCCCACACTTCATAAACTCGATCTTGTCTGATATCAAGGGCTAAGTGAGTTTTGTCATGATTAAATACAAGAAACTGTGGCCATCTGAGAACACTTGGATTTCCAGGCTTCTTCTATGCACTTGGGGATAGCAGAGTACAGAGTGCATTGTAGCAGCTTTGTCCAGGTTTTGGCTATTGGTTTGTGTTAAATAAAAGTCCAGCTGCTGAGCTAGGCAAGTATATTCTAGTGAAGACTCTGCTGCTCAGATTTGAGGCTGGTTTTGTACATCTGTCAGCTGCTGGGATTTTGGGGATGTGGGGGTGCAGAAAGCCATACTATAGATATTTTATGTTTGCTCCCTTGCAGGCTCAGTGCATTTGACTAAATATACATCAAGAAAGATGCCAAGCTTGAGCAGTTGATTACTTTGCTGGATAAGACTTATATTTTCATTTTAAAAGTTATTTTTTGCCTGTCTTAATATTAACTGTCATAATAGCAAAGTTAACTGTCCTGAAAACACCCCACCCTGAGGTGTCATCTCAAAAAGCTTTTTTCAAACTGAAATTAAATCAGTCAACAATTCAGAGCCAGCAATTAAAGTGCCATAAGGACAAAAGATGCTTCATGTGTCACACCAGATTCGACAAAGTGTTTTGTGCTGGCCACAAATTCCCTTTTCACCATCGCAGTGTTTGCCTCGCTCATTATTGTGGCTCTCCTCAAAATCAAGCTCTCAGCTGTAGGTGTGAAAGTTCAGAATTGCAGTTGTCATCCAGAGAGGATAGCAAATTCCCCTTTCCTCTTGTCAATGGGTTGCTGAAGGAAAGGTGAGCACTAATGCTGGAAACATGGGCAGTGTGTACCCTCCCTTGTGCTGGCCTGTTCAGACACACATTTGATATGGATGCAGCACTGATGGAAAACAAAGGGTTCTACTAGTTTTTATGAAGATTAGTGGTGTCCATCTGTGGTATTACACTGCTTAACTGCCTGCTTTTAAAGATGTTTATAGCAGAGGAATGAACTGTAAAAAAAAGCAAATACTGCCTTAGTAAGATTTCAAGTGCTGGTGGGAAAACAGTGAGAAAATGTATTAAACAGAACATTTCCCAGCCCAGAATGTGATGGACTGGCATACCCAGGATTAAATTTATGTCCAGCTATTGCTAAACTAGCAAAATATAACCTGCACCTTTCTAGTCCCTGGCCTCCCATTTAATGTGAGCTGTTCTCAAGGCAAGGTGCAGGTTTAATGGAAGAATTAGTGGACAGGATTCTCTGCCATAGGGATGTGCAACTGCCAGGTCATGAGCTTTCTTATGAGCTTAAAAGTGAAAACATCACCCACAAATATTCAGGGATACCCAAATATTACTATATTCAGTGATCATTGTTAACGTTGTCCTGTTAACAAGTTTCTGCTCATGACTGGAAGACCCAAGCAACACTGTGTCCTTGAAAACAATTTTTTTCATCCTACTCTCTTTGCCATCAAGAAAACATGAGTTTTAGTCTGCACTGTCATATTACAAATGCCTCTAAACCAGAGGTCTGCAGGAAATGCTACATTTTGGTTCAGCATCTTAATGCCTGGTGCTTTAGCTCAGCAGAGGGAAGGAGGATATGAGGGGGCCAAAATCCTTCCCAGCTCACTCAGCTCTGAGTGAGAGCTTTTGTGTGCATTCTTCACATTGTGAACCACTGCATCACACTGGGGACTTTGGAGGAATTTCTAGCAGCATGGACAGACAGTGGCTGTGATCCAGCTGCCTTCATTTGGCCACAAAATTAAATTTCTGGTCTTAAAACATTTAAGAATGTCACTTACTCATCTTTCTAATAAAGGTATTCAGATGTGCATGTGACACCAGAGAAGCAGTTCACTTGCTGAAGGACACACCCTTTCCAAAAGATTCTCAAAATCCAAGGGCAGCAGGATGAAAGATGTTGAGGAAAGACTGTCCTTATGGGGATTGTATCTTCTGTGCACTTGTATGGCTCAAAGCTTGTGCCTGTTGGAAATGACACCTCTCTGCAGAAGCAGTTTAAACACATACTCAGCCCTGGGTAGCTGCACCCTGGCGGCAGTGTTTCTTAGTTTGGGAACAATATCTAGATCTGATTAAAGATACAAGCAGAACCACATTTATTCTTCCCCAGCATCTGTTTTCTTTCTAATCTGCCTCCAAAGGGATTGCTAACAATCCCTTTGGAGGCAGATAAGATCTATTTCTGTTCTACAGTGAAAAGCTCAAGTAGAAATGCAACCAATTGTTGAGAAGGAAGTTTAGGCTCACATCTGCATTAAGAAAGGGCATGCAATTAGAAAGATCATTTGTTATTTTAGTCAGTTTGTATGATGGGTAGACAAGGTAATGAATTAAAATCAATCTGTGAATGGAAATAGAAGAGGGAAAGACTTCCATCCTATGATAAATTCTTTGGTTTGTTTAAGTTTGGTTTTGCTGGGAAGAAGAGGTTTGCAGCTGAACAGTTCTTCCCCAGAAATTTTTCTGGAAGAAAACTCTGGTGATTCTGATCAGACAAAAAATTTTATTGTTCTTTCCCTCTCATTTCCATAGGTAGATTTTCCCATGCTAGAGTCCCATTGTGGGACTACTACAAGTCTGTAAGCCCACATTAACAGAGATCCCCCTGCAGAGCTGTATCCAGCCCTGGGCCCAGCACAGGAAGGACAGGGAGCTGTTGCAGCCAGGCCAGAGCAGGGACACCAAGGGCATCAGAGGGATGGAGCAGCTCTGCTGGGAGGAAAGGCTGAGGGAACAATTGGGATTGTGCAGCCTGGGGAAGAGAAGGCTTTGGGGTGACCTCATTGTGGCCTTGCAGTGCCTGAAGGGAACCCACAGGAAAGATGGAGAGAGACTCTTGACAAGGGCCTGGAGTGACAGGACAAGGGGAAATGGCTTCACACTGACAGAGAGCAGGGTTTATATTGGATATTGGGAAGAAATTGTTCCCTGTGAGGGTGGTGAGGCCCTGGCACAGGTTTCCCAGAGCAGCTGTGTCTGCCCCATCCCTGGAAGTGTTCCAGGCCAGGCTGGATGGGCCTGTGAGCAACCTGGGAGAATGAAAGGTGTCCTTGCCCATGTCAGGGGTTTGGAAATGGCTGATCTTTAAGGCCTTTTCCAACCCAAACCATTCTGTAATTCTGTAATTCTTTGATCTTGCCATATCCTCAGTGGCTCAGGCTTCATCACCTTGGATGCAGCAGCATGGCAGTTCCTGGTGTTTGAGGCAATTTACTGCAGCTCTGACTCAGGGGTAATGAAATGGGGACAGCAGAACTACCTGACTTTGGGAGGAGCAGGAAATGGATTATTTTGACATGTATGAATCCCTATTCGAGCAGTTCCTCTGGTTGTGACTAGCACAAAAGGCAATGGAATCAGGCTAAGTCAATTTGTATAAGGTGCTGGCAAATGTGGGAGATGAAGCACATCCATTTCATCAGGCTGGGTGAAGAGGTGTCCTGTGAACACTGTTAGTGGACACTGTAGTGTTGACAGCACTACCTTCCCAGTGACACAAACCCATCTCCTAATCACTCATGCTCTCTAAGAGATCAATTACACTTTTCTCAAGTGTTGTAGGACCATTAACCTTAGCTTACTGCTCAAATTCAGTGTGGTTAATTGTAGCCTAAGTATCTACACTTTCATCTTACAATGGCAATGGAATATGGGGATCTGTACTCCTTCATACCCTGAAGTGGTGCACAGGGGTGTTGTGTGCTGCTAAATGGCTGCCATGTCCTGCCCTGGGAGCTTTCCACAGAGGGAGATGCTGGAATTTATAAAGACAGCTGTTTTTCTGTGTATATTCAGTGTCAGTGGAAGTGAATAGGGATACAAGCAACAAATAAACATGGGCTGGAAGGTATAAAACATTTCAAAGCAGTAGAAACATAAACATTCTTTTTGTAGACCAGTCATCAGGAATATAAAATAACCTCTATATCAAAGTCTACCTTTTTATAACCTCACTGATCAAGACTTTGAATTGCAGTTTGCTGAAGAAATTGAGACTGGCCCTTTCAACTGATTTCCCCTTCAGCTGACATGTCTTTGGTCTCTTTTATTTGGTGCCTCTCATATACATTTGCAGTCATCTGATATTGCTGTTCCTAGATAGTAACAGTGCTTGTTGTCTAAAGCACTCAGTGTTGTCCTCCTCAGTGTTGCGCAGAACCAGAGCCTTAATTTTTACCATGAGCTACAGTACTGATGATATTTTGTTTATTTTACCCTTCAGAAACAATTCTGCCCAGAACCAGAAGCTGTGTCTTGGTACAAAGTGACCTGGGCATCCAATGGGCTTTGATTATCGCCAGGAGTCTGGACAAGCTTCAATGGAAAACAAGAAGGAAAAGGGATTGGCATGTCACTCCAGTCCTGTAACACAGGGAACACATGGGCTGCCATGGCTTTGGCAGGTTTCACTGCTCTTGCTACAGACTGCTGGGCTTTACTCATCCTTTGTGAATCACTGTTTGCTGTACACAAATTTCACAGCACTTACAGCAAACAAAATGGAGTGAATCACCTGGTTCTGATGTATTTGTTGATATTCAGATTCTGTAAGAGTCACTTACTGGATTCGGGAAGAGGATCTGATGAATCTTGCTTCACTCTACTCACCCAAAGTGCTCTAAAGATTTCATAGCCCCTTCAATGCTGCTGGTCCCCTGCAAGCCTTCTCTACCCAGAGCATACTCCTCCCAAGTGAAATTCTATCAACACTTCCTAGATTTTTTTCTTGACTCTTGACTTTCTTTTTTCTTGACTCACCATGTGCCAGGATCCCTTCCTCCCCTTTCAGTCATTTGGACTGCCAAATGTTCACTTATCTTGTGTGTTTCCCTCCTCATCCCAGTCCTACTCTGCTGCTGCTGCTGCAGAGTAGAAAGATCTTGAGGCAGCAAAATGAGATGGTGCATTTTGTGGGATGTGCTGGAAAGAAGGGCTCTGAGTAAGTTCTGAATCATGAGAAATTTGAGATTCAGAAGCCATTTCCCTCAGAGGAAGCATTTGAGCTCTGTGAGTTTAGGCCAGAAGAGGAACTAATCTGTGTTTCCTAAACTTTATGGTGACCTGTGCAGGGAGGTGCATGATTTTTCCTGGTCCAGGTGGTATGGAGAGAGAAGGCAGGTAGGACTGATATAACTCTGAGGCAATGCCTGGGCAACATTCAGGTAGAGGGTGGGAGGTGCTTCGTCCCTGATTTTGTTTCCACTGCCCCCCCACCCTGGTTCTGATTTTGCTCTTCGTAGTGAAAACCTTGGGCATTTCCACTGGTGATGCTGGGTGATGAAATTTAGGCACAACCATGAGTAGCAAGCCAAGCTTTTGGCCATTTTGCACGTACAGCCTAAGAAATCGAGCTCATGATGCAGGACATGGGTTAGCCAGTGATAAACTAAGTTTCCACAGCACTGGCTATTCCAGAACCCTCACAGCAGTAGAGGCATAATTTCTCTGTCACTGCAAGAAAGCCAGAGCCTAAAACTAGGAACCTTTACATGTTTATTTTTCTGCCACTGCTCTGAAAGTCAAAAGTTGAAAACATAACATTTTTCCAGGCTGAAGTATCTCTTTCCAATTTCTAACAGTATTTCCTCCCTCTCCCTAAGTCTAATCAAGGGGTAAACCTCTAAAAGTATTCAGATGCAATACAGTCTAATCATCATTACTGTGTTAAAAAGTCGATAGCATGGAAGCCTTTTGAGTAGCCAGCTTGGTAGTATTTATTGGAATTGAAGAGCTTACTGTAATTATCGTGTCCAGTAACTGCCTGGATTGATGTGTGAGGGGGGGAAAGAAAGGAAGCTGGAAGCATGTCTTGTCAAGATCAATGAATGGATGGATGGGCAGATATGAGTGGATAAATGTATTATTCCAGGCAGTTTTATGTTTTCCCAGCCGGCTCTCCCTGTTCTTCTGACATGTCTTGCAACAGATCTGACAAACGTTAGGCCTTCTCAAATCTATGGATTGAGATCATGATGTGATTTTGTCCAGTCTTCGTTACTATCCTTTTTCAGTGCCTATATACTTCCAGAAACCCAAGTTTTCCATTAAATTGTTTTGTTGTTGTTGTTGTTGTTGTTGTTCTTGTTGTCTGTTTGTTGGTTTTGGGTTTCTTGCTAAGAAAATGATGCCTTAACAGGTGAGCTCCTTGCATACAAATTAAAATCACTGGAGAAAGCACATTTTACATGACTTTGGAAGCTTGTAGTCACAGAACAGTTACAGCAGATTCCCAGCAATAGACTTTTCTCTCTTGGAAGTTCATAATCTTGCCCAGGGTCTCTTCCCATCTATCCCCCTGGGCTGGATCTATCCTTTTCGCCCTTCCTATGGTACAAATTTCTTTCTTGGTCTCTGTTGGAAACCATAGGAAAACCTGAAATGTCCTAGCTTTTTGGGTCTTCATCACAGTCTAAGCCAGTTATCCTCTCTTATCCTATTATTTCTAGCCAGGAGATTTTTTCCTTTTTTCCTGAGAGAAGGAAAATAAAAATTATTATTTTAATTAGTCTTTTCCTAAGGTAACTTTGCTGCCTTGAGGTTGAGGACAAATTAATTTTCAGGATGGAGTCACATTATTTGGTGAACTTGCCACTTCTAATATAGTACTTCTGAAGTGTAAAATGGATTTTAAACTCATGGAAAGTCCAGCAATGGAACTGGACTTTCCAACCATGGAAATGTCCCGTATAGGTTCATGCAAATATTTGATTCTTCTGATACAGATCTGCATTCCCTCAGTCTGTGAGAGAATGGAAATGGGATTTTGATATTTATAGGTGCAAATCATTGTGAAATTAGACATGGGGTTTTTTTTTTATTTTTGGTTTTTAATCTGGGATTTTTCACTGAGCTATTGAATGTTTATTTCATATTCTTTATGATTTATACAGGGCTTCCCCATCTGCCTTTCCCTTATTCCCTGAGATCCTCCCCATCATCTGTCTAAAGGGAGCCTGGCTGCCACAGCAGTCTCTGATGAGATTAGTCACAATAATGCTGCAGAGCTAAGCTCTTTACACTCAAGCCTGGGAGATCTGGCAATGTTATCCAAAGAGCAAAAAGGCTAAAGCAATGTTTGGCCTGTGTTGTTTCATTCAAATGACGGCTTGAGGGGGCGGTGGGCAGATGTGGTTTTACCACCTGGAACCACTTTCCCAGAATGGCTGGGATGAACTTTAAATATTACCCAGTTCCAACCCCCTGCTCGAAGTCCCATGCAGCCTGGCCTGGGACACTTCCAGGGATGGGGCAGCCACAGCTTCTCTGGACAACCTGTGCCAGGGTGTCACCACTCTCACAAGAAAGAATTTCTTCCTGATATCCAGTCTAAACCTCCTCTCTGTCAGTTTTAAGCCATTCTCTTTTCTTCTGTCGCTCCAGGCCCTTGTAAATAGTTCCTCTTCATGTTTCCTCTCCTAGTAAACCAGTAGACATTTTCTGCAGTTGCCATCTTCACCACTTTTTTTTGTGTCATCCCACAGTGATTCTGTGAGTTTCCCTGTGAATAAAAGTGTGTTATTTTGGCTGTGACTGGATAAACATTATATGCCATATTTTGTAATCCTCTCTATGGTAGGATGCCCTGGTATGACTTCCAATGGCTTCACACTGACCAAGAGCAGGTTTAGACTGAAAATTATGAAGCAATCCTGGCTAGCAAAAGGTAACACTTTTAGGCAAATAAGCCTGTTTGAGATCATATTTTGACATATAAAATCTACTTGGGAAAGTCACAGAAAAAAAATGTAACATGGCAAAATACTCCAAAGTACAATTTAAGTTTAGGCCACTGAACCTTGCACCCCTGCTCTCTATGGACAAGAAAGCTCAAATGAAGAGCCTGTGTGAAAGGATTTTTCCTGTTTCCACATCCACCTTTGCACATATGCATCGTACAAGCAGATCCCTAAAGGCCAGCCCTGCATTTAAAGAATGCGCTTAACATGAATTGCTTCTGGCAGGGAAGCCATTCCCAGCTTTACCTTGAACAGGTAATATTCTAAAATCACCTTCATCTAAGCCTTAAAAATACACAGAGGAGGTTTGAGAAAAATATACAACATTTCACTGTGGTTATTCTCATTTTGGGGTGCATTGGGTTCACAGGGCACAGCTTTCGTAGCAGGGGTGACAAGCTGCTGGAAGCTTCCCCCATGTCCAACAGAGCCTATTCCAGGTGGCTCCAGGAAGGACCTGCCACTGGCCAAGGCTGAGCCCATCAGGGATAGCATCAGCACCTCTGGGATAACAGATTTGAGAAGGGGAAAAACCCCACAATTGCACAATGGTAGCTGGAGACAGAAGTTCCAATAAATATTTAGGAAAATACCTGTCTCCAAGGATCTGAGGTATCTGAACTGTGTCAATCTTTGATGCACTGAGATAAAGATAAATCTTTAGAATTAACCATCAGATTTCTGTCCTCACTTTTCTGTTTCACTGAGTCTTGTCTAAGACACCATTACTGAAGCCTGTTCTCCTGTAATTTGCACTGTCTTTTTATCTACATAAAGATGGTGAATGCTTGTGTTCACCCATGCAGGGTCTTCCGTGTCCAGCAGGTTCTTGCAGCTCAGGAAAATAAAATACTGTTGTACTGTGGAACCTTTGGAGAGTTTAACTGCTGTTTTGATATGCACTTCCAGCTGTCTATCCTGAATTTCTGCTCTTGCTTCACCCATAGTAAAAGCAGCACAGGAAAACACTCTCTTTCCTTAACTTCTCAGGTTTGTACTCCAAGATCATCAGCTTCGACTTCTCAGCTAGGTCAGTTTTTTCTAGGTACACACTGCTGCCTGCTATTTCTGTTGCACGGACAAACATAGGCACGAAAATCTCCATTTACACAGGTCAAAACTCCAGCACAGCTCAGCAAAAACACTGCAGAGCCTAAATGAATGGCATTGGGTTGGGAAAGGTAATTTTGACTTCAAGTGACTTGAGTTTTCTCTGCATTTGGAAATATGAAATGATCCCTTGGACTTAGCTGAAATAGTTTGCATGGGGGTTTTTGTTGGGTTTTGTTTTCAAGTCGAACCAAAAAATTCCTTATGGATGCTTCACAGGTATGCAGCAGGATAGCACAATGATGATCTGTAATAACTAAGATTCTGACACAAGAAGATGAAAGGCACATTTTAGCTATGATGTTTTCATATCCCTTTCTTTTTCCTGTTGTTTGTTTTCAATGCATGAACTTTTTTTTGGGAGGGGATGTTGAAATATTGGCATCTCTTGCCTAATTTGATTTACAACAGAGCATTGCATTTACTCTACATGGTATGAGAAATGCTGCTTTCTTTGAAAACTTTGTCAAGCTCTCTGGAAAATGATGATGCTTTCTATCTTTTAGTACTGCTCACTTGCCTGCTGCTGGAGGCTACTCCTTGAGGGTGTATCTGAACTTCCTGACCCATTTTTTCACTCTTCTGGCATCCTCAGTGAGGAACAAATCCATCAGAAGCCACAGTTTTGCACTGCACCAAGAGCTTGAATCTGGCTCCACTGATCCCTTCTGCCACAGCCCCAAGGCAGAAGAGCAGGAAAAGGGATTTCTGTAAAATTCTTCAGGTCTTGGAACGGGAACCATCATCTTGAAGTGTCCATCCCTGTTTATTGTCTAAGAGAGATTCAGAGCTTCAGAGGGAAAGGAAGGCTGTGCTTGTATTTATGAAGCTTCAGTTGTTATTTTGAAGACATTCAGTGGCCCATGGAAAATGCCACTTAGCTCCAAAAAATAGGAAATTTCAAAATTCTTCCTTCATAAAATTTGGGTTTAAACTCAGTGTGGGCCTGATCAAGTTGAAAGCTCTTGATTTGCCTTTATTGAAATTATTAAAAGCACATAGATGGAATGAGAAATAAAACTGATATTTTTAATTGAACTAAATCTACTCATGGATATCTTGTGTATTCCTTGTTGTGATACCAGGTTCCCCATTTGAAGGTTGCTTCTGTTTTTGTCACAACATAAGGTCTATTGGACTAACCTGCTGAAAACTCAAGCTCTTAATTCCACAGCAACACGTGCCCAAAAGCCAGGCTATTGCTTGCACACAATGTGATGAAAGTGGATGGAGAGAACAGATAGGAAAGGTACAATGCCAATAAAATGTTCCGTTTCAATGCTGCACTGAGGGGACATTCTCTGCCCCTCCTGTGGAAAAACCACAGGAAAATCCTGAGCTGTTTAGGAATCTGAGGTTGGTCATGTTTTAGCTGACTCCGTAGATTGCCTTTAGGACTATGTCCACCACATCAGTAAGGGCCAGCTGTCTTCTGGACTTCTCTGTTTGCTTATTCCTGAGTTATTTGAATCGCTGTGCTCATATTGCTGAGAGCCCCACAACAGGAGATAACCTGCCACAGATCAGCTGCCAAGTGGGCTTTTTTTCCCTATTTTTCTGCTGCTTCATTGTAAGATGCAGACAATGGAAAAATGTACTGGTTCATCTTGGCAGTGGGCAGTGCTGCATTGCCATCTGCTGCAAAGCCAAAGGCGTTCCAGCATGGAAGATAGAGTTATAGGAGGGGGCTGGAGTTATACTCAAGAGGGGCTTTGAAGGAAAGGAGGGCAGTGGTGGGGCCAGCAAGCTTTGGATCACTCGTTCTTGCTAAATATCCAGAGTAAATGCAATATTCCTCATGTCACAGGAGATCCCTCTGGTGTATAATTGCATCCAGGACACCTCTGCTAACAGGGAGCACCATTTTCCCCCAGCAGGGACAGAAAGCTGGGAGTTCCTGCCACAGCTGGGAACTATCTAGGAGCAAAAAAGAACAGCACAGCAGGGGAAGCATTATGAAAGGACATGGGAAAGCTTTCTTTCCTTTAGTTATCAAAGCTGGACGGAGCCAGAGTTCATGCTCCATTGGGAACAAATGGTACTGTTGCTCCCTCTCAACCTTCCAGCTGTGTTGCTGAGTGTCAAACTGGAGATTTTTATATTTTTCTACTGGCTCAGGATCAGGGCCACCTGAATTACATAACACATGAGCATGCAAACTCTTGCTTCACAGAGACTACTGTCTACATGGGAAAGGCAAGATAAAAGATGGGAAGGGGATGAAAATTGTGTGGACCAAGCTAACGCTGCTGCTGAGGGTCACAAGTGAGAAACACGTTTCTGGGACTAGAATCCAGCATCTAGAACTTTATCCAGGTTTTAGGATTTATTCTGTGGATGAGAAAGAAAATTACCTTGGCCAGAGTTTGTCACCGATCCTTTTTAATACCAGTTTTTCTCTGCTTCTTGCAATGTGTTTGAATTTTATGGACTCATAGAATGACTGAGGTTGGGAGGGACTTTAAAGATCCATGGGCAGGGACACCTTCCACTAGACCAGGTTGCTCAGAGCCCCATCCAGCCTGGCCCATCCCTGGAACACTTGTAGGGATGGGGCAGCCACAGCTGCTCTGGGCAACCTGTGCCAGGGCCTCACCACCATCACAGAATTTTTTTCCTCGTATCCAGTCTAACCCTACTCCTGTCAGTGTGAAGCCATTCCCTTTCACCCTGTCACTCCAGGCCCTTGTAAATAGTCTCTCTTAATTTTCTTTTTCCTTTTAAGAAAGGAAATTAATAACAAAACACAAAATAACTCTCAGAGCTCATGCCCCCAGCAAGTGGTGGGTGTATGTGTTTATTTGCTTTTATTGAAATATTTTCATACGTCAAAGTGCCTCAGGCATAAAAAGGTATATAAACCAGAGCATAAATTCACCTTTTAAGCTTACACAATATCTTAAGGAGTGTCATTTGACAGAACTATAGATCTGAATAATCTCCTTTCCGCTGTGTGCTGCAGAATGGAGCTGTGATAGATGCAGGAGCCACTGCCAAGGAACCTGCAAAAAAAAAAAAAAAAAGCAAGCGGAACAAGAACAGATCACCACAAGAAGGCATAAACCAAAAACCCAGGCAAAAAATAAATTCACATGCACTGTTCAAAAGGTATCTGAAGCCATCTTTCACAGTTTGGTTTTTACTTTCAAAAGCAGCAACATTTAGGCACCATCTTGCTGATTTCAGCCCATTTTCCAGCTTCACATATTATCTGAAAACAAGAAAATATTTTTCTATCCTTTTTTTGTTTTAGAAAACAGGAAGTTGGTCATGCTGGCTCAGATCAATAAACTGTCAGAAGAGACCTCCTGCCTTTATTCCTGGATTGTGCTTGATGCAAAGCTCCTCCTTGACTTACTTTCCCAGCCAGATATGTAATGATGCCGGTAAGACACACACATTACTTGCAGAACCCCGTGGGCAATCAAGGCACATCATAAAACAGAAGTTGGATTGTCAGGATGTCAGATGTTAAAGCTACAGCTGCAAGTGAGACAGAGCCCCAGCCAGACCTTCCTGAACACAGGAGCATTATTCCACTGATGAGACGCACTGCAGAATTTCCCATGGCTCAGCTGTCTGTGATGGGTAAAAATTATTCTTGTGCAGACAACACACACAAGGTTTATGAATCACTTGAATGTCCTTTAAATCCTCAAAGCAGGGATTAAGTAGGACTTAAGAGGAACATATGACTTGTGCTTGTCCTGAATACAGTGGTGACTTTCATATAGTGCGGGGAAATAGTTCCTTTGATTGTTCTGTTTACTCAGCACTAATGTCACTGGATGCCTTTGTTTCACCAGCTAGAATGAAAGAGCAGCCTGGTCTGCTCCTACAGCTCTTCCACAAACAGAATTCCACAGCAAATGGGCTCTCCAACCCCTGCTGTGCCAGCTCCTAACAGTGCTCTGATTAATTTAATGCTCCGAGTTAAAATTCCTAGATCCTCCCTGTGGCTGGCTGAGTAGATGGAGTTCTTTGCCCTGGTGAGCTGGCTGGCAAAGTGAATCTTTGTACAAGTGAATTTGATTTCTGTACCACTTCCTCCGTAATGAGGAGGATTCTCCTTTATCTCCTTCTGTTGATTGTTTTCTCCGATTTTGCAGCACAGAGGTCAGAGTTCTGCTCTACACTCTGATTTTCCAGCTGGTAGCAATCCAATGAGATACGCACAGTCACAGATGCCTGTGTGTTAGAAGGGTGATCATTCTTTTAACAAGGTTAACTCTAAAAGTTCACAGATGGGGATAATCTGAAACTACTCATGACTTCTGATAAATATAATAAATTCCAGAAACCAATTAAAGAAGGCTTTGGTTTATGTTGAAATACATTATTTTTACACATTTTCTTTTTTTTTTTTTTCCCTATGCCACTCACCATCTTTAGCTACTATATTTAATGCATTTTCAATCTCTGCCTTTTCCCCAAAACACAAGATGCCTAAACACAGAAATAGTGTTCCAGATGAAGGTATCATCTGATACTGCTTCTTAATTATTATATTTCTAGCTCTTTTTATCAATCAAACAAAACATCATAATTGCTTTTCTACTGCTCTGCTGTTGTGGGAAATTGGCTTCATTGAACCACATACAGTGACCTCAGGCGGCTCTAGGTAAAATTTTCATAAGGGAACCTGAAATTCACCTATAGTTTGGGAATTCTAAATGAATCCATATTCATTCACAGGAGAAAAGGGATGGACTTGCCATGTGTAAAACATGCCACGACACTGGAGGCCTGGGTGCTTGGGTATTACCTATCCTTGCAGGTAGGTGAGATTCCTTTAATTCACCCAGGCCATGGCGATTTCCATAGGTAAAATGTTGGCTTGTGAGGCAAGCACCAGCTCTTGTTTCTAAACTGTAAAACAGTTCATGTTTTTAAGAACAACTGTTGTGACTTCCTCGGGAGGCAAAGAGTTACTTTTTAGATAAGCATTGTCCCACCCCAAACCCCTTGTGAAGGATGGCCCAGGAGTTCTGATTAGGTTTGAGTCCCTGGGGGGTTTCTCTCTTGCTGTGTTTCTAGTGGTCCCTAACCCTGAACTCCACCCTCAAGGGTGGAGACCCTCAAGAGTTCTGTCCCTCAAAAACCCCTGCTGTGCCTCTGTTCGGGGCTCTCTGTTCTGGATCTGAGTTTGTTCTCATGGTGAATAAATGGTTTCATGAACTGAGAGCCCGTCTTGTTGGTGTTCCATGCTGGTCCCCAGAACCCTGTGGCTTCCCTGGACAAGATCCTGAGGTTGCAGACTGCAACAAATGATGGAGAATGCGGGCATCCAGTGAAGCACCAGAACAGCAGGACCAGCTCCATGGACACTCCATAAGTCCCTGGCTGATGGCTTGAGAGTTGGTGAGACCCCCGCCTTAGAAAGGAGGACTCAAGAGACCTGGCAGGAGGGCCACGTTGAGAGTGCCTCGGGCATGGGGGAAAAGGGCTTACAGAGGTGGGGGGGGCCAAGAGACCAGATACCAGGACAAACATCGAACATCACCCAATGAGACGTATTATGGATGGTTTTGGTTTTTTTTGGGAAGGACCTTTATGGATGATATTAACATTATGGACAATTATGGATGATTATGGACAGTATGGCCCTTCCTGTGAACTGCTTTTTGTCTTCTGTGAAGTTCCTAAATTTTTTTTGGTGTATACCTCCCTATATCTTCCCCTCTCCTCTGTTCCTAAGGGCAGGACAAAGGGTGAAAAATGCCAAGATAGCTCGGGGCTGCTGCCAACGCCCCGTCACCCCTGTGTCTCTCTGCCATCCCACCCCTTGTTTTCCTGAAGGCAGGCAAGGGACGGAGAACATCCAGAGTGATGCGGGTCTGCTGCCATCTGCCCGCTGTCCTGTGTCCTCCTTTACCCCCTGTCTTTCCATATTCCCTGTTCCTGGTCCGGGAAAGTCCGTCCCAGACCACCCCCCCCTTCCCAAGATGGTGCCAGCCACATGGTCTGGGAATCCCAAAGATTATGATTAGGACAGGCTCTGAATCAAAATGATCAAACATGGGTCACCTTGAGGTTTCAGGCAGACAGCAAACTTCCTCCACAAGCAGGTTTTGCTGGCTCCTGCCACACATCCCAGAGGCTGAGATCTCTGCCAAGGGTTCTGTTGCTTTGAGGATGTGGCTTTGACACTGATTACTTGCTCCAGAGCACATATCAGAGTGTAGGAAGCAGATATTTGGTAAGACTGGGCAAGAACAGTGGTCTGATACTCTGGCTCAGATTTGGAGCATCCCAGTGTGCGTCTTCACCTCTTACACACACTGTTGTTAGCAGAATATTTGGAAGTAGCTTGCTGGCAAGGTGTTTTGCCCTGTGCTGTTACATTGGCCCTACAACATCCATCTTTCCACACTCACTGCCTGTCCTTGTTGAAAGGCTCTTCCTGGCATGCCTCACACTATCAATGTATTTCTCTGCTACACAGTATAATGGAATCATTATCCCGTGATCAGTCCTTAGACACTGCTGAAGTCAGAAAATACTGCTGTAAGTGTTGAATATTAACTCTCTGACTGTTGCCTTAAGGCAATTGGACACAAGAGGTAATGCAGCTGAATGTCCTTTCTCTTTTCCTCCATAATGCACAAAGATTTGAAGAGTGGAGCATAATGGGACAAAAGCTTTAGAAATTCTAAAGGCAAGCAATTTGTAAATAAATCAGCAACTTGCCACATAGGGAGAGATTTGTCTGAAGTGTAATGGCCCTACTGCAATGTGCTCACTAAGCACTCAGTGGCTTTTTAAACACCATGAGACTTGATTTTGAGGCTTCTAGTGAAAATAAATCATAAAAAGAGATGCTCAAAACTCAAGAGCTACAATCTAACAAGCACTTAAGGAATACAACCAACAGGAAGCAGACCATTAGTTCCTGCCACAGCCAGCACAGAGGAGGCTCCAGAAAGGGAATAGGTCACAAACTTCTTGAGTCCAGAACAGACCCTGGCCCAGAGATAAAGTAGGACAAGACACAAAAAAGCAAGACTGAAAAGCTGGAACAGCAGCAGTGCCCAAGGCACAAAAAAGATGGGACACTGATGGCCTGGTAGTGTCTGATGGGTGCCTCACTGCCTTCATTTTGGGTAAAACTTAGAATTATTCTGAAGCACTTAAAATCACCTGAGGACAAGGCTTCAAAGCATCTGGGTCTTTTACTTTAATATGCAGTAGCCGCTGGTGTTTTTGTTTACTCCAGTTATTTCTTTTTCAGTAAATAATTGCTTCTGCTTCACTTGAGCTGTCTCTCCAGCAGACAAGAAGCATTCTGGGCAGGCAGGTCAGCAAGAACCCTGCTCCTGAAAGAGGACATGCAACTGTAACTCTAAATTTGGGCTCTAAGACAAGTGTATGTTTGAAACACACCCTGTAAAGCATTTTTGCCTCTCCTGCATGCTGAAAATAATGCAAGAGGAAGCCCTGCCATCAAAGCACCTCTGCAAAGCAACCTGCACTGGGAATTTTCATCAGAGAAAGACAGCAGTAGTAGGCAGCATTTCCAGCCCTCTGCCACAGACACGTCAACTATCTGCTCAGTATTTTCTGCTCTTGTGGGGTTCTTCCAGGCTTTCTACAGGCTTAGAGCTGGGGCTGAAGATCCTGAGTCCCTTCAAGAGATAAGGACCCCCTTATTGCCAGGCTTTTGATTGCCCTCATATCTTTTACATTACCCCATTTCCCACTGGTGTGGCGCTGCTGCACAAACACCCTGGTACTGATGTTTTCTGGTTTGGTCTCTGCTCAGCCTGTGTCATGACATTTCTCCCAGCTCTGCAGCTACCTCTAGCCTTCCTTTAGCACTGTCCTGTCACTGTAGCTGCCACCTATGATCCCTGCCAGGCTGCAGCTGCTTCCCTTTGGCCTTACCTGTGCTGCTGCTCTCTGTCTATCTTTGTATCTGCTCCACTTTGAGAGGCAGATGTGAATGACCTTCTGTTTTCTCCATTTCTTTATTGTGAGTGTCTTGTTTACCATAAATGATTCTAAAGCCTGACTGCTGGACTGCAGCCCACCCTCCTCCACACATTTCCTTCAGTGGATGCATTGGTCATTCCCTGTTTAGTCCTAGGGAAAAAACTTTGCTGGGTCCCAGCTTAGCCAGGTAAGGATCGCTTTCCTGGCTGCTTTGTTTTCACTATCAGTCCCAGCACTGTTTATGCTGCTAACTTTGTTTGCTCTTGCTCTTCTTCATTTTTGACACCCATGGCAAGACATCTGGTGCTCAAATCTGGCCTGTGAAGTGCTGAATGGCACAAATTCTGCTGCAGAGTGCTACGAGCCGTGTCAAAGCAGGGCATGCAAGGCCCCTCAGACTGTGAGAAGGCAACACTCCACTCCTGATCAGCTGTTGACTGTGTTTCCTCCAGAGCCAGCTCCCAGAAAGCTGACCATCCTGTCCTTAAAAATGGCCATTTGCAAAGGTGTCTTGGAATGGCAGGAAGATTCCAACTGATCAGTATTTACCCTGACATGCTCTGAAGTGCACAGTGGTGCCTGGCCAGTAGAATAGTCTGGCTCAAATAAAGCACCCTCTATCCCTAGGTATGAAGTTATTAATTTCCTCATGGCAGCTCTTTTATCCTCAGGAATTACTGCTAGTCCTGCTTTAAATAAAATCCCATCTTGCACATGTGCACACACACAGAGACACAAACACTCAAACCTTTGTCTGGTAACAAGACAGGCAGTGCCAGTGCTCCTTCTTCCTCCCAGCAGAGCTGCACACTCTGGACACAAAGCAGTTCCGTGCCTTTATCGACACACCCGGACAGCTTCCAGGAGCACTCAGCATTTCCTCAGCATGCTCTCCTTGTGCTGCAGCTCACACTGCATCTTCATGCTGTGCCCCAAAGTGACACGCTGGCATCGTCCCAACCCCTGTGCAGGAGCAGCAGCATCTTGTTTTTCTGGCTCCATCCCGGTAGTGTCAGGGCTCCACCAGGAAGTGCTCCAGGTGCTGACTTTGCAGCAAGGTCCAAGCTTTCTGTGGCTCTGTCTGTTCCAGGGGTTTATAGCAACTTGGGACTGGTTCCCTGCACTGGATTGCCTTTATCCTATCACATAGGGCCCTGACTGCTGCCAAATCTTGTCTCTGTGTGATAACTTCATCAATAATTCTTGTGTCCTGAGAAGCAGGAGGACAAAAAGAAGAATCTAGTAGTTTATCTTCTTTATGAACCACAAGAAATCCTTCACTACTTCTGTTCTGGACATTTCCTTCATGGCTCTAAGGTTTTTGAGGTATAACTGGAAACACTGAAGAATTCATAGATGTCACTGTTCTCTGAAAGCTGCAGCTTGTCTGTATTCAGTCTAATATGTTCTGAGGGTCTGGAATCATGACTGTGTCTCTTTCTTCTTCAACACTTCCATTTCCAGTGGAAACTGCCCTCAACCACTGCCTTGGTGCCTGGGAATCCCTCCACTGTCTTAGTTTCTGCTGGGAGCACAGATGATCATGATCCTAGCATTCACATTCTGCCAGGTGACATGAATCCAGTGTAAGATGCTGCCCTGACTCATAAGAAACACTGAATACTTTTGAATTCAATAGACTTAGTTGAGCCTGACTTCTATTACTGCTGAAGACTGGTGACTTCAATCAATCTTGAAGACACTGGTTTGTCATCAGTGTAGATTCTCATTTTATGCAGATACCTCTTTTTCACTGCCACTGATATATACTCTGCTCCTTTCTCTGTAGGTCTCTTCCCATCTGTCCTTTACATCTCTCCTTTTCAGGAATTTTCCCTCAGTAACATGGAGAGTGCCAACAGATTGCCAAGTTTTGGTAGGCTGAATTTCAGGTCTGCAGTCAGCTTTTGAGGCAGGTACCAGCCTGCTTAAACAATAAGGCAACACTTTTTGAGAAGACTAAATGAAGCCCATAAGGACTTCTCCTTCCACATGGCTTGCTCAGTGATGGGTGGTCTTTCTGAGTATCCTTTATCATAAGACCAAGTGATAATGTGCCATATTTCATGGCAACTCATCAAGAGCTTGCAACTGTCCATGGATCTTAAAATATCCTCTGCTATAAACTCTAAGTCCCATTGCTGCAGTCTAATGTTGCTGTTAATGAGTGCTCCCAGAGTTCTGTTGCAGGTGACCTTGCAGCCCAGCTAGGGCTAAACCTGGCTCTGATTTTGTAGGGTAGCTGTGATTATGGCTATGGCAAGACTGGTAGATTATTTGAACACTGGGAGTATCCTGTTATGCCATGAGTTCCTAGGGCACATTTTGTTTTCTTAGAGAATTCCAGTAAGTGTGTTTGTTCAGCCTGAAGAAGAGAAGGCTTTGGGGTGACCTCATTGCAGCATTCCAGTGCCTCCAGCAAAGATGGAGAGAGACTCTTGACAAGGGCTAGAGTGACAGGACAAGGGGCAATGGCTTCACACTGACACAGAGGAGGTTCAGATTGGATATCAGGAAGAAATTGTTCCCTGTGAGGGTGGTGAGGCCCTGGCACAGGTTGCCCAGAGCAGCTGTGGCTGCTCCAACCCTGGGAGTGTCCCGGGCCAGGTTGGATGGGTCTCTGAGCAACCTGGGCTAGTAGAAGGTGTCCCTGCCCATGGCAAGGGCATGTAATGAGATGATCTTTAGGGTCCCTTCCAACCTGAACCATTCTATGATTGTGTGTTTCTATCACTTATCACCACTCAGCCTCAAGCTGGGGGCTTCATAACAAGACTTGTTGTTTCAAAAACACCACCACTTTCTGATTCACTCCTGAGCAGCTCAATGCCATATGAGGTGGGGCTTTGTTTAGATATGTGTAAGAATAATTTTTTATAGGGTGGAATCATCCTGCTGATGAACTCACACAGGAGCAAACTCAGATTTCCCAAAGCTGATTTCTTTGTTGAGTATTGCAAGGACCCACTGGAAGGACTGTTTTGGGGATTTTACAGGAACATACTTGTTCTGGTAGTGCTCTGTCCTACTCAGGTGTTCCCCAGTGGTGCTTCGTGTGGTGCTCACCCCTCATGACATGGGGAAAGGTCACTCTGCACCTGGTGGCCACCAGCTCTCTTGATAAATATATTCTTGCTGTGGTGATTTTATAAAATTTTGTACTAAGTCATCCAATTATGGGAAGCCAAAAGTGGGTCCTGTCAGGAAAAAAGTCTTTTGTGTTACAAACCTGAGTATGCTTGGGGCGGATTGGTGCTTTGTTTCCATTTCTGATTTTAGAGCTGCTTTTGAGGAGGACAGAAGAAAGCTCAACCCAACCTAATACAGAATATTTTCTGTTCTTCTCTGCCCAGCCATTCTCCTATTGCCACATTTTGTGCCTCTCCAACCCACTGATGTGGGATATCGAGGCAAGGTAGGGGCATCTTTTCTCTCCAGGCTTGTCCTATTGGCACAACTAAGTGAGGGCAGTTTCTGCTTCCTTCTTCACAGGAATAGCTCCCAAGCTCTCCTCTTCCCTCTGTGAAGCAACAGGACTGGGTCTGTTCTTTGGCTTTTTGATCACAGAGGGACCATATTTAAGTCTTTAAAAGGGAACAGGACAAAAAATAAAATTATATAACAAGAGGGAACCAAAGTCATTGTCATCTCCCATCAGCTATCAGTATTCTTTGAAGCATGAGATTTGATTATCTCAGTCACAAAAAATGCCTGAGTATTAACTGAAGGATATTAGCAAGGTTCATAAATCAGTGTTAAAAGATTAAAAACTTTTAAAGGATTCTTTGTTCCCCTCAAGGAAGAAAACTCAACTGTCAACACCACAAGCTCGCCTTTGGTTCTGTCTGTTGACTCTTTCCATGTCATGAACCAGAAAAATTTGACAGAGTCTCTGCATGGCAAATTTGGGCCATAACACCTCACTTTATCCTCTGCCTCCCAAGGCCATTAAATGAGGTGTGTGGTGAAAGCTGCAGGCTTTAGGCAGCTCATGTGGTTGTGTTTCCAGGTTGGTTTCCAGGCTTAGATGGATTGGGATTACAGTGCCCATGAGGGTCTATAGTGTTCAAACAACCAGGACACCCTTTGCCATTGGATTTCACAATGATTTTTATCACACAAAATGTCTCTTTCAGGTGAGGAAATTTTGGGCATCACTCTAGACACTCACAGGAATGAGGTCATGCTCAGAAATCCCCTGTGCGTCTGCATCCATTGATTTAAATCAGGATTTTCTATGTTCCCTGGTGACAGTGTTTAAAGCCTGTTTCACTATGTAAAGCCAATGCTTATTTTTTAATCCTGTTTCAGATTCACATTCATTCAGTACAATTTCTTTTTGTAATCCTCACAACACACAAGGGCTTTTAATCAACAGCTTGATTCTTTCTTTCTAAAACAAAAACCAAACCAAAACAAAAATGCTGTTCTTTCTTATCACAACAATACCACCAGACTTTCCACCACAAAAATTCTGCAAAGTTTTTTGAAATTTTTAGTTTACCTGTGAAAAAATTTTGTTCCTGAAGAGAACTCAGTGTGGCTCTTGGGGGGATTACCAGTTCAACTGCTGCTGGCCATTTTCTGTAATACAGAAGGTAGGAAATAGCAGCAGTCTGGCTTTGGATTTGGCAGCAAGCTGGATTCTCCCTCCATTCCTCAAGATTTAATTAAAGCTACTTAGCACTATAATGTGTAACATACGACCTTCTTGCAAGCCCTAGTTACACTGCTCATTAGTCTGTGTGCTTTAACAAGATTTTATTGACCCTATGGCTAATAGGCCACTTAGAAAGATCCCTCCCTTCCAGCATGACTGCTTGTCAGTAATGGTATTTGGATTGCAAAGAGAAATCCCACAGTTCAAAGCTATCCAAAATGAGGAAGGGGGGAGAGCAATATCCCAGTTTGTCCTATTGCTGTAATGGAAAAATGAAGGTTGCTATCACTCCTTTAATTTCTGTGCCTGGTGTGCACAAAGCTCCCAATGAGGATTTGGGTTCTGCTGTGCTAAGGCAGCTCTCAGAAACCAGCAGCCTAAGGAGCTGTGACAGACAAAGAAAGCACTTTTAAGTCCTGTTTTCCAGATGCAAAAGCAGAATGTATAGGCTTGCCTGCAATCCTGCAGGAAGCCAAGGACAGAGCAGCACCACGAACTCGGGCCTCTCCTTGTCAGACCTGCATTTTCAGCCCACTCCTAAGCATCCTTTCGGCTGGGACAGGGGGACACAGCTTTGCACCAGAGGCAGGGGGAGCTCTCGCTCACAGAGATCCTGCACAGCGCCCCTGAGCGTGCCGAATGCAGAGCAGAATACAGAATACTCTGCAGCCAGCTGTGTTACCCAGGCATGGAATTCACTGCCATAGGAGGATATTGAGTGAAAGATTGTCTCTAGAGGGGTTGAAAAACAGCCTTGTTAGTTTAGGTGATGGGACAGACAGCCTCTCTTTTTTGGGAGGGCTTTAGTTTTTACAGGGTCCAGGGCCGTGTGCTGGTGCTGAGCTGCTGAACTTCAGACAGAAAGCTGTGCTTTATTTTACACTGGAAGAAAACCCTCTCTTTTTATTTTGTATTTTGATTGTTTCCCTCGGGTGTAGAAGAGATTTTTCTCTTGCTCAGAACTTCACCAGAAGTTTCTCACAAAACTTTCAGCATACATGATACTGAAAAAAACCCCAAACCAAACAGCAAAGCCCAACCATTTACCAGGCTAGACAGGAAATCTGTTTGTTTCTTTGCACTTATGTTTCCACAGGGCTGGTGAATGCAGCATGCTAACTAGCTGTGATTGCAGCACTGCCAGGGGTAGAGGATTTTAGAATGGTTTTTACTCTAGTAAAAAAATTAAAACTAAACCACAAAAAACCTCACTCCAAACAACAGAACATGGGCATAAGTAAGGGGAAGGGAAGAAGAGACAGAAATCACCAGGGAGGTCAGGTGGTTAAGCATTTTTGGACTGCCAAGGTGGTGATCTTAAGTGAAGATAATGTATTATGCAGTGGAAAGCTAATGAGACCAGGTCTGTTAAACACGGACTTGGTGTTACTTAGCTCTGGAGTGCTTCATATTACACAGGCACGGATTGTATTTGATCACCTCTCCCTCTCTGACAAAGTGAGCAGCAGGCTTTTATATAATGTAAGTGATCATATACTGTGGGGAACAATCCTGTGCTGGCAGGGGAGGCCAGCTGATGACATAATGGGTCTTTTCCATCTCGAAGTTATGTGATTCATCAATTAAACAAATTCGGTGGGATACAGCAGTGTGAAAGGGCACCGTCCCTGCCTGACGATTAACCCTCCCAATTCCAGCCACTCCGCTCGGGATTTAGCCTCCACCACTGTGTCCAGGAGGCTCCGGGTGCGCAGCCCCGTTCAGTACCGAGGCGGACCGGGGACCGGGGGCCGGGGGGCTGCGGGCACTGCGGGCGTAGCAGCCGGAGCCGGAGTCCGTGCGGGATGTGCGGCCCCGCTCCGCCGCAGGTGCTGCGGGGGGACCTGCGGCGGACGAAGCGCTGTCCTGCCGTCCCTCGGCGCGTCGGGAAGCGGCTGCTCGGCGCACCTGTTCGGGCTGCCCGTGCCTCCCCTGCCGGCCACCCGGGATCCCGCTGGTTCCCGCATCCCCATCCCGCAGTCCCATCCCGGGGCCGCCCGCATTGCGTCGGGGGCGCGGCGCGCAGCGTGCGGGGGCGGCCGGCCCGGGGGCAGCGCACATCCCTCCCTCCTCCGCCGGCCCCGGCCCCCGGCTCCCCCGCCCTCCCGATCCCCGAGCTGCACCAAACAGCTCTCAGGTTTCTGCTGATACTGCAGCGTCAAGAAATGGCTCGAGTTTGCTCCTCGCTCTTATGCATTCAGCAACCCTCTCGCTCCTGCCGCACGCGTCCAGCTCTTGTCTCCTCCTGCCTCCAACGCTGCTGCTGCCGGGACGAGCCAAGACCGACTCCAGGGATGCGGCTGCAGGGCTGCGGCGCTCTGACGTCTCCCCCGCCGCCGCTGCCCAGCGCCCGGCTCCTTTTCCAGCTGTCCTAAGGGAAGAGAGCCAGCGGCTATCTAGGATTCCTTGATTTTATTGACTAACTCAAGCCTTTTGGAAAAGGTACTTTGCACTCTTTTCCACGCGCACCCCCCACCCCCCACTGCGGTTCTCAGCAAAAACTAATTGAACCCACTCGCCCTTGGTGCAGCCTAAGACAGTGTATGAATATTTCAGTGTCTCGCAGGCAGCCCTGTAAAGCGATCGCTGTGTTACAAAGAGGGGCGCAAGAGGAGGAGGAGGACGGTTAAGTTTGCCGCTGCGGTTTTCGTTTTGTTTTGGTTTTTTTGGATGCTGCTGCAAGGCGACTTGACGCATTCCGGCACTGGCTCCTACTCCTAAGCGGCGCGTCTCACCCGGAGCAGGTAAGGAAAAGCCCCTTCTCCCTGCCGCTGTTACACTCGATTTTGGACTGTTTGGGTCTCCCCTTGTCTCTCTCTCAGTTACCTTTAGCTGCTGCAAAGCAGGAGAGGAGATGCTTTGCTCCCCCTCTCCCAGTTTCCCCCTACCTCTCAGCTGGTGTGATGAAGTTGTCAGTGCTCAGCTAAGTCTCCACAGCGGGGACCGCGGTGTTCGGGAGACTCCTTGCAGGAGCTGACCCAGCTGAAGTTGCCCGGGAAGCCCTCCCGATGAGTTCGGGGTACCTTCCTGCCTCGGAGGCCTTGGTGCATGTCCGGGGATGTGTAGGAGCGCGTAGAACCCCGCATGTGCTGCCGAAGTGGGCAGAACGGGATGTTCCTGCTGGTGTGAAAGCCAATCCATTGTGCCTGTCTGTGTGTGTGTATTTTGTGTGTGTGTGTGTGTGTAAGGGCTTGGGGGCTGGTTTACTCTGGTTCTCTCCTCCCTGGCAGCTCCCATCCTGAAAGTGAGCTTTATGCCTTCAAAGCAGAGTATTTCCATCCCTCTCTCCCTCCCCAGAGCAAGAGGAGAGGACCAGGGCAGTGGTGATGGTGGGTGGGGGGGGAAGGAAGAGGCAGGTGATGGAAATTTGCTGAGTTGGCATTGCAAGGACTCACCTTCCAGCCAGCCCGTGATTTATATATTTATTTCTATATTTATTTATTTATTTTATGTGTGTGTGCGTGTGTGTGTGTGTGTGTGTGGTAGCTTCGTGACAGCGGCTGCGGTGATGGTCGAGCCGGCGAGAAAAGTGGACGGATCGAGTTAAAGGCTAAAGGCGACAGCTGGGGAGGGGAGCCCCAGCCTGGGGGTGCAGTCCACAGACCTTCAGCCTCCCGGTTTGGGGGACAGGACCCCTCACCTTACCTGCCCTCTGCCCCCCCTAAAGGTATTTCTTCCCTCTTTCTTCACCCTCCCATCATCCCTGATGCCTCTCCCTTCATCCCGCCTGTCTTTTCCCCTTTTGAGTATTTCCATCCTTTAGGCTCCACATCCACCCCTTCCTCAAGCTCCCCACCCCACCTCAACCCCTCCCACCCTTGAACCGCCCTGGGTCTTTCTGTGCTCCTCCATCCTCCTCCTCCTCCTTTTCCCTCACTTCTCCCCTGCCCCTTGGTCCCCTTTCCTGTGTGCCACCATGACCGTGATGGCTGGAGAGAACATGGACGAGACTTCTGCGCTACCTGGCCACCCCCAGGATAGCTACCAGCCCGCCGCCCACGATGACCACGAGTGCTGTGAGCGCGTGGTGATAAACATTGCGGGACTGCGCTTTGAGACACAGCTGAAGACTTTAGCCCAGTTCCCCAACACGCTGCTGGGCAACCCCAAGAAGCGCATGCGCTACTTTGACCCCTTGCGCAATGAGTACTTCTTTGACCGCAACCGGCCCAGCTTCGATGCCATCCTCTACTACTACCAGTCCGGGGGGCGGCTGCGCCGGCCGGTCAATGTCCCCCTGGACATGTTCTCTGAGGAGATCAAATTTTATGAGCTGGGCGAGGAGGCCATGGAGAAGTTCCGGGAAGATGAAGGATTCATTAAAGATGAGGAGAGACCCTTGCCGGAGGGGGAGTACCAGCGCCAAGTGTGGCTCCTCTTTGAGTACCCAGAGAGCTCTGGGCCGGCAAGGGTTATTGCCATAGTCTCTGTCATGGTGATCCTCATCTCCATCGTGATCTTCTGCCTAGAGACATTACCTGAACTGAAAGAAGACAAAGAGTACACAGTGCACCGCACTGACAACACTACCCAGGTCTACAAATCCAACATCTTCACAGATCCCTTCTTTGTTGTGGAGACCCTGTGCATCATCTGGTTCTCCTTTGAGCTGGTGGTGCGCTTCTTTGCTTGCCCTAGCAAGACTGATTTCTTCAAGAACATAATGAACTTCATTGACATTGTGGCCATCATCCCTTACTTCATCACCCTGGGCACCGAGATGGCCGAGCGGGAGGGGACTCAGAAAGGAGAGCAGGCCACCTCCTTGGCCATCCTGAGAGTCATCAGACTGGTAAGAGTCTTTCGAATCTTCAAACTCTCCCGGCACTCTAAGGGCCTCCAGATTTTGGGACAGACCCTCAAAGCAAGTATGAGAGAGCTAGGTTTACTAATCTTCTTCCTCTTCATTGGGGTGATTTTGTTCTCTAGTGCGGTATATTTTGCTGAGGCTGAAGAACCTGAGTCTCATTTCACAAGTATCCCTGATGCTTTCTGGTGGGCGGTGGTATCCATGACCACTGTGGGCTATGGTGACATGTACCCTGTGACAATTGGAGGCAAAATCGTAGGCTCCTTGTGTGCCATCGCTGGTGTGCTGACAATTGCCCTGCCTGTACCTGTCATTGTGTCCAACTTCAACTACTTCTACCACCGAGAAACAGAAGGGGAAGAACAGGCTCAGTTACTTCACGTTAGCTCCCCTAATTTAGCATCTGACAGTGATCTCAGTCGCCGCAGCTCCTCCACAATCAGCAAATCTGAGTACATGGAAATCGAAGAGGATATGAATAATAGCATAGACAATTTTAGAGAGGCTAATCTCAGAACTGGCAACTGCACTGTAGCCAACCAAAACTGCATTAATAAAAGCAAGCTGCTGACTGATGTGTAAACAAAACAAAAAAAAAAAACCAGAAAAAAGCAAAACAAAACAAAATCCCCACTCACAGCTTGAAGACTTTAGTGACACAGTCACACTTTGTAGATGCTTTACTGATAGTTTTTGAATGCTTTATTTACCTCGTAAATGCATTGTTGCATTGCAAATCTTTGCTCTGCGATAAAGAAGCTTCCAGGATCCACGAAAGATAAAATTTTGTTCATTTTCAAAAAAAACGTTTTCCACCTGGTAAATGATAACCATTTGAACTAGTTTAGTTTTAAGGTGTTATGACACTAGACCTAAACTTTTCCTCTCCTGTCTCCTTTGTTGGGTTTTATTTTTTCTTTCTTTTTTTTTTTTTTTGGATAAAGTTATCTTTTTAACTAAGCAAGACAGTTTTTAGAGCTATTAAGCATATGCATGGATTCCAGTAAAAATATTCTGCAAAACTGCACAGTTGCAAGAAGGTGCATCAGATAATAATAGTAAAAAAGATTAGCCAAAACCTGCGGCAAGCATTTGCCGTGGTGTTTATGAAGGAGTGCAAATTTTCCTTCCGCCCCCTCTGTGAAAGATTCCATCTATCCAACCTATAGATCCACACAGCACCTTATTAAAAAACCTACTTAAGCCTGGTCTCTTTTGCTGTCTGTAGAAGAAATATGAGAATAGCAAACAAAACTGAAGACAAAACATCTGCAATGCTGCTAAATTCTCTCACATGCAGATGATAGAAACACACTTTCCCCCCCTCTCCATTTGCAACTGGATACAAAACTCTAAGCCCCTCTGTTGCAAGATAGCACAATGGAGTTTAATATAAGCATGTTTGAATTTGATACTATTTATTTTATGATCGCATGCTTGAAACGTTACCTCAGACAATAGCAGATAAGCTTTCGTTTGAACTGAATCTTCTAAAACTAGGTCCTTTCTCTATTTTTTCAATCCTTTTTCTTTTTCTTTTTGATTTGCATTCACCAGAAGTGCACTCCTTAATTTATTAAATCGTTGACTAGTAATTTAAAGTACTGTATTTAAGTGCATATGTTAGTCAAATGGGAACAATAACTTTTGGAGATTGAAGCATGTTCAACTATTCAGCATTATGGCCTATTTGATTAAAGTGTAACTTGAATTAATTAGTGCATGAATTCAATGCTAATAATAATGATAATGATAATGATAATGATAATGATAATGATAATGATAATAATAACAACAATAATGATAACAATAAAAATAAAAAAAAAAAATGTGCTTGATAGACTGAGGGCCTGAATTAACTGATTAGAGAAACCTGATTGTTTTCCTGCCTTGCTCAGGGAAATGTGTTGACATTTGTCCAGGCGTTGTTGGAAAGGAACATATCCCATCCCTTAAAGGGAAAGCTATATGGGAAACTTAAGAAGTCAAGTTATATATAGCAACACCTAAAAACCTAGTATCCTCTGTAGATGAAAGGTGCAGATGCATGCTTTTTGGTGCATTCTCAGAATGTAAATGATCTTATCTATTATATGCATCCAAATTGCAGCAGCTGGTTTCTTTTGCAGTCATCAGTTGAGACTTTTTTGTATCCCCCCCCAAAGCTCACTGAAGAGACTCAGCAGATTGATTGAGAGAGTTGTGCAGTGCCTTTATCTTACAACCCCCAAAACTGCTGAAAGTGCCTCCAGGAACTGAGCGGATCAGAGACACTGAGGGAAAGGACAAGGAGTCAGTCCACTGTCAGGAGTGTCCTGTGCTGTCTACTGGCCCAGCACGGAAGGGTTTAGGGATAGAAAAGATCAAGTGTGAGTGAGAGGGATGCAGAAGAGGTCGGCAGAGACCATCAGTGCCCATGGAATACTTTCCTTCCCCAGCCAGTCTGACACTGCAGGGCTCTGCATTGGTTTCTGCCAAATAACTCATAGTTGTGTACATGCAAGGCTTCAGGTTTCCCCAGGCAGTTCATAGAGGCGTCACTGCCATCACTGCATCTGCCCTTTCTTTCCCCGAGGTGGCTTTTTGGCAGCCTGTCCCTGCAGAGCAGGGCACAGGACGAGCAGGAGCCCTGGCATTGCCCAGTCAGGCAACCAGGCTGGAGGACTGTGTTGTTCTTTCCCTTAGATTCCCCAGCAGGTAGATGGGAAAGGCTTTGCCCTTCCATCCCTGTCTCCTCCATCGCCTTTCAGACCTTAGATCCCATCATAGACTTTGAGCCATGTTCTTCTTCCTGGTCCTGATCTTACTGTACTTCCATCATTTCCTGGTGAGGGAAGCAATGCTAGGAGAAGGTATCTTCTGCAACATGCCAGTTTTGACTGCTAGGCCCTAGAAGATAACAACCTTTGATCTGGACGAATGTAGGCACTATTCCTAATTCTTCAAATGGACAAAGCTGAGTATCTTCATTCTGCACTTAGCATGTGGCCAACTGCTGTTGAACACATCTCCTTCCACGCTGTACAGATCCTTTCCTCCCCTTTCTGATATATGTATATATGTGTATATATATATATATATATATATATATGTATGTCTGCTCCTGTGTGTGTCACATATGTATGCAGACACATGTATATATAAAATAAAATCGAGGCACTTAGAGTTAAAAACCAACCCTAACTGCAGTTACGCACAAGCTTGACCTGACAGGTTTCCAGAAAGACTTGACTTTATTTCTCACTGTGTGACTTTTGTGAATCTTAGTGATGAGAAAGATCAAGAACTGAGGGAGCTCTAACTCCTGCAAAAAGTGCAAAGCATCAGATAAAACAGGGCATTACATCCTCTAGGTAGATGTTGTAAAGCTTCTTTCCTGTCCCCTGCTCATGCCCTTGCCCATTGTACACCTCTCTCCCCATTAAATTCCTGATCTTCCCAAACTCTTGAATTGTAGGGTATGATTTCTGATGTCAAAATGGACCTGAATGCTGCACTCAGCTTATAAAAGCACCATCTGACAGCAATAATCAGTTCAGTGCTATGGGACTGATGATCAGAAGGATGCATTTGGGAGATGGGGCCTCACTTGAGTACCTTTTGTCCCAGCTGGGTGTGCACACCTTAATTTAATGTGCAGAGTGATGATCATTCTGCCTATGCACAGGGAAAAGTGCTGCATGCAACGATTCTTTATCAGGAGACCAGGACGGATCATAGGAAACTCGTGGTTTGGGGAGCCTAAATGTTACTTTATCCATTTATAGCTCACTGCAAAGGATCTCAATCCATACGGAGTACAGAAATTAACCTCATGTAGCATAGGCATGCATTTTCGACAAGTTTGACACACACACACAAAAAAAAAAAACAACAAAAACAAGGTTCTAACTCCTTTTATACAGGAGTGCTGAAATGTCTTTGTGGGCCTGAAGGTGCACGTAACAAACTGCCTGTTCTTATCAGCATCCCTCCCTCCCTCCCTCCCTCCCTCCCTCCCTCCCTCCCCTCCCTCCCTCCCTCCCTCCCTCCCTCCCTCCCTCCCTCCCTCCCTCCCTCCCTCCCTCCCTCCCTCCCTCCCTCCCTCCCTCTCCTTCCTTCCTCCCTCTCCTCCCTCCCTCCCTCTCTCCTCCCTCCCTCCCTCCCTCTCCTCCCTTCCTTCCTTCCTTCCTTCCTTCCTTCCTTCCTTCCTTCCTTCCTTCCTTCCTTCCTTCCTTCCTTCCTTCCTTCCTTCCTTCCTTCCTTCCTTCCTTCCTTCCTTCCTTCCTTCCTTCCTTCCTTCCTTCCTTCCTTCCTTCCTTCCTTCCTTCCTTCCTTCCTTCCTTCCTTCCTTCCTTCCTTCCTTCCTTCCTTCCTTCCTTCCTTCCTTCCTTCCTTCCTTCCTTCCTTCCTTCCTTCCTTCCTTCCTTCCTTCCTTCCTTCCTTCCTTCCTTCCTTCCTTCCTTCCTTCCTTCCTTCCTTCCTTCCTTCCTTCCTTCCTTCCTTCCTTCCTTCCTTCCTTCCTTCCTTCCTTCCTTCCTTCCTTCCTTCCTTCCTTCCTTCCTTCCTTCCTTCCTTCCTTCCTTCCTTCCTTCCTTCCTTCCTTCCTTCCTTCCTTCCTTCCTTCCTTCCTTCCTTCCTTCCTTCCTTCCTTCCTTCCTTCCTTCCTTCCTTCCTTCCTTCCTTCCTTCCTTCCTTCCTTCCTTCCTTCCTTCCTTCCTTCCTTCCTCCTTCCTTCCTTCCTTCCTTCCTTCCTTCCTTCCTTCCTTCCTTCCTTCCTTCCTTCCTTCCTTCCTTCCTTCCTTCCTCCCTCCCTCCCTCCCTCCCTCCCTCCCTCCCTCCCTCCTCCCTCCCTCCCTCCCTCCCTCCCTCCCTCCCTCCCTCCCTCCCTCCCTCCCTCTTTTTGTTTTTTTCTTTTGGCCCTTATGTTTCTTTTTGCCATATGTGGACTCTAAGGGGTTTTTTTATGTAACTGGAAGAGGACTGGAAATGAGCTGATGCCCAGTGTAGTGCTTCTTTGAAAGAGTCAAGATAATTCCTTTGGTAGGGACCTCCTAGAAGTAATGCCCATGTTATGCTGGACAGGGAACCCAGTGGACATGACAGTCTTTAGTTTGATGAGGGGAAGACAGCTTTTCCATCAGAAAAATTCCCCAAACCCCCTTCACCACCCACTGCTCTGCGCCTCTCTCTGCTTCTTAGCTGGTCCTGTGCAGCTTTTCCTTCACCCACTCAGGGAAAGGGGTGAGGGAATTTACCTGGAAAGGGTGAGGCAGCAGTGCACTGCAGTTCAGAGGCAGGAATGAAGCAGAGTTAGTGGTCAGGAATCCCATAGGCTGGTATCCCTGCCAGAATTCCCCATCTGGTTCTACCATACTTAGCTCTAGAGCACTAGGGAGAGGCAGAGGAACAAGGGAGAGAGTGAAAATGAAGGACTTTGTACCCAGTTCCTTCACTGAACCGAGAGGTTGCTGCAAGACTGCTGAGAGCTCAAACCCTCAGAGTGGCAGCTCCAGCACAGGCCATCAACTGGATTTAGTCACCTTCACGAGTAAGCTAGGGTGCAGAAAGCCAGGCTGTGAGTTCACAGCATCCTAGCAAACCCATGCAGAGTGCCTGCATTGGGTCTCCTAAGCCTTATCTCCACCAGGGACTTCAGGAAAGCCAATCCAAATTAATGAAAGGTGTGCATTTAAAGTAGATTTGTTAAACTGCTTTAAAGCCCAGCATGGACATTCTGTTGCAGTATTAAAGCAACCTTAATCTGATTTGGAGTCATTCTTTTGAAAGGGAAGTAACCTGAATTGAATTAAGGCTGCTTTAATTCCGAACACAATGGGGCTTAATGCAGTTTACCTCATCTGCCTCACAAGTCCATTCAGACAGATAAGCCTGTAGTAATCACGAGATGTACTGGAAGTGACCCCATTGTGCAGAGGGTGCCCATGTGCACCAAAACTCTTGGTACACGGGTGCTGCAGATTCACAGCCTGGCTTACTGAGGGGAAAAATAATACTTGATCCTGGTGCCAGTTCTGGTGAGTCCCTCCCTTTGTTCCTGGTTTACACCTTTGTGAGGATAATCCATTCTGCTGCCTTCTGGGAAGCTGAAAACAATTGCGGCCCAAGGAAATTAATTTCCACTTTGTAAAACTGCCCATGTGCTAGCCTGTTGTACTGTTAGTCAAGTGGACAAGCACTTGTGAAACAGAATGAAGCACTGGAGACAGGACAAAATTCAGCCAAGGTCCTCTTGTTTGCAGCAGTAGTTTTTGCCCACACAGAGATTTCAGAGATCAGACCGCTCTTAGCAAACCAGCTGTGTATCATTCATCATAGGCTGCAGCGGCCCAAATTGGCAACAGGAGCAGTGGCAACTTATATTGACATGGTTTTTTCCTTACTAGGGGACAATCGTTTTCAGTAGGCAGAAGTACAGGAATTTAGTTTCTACTGTGAGAGAGCTGAAGCCCAAACATAACCTCAAAACCTGCTGATTTTAAGGAACTGGGGGCGAGTTTCGCTTTTCCATAGTCCATACTTGAACAGTGTAGTTTCTTATATGTGCATTTATTAAACAAAATACAACCAACACTAGGTCAGGAACATCTGAAATTTATTAGAAAAAGGTGGAAAGTTGTATTTTAAAGCAAAATCTTCTACATACATATGCAATATATGGAGAGAATGTATTCCTTTCCAAATACTACCTTGATAACTGTTGGTTGAGGGGTGCCATTCTGGATTAATCTTTCCCCTTACCTGAAGAAGAGGGAGGTACTACAGCTTTTCCAGGAATGGTCTGATCCTGTAGGCGTCCAGCAGCCTGATGCCAGTGATCCTCAGAGTAATTTCAGACTCACAGGGATGCAGAGTCAGCTCCAAGGTATGATTTAGCCTTTGTAGCCACAGAGCTGGATGGAACTGGAATGCTGTCCTTACAATTGCACAGCAGGGCAAGTTTGTCCCAGACCTGCCTCCTGCAAGTCTCCTTTTCTGATATGCTTCAACCAGGGACCTACACTTCAATTTTGGTTGGACTTTATTCAGGCTGAGTTTCTCTTTCTGTTTTCTGTTGTTCTGGCTTTATTTAATCAGGTGTAGGGAATTTCTTTTTCCTGAAATGCTTATCAAGTATTCTTAAAGGTGTCAGTATTTGTATCTGCAAAAAAAAAAAAAAAAAAAAAAAAAAAAAAAGAAACTTCAGGGTGTTCTACAGTTTCACTCAGTACAGGTGAACTTGCCAACAGTGAGGTCAACAATTTATGCTGTCAAGGCATAGCATGCTATGATATTTTCAAAGGAAATAAAATGAAACTGAGGTCTTAACTGAAATTTGTCTCAAGGTTTCTGTTAATATTTATGTAATTCTGTATATTTCACCTGTTCACAGGCTCTAGAAAATGTCACTACAAGTTATATATATTAAAAAAAATCATCTTCCATTTCTAGTTTCTATAATAAAATGAAGACACTGCATTCAGTTCTTTTAGGTGCATCAGTCTTTGATCCATGTTATTGTTTCAGTGACATTTCTATAATGTAATTGGGATCAAATGTATATTTTACTTTTGTACAAAAGTAAAAATGATATTTTTATGACTAAATTCAGCAAACCCTTACCTATAACCTGCCAAAATGAAATATTTCTTTTTCCTTTCCTTTACATGTAAAACATTGTTTTTTTTGCAGTATGTCGGTTTGAAATGAATAAATAACAGCTGTCAATGGAACTGTAAATGGCCTCTCAGACATACCTCTGACTTTAAAGATCAAATATTGCCGATCTGAAATATATAAACTGAATGGTCTCCATATGAAAGTGCACCATCAGGGCAACAAACCATTTAAGCTGACACAGCTGTACTTATTTCCACCATTTATCAATTGCTTATACTTTGGGTCGAGTATGTACTTCATTGTCACATTGCAGCTCATTTTACTTCCAAGTAGTGAAATTGTTTGACTTACCATTTTTAGAACATCTGATGTTATGAGTTCTTGAACTATTTGAAATGCACAGTTTTCATCTATGCAGTTTTACCTGCTTCTGTACTAGTTCATCTGTTCATACTTGGCATCAATTAAAGATAATTTTTAAGGATCTTACCCAGGTTTATTCTGTCTGGTTATTTTCTGGAGTCTGGTTTCTCTGCTATCACTATTGACCAGTTCTGTCTGAAATGAATGGTTGCTTTATTGAAAGTTTTCCTACTGAGTGATATAAGAAGTGGCAATGTAGTGAGTGGGAAATGTAGTGAGTGTGGCTATGGGCTTTGAGAGGCTTGGCAATGTCAATTCAAGCTTTACAGTGCAATTAATCCAAAAGTTTGGCTTTTTCAGGCTTTGGACCTAGCCCTGAATAATGTTCTGGGGCCAAACTGTTTTTGCCCCCAATTCTGAGACATCACTAGGTCCCACCAAAACTCAAAATCAGGTCAAATCTACTGGCCATAAAAACTGATTGCACCCTCGAAAGGTTTGTGAGTATTAATTAACATTATCATATAAGTGCAGACTTGTAACAAGGCTTCAAAACACTGTGTGACCAACCATGGGCTTTGGGTTGGGTTGGATATCATCAAATCCAAGTGACTTGGTATTGTTTTTTGTGGAAAGTTGGTTTATGGAGGTGTGTTTCATGCAGAGTGCTCCGATAGAGCCACGTGTGCCGTGTCCCAGTGTTGTGTTGTACACAAAGGAGGCAATGACATAAA
The DNA here is from genome assembly GCF_030490865.1 of Poecile atricapillus. Classification (NCBI taxonomy): domain Eukaryota; kingdom Metazoa; phylum Chordata; class Aves; order Passeriformes; family Paridae; genus Poecile; species Poecile atricapillus. The sequence goes on from NC_081289.1 coordinate 14,292,342, forward strand.
TGCTCGTTATTTTGCGCCAAAGCTGTTGTGTGTTGGGAGTTGACCCAGAGATGCGTTTTTCAGGGGATGGGGGCAGTTTCCAACAGTGGGATGCACACAGAGCGTTGATCACACTTGCCAAAATGAAGTGAAAATATCCTGACATTACACGAGGCAGAACATTTTTGTGCCCTGTCGTGTGATTTCATTCCCTGACTTGTTTTGCCTTCTTGGTCGAGAAGAACTTTTGTCAATGAAACCCTCATTCATCGATAGCTTTGAGTGTTTAGTCAGTTGATTGAATATCACTTACAAACTGTCTGAAATTGTTTTATTGAGTTGTCAGTAAAGATTTGCAGTGATCTTAAATGGGTCTGGTGCAAGCTGTTTGTCTGTTGTTGGTGGCTTTGTGGTGGTCAAGGGGGTGATCACTCTCATTGAGTTTTTCTGGCTCTAGGTGTGCCTAAAGTCTCATTGCTTCTATCTTTTCTCTTTCCTGTCTTTATAAAAACCCAACCCAAACAAAAAAAATAGCTTGTTTATCATCTCTGCAGTAGCAGTAGTTCTCCCATTTGCTCTTAGCAAAGCTCCTGTTATTTCCTGTTGAAAATTCTTGCATTCAGGACCAGGTCCTAGGACATGATTTTGCCCTCTATAATCACTCCATTAAAAAAACAACAAAACAAGCAGAAACAAACCAACAAAAACCCAACCAACCAACACTGTGTACTGGGTTAGTTGAATCTCTGTCTTAATTCCTTTCTTAATCTCAAAAGTAAACGTGTGTGGTTTTTACCTCAAAATGAAAATCCTCCTAAATTGTATTTTATACTTCATAATTTACAAAAAGGTTGTATGTTGAGTCCTTCCTTTGGTTACACCAAGACACCTTCTGTATAGGTTCTCTCTAAAGCATCGTACCATAAAGGAAAAAAATGTGTGTCTCTGCAGGTATAGCTTAGGTAACAGACATGAAGATCCATGGAATAAGCTCCTTTCTTTTTCAGCCGCTCTAGCAAGTGTGTTCTAAGAGGAGCAATAATTCAGCAGACTTTCAATACAGAGAGGGACTGAGTCCATTCAGTAACAAGGTGCAATTTTCCTGTTACGTTCTTTGTATAATATTGAAGATTTAAACATAGATTTGATTTATCTGGTAGTTAATCTTGGAAGTTGGTCAGTTTTCACGTACTGTTTGATTAAAGGCTACAAAACAGTTGCTTTATGGAATCCTATGGATCTCAGGTGTGAATATACACTCTCTTGCCAGGCAGAAACCAGGTCTTTATTCTTCAATGAATATGAATCCTAAAACTTCTCCAAGCCATGAAACAACTTGTAGCTCTGAAAGCAAAACCAAACTTTTCTGATGGGTGCACCTTTCCCCACTGTTGAAGTGCTACCCACCCTCTGAAGCATCTGGAGCAGGTGCCTTCAGGGCTGGCAGTTTATGTCAGATGCTCTAACTGCCAAAGCAGATCAGACATCTGATTCAGGGCTTCCCCAAAAGCAGCTGCTCTGGCCTGCCACAGCCAAATACAGGCTCTTGAAGTAACCCAGAGCCCACAGGAGTAAACAGGCCTGCATCTTTTTCCCCTTGGAAGGCTGTAGAAACACCACGATTTTGTGCTTTTTTTCAGTCTGGGGAGAAAAGATGATGAGAAATATTATGTGCTCAAGGCTTCTACCAGGTACTTTTGGGGTTGCATTATCTCCCATGGCTGGCCTTGCTATATAAATGATCTCTTCACAGAGTGTTAGATTAAGCGTTGGAAAATCAAAGAAGCTTTAATTAGCACAACAATGCTTCAATCCACTCATCTTCCCTAAGAGCTTCCTAAAATACCTCACATTTTATTCTAACGAGAAGACAATTGCGACTCTTGAATAGAAACTTTCTACAGCTAGCAGTACAAAATTGTAATTGTAGATGGTATATTTGGTGACCTCCTCTCACTAGGTAGGAGCAGTAGCACATTCGGCTTTGGAGCAGAGGAGCCTACAGTTGTCACTGTGGCAGGGAGAGCTGCAGAAAAAGCATTGGAGGAGGACGGGTCCATTTCATGGGTCACCCTTTTCATCCTCCCTCACCTGTTTTCAGTTCACATAAGACTTTGATGAGTGAAACTCAGGTGCAGTGGAAGTGGCATTTAGAGTCCCACATCTCCTAGGCTGATACCCAGATGGATCCTGCAGCTCCTTTGTCATGAATACTGAGAACACACAATAGATTTTAACTATTTCTTTTTTTTCAGGTTGGGGACCAAAAGTAAGTTTTTTAATTTACTGAATGTTTAGCTCATTTCTGTTTGGCCATTCTGAACACAAATCTGCATGCAGAATTCTGCACTAAACTCTGAATGAAGGATTTTCTAGCTTTCTCTGGTAGGTGGGTCATGACACATTCTGGATTGGTGGTGGGAACTGAGACTGGCAACAGTGTCCTGCCTTCAAGTGGAATCATTCAGGCAATGGTAGGTGTTTAGATGTATCTTTGCTGTCTTCTTTGAGTCTTCTGTTTTGTTTTCAGTGTGTTCCAGTATTCATCTTCAGCCCAAAAATAGCCAATTCCATCTTTCAGGGATATAGCTTTCCTTTGGTGATTTACTATTAGCCGGACAAACATGATTTGCTGGACTTTGGCTGTTGCTGTGGCTTTTAATGCAAAATAAATCACTTACAAATGTTCCTGAAATACACATGGATATGCTTATTTCCCTCTGCCCAGACATCTGCAGCTTCAATTAGTATCATTAAGTTTGGTTGTTTCAGTTACAAAATATTTTATTATTTTAGGGAATTTGGAAAGTTAGAAGGAGAAACAAAAAAAGATCTTGCTACCTGGGGTACATACCCTTGTTACAATTATTTAGATGATAAAAAAAAAAACAGCTGGCATTCCAAGAGAAGAATATTTACTGCTAATGAGGCTTTAAACTCTTGTGGTATTTAATATTTAAATCCTGAAGAGGGTAAGATGTAAGTACTGCAGGAGCAGCTGCTGGATTTGTACAGTGACAGGGTGGTGTTCAGAGGGCTGTGCACTTCTGGGGTAACATCCACAACTGGTAACTGGAGTGTAGGGATGCAGCTGGAACTGGGTGTTGCCCACTGAGCTAAGACCCCAGAGTCACCCTGGGTGATTGCTTTAGTTCAACAGAAGGATGGCTTAACTTTAAGGCTCCAAACACCAAATGGGAAATCTTTTTGCCTATGAGGAAAGCGTTGCTCTGACACAACTCTTTCTTATCTTGTCTTGTCTTGAACTTGTGGAATAAGTCATGATGGGTTAATGTCTTCCTGTGGACTTTATGCCACATTGGCTTCTGGCATTTTGGCTCTTAACATTTTGCATGTTTTTCCTTTAGGCTTATATTTATCCTCTTGTGTTTGAAACATAAAAGTGACGTGAACCAGACCACTGCCTTTTTTTGTCTTGTGGCCAGTCTGTCAAAAATATACAGTTTGTGTGAAGTTTTTGCTGAGTCTCCAGCAAGTCTGTAGGTTTGGTGTGGAGATTTTGAACCCACTGCTCTGGTCCTCCAAGGGTAATGCTGAATTATCTCCAGCTCAGCACCTTGTCGACACTTGGGATGAGGAATGCAATAAGATCTTGGTGTCATTGCTAACTGTGAAGCCTTCCTGGTGTCTGGGTAAGCCTGGAGTTCTGCTCTGGTCTGCTTTGGCTCTTTGTCTGTTTGCCCTGTGAATATTTCATGTGCTGCTCTCATCCTTTGGTAGCATTTCAGTGTTGGAGAGAAACCACGTCCTGTCTCAGGAGTTTCAGAAATGGGAAGGGAGCTTTTGTGTCAGTGCCTTAGACCAGTCAAGGGTCTGGGGATGCTCAGGCTGTGCTGTGTTAATCCAGGGTATCAATCTATTTATCGAGGATCTTGAATAGCAGTCGGAAACTATGGGAGTCAATACCTTCAATTATTAATTAAAGGTAGCAAATGGAAGCTGGGTATCACAGCAGGGTATAAAGACACTATTGCTGATGAATATTCAAAGCCTGTGTTCTGTCTGACAGGACTGGGATGTGCTTCTCCTGGCCTGCAGGTGTCTGTGATCTCACCTGTTTGTAGCACCTTCAAAAGGCTGCTGAAACCCCCCAACACAGCAGACAGCTTGGGACAGATCAGTGTGTCCACACAACCCCACATCCTGGCTGGAACATTTGGGGCTGGCTGACAAGTAGCAGAGTGGGGGGGTTTTGGTCTTTCGATTTCTGTGTCTCTTTTTGGTAATTCTTACTCAGTTCTTACTCCTGTGACTTGGATAGCAAAATGAATGCGAAGAACATGAGAACAAAAATTTCACTGGCTGCATTTGTGCAGCTCACTTCTCCTATATAAATTGAAAAATGCCCTGGTGGAAGTCAAAATAACTCATTTCTTCTGAAATAACCAGCTCAGGGTCTTCCTTTCCTATTCACATCTGATTAAGTTTTACATAAATAAGAGCTTCAGTTTGGCCAGAAGGAAAGAATCTTGCCTATCAGGTTCCACTGTAGTACAATGAATAGGAAAAAATCCCACCTCTTTTAAAGGAGAGATGTGTTAAAGTGACATCAAATAGATTTTCATCTGTTGGTGTTCTATGACTCTGGACAGTGCTCTGTGATCACACAGTCTGTGCTTTAAGATAATAAAAATTAAGGCAATGAAATAAAGACATGAGCATCCTTTATTTTTCCCATTTTGCCATTTTAGTGAAGACTTAAATTTTTCTCTTTTAGTGTGCATAGATTTGAACTTAATGTGGAACAGTTTATCAAAAACATGAGTGAAAGATGGAGAATTAATTTTATACTATTAAAGATGCCTGGAAAAGGTCAGCTTTCATGGAGATATCTACAAAGCAAGCAAACTTGTAATTCCTACTCTTCTCCAGAATTTTTTAAGACTCCTGTGATAATGCTACTGTAGCAATATCAGAAAATATTTACTGTAACAGAAATTAATATGCTCCAAGCTTTATTTGCTTTTACAATAGAACCTAAAATCTCCTGCAGATAAAGATTAACTGGAAGTGTAGGGGAATGAAGTCTTTATTTCTCTCACAGTAAGTCTCTGCTGTGATATTTTAAGTCTGTGTATCTCACTTTGTGCAGAACATGGTTAAAAACACACACCAGAATTTTTTTTTCTACAAACATAATCTACATGCAACTTTGGAGGTGAGTCTCCTCAATTTAAGCGTGAATTGCACCAAAACCTACACCCAGCTTCAGGACTTGTTAATCTCCATGGTGAAACACTGATGAGCAGTGATGATGACAAAGCAATTGAAACAGCTGGATCTTTTCAGACCATCATGGCTAGTAGGATCTGACCGACTCCTCAACGACACACACAGAGTTAACAGATACATCCCAGCAGATTTTTTGGTTTGTTTCAGGGTGGGGGAGGATCACAGGATGGTAGGATGGTTTGGGTTGGAAGAGACCTTAAAGATCATCTCCTGGCCATGGGCAGGGACTCGCCCAGGTTGCTCACAGCCCCATCCAACCTGGCCTGGGACACTTCCAGGGATGGGGCAGCCACAGCTTCTCTGGGCAACCTCACCACCCACACAGGGTTGATTTCTTCCTGATATCCAATGTAAACCTGCTCTCTGTCAGTGTGAAGCCATTCCCCCTTGTCCTTTCTCTCCTTAGAGGATGGTGCCATGGGAGGGAATGAAGGCCGTATAAGAATGTCTCTTTAGCAAGAAAGGAGACTAAGGACCACTTAGATGCTCATCTGATTTAAATGGGCTGGGTTCTGGGGAAGCCAGTGGCCCTGTGAGATTACCAGTGTGAAGTGAATGAGCATGAAACAGCCATGAAATTGTAGTACAAAAGCTGCTTATGGCAGCTGGGAGCGATTGAGGGCATTTGTATGTGAATCCCCATGCATTTCTGAGCTGATCTTTCCAAGTGCCCTAAATTCCTGTGGAGTTCAGCACCTCTTCATGTGTTACTGAGCAGGAATTACATTAACAATTACATGTGGGAAGGCAGTAGATGTTGTTGCTTGAATGATGTTCTGTGGTTAGTTCAGATGAAATTCCCGTGCATTGTCACCCAATCAAGATGGGAACTGCTGGTGTAAAGCACCAAGTAAAATGGAGCTTTTGATCCCAGAGTGTAACGACACTAAAAACATGAGTAAAACCAAGCATTTTTATTTTTAAAAAATATATATAATCTTGGTGATTAGTGTTTAAAACAAAGCCCTCTATGATTATTTCTATTCAGTAACATCTGGAGTGAGGCAGGTGTTTTGTGGATAAATGGGAGAAAAGCTCCCTGACTCATTTTATTTACGACCTGTGTGAGCAGCATCTCTGTGGAAGATGAGATTGTAACTGATGGGGAAACTGAGACCTAAAAAGGTCTTGCTATTTCCACTTGTTCCAGGCAATATTTTTTATTGTATGAATAGAAGACTGATTCACCCTTTGCTGCACTCTTCTTTTAGGGTTTCTGTTGAGTCACATTATGTGAAGCTCAGTAGAAGCAGCAAGTTGATGGGTCTGCTAGGAGATGGGTTTGGTGAATGTCTCTCTGCTCATAAATATGGTGATGGGACATTATAATCCATTGATGCTGTGAGCAAGTTCCAGCCTTTAAAGTAATCATTTGACCCTTCCTGGTCTTCAGGATAAATAGCTATATAAAAATGAAAGCCACATCTACAAATTCACTATCCAACACACATGGTCATTTGCTCTGAGAAAATATGAGTACCAACACTGCCTCCATCACTACCTGACTCTGCAAAGTCCCTGGGCATAGAGGTAGAGAGAATTCCTGGTGTCCTGGACTCCAGGGCACACAGGAGTTCTCTGGGGTCTGTGTGGTTGCCTGAACTTTGGCCTTTGGACTAGAATCACCATGAGGGGTAAGTTGGAGACTTCTCCCAGCATTCCCCTTTTCCTCAGTTCTCCAAGGAATATGATACTTATTCTGCAACCCTGGGACACATGGACATATCGGTCTGTGGCTCATGGAGTCACTTTTGTCCTCTTAGGAGGGTGAAGAAATACTACAGTTTAAAGAGCAGTTATAGTGCAGGGCATCCTGGTCCTTGCCCTCCTGTCCCCTTGCCTCCCTCCCTTTCCCTTGTCATTTCTTGTGTTCCCAATTTCAGGATGGATGGTAAATACTTCATCTTTGCACTCTTTAACAAATAATTATAGTTGTCAGGTGATGTTTTCATTTGTGTTGGGCCAGGTATTGAAATTTGTTATTTTCTTGCTCAGCAGTAGCACAGAATCACAGAAATGCTGAGCATGGATGAAATCTCTGGGGATTCTCTAGTCCAACCTCCAATCTCTGTACCCCAAGCAGGGTCTCCTGGAGTCAGCTGCAAAGGATCAAATGCAGTCATGTTTTGAATAGCTCCAAGGATGGAGATTTCATAACCTCTCTGAGAAATGTGTTCCACTGTTCAATCACGTTCACACTCAAAATCAGTGGTTTTCTTATGTTTCTCTGGAATTCCTTGTTGTTCAGTTTGTGCCCGTTGAACTCTTGGCCTGTCACTGGGTAGTACTGACAAGGGTCTGGCTCTTTCTTCTTTACACCCTGCCCCAATAAGGATTTGTCCACATTGGTAGGGCTCTCCTGAGTCTTCCCATCTCCAGGAACAGTCCCAGCTCTCCCAGGCTCTCCTGGAGCATATGGTAGGTCTTCCCAGTCCTTTGATCATCGCTGTGGGATGTGTGATCACAAGTGGGGCAGTGTGATCATGAGTAACTGTGAATCCAGACAGAGGCAATTGGAGTCCCATCCCTGCACATCCCTGCCAGATGAGGAGCCTGAAGTTTGTCCCAAGCTGGTGTGACTGGCAGTCCTGTTATCTGTCCTCTAGCACTGGATGCTGCAGAAGGCACAGAAACCCTGGAAAATTTATATGTATGGTCATCTAAATCACCTTACATATATATTCTCATGTGCAGCCTGGTTTCTGGTACATAGAGTTTGTTTTAAAACCTAAAAGGTGATGACCAGCATCTCTTTCAAAAGTTAAACAGGTAGTTATAGAAATGAGAAATACCCTTGATACCTATATGTCCTTCCTTCCTTCCTTCCTTCCTTCCTTCCTTCCTTCCTTCCTTCCTTCCTTCCTTCCTTCCTTCCTTCCTTCCTTCCTTCCTTCCTTCCTTCCTTCCTTCCTTCCTTCCTTCCTTCCTTCCTTCCTTCCTTCCTTCCTTCCTTCCTTCCTTCCTTCCTTCCTTCCTTCCTTCCTTCCTTCCTTCCTTCCTTCCTTCCTTCCTTCCTTCCTTCCTTCCTTCCTTCCTTCCTTCCTTCCTTCCTTCCTTCCTTCCTTCCTTCCTTCCTTCCTTCCTTCCTTCCTTCCTTCCTTCCTTCCCTCCTTCCCTCCTTCCCTCCTTCCCTCCTTCCCTCCTTCCCTCCTTCCCTCCTTCCCTCCTTCCCTCCTTCCCTCCTTCCCTCCTTCCCTCCTTCCCTCCTTCCCTCCCTCCTTCCCTCCTTCCCTCCTTCCCTCCTTCCTTCCCTCCTTCCCTCCTTCCCTCCTTCCCTCCCTCCCTCCCTCCCCTTTTCTTTCTCCTTATGGTTCTTGGTCAAGGCAAGAATGAAAATGCAGAACCTAGAGGCAAAATTTTTCATGTTTTTTGTCCCTTAAGGAATTATTCACATGGAGGACCCCTGTTTGAGCTGATGCTGATTCAATTCTCTTGAATGGAGTTGGTTCTGTGCAGATTTACACACATAAAGATTAAAGCAGAGATTTATATAAGATGCGCATTCTGGGAAGAGAGGTTCTCAGGTCTGGACTTTCGGCAGACCAGTGGTCAAGTCAAACCTGCTCTGTTTATAATGGGGTATGATTAAAAGATCTTGCATCATGGGAACTGCTGTTACGTCCACTGATTTCCTCTAAGCTCTGCCACTTTACAGCAGCTCCAAACTGGAATGGTGATTTCAGCAGCAAAAATAAGCTGGAGAGAGGAGAGGGGAGCTGGGTGTGTAGGCTTTTCAGCAAGCATTCCCACCCATTCAGCATGCTCACACAGCTCCACTGATTATTCCTGGGAATTTGTGATAAGTAGACTTGAATATGTAAGTGTGCTTATTTAGTATCACTCTAATTGTAGCAGGAGGAAATATTACATATCAGCAAAAATAAATCCTCCAGTTCAGAGTTTGATAGGAGCCCCTGGCTGCAGAGCATTACAGAACTGGAGGCTGGCTGAGGAGCCCAGACTGGAGCAAACAGGGAGCTGTGATTGAGAAACAACGTGTCAGTATAAGGGAGATTGAAATCTCTTGGGTTTGGGCTGTATTTGGGAGAAATTGGGAGTGAGGGGATGGAGGTCACTGGTTGATCTGCCATAGCACCTATAATCTTGTCAGATACTAAAGCTACTTGATGTGGTTACATCCCCTGGCTGGGCTCCCCCATGTTTACAAGGATGATTATGAAACAGAGGGTGTCACTTTTAAGCCCCTTGTTTCCTCTGAAAACAGAAAATCACTTGGATGCCTCATCTGCGCTGTTTTGCTTGAGTTGGGGTCAAGACATGGAGATGAAGCTGCTCTTCCCCTCAGGATTTCTCCTGGGTGGTACAGACATTTCTAGCCATGGCAGTCTAAGGCACACATCCCAGAGAAGACTGTGCCCGCATGCCGTGGAAATATCTTAATTATTTGTGTTTGCTGCTTTTGATAATTGCTGATTAGTGCTGTGTGGGATTCGGGCAAACACTGGAAAATTACATTCATCATAGCCTGAGGAGAGAGTGGAAACATCACTGGGATTTGATGGCAGTGTGAAGCAGATGCTGCCACTGTAACAAACCAGGCACAAAGGACAAACGCTGCTCTGGAATGCACTGTTATAAATCATTCATATCCCCATTCTAAGCAATCATTGTCTATGAAAAATAACATGGACAAAGTTACAGGCTGGGGGTCCTCATCTGGAATTAGCAGTTTCTGCAGAATCAGGGAGAAAAAAGGATGCTTAGATTTTTCTGGTTTAGGGAACCTTCTGACCTGAAATCTGATTTCCTGGGGGGTGGAAGGAGGGTGTTGGGTTTTGTCCAGTTGCAGAAGTTTTGGGGTGAGTAAGAGGGAAATAAAGAGGTCTGGAGTCAAAGCAGGTGTGTCACAGAAGAGAGCTCACTTCCCTGCTTGTCAGAGGGAAGAGACGTGAAACTTTGGCCTAAAGGATATACCATCAATATTCTGTAAAGAGTGATATTTTCACAAACCACCAGCTGAAGTAGAAGAGAGAGGAAGTTTTGCTTTCCTCAGTTTAATTACTTTGAACAACATAAAAATCTCTCAGCTAGAAAAACTAGCTGAAAAGATTTTTGAAACATGCAAAAACATGATTTGAAGTAGAAACTTTCTCTTTTCTCCATTATTTTTCAGCAATGCATCCAAGAGTTCTTTTGTTGGCAGAAGAAAACATTTGGCTGTCCAAAGAGAAGAAAAAAAATCCTCAAAAATAAAACTATTTTGTCTTCCAGTCTGTGGACAAATACCTTTTTGTTTTTGGAGGGCAAAATGGAACTGAAAAAACTGTTCACACGTTTAGCAGACTTCATTCTAGTGAGCTCCCTAATTTATTAAATCATTACCTGTGACACTGACTGTTTTCCTGCCAAAAAGGGGGTTCTGTAGAAGTTCTGTGCAGCACAGACTCAGTTCTTCCAGCGGGTACCACCTCCCACAGCTCCAGTTCAGCTACGTCCTTCTCTGCTTGCTGTGAGGGAGAGAGCAGAACTTGTCACGTAGAGAGAACATAACTCACTGGGGGGGTCAAAAGAAATCCTAGAGTCTTTAGAGACTCTCTGAACATCGATATTTTATACACAATATAACTCAATTTTTATCCTTTTTTTTTTTTTTTTTTTTTTTTTCTGGACAAGGCTTTGATGGAAAATTTTCAGCCAGACAAAATTGATAATATTTGGTCCTTTTCAGGGCTTACATGGATTGCAACCATAAGTTTGTAGTAACAGGAATCCCATCAGCACAGTGATTATGCCTAAAGAAATTCCCTGCTTACTGAACTCCTGCTTTCCCATTCTAGAGAGCATTTTAATCTTATATCAGAGTAACTTTTGATTAATACATCTGAAAGATACAAACCCAGTCCTTTGAGCATGGGACCTTTGAATTCCAAGTTTTATATGAGAGGCAGAAATCTTCAGCAACCCTTGTTGTCATTCAAACATCTTCAGCAAGTGTTTAATCACTGGAAAATGTGACATCCTACATTTTCTTTTTCCTGTGACTTTTCCCTGTAGTGGCAGTAAATTCCCCACTCTTTTCCTTGGTTCTTCCCAAGTGCATGGCTGATGTCTGTCACTCCCCTTGGCTTTTTTATCTTGACTCGATCTAACATTTTGTCTGGGAGAGGCTGGGCAGATCTCTGAAAGCAAAAGGGGGAGTAAAATTAGGGCAGAAATAATTTCTTCATAAACAGAGCCCTTGAAGTCTTTTTTGTCACACTTGAATGGAGTTGTTCCAGGTTCCTTCTACACTTGCAATAGAGATGATCCCAGAAATCAGTGCAATCATTTGAGGCATGGTCTCTCTCTCTGTGAAGTTTCTCTGCATGGGGCCAGCTGGAGAATCCATACTGTGTGCTATTTAAGGCACTGTGTAGACATGGACCTTATGTCTGCAGAGGAGCTGTAGCTTAAATTAGTTCATTGATTTCTGGGCATTTCATTTGTGATGTGTCTGTAAAGCTGTTTCTGTAGCTCCCTGGCTAAATGGGGCTCTCTGCCCACTCTGTCATTTCCCTATATAGAGAAACCCTGAAGAGGATTTAGGCAGTGTGGCCATATCAGATAACAGGGTTCATCCAGTTTTTCATTGTGTGATTATGCCAGATTGTTCTGAAAAGCATGGCTCTCCTTCAGCATTGATGTCCTGGTCAGTGAAGAATCCAATTTTGTCATTAGTCTCTGTGTTTTCTGGGCTGCTCCTTTCGATTCTGGTTTCTCTTGCTTCCCTCCTTTGAAATCTAGGTGTTTAAACAGATGTAATTAATGAGCTCTTATCAGCTCCAAGGTGTTGGTACTCTCTGATACAATTCCGTTTATTAAGTCCAAATTATATTTCAAGAGTAATTTTCAAAGCGCTGTTAAGTGCTGTGCTGAGCATTGCCTACACTGCATCTCTTGCCTCCTTATGCCCATTCATTTTGTTCTTCTGTCAGAATGCACAGTCCAACATGGATTTTATGGTTTGGGTTTTTTTCCCCTCTAAAGCAAAACAGGGCTTCAAGGACCACTGCAACATATCAGAAGTGTTTTCTCCTGTGGTCCTGCTGGCTTCAAAGGGAGCTGCACAGTGTGACCAAGAGCAGTTAGAGCCTCAGAGTTTGCAGGCTGCCTTTGATTTTTTGTCTTCCATTGAGAATGTAGAGGCAGGATTCTCTCAACTTGTTTCTTTCATATTTGGAAGGGCTAGCATTGCACTTGGTGCTCCTGGGTCTCAGAGCTCTTGACCTTTTTCATGGTTTCTCTGTGATGCTTTTGAAATAATGCTCGAGGTATCTGACAGCTCCATGGGGAATCTGTGATGCAGGCAGGCCTGAAATAGAATCACAAATATGTGTTGGTGTGAGACAGCCAAATGGTGCTCAGTAACTTTCGGGACCCTAGAAACCCTGGAAAACAGTGATCCCCTGTAAATATCTCCTGGAGTGCCTTACTGAAAATGTTGCACTTGAATGCTATTTCATAAAATCACGTGGCTGCACAGCCACAAGCCCGTGAAATTCCCTTCCCTGAAAATGTCCTGGTAATGCTAAACGTGGAACTAAATTAGGTCATATTTAACAGGAGCTTTACAGCTGTATGTCCTATATAAACCTTTGAAAATGTAAGGGCAAAGCAGTGTGTGTTAGTGTGGGAGTTCAGTGGATATGGCTGGGAGTTAGCTGAAAGGGGAAAGACATTGGATTGAAGAGAAATCCCTGTGTGAGGTCTCCAGTGAGATTACTGAGGTTCAGAATGGACATGAGGAAAAAAGTAAAAGTCACCACATGACCTTTCCAGCAGTGGAATGAGTCATTTGGAGAGCTGTTGGGCAACTCTGGCCTTTGAAATGTCCAGGGTTTGGCTGGATGAAGCTGCAGGTGACCTGGTCTAGCATTGATGGTGGTGCTGCTCTGAGCAGGAGGTTGGTCTAGATCACCATTTGTCATGGTTTAGCGTCATCTGGTAGCTGAGCCCCACACAGCCACCCACTGCCCTGCAGTGCGATGGGGGAGAGAATTGGAAGGTGAAAGTGAGGAAACCTGTGGGCTGCAAGCAAAGCAAAACATGGAATTCATTCACCACTGCCCATGGTTCGGCTCTCTGCAGGAAAGCAGGGCTCCATCACTTGTAATGCTGACTAGGGAAAACAAACACCATCACTACTAACGTCCCCACTTCCTCCTTCTCCTCATGTGTGCTGTGGTATGAGAAGTCCCTTTGGTCAGTGGGGAACTAGCTGTCCCAGCTGTGTCCCCTCCCAACCCCTTCTGCACCCCCAGCCCCCTGACTGGTGAGAAGCAGAGAAGACCTTTGCTCTGTGCAAGCCCTGCTCAGCAAAAACTAAAACATCCCGGTGTTATCCATACTGTTTCCAGCAAAAATCCAGGACATAGCCCTGTACTAACTCCTGTGAAGAAACGATCCTAGCCCAAACTCCCTCAATTCCAGCCAGCACATCTGTGTTGAGAATAGGTGCTACATGAGTAAAAAGTGACAGAAGAAAGAGCGAGACACCACAGGTTGTTATGAGAGCTGCAGGATGGAGCTTAGAAATCACCTTTCCTGTCCTTCTTGCACCAGGAACAAAAAAAAGCAGGAGAAAGGTCATGCTGTGGCATCTGTCAGGGACAGGGGGATGCTGAGGACTTCAGAGCTGTGCATCATCCTGGGATGCTGGGAAGAGAGGCTGTGCCTTGGCTTGTGCCAACTGCTTCAGCCCAGGGTTTGTATTCCATGGCTCTCAGCCATAAAGGTTGGGATGTGTGAGCATGAAGCACGAATTTTTCCCACCATATGTGGCAATTCTCTGTGTCTTCATTCACAGTTTGCAGCTACCCTCCTGCTCTTGGTGTCATGATCGTGCGGGCACTAATGGGACTTAATTAACTTGCTCACCTGATTACCGCAGCACACCTGATACAGACTGATAGCTCCCTGTCAGCTCTGGCTGGAGGCACCAGGCTCAGTCTGACTTGTATTGCAGGTATGCTTGTGCCTAATCTTGTCTTTTGCTGTCCTGGGTGGATTTTGGATGTGTGCTGTCAGTAGCTTTGGCTGTTTTGAGCACACGAGTACTTCTAGAAATGGGGTATGGATGTCTTTGTGCTTGTTAACTTACATCAAAATGCAGAAGAGGGACCCATCATAAAATAAGCAATAGACCACTTTTGTTTAGAGGTACAATGCTTCATTCAGCCAAGTTGTTCTTTACGTTTAAGGAACTGGTAGGTGAGCGAGGATTTTCTCATTGATAGTGAAGAGCATTTAGGTTTTCAGCCAGCTCTCTGTTGTTGGAGAGAGGTGTTCAACCTTTTGGGCTCTGCTCTAAAGCTCACTGAAGTCACCCAAAGCTCAGTTGCTATCTTCAGGGGAAATGAAATGCAAAATCAGAAGAGACAGGTTTGTTTGCAGTAAGCAGGACTTCACAAACAGTGGGAGAAGTTTAGGCTGCACTTAATTCACAAAATAATTTGTATTGTAATGTAAACAGTGCCCAAACAGGAGATTCCTAAGCAAAACTTGGAAGGAAGTTGCAGTATTTGTAGCTCTGGTTCATCAGATGCACTGTGACTACATCTGGGCACTGCAGTGGTGCAACAGTGTAATATTTGTGTTATCAATGTGTATTTGAGACAAAAAACCAGAAGATTTTGGCTCCTTGTGGTCAACAGGTCTCTCAAGACAGAGTAGCTGGCCAAAGTTCAGTGTGGGCATCTGTTTTTCCTTATTTAAATGTGCCTCTCCCTCCTCTCTGATGCTTTTTGCTCAGTGGTGTGTTCTACTTTCACATTTAAAATGTTTTTCCTCCAACAGCCTGCCTCAGCAGCTGTTAGCTTACCCTGTGGGTACCTGGGTTTCTGGGATGGGTGAAATGGTGGCTACTTGGAGTACATGAAGTGCTGTGCATTACTTCAAGGTGAAAAGCTCTCCAGAGACAGCAGTTCCTGTGCTATTGGGTGTTCTTCAGCCTGCAAAGGGTCCCTACTCCTTGATTTCAGCATCCCTTAAGACATGGGAGCCTTGTGGCTTTGGTGGGGGAAAAGAGGACAACTTTTCTACCCATGTTGGTCCCTGGAGCCCTGGAAAAGAGGGTAGTTTTCCTCTGCTGAGAAAGATGAGGAGTAGAAAACGTGTCAGTCCTCTCCTGGGCTGGGCTGCTGTTGCCTGCAGACTGCTGCTCTCCATCAGAGAGCTTCCATGGCACTGTGGATTTGTAGCCATGGTGGCAAACACAGCTAAGTAGTGCTGCTTCAGAGCAGAGTATCCTCACGTGGGGGAAGGGTTTGCTACAGCCTTGGCAATGATGCTTTAAATCTCCAAATAACACCCTCAGGAGATGTTGTTCCCTTCCTTCCCTGCTGATCTTTGGAGGACTTGTGCTGAGGTGTCATCAGTCTTAGGAATACTTCAACATAAAAGATGTTTTTGGTTTACCTTGCTATATTTAGGCCTCACTTACAATAGGAGTACTAAACTTGGATTGTTTGGAGCATACGGGGGTGTTGATATCTTATATTTAGCTTGATCTCTCAGTTATACAAGCATCTGTCACAGACATGGCAGATGGCAGAAAGCCCTGATAGGGTTCAGAGGTAAAAGAACCAATATCTTGGTTATTGGGGACAGGGTAGCTTAGGAATGAAAAAGCTCAAAAACATATGTCTGTTTTCTGCAGGGAGGCAAGAGCTGGACTCTGATGTGGCATGAGCAGCGTGAATCTAGGAGAAGTGATTGTGATAGTTTAAAGTTTGAAAGCTAAGCTAGCTCAAGACTGTCACTTGAGCTGGGATGCCTTTTGGTTCTGAGGACTGTACAAAGATAAATGAGAACTCAGTCCTTGGGCCAGGGAGATTGGCAACCTGTTGGCTCCATGAATTTTGTTCTGTGGCTGCAGCTGTTGGAGCTGAGGTAAAGAAAGTGTTTGACTGGGAATGCAGCTTCACAGCCAGCTCACCCTGAGTTGTGTGTGATGTGCTGCCAAAAGGAGCAGCTCCTCTGCCTGTGCTCAGCTAACGCTCCCAACAGGCCCAAATCTACTTGGGTGTTCTGGATGCTGTGCTGTGACTCACATCAGCTCCCCAAGCTTGGCTCAGAACTCAGCTTTCAATCTTCCTGAAATGGAAGATTGGTGGTGCTGGAGGAAAATGGGGGAGTGGGAGAAGAACGGGATAGTCAAAGTTACGGGCTGGGCAGAAAGTTAGGCCCAGTCCTTTATGTGGTAACAGGATCTCACATGCATCTCCCACAGCATTTTCCTGTCACAGCGGCTGTACATGGGGACAGCAGCTGGACCTGAGTCCAGCTGTGCCCAGGGGGGCAAGAGGCCAAAGGCACCTGGGCTGTGCCAGCCGTGGTGTGGCAGCAGGGCCAGGGCAGTGACTGTCCCTGTGCTGGGCACTGCTGGGGCCACACCTCAGATCCTGGGGCAACTTGGGAACCTCAGGACAAGATGGACATTGAGGGGCTGGAGCGCGTCCAGAGAAGGGAATGGAGCTGGGGAAGGGTTTGGAGCACCAGGAGGGGCTGAGGGAGCTGGGGAGGCTCAGCCTGGAGAAGAGGAGGCTCAGGGGGAACCTTCTGGCTCTGCACAACTCCCTGACAGGAGGGGACAGCTGGGACTCTGCTCCCAGGGAATGAGGGACAGGATAAGAGGAAATGGCCTCAAGCTGTGCCAGTGGAGGTTCAGGTTGGATGGACATCAGAAGGAATTTCTCCACTGAAAGGGTGGGCAGCCATTGGAAGGGGCTACTCAAGGAACTGATGGAGTCTCTATCCCTGGAGGTGTCCAAGAAGCAGCTGGATGTGGCACTTAATGCTTTAGTTGACAAGGTGGAGATTGTTCAAAGGTTATACTCACTGATTAAGGGCATCTTTTCCAACATTAACGATCCTGTGGTTCTATTCTGTGGTACTAAAGGTGACTTAGATCTTGGCAGGGTGTGTATGTACTAGGATGAGGCTTGAAGTAACTTTGTTTTAACAAAAGAGGAATAACTGTCCTGGGAATGCTTTCCCCACTTCACATGAAGATGTGTTAAGTGATTCATTGTGGTCATATTACTCTTTCACTAATATGTACTTGCTTAGACAGACTCCTTGTATCATCAGTTAGGATGAATTATGAATTAAGTTGAATTGACTTAAAACTACCCATTTTTGTGGACTGTACCAAGTGGTTTTTCTTCCTCAAGAAAATGCTTTCATTCTTTTGCTCAAAAAGCAGGCAAACAAAATCCCCATGATAAACTAATTGATGTTGCAGGTGTAGTATGTAGTCACCAGGCAGGAAGAACAACCCCTTCTGAAATGCTGGGGCCAGGTAGTTCAAGTCACCACTTCCCTCTGCTTTCAATGCTGAACCAGAGCAGGGACACCAAGGGCATCAGAGGGATGGAGCAGCTCTGCTGGGAGGAAAGGCTGAGGGAATTTAGATTGTTCAGGCTGGAGAAGAGAAGGCTTTGGGGTGACCTCAGTGGAAGAAGGAGGTACCATTTGCAAGCTGCTGAGAAAAGCGTAAGGACTGGGGGAGCTGGGGAGGAAATAAGGAGAGAGGGGAAAGGATGAAGTCCTAAAGCTTTCTGTATACCTGTTTACTTGAAATGTGTGGTGGGAATGAAAAGTTTTAAAACAAACAACTTTGCAGGCAATAGAAACGAATCAGTGACTATAATTTTCATAGAAGTGCTTCATTTTCTATCTGGCTGGTGTCCAGGACTTAATCAAGGCTTTCTTGGAAATGTTGGGTTGCAGTCAGTGTGAATGCATTTCAGAGGCAATTTTTGGTTTGCTGCTTGCTTTCTGTGCAGCTGCAGGGATGTGTTTAAGTGAGTAGGATGCTACTCTCTGTTCTGTTGATGGCATGTAGCTTTTCCATATATAAGTTAGTGGGAACCTGCTGAATCCCAGGAGTAGTATTAGCCCCTCAGAGGTAACTGAGCTTTTGTGCAAGTCCCAAATACTTGTTTTGAGAGTAATTTCTCTCCTGAAGAGGGGAATGAAGCTTTAGGTGCTTACCAGTAAAAGTGAAAGTTGTTCAGGTACACAAGATTGATTTGCAGTGAGTTATGTGAAAGGTGAAACTTGATATTGATGAAGATTTCTTCCATGAAGAAGTAAGGTTTTCCACTGGAAGGACTTAATGTAGTGCCCTTGCTCATTTTAATGTGCTTCGGAATGAAAATGATTCATCAGCCTTTCTTCCTGCCAGTCAGGTGATAATCCCAGTTAGATAATGCTGAGTGGCATTGTTCTGGTGCAGACAGAAAACAGGGCATACTTCACTCTCCATACCCTGGTGCATGAAGCTGTCCTCTCTGCTGGTGATCAATAATGCTGCAGAAATAGCTGTGCCATTGGTTATATCTGCATCTTGCAGGTAATGAATATTTGCCCAGCAGCAACTGATTGTGTACACATTTCCACATAGATTTGAAGAAATGTATAATTTAAGCTGATACCATCTGCTAATTCAGGTACCTAAGAAAAGTATTTAAAGCATATTTTTGGTGTGGACTTATAAGTAAAAATAATTCCTTCCAAAAAGACAACCAAACCCCAAACCTGTCACATGCTGTAATTCTGGCTTGTTAATAGCAGCAATTAAAACACGAACTGATAATAATTTATTTTTCTTTGTTTTTCCTGGGTTTGCTTCCTCAACTGATAGAACACTGCTTCTTCCAGAATATCTTCTTACCAAAGAAAACATTTTTACACCAAACAGTTCAGTCAAAGGAATGTTAATAAAAGGAGCTACTAATAATTCTTGCACTGAATAGACTTTAACTTCGACAGGAATACTATTTCAAGATGCAGCAGCTCAGCCTAAGGACAAAAAGCTGTGTTTATTTTGTAGCTAATTCAATGGTTGGAGTTCAGTTACATCCAAATGCTTTAAGGAAAATTAATCAAGTAATGGGGGATGGAGGCAGTTGGGGGAAGTCTGATTTTATTTCAGACTCTAGACCATCTGCTTTCAAAAAAGGCATTGCTCTTAGATGGAAGATACCTTTTCTTAATTCATTATCTTTCTAGGTACGTTTTTGTTTGTTTGTTGCCTTACCATAATGTGTTCTTACCAGCATGTGAAGTGCCTTGTTTTCTTGAGGGCTGCTGGATGCCCATGTCAGACTTTTTTCTCCTTTGTGGAGGGAAAAACAGTCACTTTTGGGGAAGCTCAAACTGAAGCAGATTATTCAGATGGCACTGAAGTCCTCAATTTACCAGTGGAATGTTGCTGAGGATATGGCTGGATCTAACATTCCCTCCTTTGGAACATAGAGTAGACGCAACACACTTGTCAGTTTTCTTTCCTTGAAAAGAATATCCTCATACTCTTCCCACTCCCTTTCATGAGCAGGCAAGAAGGAGGAACCCAGGAAACTACAGGCTGGTCATACTCACCTTGATCTCTGGAGAAAGTGATGGAACAACTTGCTCTGGGAGGTATTTCCAGGTGCAGGAAGATGACCAAGAGGAGGCTGCATGGATTTACCAAAGGGATGTCATACTTGACCAAGCCAGACAATCTTCTGTGATGAAATGGCTGGGTTGGTGGATGAGGGGACAGCAGTGGACATTGTTCACCTGGACTTCAGTAAGGCTTTTGATACTGTGTCACTCACAGCAGAGCAGATGGAGGGTGGGATAAATAAGAAGACAGAGAACAGGCTGAAGGGGATGGTCAGTGGCACAAAGTCTAAATGGAGGCCCGTAACTGGCAGTGACTGGGTTCAATCTCATTGACTCAGTCCAACAACCTCATTAATGATCTGGGTAATGGGGCAGAGTATCCCACGGCAGACAGAGAGCTGGGAATAGTGGCTGGTGTCCTTGGGGGCTGTCCTACCACCCAGGGAAGCCTGGACAGGCTGGAGAAATTGGTGGCAGGAACCTCCTGGAGCTCAGGAAAGAGGAGTGCAAAGTCCTGTGGACTGGGGAGGAAGAGGCACCAGTGTTTTCTGGGGACTGAGTGACTGGGAAGCAGCTTGGCAGGAAAGGATCTGGCAGGCACCAGGATGAATGTGAGCCAAACATACTCTGGTAGCAAAGAAAGTTAAAGGTATCCTGAGCTGTGTTAGAAGGACCTTTGTCAGCAAGTCAAGGAGGTGATCCTTCCCCTCTGTTTAGCACTGGTGAGGCCACACCTGGAGTATTGTCTTAAGTGCTGGGAGCCCAGAAAAAGGAAGTCATGAATGTGCTCGAGAGAGTCTGATGGATGGACATTTCTGCTGTGAAGAAAAGCTGAGAGTGCTGTAACTCTTCAGAGATCTCAAGGGGATCTTACCAAGGTGCAGAATTATCTGATGGGAGCAGGTACATAAGATGAAGCCAGACTTTTTTCCATGGTGCCCAGCCACAGGACCAAAGGCAGTGGGCACAAACTGGTTCTTTGTTTGTTGTTTGGTTGGGTTTTTGTTTGTTTGGGCTTTTTTTTTTCAAGTGACTGAACACTGGCACAAGCTGCCCAGGGAGGTTTTGGAGTTTTCATCCAAAAATATTCTGAAGGTGACTGGTCATGGTTCTGGGCAGGCAGCTGTGGCTGGCCCTACCTGAGCAGGGAGTTGGACCAGGTGACCTCCAGAGGTCCCTGATAACTTCAGCCTTTCTGTGATCAATAGTGAAAATAATCCTGAGTTTCTTCTCAGTGTATTAACACAAGGTCTGATTTGGGAAAAGCTCCTGCTGATGGTGACTTCATTTAACTCTTGAATTTCTTCCTAATTTCTCTGAACAGTTCTGCAGAACAGAATCCTGAAGGGACTCTTGTACCACTCACTCTGCTGTTGTCAGTGATGAAAGATAAAGTTCAGGAATATACTGGAAAAAGTGTCAGGAATCACAAATTTATAAATAACAACATGACCTATATCCCTGCGTTAGACATCTCTTTAAACCTCTTTTATTCATTTTAAGAAAAGACTGGCTTGTAGAATGCTTTTTATATTATTTTATACCTCTCAAGGGGCTGTTTTCCACATCTTACTATTGGGACATTTTTGTTGACACTTGTGCCATTTTTTGCACTTAAATTCATCAGTCTTAGTTGTAGATTCCCTTTTTAATTCTCCATCCTGTGTCTGTCCTGAGAGAATCCCAAATGCCTGGAGATGGTCATTATTCTTCTTCACTTGAGAGTCTGCCTCTGTAATGCTGCACAATGTAGATAGTGGTGGATATGGTTTAGGATCTTTCTGGTATTTCCAATTTTCAGAGCTGATAAGGTTGTTACACCCTCCTACACAATCTGGCTGAAGACTCGGTGGCTGCATCATCAAACTGGTTCCTCTGTGTATTTCCCTTTTTGGCTTTTAGTACTGTTCTTCAACAGCACCACAATCCACTTCTCCTTCCTTCTGCCTTTCTACCTTTTTAAGCCGTTAACAGATGAGAATCCAGCTTGTTAAAACAACTTAAAAGCATTTGGTGACATTCACTGGTTTCTTGAAGTCTGCCAAAAAAAAAAAAAGAAAAGAAAATACAGAGTTACAGAAACAGTCGGAGCTGCAATGTGGGTAGGAAGTTATTTGTATACATATTTGTATTTATCTGACTAATACACAATACCTGAGGATCTGAGTTGTCCGGGGCAGCAGATTCACATTGATTCTGTTGTTGGGAGACAAAATGACAGAGAAAACATTAATCTTGTTTATATTTCTCTCAAAGATTCTCTGAACCAATTTTTGCATGCCTTCATGTACTACTTGGGTTTTGGGGGTTCCATTTTTGTTTGCCCTGTGAATGTCATCTGTGCATTATTGTGAATGGTAATGGGGGCCAGGCTACAAATTAGTGCTCAACTCTTATATCAATATTAACACTACCTAATAATAGAATCATGGAATGGCCTGGTTTGGAAGGGACCTTTAAAGATCATCTCATTCCAGTGCCCCTGCCGTGAGCTGGGACACCTCCCACTGGACCAAGTTGCTCAGAGCAAGGGATGATCTCCTTCCTAGACTATGAGCACTGCATTTGGCTCTCTGTTTTTATACATTCAGTTGAGAGGAAAAGGGATTGCTGGGTGTGATTCATGGGCAGCCTTAAATGTTGACCAGACAGTAAGCGGATCGTGCTGCAGAAATACCAGTTTAACCCCAGTGACTGTAATGGGAGTTCAGATCACTGGCTGAACTGTTCAGTGAATCCATAAATCACTGGAGATAACCAGGGTAAATCGAACCCCTCGTTTCTAACATCTGTGAGAGATTAGGTACAGGTCTGATGCAGATTTTCAGCCTTGAGAGGAATGCCAGTCCCTTTGAACAGGCCCAGATGACCCATTAAGTACCTGGGAAGCTCTAGAGCACAATATTTGAAACATCTGCAGAAGAGCCTGTGATTCAATTGATGTAGTGGTATTTCAGAATCATCTTTCAGGTTTTCAGTGTATTTTAAATTTTTTTGGTCTCTGTATAAATATCAGAGTTCTCTTTGGCTTGTGCTTGATGGGTCATTGCTAACTTAAATAGATAAATGAATGCATTGCTGTATGAATTTTTTTAGGGATAGATCCACCAAATGATGGGCACTGAAGTGCTCAGTTACTGCTTCAGCTGGGGCCACAGAAGGACCTGGGATGGAGTGGGTGGTGAGATGGAGAGGGTGACATTGTTTTCTCTGTTCTCTAATTCCCTTCTCATGAATTGTGTTAATGTTGGATCTCACATTTTGCATGAGTCAGGAGTGCTGTAGTGGTAAACATGAGTTTCTAATCAAGCACAAGTGCAATAATAGAGAGGATGGAAAGAAAATTTAGAAAAAAGCACAGCAGACTCTAGTGGGGATGGCAGAAGGGGGAAGTGTGATGGTTCTGTTCTCTGGCCTTCCAGAGATCTCCATGGAAATGAGTCTACCAAGTTAAAAAATAAGAAGTATGAGATATGTGCTTTATCAAAAATACGCCAGATTGAGGTGGAAGAGAGCACTTCTTTCTAAACAAAAGAGTATTTTTGTCAAAGATAGGGAGGTGGGACGAAAGTCCACTAACGCTTTGCAACTTAGTAGTAACAGGCACCCACAGGAGCAAAATATGTCTGTGTGTCACGGTGTCTGAGGAGAAATGAATGTGTGAGTGTAGATGTGGGCTAGCTTGTGTATGAAATGGAGGGGTTGTATCTATGAGCAGTCGGATGGAAGGGGTTGTTCTGCTGCCTATGAATGAGCAATTTGCCTTTCTAGCCCTCTGCAGGATTATTTTTTCTCTTGCCCTTTGGAGCACTGAGCCTGGTAATAACCATGTTCTGCTGGTGGCTTCTGTGTGTGAGGTGGCCTCACACAGATGAAGGCATTAGAATAATTGCATGCATTAATCTCTTAAGAAAGGTTTGGGAGGGCATTAAGAAAATGTGTTTGGCAAAGTGTGTGGACATGATTTTCTGAGTCTGAAAGAGTTTTCAACCTGTCAGTGGCTGATCTGTCCCCGTGGGAAAGTCTTTTGGGAACATTTCTCTTTCAGGGACTGTTCTTTGTAAATAGGTTTTTGGTTCCCAGAACAGTATTATACAGATGTCTTGAGTGTTTCTCTTGTCCCACCAATGGGACAAGAGAGGAGTTGTTCCTTTTACCAGTCATGTTAAACCTGTATTGGTACACCTTATAAACGGGGTTGAAAAACCCTGAAATAAAGCCTTCTGATGATACCTCTGCCTTCCATAATCAATTATCCATGCTCCTATCTCGTGTCCATTAGCGACAGAAGTGTAGTCCATATGCACCATCACAGCACTGAAAGTTAATCTGAAGTTCTTGTTGTGTAAGATGGATGTGATTGGGGAGCCAGAGGGACACCCTGGTATGTGACAAACAAAACCTGCTGGGTTTTCTGGTGCTGTAAAATGATTGCACAGCAAGTAGAATTATGTGCAGTCAGTCCCTATCTCCTAAAGCATGCACAGCACATGGATGCAGGCACCCACTTCCCCAATTTTTTCAGTACCCCTACAAAAAATCAGTATTTCTTTAACATTCATAAAAAATCACAAAATGGTCTGGGTTAGAAGGGACCTTAAAGACCATCCAGTTCCAACCCCCTGCCATAGGATGGGACAGCCACAGCTTCTCTGGGAAACCTAAACCAGGGCCTCACCACTTACACAGGGAGGAATTTCTTCCTGATATCCAATCAAACCCTGCTCTCTGTCACAGTGAAGCCATTGCCCCTTGTCCTGTCACTCCAGGCCCTTGTCAAGAGTCTCTCTCCATCTTTCCTGTGGGTTTCCTTCAGGCACTGCAAGGCCACAGTGAGGTCACCCCAAAGCCTTCTCTTCCCCAGGCTGAACAATCCCAATTGTTCCCTCAGCCTTTCCTCCCAGCAGAGCTGCTCCATCCCTCTGATGCCCTTGGTGTCCCTGCTCTGGCCTGGCTGCAGCAGCTCCCTGTTCTTCCTGTGCTGGGCCCAGGGCTGGATGCAGCCCTGCAAGGGGGGGCTCAGCAGATTCCCAGGCTCTGTGGCTCATGTACTTCCCACATACTTGTATCACTGGGTTTCCACTGTTTTCCCTATTAGACTGTTCAGGGTTTTCCTTCTTATATAATCAGTGAAAATAAGCTTAACATTTATCCTCTAAGTTCACACTGCTCAAGGTGTATCTATAACTGCTGTGAAGCTGCTTGGGTGGTTTGTTTTGGGGTTGTTTTTTTTTTTGTTTGTTTGTTTTTTGTTCTCTTTGCCTTAAGGAAAAGGAGGGTGCTGTGTTATGGAATAAATAAAAGGGTTTTTTTTACTAAGCAAAGAATGCTGCTTTCCCCCACTGATGCACAGAGGTAGGAAACAAGTGTGGAAGGAGAGGTATTGATGGTTGGTTAGAATGTTTTATCTGAGACAGAGCCCAAGACTCTGTTTCTGTTCAGTTGTCCCCACTTTTGCATCACTCTGAAATCTTAAGAATCTTAATACTTATATTTAAAGTTCAAGAGACTTTTTAACAGACATTTACACTTGCTTTTGCCTTAAGATGTAAATGGCATGGTCTTGAAGTCCTCTGTGCTGACAGAGCCCAGCAAATATTGATCCAAAGGGAAGACTTTGGGTGCTGTTGCACAGCAATATAGGAGTATCAGCTCCTCTCATGTCTCTTCCATGGTGGAAGAAATGCATGTGGAATATTCGTTCTTGCTGTCTTTGCAACAGATGGAAAGCACAAAAACAGAAAAGCGTGAATTTTAGATCTGTATGGGGGGTGGGAATGTAATAACTTGGAGAAAAAGCCACAGTCATTGTCACTCCAGGAGTTTACTGTTATTAATTGTCAGCTTCTGTCCCTTATTTTTCCCTAATAAAGACTCCAGAAGGCTTTTCCACTTAGTGAACAAACTGTTCTACACAACAGGGAGTAAGGAAGATAAATTCATCTCTGTCTCAAATTTGGATGAGGAAAGAGTGGAACATTTGGTCTGTAGTGAGGAGAAGCAAGCTGCCTCTTCAGAAATGATCTTCCTCAAACTCCAATTAAGTGGAATGCTGGGTTTTATGAAGTTATCCCAAGGCTGGAAATGTGTGTGGGCATTTTTTTTTTTTATTTTAAAGCTGTGAGGTTCATACCCAAAAGCACAGAGTCTTAAAAGCAAAGTTAAAAAGGTTTGAAGCACTGTTTGAGACATGGTCTTTGTTCAAACTTCTCTTGTTCTTGCCATCTAGGCTGTGTATTTTGACCCTGCTTGAGCACAGAGGTGGGACTAGATGACTCACTGTGGTCCCTTCCAAATTTACCTATTCTGTGATATTTGTCTATGTTGGTGATGTGACTTATATTTAATAGTAGTTTTTTGATGGGTAACCTTAAGAAAATATGCTGCTAATGGTAATGTAACTCATTTATCATAGTCTTTAAACAGAAATTTCCTTCTCTACTACTTTTTCTGTCTATCCATTCACATCCTTTGTGATGCCTACTTGGCTTGTGCCAAGTGGTCCTGGGGTAAATTCAGCTGCTCCAATAATCCATAAATATTGCTGGTCCTAAAGTGTGGCTTACTCTTTCTAAGGCCTGTAGTGCTGTGTCTTCATGAACAGAGGTTTTTTCTTTCCTTCTTCAAAAACATCAGCTGTGTTTCCTGGTATAACAAATTAGCAATAATTTACTTAGGAAAAACATCGTGAGTTTCAAAGTGGGATTGTGTCTAATTGCACTGGCCTTCTTCCATCTGGGATTTCATCAGTCTTTTGCCTGTGATCCTTGTTGGATCAAAGCTTCCCTCTGGAGTGGGAAGGACTGGAAAATAGCAAGAGGGAGCAGGATTCCATACAATTCTCAGTAACCTGAACTAAAAGCACCCTGGTGGCATCACTCTGGTATCCTGTACCTGAAAATCACAGGAGTCCTGTCAAACTTAAAGGGCAGTATCAAATTCCAGATCTCTGGAAGGCCAGACATGGCACCCAGGTACTGTCCCAGGGTTTAGGATAGGGCTCCTTATATGTTAAGTTTGCTTATAGAGTGATTAATGTCGTTCCATTGAATAGAACTGATTTTAACAGTGCTTAGAAAACAGCTATTGTCTGCTCTTTAGGTCCTATTTATGCTCTAAATACCATGGATAAGTGGATACCATTAACAGGAAAAATGCAATGTGTTTTCTCTTAGCCTTTAGAAGTGTGTCAGTGCTCCACCTGCACCTCCTTCCTCCCCATTTTTGAGTCCCTCAGCATTTGGACACTGAACTTTTTTGAGTCCTGCTATACTTCATGTGTCCTTCCGTAAAGGTTATAGACTCCTACATTGCTCATCCAAAATAGTGGAGTCCTTCTTAAGAAAATCCAGAAACATTGCTAAAAGTAGTGGTAGAATTACATGGGAGTCAAATTCTAGTCCAGTCAATAATTTTGCTGTAAACAAAATTTATCCTGTAACTGTCAGGATATCCTTGTCATAAACTTTAGAGATCTGCTGAGTTAGCTGTTTAAAAAACAAATCAACCAGGCACTGTGGTCCCTTCTAACCTAACCTATCCTGTGATTCTGTGAGCTGGTTTTATTTCCAATTCAGCATAAAGCTCAGGATTTTGGGAGGAGGGTGGGTGAGTTAAGGTGAGTTGGGCTCTCCTGCCTGTCCCCCATGGCACCTGCAAGCCCTGAGCCAGCTGACATTATTTCAATGCAGAATGCTGAGACAAAATCAGAGGATGAGCAAATCCTGGCCTGCAGCTTTTGCATGTAATCCACCTGTCCAACACACTGATGTCATCTCCTGGGGAAGGAACTGAGACAACCTTTAGTGTAGAAATGTCGTGGTTTTAAACCAGTAACTAAAAAATTACTTATTTCTTGCTGTGAGATATGGATTAGAACAAGAGCAAAACAGGCTTAAAACTTAAAAGGAATAAAGAAAGTTTATTAACAAACTATAATAATAAGAACACCAGAATAAACTTCCAGAAAACTCTTTTTATCCCTTACTACCCATCATTCCCTTGTTCACATGACAACAGAGACAAAAACTTTGGAACTTCGGTGTTTAAAACAGTCCCAATTCTTGCTAGAGTCTTTTCATCAGTTTTTGTAGAGAAACAGAAGTCTCTTTCTGCTAATTTATGGAGTTTCTCACAAGAAAATTATTTCTGCTATAGTTTTCTTTTGCCCTGATGTCAGCTGCCCTGAAATCTGTCATCAGAGTTTACTCCTCCCATTTCACCTCACTCTGAGGTGTGTATGGGCCATGAGTCTAGGGACGGCATTTTAAGGATGAGTTATTCAAAGGCAAAAGTCTTCTTCATCTGTCTCTGTGAGCTCTGCTAGAAAACAGTTTTCTCATTGCCTCTCAAGGCTTCAAATCTTCCAGCACTTCACTGTATCACAATTATTCTACTTTTTACTCAAAATCTACACTTTGAACACTCCATTCCTCCCTACATACTCTGTCATGAATTAAAGGAGTTCTTTCAGGACTTTATTGTCCATCTCCATAGCTTTAACAGAAAGATATTTCAGCTTATAAAAGCATCTCCTTATTCTCAACCTTTCCTGAAGCTTCTTTTCTTTCCTGTCACTGGTAGTTTATAAAGTCTCTTTTCATGTTGTTACTCTCTTTTTCTTTCTCTGGATAAAAAAAAATTAATCTGTAAGTCTCATCTGGGTAATGAAAGAGTTAAAATCTTGCCCAGGCTTTTGTAGATGGTTCTGCGATCTCTGCTGGAGCAGCAGCTGGAGCTGTCTTCGATAGAAGATTTCTCATGGCTGCTCTGGAAAGTGTAGCCACCACCTCAGCCCGCCGCAGGTTCAGAGCCCTTTCCTTTCTTTACTCAGCAGTCTCTGGTGAATTCCATCATGGCAAAACCTGCAGCCGAGCCAGGAACCGGCCCGGCCCGGCCCGGCCAGAGCCCGGGACAAGCCCCCGCAGGCCCCATCTCCCGGCCGGGAGAGACAGCAGGCCCAGCCCAGCCCCCGCCCGGGCCGCATGGCCGGGCTGGGAACGGGAGGCCAGCCAGAGCTCTGCTACCTTTCACAGCCAGGACACAAAAAGAGCCAAGAGCCCTCTGGCTTTACATCTTAAGGTAGGGTTCACAAGTTGATCTCACTTTTCAATGGTCAAAACTGCTGTCAATTCCCAGTAATGACCGATAATTGGTAAGGAGAAAAGACTCCCATCAGTCCCTAGCAACTTCAACTTCCTTAGCTCTCAAAACCACCTTAAAGGTAAAATCACCCCATGACAAGAAACCTCAGAGTTCACAGCTTGGTTGGATTGGGTTTCCTGCCCCTTGATGGGAGCTAAAATCAGGCTCTTTGATCTATTTAATAACTTTTCTATACACAGCAGGAATTACGTTTGGAGAGAATCAGTCTTTGAAATGTGACTTTGGCTTTTTCAGTGCTCAGTTCTATTTTAGTTCCTACATGGACCCTGTCCTCTTTCCTACAATGTCTGGCAAGATAAAGGAGCTCAGTGCCTGGCAGTGAGTATTTTATTGTCTCCAGAGGAGGTGGGCTGAGGGAATGCTGGGAAGTGGCTGGGAAATGCCATGAAGTACAAGGAATGTGCAAGCACTGCAGAGCTACATGCATGGTGGTGGGGCAGGAATTTTTGAGAGATCCCACAAAAAAATGCTGCAGTAACACAGAATGGGAATGTTGGAAGAGATAGTGAGGTAAAGAAAGTAAATTTTCCTGCACATTACAGACAGTGGAGATGGGTTCTAAGGTCTTGTAGGACAGAAACCCTTATTTTTAAAATGAACTGGGCACGGTTTGTTCTAAAAACAATCAGGATGCGTGCTACAGATTCCAGCAGATGGAAGAGTTTCAAAGCATATCAGAGTTTCAAATTAGTTAATCTGGGGAGAGGAAAAGTAGGATGAGAAAGTGTAACAAGCATATAGAAGGGCTGCATGACAAATGTCTGCCTCATCTGTCTTTTTGCTTTAAATTGTCATTTCTGTGTTTTCTTCTGAATACCAGCATTAGGAAAAAGAGAGTTATGGTGTAAGTTCTTGAGAGGGGTGGGTGGGTAATACTGTATTGAAAAGCTTCACCAGAAAATTTTGCCTTTATTGTTTGTATTACTGTATTTCCAAAAGACCTTTGAGAATCAAAACATTATTTTTTTAGGCCTTATGTGGCAGAAGTTTCTCCACTATAAGCAATAACTCTATAAAGAAAAAGTGCAGTGGTATGAAAGATAAGAAATGGAAGCAATACTAGGAAAATCTGTTATGCATATTAATATTGCATAGAAAATTCGTAGGAGACGAAATTGGATTTTAGAGTATTTACTTCTGAAATAAAAAATGCTGTGCTGAATCTGTGGAGATAGCTTTAGAGAATTTAGCTTTCTAAACCCTCATTTTTCTTCAATGCAAGAAATATGCTACTAGTGCAGTTCCTGGGATTTGTAGACTAGGGAATGCTGATGGCATCCTAGAGAAACTTCCTCATGTCACTGCAGGAAAGTGGAATTGTGGGATATGCTGGTAAACAGATTAAAAAAACCCAAAACAACAGGCTGAGAAAAGGTTAGTGGCTTACCATAGAGCCAATGGCATCTATATAGGCCAGATTCCAATAGGATACCTGGGCCATTGGTAAAGATTCCAGATTGCAGATATTATAATCTTAGTTTCAGCACAGCTGTTAACTCTGTGGAAAACTTGCCTTCATAATAAATGAGCTTTGTATTTAAGCAGCCAAAATGGCATACTGTTTCATCATGAAATTCAACCTTCTCCCTCCCCAGGATTCAGGGGATGCTGGATTTCTGAAGGACAGAGCAAGAGAGGCACCTGAACGGAATGTGTAGCTCCAGCAGTTGTGGTGGCCTGGCTCATGCCATGCACTGTGGTACTTGCAGGGAGCACTGGCTGTGCAGCTCCTAAAATGTGCTTTTTCACTTGTAAGCATCTTTTTTTCCCTCCAAAAAGTCAATTTCTGCAATGTCTGAAATGAATCTGAGATATCTTGGTCACAACAAAGCATAGGCATTTTTCCACCGCAACTGAGCCTGCCTGCTGCTGGATTTGGATTAAAATTCAAGCAACACAGAAATTTCATTTATCCATTTTATAGATGATATGGCTGTGCATTTGTCCCTGGGAAGAGACAGAATTGTCTTTCCTGCTTTAGTTGAATACCCACAGTTCTTCGACTCCTTTCTTTAAAATGGGGAAGGACAGTTCCCATAAATTTAAGCAGTTGTCATATAAAAACCATGAGGAAGTACAGACAAGGCTTCATTGCCTGCACTGAGTAGAATTTGATCACTGTTTATTGTATTGACATATTGGAAGAGGTTTTGTTGTTGTTTAATGTGGTTGCTGGTTGATGCTGGCATTAGTGTTTTGATTGCTTCTGAAGGTTTCTTGTCCCGCAAGATCTCAGAACAAAAAATTATGGCAATAAATTTCAGAGAAGCTAAAGGGTTGTCATCATGAAAAAAATACAAAATAAGGCAGGGGTGGAGTTAGATGGTGATGAGGTGACCTTATGGACTCCAGTTTTCAGGAACTTCTGCACCAGTATCTCTGGCCAGAAATGCACAATATAAAAGGGAATTGGGGAATCTATTAAGGCCTCTCTGTTTAAACCCATTCTGGGCATTGCTTCCTTATCTGATTCCCTTGTGAAATTAAGGCTTTTACTTTATTAGGGATTATGCCTCGATAAAGCCATATCTCTGGGGAGATATATTTTTATATTTCTTGACTGAAAGGTGCTCAAATCAGGAGTCTCTCAACAGAGACCCAGGAATAGAGAGTCTGCTGCTAAACCATTCCTGTTGTAATGTGTTCACAGGAGAAACTTGTTGCCTCTCCCACTGGTGCTCAGGAGACATCATTTGCCTTTTAATAAGGACTCTGAAAAAAATTAGAATGTTACCTTTATTATCATTTTCTGGTTTTTTTGTTTGTTTTTTTTTTTAAATGCTACATTAGTGTGTCTGTACCTATATCTATAGAATATATTGAAACCATCTTATAGGAAGCAAGACCTGCTGCCTAGGGTTGACCCAAAAGATCATCTATTTCCTCCTTAAATACAGTCTTTACAACTTGAAACATTTTGTATTTAAGCACCTAAATTTGTTGAGAGTTACTTCACCTGTTGTCACATGAGAGCATTCGAAAAATAAAATTTTTGAGGTGAAATTCGATTGCAAAAAATTCCATTTTTCTAACTGAGTTTAGAAAAAAAAGATATTTCACCCTACTTAACCTTTCCAAAATGCTTTGTATTTGGTTTGTGTCAGTTCCTGTCCCCAGTAGCTGGCACCTTCCCTTAGAGCATTCCCACACATGGGACAGACTGTGAAATTGTGCAAAAAGACAGCAGAAGGCTTTAAAATATTTAAAAATACCTTTCTAAGGGGCTTTAATAAAAATATAGGATGGACTGTAGTGACTGGGTGCAGGATTGCTCAGCCAAATACACTGATCAGTGAGGTGTTACATTTGACTGACTCTTCTTTTACACCCTTTTAATGTCCTAATTTTTCCTTCTCTCTTGTTTTGCCCTGACACATTAAACATTCCTTAAGTTCAGTCCCTCAGGCCCACCTCAAATACCCTCAGTTGTCCTCTTCTTTTGCTTCCTCCTTATCAGTTACAGATTCCTCTCCAAAGCTGTGCCTGATGGTCCTTGGTGGTCCCATCAATAAGTGGCTAAAGACTTTTGTTCTTTCCCACTGCCTCTCTCTCTCCTGTGTGCATGGCTTGGGGCTCTGCATGTTCTTGTTTACAAATGCCTCCTTCATTTAATATTCCCTTGGAAGTGGAAGAGTTATTGAGTGGATAATGAAGCAGAGGCCCTCACCTTCCATATGCCCTTAGAGTGGCGGCTTCTGTCTTGTACTGGGGCTTCAGCTCTGGATGTAGCCCTTGAATGCTATAAGAGCTCAACAGGGAGGAAGAACATGTGTTTCTACCATTTCCCTTTCATTACAACTGATTAAAATTGTGTTTAATATGGCACTCACAGCACTCCACAATATGGGCAGTACTTCAGCTTGTTGTTTGCTTGGCTATCTCAAAACCTGTCATCCTGAAATAGAATTAATTTCTGAAGCAATGCTCTGGCCAATGATTCTGGTGCTGTCGCCCTGAAAAATAACAGCAAAACCTAAATGTGGTAGGAACAAACTTCCAAAAGAGAGTTCAACAGCACCAGGAACTTGCCTGTTTTATATAGTTACAATCTTTTTATTTCACCTGGAGAGAGAGAATCAAGTCCTTGTGTCCTTCCCTATTTACACATTATTGTTTTCAGCAGAAAATGACTGGAGATGGCCCAGCATGATCCTGTTGAGAACAGGGGTGCAAAGATATTTTCTCATCAGTACAAGCAGAGCCTTAGACTGGCTCTGAATGGGAGAGCACTCCTGAGGTTGTTTTTCTCTTCCCCACAGGTAATAAACCCGAGTTAGAACCACCAGTGCAGATCCAGAGATTAAAATCTGCCCTTGGCCACCATGTGCCTGTTAGGGGCAGAAGGCAGCATGTCCTCCCTGTGGAAAGAGAGACAGAACTATGTTGCCAAGCTGTAACAGAAGAACAGCTGTAATGAACCTAAAAGAAGCTGGGAGAGTATTAACTTTCACAAGTGACCAGAATCTGTAACTGATACAGAACAAAACAGCATCTGTGTCCTCTCCCTGCTTCAGGGCCAGCAAATCTCTTCACTCTCATAGCAACAGCCACACTGAATAAACCTGCAGGAGCTTTCATCACCTCTACCAATATGCGACCCTTGTCCTGCTGCTCTTGTTAGCAAGGACTGTATTTTCCATCACCTCTCTTCAGGCAAGTTGAACTGCCCTTTGTTCTTTTGATGAACTAATCACACCCTTGGATGACAGGCCAGCTAGAGGGAAAGAAATATGGGGAGCTAAATATCATCCTGTGAGCAGGGGAAACACAAGAGTTGGGAAACTGAATTTGACTTCTGAAAATGTCTCTTTTTGGCAGGAAGGGGAAGAATTTGACATCCAGCTTTCAATGCCACATTGCAGAAGGGGGTCAGAGGGGGTCAGTCTTCTTTCCCTTCCAGGGAAGGCTTCTGGAGGGTGGGAAAGAAAACAAGATATACTCTGCCTGTGGCTTCTCTTGTTGGTTTGGAAGGCTGTGACTGTACTTCTCCTGCATCAGAACTTCTCTGCCTTGCAGGAGCTGGTCTGGGAGTGTAATTTGTTGTAAATAGTCTCTCCGTTTTTCCTGAAGCCTCCCTTCAGGCACTGAAAGGCCACGATTTGGTTCTTTAGTCTTGTCCATTCCCTTTCAGGGTTAGATCAGAGCTCTTTACCTTGGACTAAAAGCAGCAGGAAGAACCAGGGTTTGTCTTAGTCAAATCCACTACTCCTGTATAATCTGTGTCTAATAATCATTCCTGTTCTTTTCCCAGTCTGTGGGAATAGGACTTTGCTGTTGCTGCCCTCAGTCTCCAGGTAGGCAACTCTTGTAGAGAGTGAATATGCATTTCTGAAAGTCCAGTGTCTCTGTTGCCTTTTGAGTCTTTAAAGGTATCAATTTCATCAGTAGGATAGGTCTTCAAAAGTGTTTCAAGCATCCAAGAGCATAAAATCCAGGGAAAGACAAAATGGTCTAAACTTCAAACTGTCCAAGTGCAATATGAAGACTCCAAAGTCTCTGAGATTGCTTAAAGATTTCTTGAAGCTAATTGGTTGAGAGTTAGGTGCTTTTGAAAATCTGAAAGTACCTTGGCCTTATTTAAGACTCTATATTCTAAACTGACGTTTGCATATAAAGCCATTTTGGTCTTCACTAGATGGAATTCAAAGAGA
Source organism: Poecile atricapillus (assembly GCF_030490865.1). Classification (NCBI taxonomy): domain Eukaryota; kingdom Metazoa; phylum Chordata; class Aves; order Passeriformes; family Paridae; genus Poecile; species Poecile atricapillus. The sequence continues at coordinate 14,326,784 of NC_081289.1, forward strand.
AAATAACAAAGCAAGGTGTCACATGTCTTAGTAAAAGTAAGGATACCTTCAAAGACAGTTTATTTCTTGTTTGTTTTCCTATAACTGATTAAGAAAATTAATGTTTTACCAGTTCAGCTACTATATTTTTTTCTTGGTGTATGACTGTCCAATCAGATGTTTTTTGAAGAAGCAATAGTTTATCTGGGAAAAATCTGTTTTATTTTCAGGAGGAGTGGGACAAAGAATTGCTCTGCTTTTGAAACCTTCCCCTTTTGTTAGTGAAGGGTGTATTTATGTGCTAAATCTGTCTTAAATTATTAGATGTTTATATATAGACATGGACATAGCTATGTCTTGCAGCACATCTGGGGGTAGTAATTAAAAAAAAAATTAGTTTTATTCCAAGGGAGAAAATCAAATCTGCATTGTCTGACTTTTATTAGCATGGTACTCTGTATCTGGCATCACCTTTTCAGTCATAAGGCTTTATTCCTTTGTCTCACTGTGTAGAGCAGCTTGTCATAGGATTTTTGTCTTGCTTTTGAGAATTAGAGCTTCCTGAGAGCTCTGGAAATATTTTCCTCCCTTCTACCTCACAGTTGATCCAAGTGCATTGATAATTTTATTGTGTTCTGTTCACAGAAATCAAAGGGAAAACTTTGCAAAGATTTCTTGTTGACTCTCATCAAAAGTTTGTGCCCTCTTTTGCTCAGAGTGGGTATATTCAAGTTTTTTTCCTTTATAAATTGAACTGAATCACACCTGGCTGAGGTTGTTCCACAAAGCTGAACCAGTGTTGCTTGTATTGAATATTGACTCCAACAAGTAAAATGCTCTTATGGAGCGCTGGAAGGTGATCATCCCCAAAACCTGAAGGGTTTGAACTGAATTTGAAGTTGCTGAATAGGATTTGTGTAATGCCATCCCTTCCTGGGGACGAGGAGGAGACAAAGCAGTGGTACTTGCACACTAGTTCTGCAAAGAGGTTAATCTTCCTGGTTGATACATTCCAAGACTACAGAAAGACTGTTTTGGATTGACTTCCAGAGTACCAGTAAACAAGGCTGTCTCTTCTGATTTCCACCCTTATTTTGAGCAATTTTTTCCTTATCAAAATTAGATACAATCAGATAGAGTCTCTGGGGTGGAGAAGGGAAACAGATTTGAGAGGCATCATCATCATCTACAGTGCTTTGTCATGCCAGGAGGGAAGTAGGAAGGAGTGATAAGATATTCATGTTTTGTATTTTATTACTCATCCGAAGTCTTCAATTAGCGCTATGCTAATGAAGTCTTTTTGAATTGTCTGACAGACCTTATGATAAACTCCTTAACAAGACAATAAAACTGGGAGGATGTCAATTGGGTAGTTAGCTGATAATCAATATCCAGCAGCTGTGATGAGATGGCAGGCAGATGTCAGGCCCTGCTCAAGGCTCTGGGTACTTTGTTGGTTCAAGTTTCGGGGAAGATGCTGCCAAAACAATAATAATTGCATTGTGTGACAAGAGTTGGGATAAAGGAATAGCAGCCTAATAGTGATATTAATTTAAACTGAATATGTAGAAATCCTTTCTCCTACACAAATCATTATGAAGTGGTTAATCCTGGCAATTTGAGTTTTTTCTTGACATGGGCATTAGACAGGGAAGGTATGAAATGTCCCGAGTAGAACGTTAAATTCCTAAATCTCCAAAGAGCCAGGGATATCAGCCTATGTTACATTAACCATTTAATTATAACTTCATGGATGCAAAGCTGATTGGACCGCTCCTTTGCAGTCTCAGAGGCAACTGGAACAGGATTTACTTCTTTTGTGTGTAGACATCAACAGCAAAAACTTAGACCTAATCCTGAGCAACATAACTCCCATGATATCCAGAAAGAAGGAGCAGGAGTTGTCTGGTGTAGGGAGCTGTCTACATTCTGATGGAGATGTGGTGCACCCTGGAAGTCTCTGGATCTGTTCATTACTTCTGGAAGCTAGGACTGCCACATCAAATGCCCAAAGTTCAGAGAGATGAACCTCACTGTGATTAACTGCATCACAGGTATCAATGAGAATAAGAACTTGCTTGGAGGGAGCCTGTTTGTGTGGCAGATCCAATGGCACGATGTTTTGCTCCGTAATACAAAGCTGGAACTTTGCTTTGTAAAATTCAGCTTATTCCAAATATAACCTGGAGCTAGAAAAGAAAGAGCACAATTTGGTCATAGAATGGACATTTAAGATCATCTCATTCCAGCCCCTGCATGGGCAGGGACACCTTCCACTAGCCCAGGTTGCTCAGAGTCCCATCCAACCTGGAACTCTTCCAGGGATGGAGCAGCCACAGCTGCTCTGGGCAACCTGTGCCAGGGCCTCACCACCCTCACAGGGAACAATTTCTTCCCAATATCCAATGTAAACCTGCTCTGTGCCTGTGGGAAGCCATTGCCCCTTCTCCTGTCACTCCAGGCCTGTGCTAAAAGTCCCTCTCCATCCTTCTTGTAGGACACCTGTTACCTTTCACTGCCAATCCATGAAGATCCCAATATGATTTCTCTATATGATTTTCCATTGTGCTCCAATGCTCTGGCTTGGTGAGAAACACACAGTATAGTGGACAGGATATTTCCTGTGAAAATTAAGTCTGAGCCGTATTCTTGATTTAACCACCTAAAAATATGCGGGGTTTTGGTTTTTTGTTTTGTTTTTTTTTTTTTTTCCACAAAATTCCTGAATGTCACAGAATTCCCTCCCATCCTAGCTGGAAGCCCCTGGACTTGTGTGAGGTAAAGAAGCAGGATGGAGGTGACAGGGTGGGCAGGCTGTGCTGGAAGCATTTCCCTCTCATGTAGCAGAAGGGGACATTAAAAATGCCTCCTGCAGATTTCTGCCCTTGCTAAAACCTCTCCTAAGGGCTGTGCTGTGCTGCAAAGCACCTCTGCAACTCCTTCCCTACAGTTTGTGTCAAGTCTGGCTTGCCCTGGCCAACTCAAATCAGAAAAGGATGACCGTCACTTTCAAAGAACCTCCCAGAGGCTTGAGATTCAGCTCAAAAATAGGAAATAACAGTTGGGGAAAATAAAGGAAAAACTAAAAAAATGGCAACCCATCAGAAGCAGTTGCCACAGCTTCTTGTGTATTATAGCAGGTTAGTGTTCCAGGGTTGTACTGCTAGGAGAGTTTGACAGGTTTACACTGAAAGACACCATTTAGAAGTGTTAACTTATTTTAGCTTGGCCTTATGGAGCCTTTTCACTGCAGACTATAATGCTGGTTACAGTGTTCATCATTCATTCTTAAAATGTGAGGTTAATGTGTAGCTACGCTGGATATTAAGGGAAACAGATGGAACAAGGAACACAGTGAATCACACGGAATCTGTTCAAGAATTTTTCTCACTAGGAGGTTTTTTCCTTACTGAGCCTGCCTTAAGTATCAGAGAAAGCTCAAATCATCATCTAAATGCCAGTTCCACTGCTCCCTGGTTGGGAATCAAAGCTTCCAGCTAAATGCTGGGTTTGTCAATTTGCGTTAGGACCCAACAAGGAGAAGCAGCAAAATTTTTCCCATTGACTTTAAGCTGGATCTTTGTTCCTAGTCTCTCCTGAAACACCCAGCCTCTCACTTCCCTGATGACTTGCAGTATTGTACTTTGTAAACCTCACATGCAGGCCTGCTTATGTCAGCTATAAGAAGGTACTCCCAGTTCCAAACAGAAACCATACCTCATATCTAAATTTACTGCAATTCCAGACTACGCATCAGCCTTCTGGCCAACTGCTCCAGGGCAGGGGATGGCTCTGTGGTTACATAAACAAGGTTGTTGGAAGCACCAAGGGAGGTCAAACTGGCATGATTCCCACAGTCAGAAAGCCCAGACAGGATGAAGAATGTCTGGTGTTCTCAGCTGGGAGCAGATAAACTTCCAGAGCTGGATAAATAATAAATGGCTGCAGTGATGGTTGCCTCTGAAGTGTGCTAGTAATTTTGGTAGAATGTGCTGGATGGCATGGGTGCATGTCTGTGCCCTCCAGGTGATCTGGTGTTTGTCACTGGTGTGTAAAAGAAGAGAAAATGGGGGCCTGTTGTGAATCCAGTGGTTATTCCCTGGAGGACATGACCAAGGGAAGCATCACCACCTCCTGGTGTTTTCAAACTGGACGGCTTTCAGAAAGTAGAAGCTTTAACTCAATATCTCTCATTGCTTGTAATGAAGAAGTGAATGGATGAAATTGGAGTGTGTGGAACACAAGGGAATGGCACCAAGAGATAAATGGCTCCTTTGTGCCTACATATTCCAGAAAATCTTTTGCCTATATTTTCTGTTAAGAGTTTGGAGCAAAACATTTCTAATCAGCTTCTGAACTAGTAAAAAAAGAGTGATAATTTCTCTTTTTTTCCGATCATTACCCATTTTGAGTAAAATGTTTTGGCTTGATTTGTTGTCAGCTGGCTTTCAAGATTTTTTTTTTTCTGTTTTCCTTTTTTCCCCTCATTCCCATGGTTCATATTGCAGTAATCTGTACCCTTGGAACAGGATGATCAGAGTTTAGTATCTGCCCTTACTGAACTAATCCTCTTGGCTATGATGTGTGGGAAAGTGGCAGCTCTGAAAGACATTGGTATCTTCTGCCCTCACCAGCTGGGTGGGATGTGCTGTTTTGTGTGGAGTGAGAGCAGAATATTCCCTACTGTTCCCTCTGCAGGAGGGAAGGACTTTGCACCACTCCTTCAGCTGGAACACCCTGCTCCTCTTGGCTTACCTCCACACAGGCTGGGGATGGGGGAGAGGGAATATGTCAGTCTTCCCATCCATCTTCAATTCCACCTACTTTGTCTTTGGAGTGTGAGATACACTCGACCAATTTTAGGCCAGGAGGTAAAAATCTAAGGCCTTTTTTTCTTCCTCTGTAGCAAGGAAAGGAAACCTAGCTTCTATTAAGGGGGGACAGAAGTCTGTGTTGGTGTCAAGGTTCCCACTTAGCTGACACAGGTAGTTTGTTCTTCCAAAAGTCTCCATCTGGGCTGACCCTTGGTGTCTCCTGAGGCAGGAAAAGGCAGAATTAACACGTTGGCAAGGTCAGAACTGGAATCTTGTACCTGTTCTGTATAAGGCTCTAGGTTTGCAGTGGTCAGGAACGCCACCTGGGGAGGTGCAGGAAACCTCTTTCCCATTCTTTTAAGGGGCTGGAATCCTGTCCATTTTCTGTGCTGAGATGGTGGCACAGTGGAAAACTGCAGTTCCTGGGCTGGGCAGGCAATCCTCCATGTGATCCTGCAGTAGGCTGTGTGTTCGTCTCTGCTTCTGTGGGGTCTTGGTTCTTGCAATCATAGAATCCACTGAGTTGGAAGGGACCCACCAGGATCCCAGTCCAGCTCCTGGCCCTGCCCAGGACACCCCAACAGTCCCACCCTGTGCATCCTTGAGAGCATTGTCCAAACACTCCTGGAGCTCTGGCAGCCTTGGGGCTGTGACCATTCCCTGGAGAGCCTGTTCAGTGCCCCAGCACTCTCTGGGGGAAGAAAATTTCGTAAACTGCATCCTAACCCTCCCCTAACACAGTTCCTGCCACTCCCTGGATCCTGTCCCTGGTCACACAGAGCAGAGACCAAGGCCTGCCCCTCCTCCATGTGAGGAAGCTGCAGAACTGCTGTGAATTCTGGCCTCCATCTGCTCTTCTCTGGCTGAACAAACCAAGTGACATCAGCTACTCCTTTTGGTCTTCCCCCCCAGGCCCTTCACTGTAGCCTTCACCATCTTCCATAGCCTGACTGGATCCCTCCAAAGGAGTTGGTACTTACACAGGCCTGCTGCTTTATGTGGCACTGTGTGAAATCTGAAGTGTGCTGAGTAAACAGCGAAAAAGGAAAAAAAAGCCTTGTCCTCTCCCTGTTCTTGCTCCTTGTATAATAGGCAGTGGTGTTATCCAGTGTGACAAAGTCTGGAGCTTTTCTTCCCTTTTCTGTGTGGTGGGTTTTGGGGATGGTGTTTCTGGATCACTTGATACATCTCTGCCACCTTTGAGACCTCCCCTTAAGCATTCATGTCACTCCCCAGCTACACCCTCTGGGTGCTGGCAGGAAGCAGTGCAGTACCAAACCTGTTGGTGACCAGGACAGGTGGCCAAAGCCCTTTCTAGACTGAAGGTGGCAGGAGCCCCGCTCCTGATTTATACTGCTGGAATTTCTGTGGCTTGAGTGGAGGCTTTCCTCACCTGTGAAGTGATAGGAGAGCCAGGGTGAGCATTTCTCCTCTTCCCTGGCAGGTGGGTGGTGTGTGGCTTTGGTCCCCTGTGTCACCGTAGTAACAGCAATGCATTGTTTCCTGGCAACTGACAGGGTTGCTAAGAGAAAAGTCGGCAGCTTTGGTGGATGCGACATCTTTGACATCCTCCACTCACATTACATTGGGGTGGGTGCGATGGAGAGAAGATGACCTGGCGGCCAAGTCTCATCTCCTTTGACCTGGCTGAATGCTGGAAGCTAAGGCAATGGAACAGCCGGTCTGGGAGACAGGGAATACGGATACTGTTGTTTGCCATCCTTGCCCCATTCAATAACTACAAGTGACACTTCCTGCCCTCTGCTAGAAGATGAAATGTGTTCTGGGAATAAAAATCATTCTCTAGGTGCTGAGTGTTATCACTGGTCTTTGATGCTCTGGCTCCCCAGTTCATTTCAGAGGTGGCTTCACTGAGAAAGAAGCTTTCCTCAAGCTGTCTGCTCTGCTAGTGCTTCATTCTTGAAAGAGTTTGCTTCTCAAACCCACCTGTCCATGTGGTGAAAGCTGTGGTTGAGGTGGGTCATGGATGGGTGGGGGAAGGAGCAGCAGGTTCTCTGAGGTATTACTCCATCTTAGCTCGGTGGGATTCAGTGCAGTTTTACCAAAGCAAAGCTAAAAGCAACACAGTGATGAATTGATAAATCCTATTTGCTCACATCTGCCCACTCAAAGCCAGAGCTGGGGACGCCACTCACTGCTGCTGTGTGCCAGAGCATGTGCAGAGGGAGTTGTTGTGCTCTCTGCAGTGCTTGGGAGACAGATGGTGGAGCCCACCCATTCTCTACAGAGAGGAGGATTTCATCAGTGCCATGGTGCTGGCAGACGATGCAATAACGATGTTCTTACATTTCACGGAACTGACAGGTCTCAGAAGTGATATTTTACCAGTGTTCTCTTCTGGAATCTTTTTTTTGTTCCACAGCTGCCTGCACAGCTTTTGGCACATCACGGATGGAGAATGGGTACTTCTCTGGCTGGACCAGCTCTGCCATTTAGGGTGAGAGTTAGACTGTAGGGAAGAAATAATCTTGGCTGCTGGAGTGCTTTTAGGAGAGGAGAACCAGTGAAGTGAATTCTTATCCCTTCTAAAATTCCAGCAAACCTTCTGTCTTACCATGGTATGGGAGAGCTTCTGTTGGTTGGGAGTTGAGGCAGGTCAGATTAATGGAGATGTCTTCTCTTCCCTGACTGAAAAAAAAATTGTTTTAGCTGCACAAGTGGGACTAGTGACAAGAGAATGAAGCCCGGTGCAATTTTGCAGAGGCCATCAGAAATCCTCAGGACATTCAGAAATGCTCAGTTTCCCATCAATTTCCTGCAGCTGACAGCACATTTGCATTGACCTTGGTGATAGTGCCAGCCTGGCAAATGAAAAGGACATGAATCACTAAAAGGAGAATTAAATTTGCAAGGAATGCCTTGTATTTCATTTTCTGTTACTGCCATTTTTATCTGTCCCAGCTAATTCTTGTGTCCCTACAAAGCCTGCCCTAGTGTTCCACTTCCTGCAGCAGGAATGGTGTCTGTGCTCACAGCAGGGGTGGCTTTCTCCAGCTTTTTTGTCAAATGCTGTCATGGACCCCCTGAACCTCCTTGTTCCTTTGCCAGCTGTGGGGAGTGTGCAGCTCACTGATGTGGAGCCTTCTGTCTCCTTCTCAGAGCAAGGAACCAGCCCTGACCTGACCAGTGCCTGTAAGAGCAGCATTCCTTGAATGGAATAGATTTCTCTGTGTTGGAATAAGGGGGGAAAGTAATCTCTTGCAGCTGTCCCTTCAGAGATTTTCATCCCTCTCTCTTATGTAAGCATGAGAGCATCATAGGCACAAGAGGTGTGGGTTACAGGTGTGTAATGGCTTCACTAGTCAGACATTACTTTCAGCGTGGTTTGAATTAGAAGAGGTGTGGGATTAAAGAACCCATTCTCTTTTGCTTTTTAAAAGAAATATACAGGCTTGGTGTAATTACCAGTGACACTGTGGGTGCATCCAGGCACAATTGGTGTTTTCTTCTTCTCCCTTCCTTTTTGGTTGTATAAAACATCACTGCAGTTCATTTCTGAGGATTGTGTGCTCATTATGGTATAGTGAGTGGCTCTGCTCAGAAGTTCCTACCTGAAATATCCTAGAAGGTGAAGTTGTTTCTTAAAAACCAAGAGCAGTCATCTCTAAAGAACTGGTCCAATAGTCTGAGCAACCTAGAGCTGTTTGGATTTTCGGAGTCTTAGTGTTTCTGAGTTGTGCGGAAAAGAAATGATTGGATACCAGACCTGACTCTGGCTTCTGGAGCTGAGCCAAGTCCATTTCCTATAATTAAACCACAGTCATCAGGGGCATGACAACACCTGGACGTGACCAGGTGATTCAGTAACCTCTCCTGTCCTCCACCAGAGATGAGGAGGAAGAGGGGGCAGAGCGAGTGAGGAATTTAAAATCAATGCTGTGACTTGGAGAGAGCCTGGGCTCCTCTCCCTCTCTCTTTGGCAGATTTTGTAAGGTCACAGTGAGGCTGCCCGTGCTCCTGGTGCCTGTTCCTGCTGGAAGAAGTGCGCAGTGCCTGCGGAGCTGTGCTCCAGCTCAGCACAGCACACTGCAGCCAAGTCTGGATGACTTTGCAGATGCTGGTGCTGCGCATGGAGTGACCCGAGCTGAGCTGAGCCATGATGCAGTCCCAGCCCTGGAGAGCTCTGCCTGCAGGAAGGCAGTGGAGCTCAAAGTGGAGGTCCTCAAAAAGAATTTGCTTTACAACAGCAAAGAGAAAAAAAATATTTATGCAAGCTGGGTGGGGTGAGGATGCATTTGTGTTGCAAAGACACTGGGACAATTCTTTTGGTCTCTGTGGAGACAGAGGAGCTTGGGAACCATGAGGAAAATGTTACCAAGAGCTCTGTGGGTAGGACACATTTTGTAGCAGCAGGTCCATCTATCCCTGAACAGATCTAAATCAGAGAAACCTGAGCACAGCAAAGCCCTTTTTTGGCAGTGTCCAGCAGCATTTCATATCTGGGGAAGTACAGTTCTCTAGTTCTGTGCAGACAAAATGTCAGGGCTTCATCCATGTGTCTCCTTCCCTCCTACCAGCTGCGAAGCCAGCAAGTACCTTAGTAATGAAGGATTAACTGTGCAATCAGATCTGTGCTCCTTGTGCCATCCCCACATGCAAGCACAGTCATACCCTGAGCATAGGAAAACATGCTCACAGAATAAATACAGGTCAGGTTTCAGGCTGGTGGCTTAGCTGTGGCCCTGACTTCTTGAAGCTAGAGTTTTGACTTGCTTAGCAACAGTAAAACTGTGCTACAAGTCTAAAAAGCAGGACTGGAAAGGCTTTGCTCCTGACCTCCCATCTGAAGGACACAGCTCCTGAGCTGGCTGGCATCCTTTGTTTCTCATTTTTGATCCACAGAGAATCATCATGGAATCCTAGAATGGCCTGGGTTGGATGGGACCTTGAAGATTATCTCATTCCAGCCCTCTGCCATGGGCCAGCAACACCTTCCACTAGCACAGGTTGCTCAGAGCCCCATCCAACCTGGCCTTGAACACTTCCAGGGTTGGGCCAGCCACAGCTGCTCTGGGCAACCTGTGCCAGGGCCTCACCACCCTCACAGGGTACAATTTCTTCCTGATATCCAATCTAAACCTACACTCTTCCAGTTTGAAGCTACATGCAGCCTCCAGCAAAATCCCTCTGGCATTTCACCTCTTTTACAAGGCTGGGGATGTGGTAGTTGCTGTGGGGTGGAAGAAGAACTAGGGAGGCAGGGCAGCAGAAGCCTGTTTTGAATTGGTGTTCTTCGATGCCAGCCCTAGCATCTGTCCCCCTAAGGAAGGAGACATAGTGGTTGAGCAACGTGGGAACAGAAATGGAAATGAACTTTGGGCCTTTTCTGTTTAAAAGATGTCTCCATAGCACTAATCCTGTTGATGAGTTCCCTCATCTCAAAAAAAACAGCATTTCCAAGCCAGGCAGTGCTGAATATGTCCTTGCTTTACTTTCCACAGGCACAGAGAAAAGAGCCTGAGAAAAAAAGTAGCTCCTGCTGCCAGCCCTGGAAGGCACTGGACTTCTCAGATGTCAGGCAGATCTGAAACATCAAAGGGGCTTCTCCTGAACTATCTGACCTTTTATTACCCATGCCCTTCCACTAATACCCAGCAGATTATCTTTGCCTTGTTTTTGCTGCTGTATACCTGATCTGTGGAAACCCCCATGCTTTGAACATGCTCCATGATGGCAGGGAGGTGGCATTTGCAGTGACTGCTCTGCTTCAGGTGGCTCCTCTGTGAATTTTCTTTTGGATGTGTGTGACTGGAAGTGTCTCCAAGCATGTGTCACCACCCTCACACCTCCATCTGATCCTGAGCTACAGGTGAGCACCAGCTCAGCAGACACTGAGAGGAGGTTTAGCCCCCCGGGCAACTGTGGATTGCTGGGAGTACAAGCTGGCTGTACTTACACACAGTATAAGCTGCAGCCCCAGACCACCAAGGACAACCATTTCCAGTGTTTTTCTCTCTCCTTTCAGCAGTCTTGCTGAAATCCAGGGGTGTGCTTGTGGAAACAGGTGCAAAAATGGTGGTTTTGGGAGAAGATGTTGCTGGTAGCTTCTGGATGTAACCATGATCATGAAATGAGGTGATGAAGGAAAGCCAGTACAGAGGAGAGAGACCCTGCACTTCCAAACACTGCTCTGCTGTGTCTCAGATGTCAGCCACTGACCCCATCACACGGCTCCTGTGGAGATGCAGATGCTGCCACACACAGATTGCTTCTGGCTCTGCTCTCTGGGCTGTCTGCAGCTTTCTGCTTCCTGGGTCTGCTGCTCTGGTCCAGGGCTTTCTTCAAGCAACACCTCCCACCGGCTTCCTGCGGTTCTCAGTAGTTCCTCTTTTGCATTAGAATCTGCTGGAATAACTCGTACTGCATGAGCACTTCTTGAAATCTGCATCGAGTTTATCCATAGGGCAGAGGACAGGCACTAGCAGAGACTATGAGAACCACCAGATTAACAGAGGGAACAAAGGGCAGAAACTGTGCAATGTGTTGCTCAGGCCATTAGGAAACCCTGATTTCTAGGGGAAGGGGGGAGTGAAAAATGGAGAGGCTGTGTAAGCCTTGGCATGCTGGACCAAACAGTGAGGGTCAGCTCCAGTTTTCCAGAGCCAGGACCCTGGAGGACTGTTGCATTCACTAGCTACCATGTCATGGTGTGGAAACCAGTGGCTTGAGGCTGTGCCTGCAAAATTGCATGTCTGGTCCTCTCCCGCTGTCCTTTTGTAGCCCTCAACCTCCACACAACTTGCAGCCTTCCAGTACCTGAAGGGAGCCTGCAGGAAAGATGGACAGACTATTGACAAGGGCCTGGAGTGACAGGACAAGGGGAATGGCTTCACACTGACAGCAAGTTTAGATTGGATATTGAGTGAGTTTTTCCAGCTAGAAGTTAGTTTTTAATGCTGGACTAAATCCTTGAATAATGAGGTGGAACACTTCTACAGCATCTTTGTTCTAGAAAGGATGGTCAGTTTCTCTATAGACAGCAAATCTGCGATGATTTTTATTGTTAGCAGAAACAGATAAAAGTGGGTTATAGTTACCTCACTTTTGCCATCTTGAAAGGAATCTGGAAGCTGCTGAATGAGACATAGAAATATCAGGCAAAGCTGTACTTGTAGGCATGAACTGCATAAAAATTAGCCTGTTAACTTGGGCTAGTCCATGAAATATTATTGAAACAACATTGGAACAATCCAGCTGGGTCATGCAGTGAGATCTGTGATTTATGAGGGTGAAACCAACTCGACATCATCTTAATGACATACTATTAAATACACATTACTAAATTTGATATGTCCAGGAGCACACTACCTAAGGGCCAGCATTCCTAGCTAATTCAATGGTTTCCACTCTTTTTCAAACATATTTCATAGCCATAGAAAATGAGCAGAAGCAATGTTTTGGAAGGTTTCTCTGCTGGCTACAGATAAAGGTAAAATTGAACAGTCATAGTTAATATAATGTCATCTCACAGAATCTCGGAATATCCTTAGTTAGAAGAGACCCACAAGGATCATCAAGTCCAGCTCCTGGCCCTGCACAGGATCAGAGCCAGGCACAAGAATAGAAATATTTAGACTTTCCCTTCTGAAGCAAGGAAGGGAAGGAAATGGTGTATGACTTCCTGTCCTTCATCTACCTAAGTTTCTGTGAGATGACCTTTCTAATACTAATTGATTAAGAGTCTAAGCTGTGACTGGAATAATTCTTAAATAAAAAAAAAAAAAAGCGCAATAAACATACAGACACAGTTCTGAAAGCTTAAATTGCTCTCCCTGATGCAGAGAAATATCTGGCACCTAAGGTAAACACCACCAAACCATGCTGGATTCCTGTCAAAGTGGCAGCTGATGGTCATTCTGGGAGTGTGACTACTGATGGTTGAGCAGCTGCCAGCTTGGCCAGTTTGTTTCTGCAGCTTTCAGGCAGCAGTTTGAGTTGGCCTCTCTCAGCAGAGCTCATTCCAGGGACTGAGGGGTGGAAAATCCCTTGTCCATTACATATCTCCAGCTCCACAAACTTCCATCTCCTCTTGAAAAGGGGAAGGTGTCCTGCACCTCAGTTTCTGCTTAGGAGGAGACAGCTCTTTCCTGTGCTCATAAGGTTTTTCCCCAAAGGTCACAAAGCTCATGGAATGGAAGGGACCTTAAATATCATTTTGTCCTAACCCTGCTGCCATGTCCTGAGCAGGGACACCCACTAGAAGTTCTCCCATGCTCTTTTAATGGGAATCACATAAGGACAGGAGCTTATGATTGCTTATAATTGTGGCTTGCAGTTGTCATGCTTCTCATGAACAACAGCCAGCAAGAGGAATGAGCAATTGGTTTATTGGTATGGGAACTCAGAAAACCCATGGAGTGCAGAGCACTCTGCATCCAAGTGACATCTGGTGATGCATCAGATGACACCTGGAGTACACGGGCATTCGTGAGAATCACCACAGCATCCTAGAAAGTGCCCTTGGACCTACAGAGGACCTGCTCCATTACAAAGCCAACTGCAGTTTCTAGGAATGCTATAATCATGTTAAGGGAGACCAGGTTTAAATTACCAGGTCAGCAGCCATGATGTGGGGGAGGCAGCTGAGGTGTAAGCAGATAGCAGTAGCAGGGTGAACTAGAGTTCACCTGGGTTACAGGGCTCCGTGCATGGCATTAACTGGGTTTGATGCAGAGCAGTTGGAGAGATGGGCAGCCAGCAAGCCCCTGTGGAAGTGGAATGGCCAGAAAGTTCTATGTCCAAAGCAGGGCAGGAGGTGGTCACTCTCTAGGGACAAACTATCAGAGCTGATGGGCTGGGAGAGATGCACAGCAAAGAGAATCCCTGCTTGCTACAGTAGAACAGGTGCGTGACTTCTGCTCTGGTGCAGAAACCACAGCAGGGTCCCAAAGTGCTCTATTTGGAGGAAAAGGTGCCTTGGCAGGGGTGGGATTAGTGGGATGCTGCAGGGGAGATTTGGAGATCATGGAATACTGTCAGCAGGTTTGGGCTGGACAGGACCAAGGGTGACAAACACACTCCATCTATATTCTTGCCTCATTCCCTGCCCTTAATTATACAGAGAGAGTCAAATAGCTCTTATTTTATATACCCCACTACCCTATGACTCCTGAGGGGGAGGCAGTTTGTCTCTCACTAGAACGCTGGAAGCATGGGGAAAATGAATTTAAATGCAGTGTTTTGGAGTCATGTTCTCTGATGGTGCAAACTAGCACAGCCTCAATGAATTCAATTAGCAGTCCTGACCCTGGAGTCATAAATATTGGTGAGTCTCTCGCTCTGAGCGCTGTGGCAGCATGTGCAAGATTTTAAAAGAGCAATTTTCCACTCCCCCCTCCCCACTCTGTTTTTCATAGAATTCCAAAAAGTGCTAAATAAAAGCTGTCAGTCTTTGGGTCAAAGTTCTGGAACCAAATATCAGCTGTTCTGACTGCCAATCTGCATCATAGAGCAACCCTCACTGGATGCACTTGACTGTCTCATTGAAAGGACTTCTTTCACATTAAAAATCCCCTCGAGTTTGATTAACAAATGACAAATAAGCTGCTCCAAGTCCTTATGGGAATAGGATAGATCAGTGTGGGGGCATGCAAGGACTTTCATTTCTTCTTAGAGGAAATCCTGCCACCTCTTATGCATGGAGAATTGCAAGAGAAGGGTTCATATCCACAAAAGAAATGTTTCCTGTGCATATGAGGTGTCAACAACAGACAGGATTCCCGCTCAGCATACACACATCCTCTACAAATGCATGGAAGACCCAGAAGGTCTTGGTGTCCAGTGTTTTGGGGGGTTTATTATTTTGGGGGAGGGACAGACTTAATTTTAGTTTGTAAGTGCAGCAGGTCTCTTCCCAGACACTGACAGAAATCCATGAGGAGTGGATGTCATTTACTGTCATTTCTTACAAGAAATTGAGGGCCAGCACAATCAGGGTCAGATACTGCAGTAATAACAGCTTTCACAGTAACAACCAGTCATTCATTTCTAGATCCTCATGCCTAGCTCACCAGAGCAGCTTCAGCTAAATCCGATTTATTACAGAAAAAAATCTAAGTCAACTTAGCCAAGGGGCAGAAATCCCAGATTGGTGAAAGGGTTGAAAGGAAAGAAAACATTTATTTCTATGCCATCTTCCCCTCAAGTGTACACATAGGAAAAAAAGAAAGGAAAGATGAGAAATTTGTCTTCAGCCTTTACTTGAGAGTTTCCTTACCTGAATTTAATAGTTCATCACAACAACAAATATCAACATGAATGATGGCACAGCAGCAGCTGTAGCTTAAATATCCAAGTCTTTTTTTCAGAGAAAGGTTTCTGGGGACATTTATCCTTCCTTTTCCCAGTTCTCTGTCTTTGCAGCAGCAGAAAATGCAGCATATTCCCCTGTCCTGTGTGATTTTTAGTCTGGACATTGGGAGTTATTTCTTTGCCAAAAGAGTGGTGAGACACTGGACCAGGCTTCCTGAAGGGGTGATCAATGCCCCAGGTCCATCGCTGTTGGAGAAGCATTTGAGCAATGTCCTTAACCCTTGGTCAGCCCTGAAGTGCTCTGGCTGTTGGACTGGATGATTACTGGGTCCCTTCCAATTGAAATATTTTGTTCTATCCTATTCTACTCTATTCTGTTCTGTTCCATTTAATTCTATTCTTGCATTCATTGTCTTTGTGAATAGGAAAAAAAGAGGGAATGAGAGTCCTAAAGGACATGGCTGTTCCCTGAGGTTTTGGGCAGCAGATTTCAAGTGAGGTGGATGCCAGAGCAGTCCCCATATGCCAAGATATTAAGGAACTGCAGATCAGGAGTGAAAGGCATTGACAGCATTGCAGAGGCTGCTGACCCAGCACCTTCCTGCCTTGAACCTGGCTCAAACCAAATGCATAACCTGCTCATGAGTTCTAAATCTGGTGTTTAGTTTTGAAAGCCAGAAGTAACTTTCCTTTCTCCCCACCTTCTCCTGCATCCAAGCCTTTTGCCCCAGTGACTTTGCTGAGTGGGCTGGGAGCAGGATGCTCAGTCTCTGCTTCCCACCCTGCTCCTGGATGGGAACATGAAGGGTGCCACTGTGGTGGGAGTGCTGTCACTTCCTGTGCAGGCTTGACCTTCCAGAAAAGACGGAAGATGTGTTTTTTATGTGTTCAATAGCTGTACCCCATCTGAGGGTGTGTGCTGAGCAGAGCGCTGGTAGTAGCAGAACTTCCATCAGCTTGAAGAGCATTGTCCCTTAGTTATATTCATAAGCTAAGATATTGAAATGAGAGGGCGAAATGAAGCTTAGCATTTTTTCCAGTGTCCATATATTTTACTGCATGGACTCCAGCAGATCATCAGGAGGGGGATTCTGCCCCTTTGCCCTGCTCTGCTGAGCCCCCCTGCAGAGCTGCCTCCAGCCCTGGGCCCAGCACAGGAAGGACAGGGAGCTGCTGCAGCCAGGCCAGAGCAGGGACACCAAGGGCATCAGAGGGATGGAGCAGCTCTGCTGGGAGGAAAGGCTGAGGGAACAATTGGGATTGTTCAGCCTGGGGAAGAGAAGGCTTTGGGGTGACCTCATTGTGGCCTTGCAGTGCCTGAAGGGAACCCACAGGAAAGATGGAGAGAGACTCTTGACAAGGGCCTGGAGAGACAGGACAAGGGGAAATGGCTTCAGACTGACAGACAGCAGGGTTAGATTGAATATTGGGAAGAAATTGTTCCCTGTGAGGGTGGTGAGGCCCTGGCACAGGTTTCCCAGAGCAGCTGTGTTTGCCCCATCCCTGGAAGCGTTCCAGGCCAAGTTGGATGGGGCTCTGAGCAACCTGGACTAGGGGAAGGTGTCCCTGCCCATGGCAGAGGGGTGGAACTGGATGGTCTTTAAGGTCCCCTCCACACCTCAGCTGTCCCTGTGGGCAGGGAGGACTCAGAGTAGGGATCAGGAGGCTCAGCAATGGCACCAGAGGAACGGGCAGGGACTGATCCCAGGAAGTTCCACCTGGACATGAGGCAGAACTTCTGTCCTGGGCAGTGACTGAGCCCTGAACAGATTGTCCAGAGAGGGTGGGGAGTCTCCTCATTGAAGGTATTCCAGAACCACCTGTGTGGCACACCTGTGCTGTGTGCTCTGGGACGGCCCTGCTGGAGCAGGGAGCTGGGACCAGATGAGCCACTGTGATCCCTTCCAACCTGACCCATTCTGGGATGCTGGGATTCTGTGAGTGCAGGTGTTTTCATTATCTGTGTTAAAATCCTAATTTATAAGCCACTCATAAACTCAGTGTTAAATTATTGGTGTGTTGTACAGAGACTAAGGAATAAGGGGAAGTCTCCAGAGCACAAATGCTTAAGCTTGCAGTCTCTAGTGAGACAGGAGGAACACCTTGCCTCCCTAAGAAGGTATAGCAGAATCAGAGAAAGTGATATTGTATATATTTCTGTGGTGGTTTGAGCTTGTCTAAAGGATATTGGTGTGAATATCCATCTTGCATGAGAAGGTAAGGACTTTCCAGAAGGGCTAAAGCAAGCTGCTTATTGGAGAGTTGGTGCTGAAAATAAAATTTGGGTGGTGGATCTCATCCCTGACCCTGGTTGCTGGGTTATTATCACCTCCCTTTTTTCTGACAGTTCCCCATGTTTTTTGAGGGAGGAGAACAATTGGCAGTGAAAGCACAATGAGGTGTTCTGGTTGCCAGAAGGTTCATTTTTGCTTTTTATTAATTACAGGAGTTGAGTGATTGCTTCAAGTGCAACAGTATGGCCCTGGTGTCTTGTGAAACAAATGGGAGAAAGGTCTGACCTGAGCTTCAGCTGGTGTCCCCTGACATCAGATTAACCACACCTGCTCAGGCCAGCTGAGGGAGCCTGTCTCCTGTGTGCAAAGCCAAGCTGTTTGCCTAAAGGGCAGCCTCAGCCATCCTGGAGGACTTGTTTTAGGATGAGATGTGTGCTTCTGTACTTCCCATGTTGGTTTTTTTTTAATGT
Organism: Poecile atricapillus; assembly: GCF_030490865.1. Classification (NCBI taxonomy): domain Eukaryota; kingdom Metazoa; phylum Chordata; class Aves; order Passeriformes; family Paridae; genus Poecile; species Poecile atricapillus. The sequence goes on from NC_081289.1 coordinate 14,344,553, forward strand.
TTGCGTCAGCTTACTGATGTAGCCTTGAGAAAGAGAGGAGGGAAGCCTTCCCTGATGTCTCCAGAGGTGTGTGTGTGTATCGTTTAACAACCTCAGAAAGGGAATCCTGGCTTCCCATGGTAAGAGTTTCCTGGAAGGAGAAGCTGATCATCTTCCCAGGGTCACCGAGTCCTCTTCTGCTTTGTTAAGATGAGTGTGCCAGGGACACTGAGGTTCAGATGTTCTCTGTTTCAGAGAGTTACAGCCCCAATTCTACAGCTGGGGAGAGGCAGCATAATTCTGTTTTACTGCCTTCTCCTGCTTGAAGCCTCAGCCTGGAGGATTTGTTTATCAGCTCCTTCCACATGCCACCACAAAAATTCAGTGTGTTACAATGCTAGTGAGAATGACGTTTAATTTTAGCAGACACCTCCTTTCTGTGTGTGGGAAGATGGGTTTTGCTGGGCGCTGAAGCGCACAATAAGGCTGTTATCGAACATTCCCATGCTGGTGTGAATTAGAAGCAGCACACTTTTCAAAATCAGTAAATCTGTGCCTGGTTTAAACCAGTCTGCTTTCAAAGTCTTCACCAGGGGCATTTTGTACATGCTGTCCCAAGAGACAAAGTGAGGACTGAGGGTCGTATTTTCTCTGGAGCCACACCAGTTTATATCTGCTGAGCCCCTGACTTGGAATGCTTATTCCACCAAGTGTGTCAGATTTGCTGCCCTATTCTGCAGTAAATGCCTAAAGACTCATGCGTTGCCTGAAGCAATGCATAAAAACAGGGCTGGATACACCAGTGACCAAGCAAAAAAAGGATCTGTTTCAGGGGAAAGAAGGACTTTTTGGATCACCTCTGTGGGGAGGCAGAGGAAGGGGAAGGAAGGGAAGAACAGCGCATGAAGGAGCTGTACAAGAGCGAGTGCAGAGGAGGATGAGTCACCTTCAGGCTTTGGCTTGGGTGGCAAGGGAAGCACTTCCACCTCCAAAACGCCTCCTCCCCTTGGTTTTTTGCTGCCTTGCAGTGCTCAGGCTCTGCAGTGATTCCCAGTTCTGGGCTCAGAGAAGGACAGTGGCAGTGCCCCAGCATGGGAAAGGCAGGGCAGGAAAGCACAGCACCTCCTGTGGGGATGTCACAGCGCTGTGCCATCAGTGGCTGTCAGAGGACTGGCCACGGGGCTCTGGGTAAATCTGACTCCCTCACGTTTTATGTAGTCACTTAGCACTCACAGCACTGGCAGAGGCAGCACCAGCAAATCAAAGCATCTCCAGTTCTTTACACTCGACTTTGCTTGCTTGATGTCCCACACAGAGAAGTTACCTCACAGAGTCCTCAGCCAAGAGCTTCACAGCTGCTTATTTCCAGCACTGCTATCGAAACCCAGCACTGGGGGCAGCAAAAGGGATATTTCCCCTAAATTGAACGATGACACTCAGGCATAAAGTCTCAGTTAATTGTCTGGGCTCTTCTGGACTCTTTATTTTGTCAGTACAAAACCAAGGCACTGCTAACTGGTGATTCATGGTAGAGCTGACAGGCACAGTGACTCACCTCCCAATAACACTGGTTTGTCTCCAGGGTCTGTGGGTTTGCTGGAGACATCTAACTTTCAGGTGGGTAAACTTAGGTGAGATGAATCTTATCCCAGGAAGCAGTTTCTGCTGCCATATCTTGCCTTCCTCTGCAAACATCTCCTGAGAGGTGTGTGGTGAAGAAATGTGCTCTTCAGGATGCAGCAGCAGCTCTGAAATGAATATTGTGAAATGTCAGTGGCTCTGCCCATGGACCTATGGCCAGCTTGTAAGAAAGTAAATATTAGACCTGGACTGGGGGCATGTCAGGAGTAGAAAACCACCAGTCTGAATGCTCAGCTTGCTTTTACCCACAGAAATTCTCTTGCAGACAGATCAATCAGGGGTTACTCTGAAATCCACAGAACAGTTTTCTCTATATGTGCAGAAAATTTGCTGATCAGAGCAAAGCAGAGTGATTAGGTGACCAAATCAACATGAAAGATAACCAAAACAACCCCCTCCCCCAACATGATGTAAACAGCCCTATTGTTTTGGAAATATCCCTCTCTTATGACTACTTTAGAATAAAAAAGTATTTCTCTAATAGCATTAAGCCTTCATGCACAGGTGAGGTACTTTTTCCAGACCATCAACACCAGTGAAGATGTCAGATGTGCTATAATATCAAAACAAATGCACAAACATGCTAGATGTGAATATTTATTCCTAAATTTCTATTTATTTCTAACTTGAAACCAGCTGGCTGAGTGTCATTAAATTCAGTAAATCCCAGTCTAAGCAATGTTACACAAGAGATCAGTTCATGGGTTTTAAAGAGAGCTGAGGAAAGTTGCTCATGTTCATAAATATGAAATTATTTGCTTATTAAGTGTTGTCTCTTATTAAAATGCTGAAAAGTTACTTATTTTAACTTGTTCTGCCATTGGCAGAAAGTTGTCTTCAGAAGCTGAAATTAGATATGTAAAAACTTCTTTACAATTGTGGTGCAGATTTGTACTTGTGGTACTCTCATGCCACTGACATAATGTGGATTTTTCCAAATGTGCAGCACATTACAGGCCTCTAGTGGTAGAAAAAAAAAAAAAATCAGCTTAGGATCCATCCTAACTGTAACAGGTCCTGATGTTACTCAACTCCAGTCTTAATAAATTACATAATGCTTTCTGTTTATAGATTTGGCCTTGTAGTTTGCTCACATGAGGGAAATGGATATTCAGCAGAGGTCAGGGATGTCAGTGACAATTCTCTGTTAATCATAAAAAAAAAAAAAAAAAGAAAAAGAGAAAGCACACGGTGCATAGCCCTAGTCTTGCTCAATTAATTAATTAATTGCAGTAGCCAAAAGAGGTAGAATGCTGTGAGTCTGGAAGGTTACGACCATGCCATACCACACCTGCTTAGGCTCCAGCCTTACCACCCCTTTTCCTGCCAGGGGTGTGTGGGCACAGGACTCTGCCAGTCCATCTCAAAGCCAGGTTGCTGTCACCTCCCTGAGAGATTTAGCTGAGAGATGTTCAGGAGCATCCTTCTTTCAGCCCTTGCAAAAGGAGCATATCCTCCTGCCAGGGCTGATCTCACAGCATTTAACATTTGATTTACTCAGCACAAATTTATTTATTTTGCACAAAGTACAAGGCAGTAACTAAGCAATTTCCACGGGGTTGTTTGGTGATTTGGTTTCAGTTTTCTAGTTTGTTTTGTTTTGTTTTTTTAATTCAATTACGGTTTTTCATTAAGATTACTAATAATACTCTAAAACTCTTCATTTCGGAGATAAATATGATGTCAACTTATACTTCTCAAAAATCTTAGCATTTTGCTACATTTTTAAGGGAGTTAACACTGTGGAGAAGAGTACTGTATAAAAAAAAAAAGGGAGAAGTGCCAGAAGTGACTGAAGGTTTTTTCCCCCCTAAGTGTTTTTTCTTGGAAAACGGAGTTTGGTCACTGCATTTCGGTAGAGGAACAGGCAAATTTGAAAGGCTTCAGAAGAGGTTAAATGAAATGCTGTATATATGAGGACTAAAGAGCTGTGGAGGAAAGCCTAAGGTCCTCAAAATCTCTGTGTGACCATGGAAGAAGTGATGTCAGAAGAGAGAAGAATTCTGTTGAGGGTGGCATTCAAATCAGAACATCATATTTAGAGGTAAATGCATTCCTTTAAGATACATCATCTTGGGCTTAAGCATCATTAAGCCTTCTCTTGGATTTATGGAAGGGACCTGGTCTAGTGGAAGGTGTCCCTGACCATCGCAGTGGTGTTGGAACAGGGTGATTTTTAAGCTCCCTTCCAACCCAAACCATTCTATGATTTACATTTGCCTGTCCTGTCCAGGGGATGTGTGAGTTGGACCATTTTGGTACAAATAATGCCAACATTTCTTAAACATTCCCTCTCATGACCTGCAGTGAAAAAAAAAATCTTTCATTCAGCAAAATAGTCTAGTTGCAGGGCATCCTGAGTGACACTTCACAGTAGTTCTGCAGCTTCCTCAGGAGAGGAAGAGGAGGGGCAGGCCCTGGTCTCTGCTCTGTGTGATCAGGGACAGGACATAGGGAGCATCTGGAGCTGTCAGAGGAGGATTAGTGTGAATATCAGGAAAATGTTCTTCCCCCAGAGGGTGCTGGGGCACTGAACAGGCTCCCCAGGGAATGGTCACAGCCCCAAGGCTGCCTGAGCTCCAGGAGTGTTTGAACAACGCTCCCAGGCACAGGGTGGGATTGTTGGGGTGTTTGTGCAGAGCCAGGAGCTGGACCCAATGATCCTAGAATCCAAGAGAGTCTGATTCCATTGCTAAATCAACTTTTTAAACAGATTTCTTGCAGCTGTTAAATGTTCCCAAGTATAGAAGACACTGTGATGCCTGAGACATGGCTAAAGACTCATGGCTACATAGCAAAGAACCAAAATCAGGTAATGAAATAACTGGCATAAGTGCCTAGTCCACAGCTGAGCCCTGGCATCTATGGCTGATTTCCAGGTAGCTCAGAGAGAATGAATATTTGCCTGGGATCTACAGGATATCTCTGGTAATCTGTTTAACTAAGGTGTAAGGGCCCCAACAGAAGTGATTTCCTGATAGTACTGAGGGGTGGGTTATTCTGTTAATTTAAGGCTGAAGCTGGTCTGTCCTCTTTATGAGAAATCCCTGCCATTCATGGGGTGGAAACCTTGCTGCACTGCTCCCACAGTGCTGAGGGAGTGTCATCAGCTCCCCAGGACACCACTGGGAGCTCTCAGATGGGACATGAGGCCCTTCTCTCATAACCTGTTACTGGTGGCAGCTGGTTTTTGGCTGACACATTGCTCCTGGGGAAGGGGCTGGGCAGGTGAGACCGTGAAATCCTGAAGTGAATACTTTTGTAAGCAGATGGTGATCTGTTGGTGAATTGTGTGGAGGAATTCTGGCCCTGCACAAACCAGCCCAGTGACTGCCTGTGCTGGCACTCAGCAGAGTCCTAAATGCATGCCTTTGGAGATGCTTTTGCAAGGGGCAGCAGGAAGCCTCTAAATCTCTTTTGTTAAATCTTCTTCCTTACCTACTTAGAACAGAGATGGAGCTATCAGCCTGGGGCTGAGTAAATTATCCTAATTTCAGTGCACAATCTCTGTAGTCTTAAGGAAGTCCATGAGCCATGTAGACATTTTTTTTTTTGCAAAAGGAGGCCCCTTTTTCTTCTGCCTGCTTTCTTTATATCATTAGTTTGGGCCTTGCTACCTACAGAGTAATTGTATCATATTTTAATTGTCTGAATCTCCTCCTGACAGAAAGTCATTAAAAGGCTTCCTTCATCCTCTGTAAGACAAACTGTACACCCTCCAATTTTTAACAAACAGATGAGACAGGGATGTGTGACCTGCATACTCAGAACCAGGCTTTCTTTGCAAGGTCAGTGCCTGCCCTGTACTCCATCGTGTCTCCTGTGGCAGAGATCAGTGTTTTCCTCTCAGAAGGGTGGTTTCTTGGCTTCCAGCTAGAATACTCTATCATTGTTTTTCCCACACTGGAGTGTAGAAGACTGTGCCTCAAAGAACTGCAGAGCAACAAGGACAAATCCACAAACCAAAGGAGAGTGTACAATCCCAAATGGATCAGTTCCAAATGTCTCAGAGTGATCAAGATAAAAAGGAAGGACAAAGTCTATTGAAGTACAGTGAGCTAGCCCACATCATCCCTCAGGGTTTGGTCTGTAGAGTGGAATTATGACAAGACCTGTGCCTGTAGGCCAGGTTAATTTTCCCTAGTACCTAATACAGTTGTGGGGAAATACAAAACAGCAGGAGAGGGAATTCATACATGTTAGTCTGGCTCATTTACTGCCACTTTTACCAGGACTGTACTTGCCAGTAGCAGCAAAGATATTAACAGTTCTTGCCATGAACAGATTGCCTTTCTGTAAGGATCCCTAAGAATAAAACTGTAGCTAAACCTTGTAATGCCTCAGGGAGTTGCAAAGGACTCATATCACTTTTATGATGCAGCTCTGCAGCTGTTTGACTGTGTATGGCCCTTCTATTATTGACTGATTCACCACAGGCCCAAGGAATCTGAACTGGAGGAGTCCCAGCCACATTGTTTTTCTGCAATAAGTGGAGGGGGAATGACAGTTTTTCTCCAGTGATTCACCCATGCTGTTTTCAGAGAATCCCAAAACTATTTGGATTGAAAGGGACCGTAAAGACCATCCAGTTTCAACCCCCTGCCTTGGGCAGGGACATCTTCCACTAGACCAGGTTGCTGCAAGGCCTGAGCAAAACCTGGCCTTGAGGATTTGAACAGAGTGTTCATCGTTTTGAGAGCAATACATAAAATCCAGCCAAAGTCCTGCCCAGCAGAGATGTTACCAGTTTTTTTCTGCTTGGAGGAGTTTGTTGCCTCAGTAAGGACTTCATGTCACTGTCTTTTGAGTGCTGCTTTAACTCAAGGCAAAAATCTTCTATTTCACACATAGATAGAGATTCAGAATGGACCATGACAAAACAGAATCTTTTTTGCTATTGTAAATATAAGGCAATTTCAGGAAGGTGTCTGCTGTTCTCCACACAGTAATTGCTTTAGAGGACAGAGATCAGGACACTCTGTGCTGCCTATTGGCTTCAGAATCCACCATTGGAAGCTGGAAAGTCAAACTGCTCATTTTCTGGCTCCTATAAATATCTGCTCTATTTGGCTTCCAGATCACTGGGAGCAGATGTACCAGATCATTAGAGGAGGAAAGAGGATTTTGTATCCTCAATTTTTATTGCTGCCATAAATACTTTGGTAGTCACTGCACAGGGAATCAGACTCTGCAGAGCCTGCAATCTGTATGTTAGACTCGATCCAGTGCTTTGCAGGCATGGGCAAGAGAACAGCAGGAACAGGCAAAATGGGAATAAAATGTGAAGTGGAAAAGTCAGGGATACATCACTTTCTGATTGACCACCACATGTCAGAAATTTGCAGGCATAATTAGGGTGAAAGGTTTGATGATGAAAAGGAGCCATACTAATTTCAGTGGGGAGGTTTCTCCAGGTGTAGGGCAGGAACAGAAGGGGATGAAAGCATGGTATCATCACAGAGGGATCCAGGTAAGTTTAATTTGGTGGACACACCTTTGCAGAGAGAGGATGATATGGGCATCTGCCAGGCAAACAAAAAAAAAAAAACCAAACAAAAGAACCCAACAACAATAAAAATAAAAAAAAAAAAAGTTGTCTTAGACTTTCAGAATCCCCATGAGGCTGACAGATGTTGGTGTGGGTATTCAAAGCATTTGATTTTAAAAACAGAATACACATTATTTTCTTTTAACAGCAACATTTCAATTACAAGAGCACCCTCTTTCCGATAGTGTGAACTCCAGAGATTTGCAGGTGGCCTGCACAATATTTGGGCACCATTTAACGTCTCTCTTCAGCTTCTGAAGTAGCATCTGGTATGATTGGCATGTTTGATCAAATGAGTGCACATATCAGGAGGAATATCAGAAACTAGAGGGAAAAGAAAAAAGAGGAAAAATAATCCCTTCCCTAATGGCAGTGGATGTTCAGTGGCAAGTTCTATTATGTGCTCTCCCTTCAATAGGAACGGCTGGTCAGAATTAATTTCCCAGCTCAGTGCTGTTGGGGAGTTTGTGTGGGAGTGAAATGGAAGAGGAAAGTTCTCAGAAACACAGAAACATTCAAGTATTACCAAGAGATAGGTATATGGAGATTCCGTATTCTCTTGATTTCAGATGGGAAGAGACAGCAGTCATCAGCACCGTACTTGCATTACGTGGGTACTGCACTAATTATAGCAGGAATTAAATCTGTGCTCTACCCATGACTCCAGCATATAGGAAATGCCATGAGGTCTGGGTTTGGAGACCCACAGGCTTCTATTGGAGCCGTTGGACAATCAAGTTTGTTCCATGTTCTTTGTAGAGCTGTAGGATTAGACCAACATTCCTTGGGTGTCTAAATGAAGGCTCATCACCTTCTCTTTCTTTTGGCTTATCACTCCTTTTATGACAAGATCTTGGCATAAAAACCTTGTTGCTACCACGCTAAGGTTTGGTTTTTGGTTTGTTGTTGGGTTTTGTTTTGGTTTGTTAATTTATTTTTTTTTTTTTTGTAAGAGGTTGTTATTACCCAATTGATCAATACATAATTTTAAGCTCATTTCTGGGAGGTTTTTGGATGATGCTTGGGATCAGCATTAATTTCCGTCTCCTGGCCAGTCACAGTGCTACTTTGAAATAACACTGATTCAACACAGGCTAAAAAGACAGCAGATTTTTGGATGAAAGTCAAAGGTTTCTGAGTTCTCTAGGCCTGGGAATTACTTGGGATTGCAGTTTTGGAGATAGAGCTGTTTCGGACTCCCACAACCAAGACTGATGCTTGATCACAAAAGCACATCACAAGACAAGGTTCTTATCTCAAAGAACCGGTCAAGTAAGCAGGCAAGGCTGACAAAAGGTGGGTCTAGAAGCAAAAAGGATTCAACTAAGATACCTTTACATAGGTAGATGTCCAGTGCCACTGGAGGTGCCTTAAGACAGCTCTGATATCCACATGGATGTCAGAGTCTCACAGATATGGCACAGAACTTGCAGGAATCCTTTGCCTACCAGAACAGTGGGAGCTCAGGTGAGATACCTTGGGGCACCCTGAATGTCAGCATATTCCTTCTATGTGGATAGCTGGATCAGCCCTTACAATTCCCTTATGCCTCCCAAAAGTTCATTAGGGTAGACACCTAAATTTAGGGCTTTTGTTAGATGATTCACACTTGAAATTACTGGTCCATGGTCACAAAGACAGCAGCCCCGGAGCCAGAAGTATCCTCCTTTGCACCCAGATGGGTGGAACATGGCAGATTTGGCTCTCCACTCACTGCAGGTCACCATCACCACACTCCTGTAGGAGAGACAAGGTTAATTTCTCCTTTACAGTTTTGGAAACTGAGGCACAGAGAAGCCGAATGGCTTTTCTGAGACCCCCTTGGATTAATTAAACTGAAAAATTTATGCTGGTAAAATCAAAATATTGGGGTTTAAGACTGCAATTTGCATGAGAGTTGATACAATCTCCCAGTCCTATGCACAGAGACAGGCTGCTCAGTCCCTCTGCCCTTCCTGTAATCTCTTCTAAACCTTTCAAGATCTGTGCAATTGGTTGCATGGTGTATAAGCGAGGCAATCAAGAAACAGAATCCCTGCTCCAGAAGCATCTTCAACTGCTTCACTGTGCCTCTTAAGGGCTTCTTTTTGCTCTAAATAGGTGTGAGTTTGGATTTTTTCATGCACAAGAGCTTTGTGGACTAGACCTAAATGTGCTGAAAAGTTTGGTGAGTGTTTTAGTGATGGCTGATTGTCACCTGAAACCACTGTATTTCCCCAGAAACATATATAAGCCAGTAATTGCATATTCGCAAAACTAACTCAGCCATTCAGTTGTTATTCTGGAAATTCCATTGCTGTAAAAACATCTATTATTGTATTCTGCATTGTTGAGAGAGTACTCATGAAACCAGCTGTCATTTATTTCTGTTGCAAGCAATTGAGAGGTGAGGTGGTTGTTAAAAAGTGAATTAGGGGAGATGACATGAACCTCCCTTGGCAATATATTCACAAAGATACTATTTCAGGAGTTTTGAGCTTGCTCTGGAGCACACTCTTGCCATGGAGCAAGGTAGTGCTTCATCTGCTGAAAGTGTTGACAATACGCTCCTTGAACTGTTCCTGACTCATAAATGGGTTATCCCATAAGCAGCTTGTCTAGCAAGAGTTCATCTATGAGATGAGCTGAGTAAGAGATTTGTGGGTTTGTCATCTTCCTTCCTGTTCTGTGGCATCCTCAGCTCTGATATTTACCTCTCATTGAAGCCAGTTCCATACATAAGTTACCAGTAATTTTTATTATCTGCATGTAAAACACTACTGTCTGAATATCTGTATCCATCAAATACTTGAGCAGTTTGATCCACTTGAATTGCATAGGAAGTGGATTTGATGCTATTCAGGACTTCCAAGGGCCAGGTGTGTGTAAGTTTGAGAAGATATGTGGCCACCTCAAATCATTAAGTGTGTGCTGGTAGCTAAGGTTGTGATGGCTAGATATTCTCTGACACAGCTTGAAATTCCTGCTGCTATTATTTGGTGTTTTGTTGATTTGAGCAGGTTGGTCATATCACTTGAAGGTGTATTCTGCTGCAGAAGGGATCAGAGAATCACAGAATGGTTTGGGTTGGAAGGGACCTTAAAGATAATCTTGTTCTTCTCCTTGGGAAAGAGAAGGCTTTGGGGTGATGTCATTGTGGCCTTGCAGTGCCTGAAGGGAACCCACAGGAAAGATGGAGAGAAACTCTTGACAAGGGCCTGGAGTGACAGGACAGGGGGAAATGACTTCACACTGACAGTGAAAAGTTTAGATTGAATATTAGGAAGGAATTGTTCCCTGTGAGGGTGCTGAGGCCCTGGCACTGGTTTCCCAGAGCAGCTGTGTCTGCCCTATCCCTTTCAGTGCTCCAGGTCAGCTTGGATGGGGCTCTGAGCAACCTGGACTAGTGGAAGGTGCCCCTGTCCATGGCAGGGGTTGGAATTGGCTGATTTTTAAGGTCCCTTCCAACCCAAACCATTCTGTGATTCTGTACTCTGCCAAGTCTCTGCGGAGGGGTTCAGAGCAGCACCATGACATAGCCCGTGTATCCAGATGAGAGTGGACCCCTGCTCCTTGCCTATCTCAAGCATTAAAACAGGTCTACCTTGGTAATTTGTGCTTCTCATACAGCTCTGGTTGGAAGCAACAGAAATTGTAGGACCAAAGAGCAAAAACTGCATGGTCTAGAAGCCCTTAGGATTGTTTTGCTGCTGGTATTTACTATTGATAATGATTTTGTGGCAACCACCTCTAAACTATGCTGGAGATAGCCAGATTTTTCATTAGTTAAAATATTTTTTAATCTCTGATGGAGTTGTCAGAGCTCTCACATGCTCTGCATAACTGAGTTCCTTATTACTGTGCCTGTCATTCATGTCTCTGCAATGCCCTTTTTTCTTGCCAAGTCACTGAATGAAAGACCCAATTCACTTTGGCATTCAGAGCTCCCCTAATACTATTTCAGTGAAGGAGCAATATTGGGGGTTATTTTTCCACTGAGTTCTTGCTGAAAGTTAAAGCCCTGAGGCTTTTATGTGCAGTCCCTGCAGACCTGCCCTCACAGTTGTACTGACATTCATCAAAGGACACCCATTCCTGGAGTGTAAAAGCACCAAGCTACTGATGACATCTCTCCATCTGCCAGCCATGCTGGTGAGCATCTGCAACAGCACCACTGGGAATACTTCAGGAACAGGGAAGGTTTAAAAAAAATTAAATATGTTTCATGGTATTAAAAAAAAAAAAATCCAGTTTATGTGAACAATGAAATAGTTTGCCCCAAATGAAATTTGTGGGAATTCACTGAAGGTGAATTATTTTTCACCAGGATAAAAAATAATGGATGGAAAAGTTTTGTGTCTGTAATTCTGAGTCATATGCATCAATATAAATAGCTGAACAAACATTACTTAAATTACCAGATAGATATAATAAAATACAGTCCCATCTACATGTGACAGATAGAAAGGACTCGTCTGATTTATCAGTTCCATTGATTCACACAGATAAATCACTGAACCTTTTTAAGGACTGGGGCACCAAAAATATAGAAATGAAACCTGCTGGTTCATGAGCAATTAGAAAACTTCAAGAAAAGATCTTAATAGGAAGCTCTGCAAAAAAAAAAAAAAAAAGAACCACAAAAAAAAAAAAAAGAAAACAAACCCAAAAAGCCCACAAAAAATGTGTATAAAGCTGACTATGATTGCAAAGTTCACTATAATTGTAAAGTTCACTACAGTTGTCTCCCTGACCTTGAGTCAGCAAAAAACCCCAATGTGAGACCAAAAGTCGGTTAAACCCTCTTCTAAACTGGATTGCCCTTCTAATCCCCTGACCCCCAAAATTCCAAACCTTCATCCTAAATCACCTTACCCAAAAATATTTATTTAAATTCTTTCATGTTTTCCATAAATCATAGAAATGCAGTAGCTGTCCATCAGCATCAGCACGTGATGTGTTTCAGTGAAAAGCTCCCAGCACATGATATGCCTAATTCCTAAGCTGCTTTGAAAAGCTAATCTTTGGTGCTTTGCCCTTCAGAAAGGTTTGTCATAGATCTGGTGACAGACACAATGCAATGGTATGAGAAATGGTGCTACCCTCTGTTTTATTTGGGGTCTGTTAATAATCTGTGCCCACTGCATCCACACACCAGGTGACCCAGGGTGACCAAGCTGAACCCCATCACTTGGCTTTGGGCTGTTTCTTGGAGGTCCCTGGTCCTAGGGGTCCAGGGTCCTGGTTCTGCATTGGTACCCCCACATAGGACTGAATCACTGCAGCTCTCTGCAGTTTCCCTTGATGCAGTTGCTGGGATCACTTGGTAACCCTGTCACACCCCTCCAAATATTTTCCTGTCTCATTAAACAGGCTAGATGTGACTCCCCTGGGGACACAGGCTGGATATGAGGGGTTCACTCCAGTTGAGTTTTCCCTGCCTTCTGTGAGTGAGTGAGTGAGTGAGTGAGTGAGTGAGTGAGTGAGTGAGTGAGTGAGTGAGGAGTGAGTGAATGAGTGAGGAGTGTGTGAGTGAGCGAGGGAGGAGTGAGTGAGGAGTGAGTGTGAGTGAGTGAGGAGGGAGTGAGTGAGTGAGGAGTGAGTGAGGAGTGAGTGTGAGTGAGTGAGGAGGGAGTGAGTGAGTGAGGAGTGAGTGAGGAGTGAGTGTGAGTGAGTGAGGAGTGAGTGAGTGAGTGAGTGAGCGAGGGAGGAGTGAGTGAGGAGTGTAGGAGTGAGTGAGGAGTGAGTGAGTGAGTGAGTGAGTGAGTGAGTGAGTGAGTGAGTGAGTGAGGAGGGAGTGAGTGAGTGAGTGAGGAGGGAGTGAGTGAGGAGGGAGTGAGTGAGTGAGTGAGTGAGTGAGTGAGTGAGTGAGGAGGGAGTGAGTGAGTGAGTGAGGAGTGAGTGAGGAGTGAGTGAGTGAGTGAGTGAGTGAGTGAGTGAGTGAGTGAGTGAGTGAGTGAGTGAGTGAGTGAGTGCGTTCCCACAGTTCTCTGCCCCCTCATTTGGTGGTCTGGACCTATTCTGAGCACACAAATGGCTTGCTGGCAGCCCCTTGTGCTGGTCTGAAGGAGTGCTCCAAACAGACTGCTTTCCAGCCCTGATCCCTCGTTTTTTACTATCGGCAAAGCTGTCGTGGAGCGTCCTGAAGAAACCTGCAGAAGAAATGCTGGCCCGGTTCTCACTTAGCCGGGCTCCCGAGCGTGGCACTAAAGGTCAATGCTTCACTCCTGTGGAATCCCAGTCCTCTTCTGCATTCGTTTCCCTCTTCTTTCCAGTCCCCTAATGTGATAGACCGTGTGGAGAGAGGCAAGAGAGGGCGGGGGAGGAGTGTGTGATGTAACCTCTGACTCCGGTGAAGTTGCGCTACAGCCCCGCGGTGCCTGCCGCTCACGGTGGGGTTTTGGGGGCCGCCGCTGGGAGACTGAAGAGGAGGCATGAAGATCCACCAGGGCTGTGGGAGACCTAGCCTGTGACTCATCTCCCTTGTGGAGAGGAAAGCTGAGCGCAGGCTGCAGGTCCTTGTCTTGCCGGCTCTACCTGCGCCGCGACCGGCGGGTAGACTGACTGGGGACACCTCTGGAGAACGGGATGCTCGGAGGCAGCTGCGCTGCTGCGGTGAGTCTGCTCCTCCTTCCTGGCTTTTCCCGACGGTTTGGGGGGGCAAGGAAGGGAAGCGGAGTGAGCTGGAATGCGTGTGGATTTTTTTGGGGCATATAACCATGTGGAATCCCTGCTGGATTGACTCTGAGCCAGTTGATAATCACCGACTAATCTGGGTGCTGGCAGAGTCCACACGGATTACAAGGGCATGTGGCTCTGTGTCAGGATGGGTGTGACACCTCCCAGGGGTCTCGGGTTTTGTGTCAGAGGGTCACCCCAGAAAAAGGGTCGACTGCAAAGATCAGCCGCAGGAGAGAAATTTGGGGATGTCTGTCACTGACGCGATGTGGGGCGTGGATTTCACAGCCTGTGAGGAGGAGTCAAAGGAGAAAATGTGTTTTTCACAATGCCAGCAGGAGATTAAACTGGGAGGAAGCTGGTCCTGTATATCTGCTAATGGATCAGGTAGCACTAGCTGTTGAAACTAACTGCAGATAAGTGTTTTCTAGGAGAACTTACAAGTGCCATTGAAAACATCTCCCTGCTAAAGGAAAGAAGTGAAGGGGAAGACCATCATAATATGTATGAGTATTCTACTTTATGTACTATATTCTACTTTATCTACTATATTCCAGAATCTATACAAGATAAAGGTAATGTATAAACTGGGGCCTCAGAAAGCCAAATAACACCTCTGGAGCTGTGCTGAATGAATCCCTAGCTGCCTTCCAGCACTGGGAATATCCAATAATACCTGCAGAAGGATGCAGTTATGACACCTGGTGTATGTCCTCACGTTAATGTTATGCCCACACTGATTTAGGAAAAAAATGCCACGTGATTGATTTCCCAATGGTACTGGCAGTTCCCTCCTGGCTCTGGCAGATCACATGCAGCTGCTCAGAGCATTTTTTATTGTTTTTGGAAGTGAAACCTCCATCAAATATCAAAATCTGGAAATTGAATAAGTTATTTAAATTTATAAATAAATAAAACCTGGAAGTTAAATAGCTAATCATTGCAAGGGGTGTGTGTGTGTGGGGGGGGGATGTTCTCTTTCTTCTTTTTTTAGAGGGAACTTTAATCCTGATCTAAAAGTTAAATTTTTAGAAAGCGAGCTATTGCATTTTCATTAGCTGTAGTCCTGAGCCTTGTGTAAGGAGCCTCCTTACTCTAGACTCAGTTGAGTTAATTTCTTTCCAGAACTTGGGATGGCTTCAACTTGGCAGAAAATTCAGGAATTCTACAACTGGATTCTTGAAAGTGGAGGTAGGTAGAGATGCTGTCTAAAGTGGGAATTTCTGCATAGATAGAGGGATCATGAAAACCAAACCTAGAAGGAATGCAATCATTATACTTGCCCACATTTTCTTCAGTAGGTAGATTTCCACTTTTCCTTCTCCATGATCACAAGCTTCCCTTAAGTCTTGAAACATATCTCATTGACCCTCCAGTTGGATAACAGTGAGGAATGAAGGGATGGGGGATTTCCCAGTGGGTTCTGACATGAGAAGCAATAAATGCTTGGGATTGCCTGTTAAGTCTGGAGTATGGAAATTATTTTTTTAAATGCATATTGATGTGTCATGGGAAAGCTTAGTTGACCAAAGAGTTAATACTTTGGGGTTTAAATTCTTTGTGATGCCAGTAAAACCTGTTATCAAATGAAATATTGACAGTAACCACTCCTCAGTGCTTGAAATCTGACACCTTGCCATGAAGAGACATCAGATCTTCAGTAGTTAGAGGTTCAGTTTAGTCCCAAAGGGCTCTTTTGTATCTCTGGATGTAAAGAAAAGCCACAAAATGCCATGAAGATAGACCAGCAGGCCTGCATGATGGCTTTGGCAGGAGGAGGACATATAATGCTCAGATTGACAGGAGCGGGTATAATGCTCAGATTGTAAATGTTTCAGGACTTGAATTTTGCAAGAGTGAAAATTGAGGTTCAGGACTTCTGACAAACTGTTAAATTCAGAAATGGAATATCAAAGAGCTCATGACACAGCCCTCATAAAGAACTGGGAGGTTTAGAAGGGATGGGGATTAACAGAGTTGTCCAGACTGGTATGGCATTTTAAAAAAAATGAGGGAGTTTGGCAGAGTAGTGATCACACTGGGAACAGGAAAGCATGAATAGCACCTGAGGACATTTTTGCTGATATAACATATCCTGGGTGATAGCAGGATTAGGAGGAGGCGGCATGACAGAAAATCTGTTGAGCTTCCCTTTGCTGTAGGACCAAAGAGCTGTTTCAGCAGGGATAAGTGTTTTGGCACTTCCCAGTGAATTCATGCTTCTGAAGAGAGTCCACTCTATGGGCAGGTATAAAAATGAAGGAGTGGAGAATTTCAGATGTCCTAAGGATTTTAAGGAAGTATTACCAGTGATTGAAACACTTCTATTATTTAGCTGTAAAGATTTACGCTCCTGAGGAGCCACTGTTGCTTTGGCGGCTCCTGTGCCACCCTGCTCAGTGTCTGGGATTGCTCCTTTTGCCCAGAGAGGGCTCCAGCTCATTCCAGGAAAGATTTGCCTTCCAGTACTGCAGTCCATACCCAAAAATTGGGCTAAAACCTTTGTGCTAAAGCCTTTTGGCAAAGTCAGAGCAGAAGGACTGGGGTGCATCTCTGTAAAGACACAGGGACACCATTTTCTTTCTCCAGCAAGCACACTGAAGGGAGTAATCAAATACAATTAAATATATGGTGCCAGCTGTGGCTGTTTTGCTTCGCAGATGCAAGGACAGACCCATGGCCACTGGTCTACTCCCCACTTCCTGTCACCCTGATCTTCACCTCCTACCTCTTCATGGTGGCACTGGGGCCGTCCTACATGCGGCAGCAGCAGCGTCTGGAGCTGTGGGCTTCGCTGCTCACCTACAACCTGGCCATGGTGGCATTATCCAGCTACATGTTCTACGAGGTGAGGAGGCAGGATTGGCTCCTGGGTAAGCACATGGGAAGGGTTTGAATTCCAGAGCCTCCAGATTCCAGGGTTTGAACAGCCTTTGATGAAGGGAGTGGGAGCTGGCTTGGACATGTCCATGTTTTACCACAAGAGGAGCAGTGTTGTCCTGCTGTACTTGATTTCCTCAATTTCTCAGTCCTCCGGTCATTCATGAAATTAACACAGGACTTCCTTCATCCTGAATGAATGATTTGCAAGTTGGGATCTCCACATTAGGCACAGAGTGTGTGGAGGATGTGGAATGGCCTCATTTCACCTTGAGTTTGGCTGGTGATGGATCCATCTCTGAGGATGAGAACCACTGGTCTGGTGGAAGGTGTTCCTGCCCAAGGCAGGGGGTTGGGACTAGATGATCTTTAAGGACTCTTCCAACACCTTAACATTCTATGATTTTCCACAGATGGCAGTTCTCTCCAGGAGTCCCAAGCATTCTATGTATTCCTGCTGCTGAGAGTGTAGTGAACATTTTTTTCTGCTTGTTCTTTCCACAAGCCTGTCCCACCTAGTTTATGTAGACCACTGAAAATATTCACGGGAGCAAGGCCAAAATAGGTTTCAAAAACACTCTGATGCAAACAAATACGCCCTTTTACTTTGTATCACAAGCATTACATTAATACAAATTGCCTTTTTTTTCTTTTTTTTTTCTTTTTTTTTTTAACAAATTCTGCTCCATCTGAGGACAGGTGTGAAAATTGCTTTTCTGTGCTTGGTTGTTCAGTTATACTAATTACTTGGTCCAATTTTTGGCTTTCAAATGAACAGGCAAATTCAACCAAAACAGAACAGAACAGCCTGGGATCTTTGAGGAGGAGAACAGTGTCTTCTCAGAGAGCCTCAGAAGCCTAGAATTCACTATTACTGCTGAAATAGTTGTGAGCCTTCCTGCCATTACACAAAGAGTTACAAATCTTCCCGGGCCAAATTTGCTTTTTAAGATTCCAAACAGAATGTGAAGTACTTTATTTAAGGTTTTTACTATTTGTTCATGGATTTTCTGCCAGTAACTGTAAGACTGAAACCCTACTACTTTAGCATTAAAATGTCCTTCTTTTTTAGATCAGATTGATTTTTATTTGCTTTTGATTTGTTTCAGTTTCTGGTTACTTCAGTCTTGGCCAACTACAGCTACCTGTGCCAGCCGGTGGATTACAGCCGGAGTGAGCTGGGAATGAGGGTACAGTTCTGGAGAAAGCTTGCCTTAGGCCCTTCCCTCCCATAGCTATGCAGATTCTTTTGCTCATAAATAGCAATTTGCATGGCTAAGAAGGCTTTGACCCCAGCTTGTTGTTGCCTGTGAATCTATTCCACTAAATTGTCTGCTTCAACAGTTCTTGCACTTTGCTTTAGCTCTCTAAAATTAATCATCTCAGTCAACCCAGCCATCTAAGTTTGCTCTTTGATCACTGCAAAGAGGGTGATCTTACCAGCTGAAGTATCAATATTGCAAATTACCTTTGAAATAGATGTGATTCTTCACATGGATTGTAAGGATTCTGGGTGATCGCTTCCAACAAGAAAACTGATTTTTATATCCTCTGCCTGGTGTGACAAAAATCTTACTCAACACTTCTTTTAGTAGAGGGGCTTAGCTAAAACTATTTTTTGGTCATCCCAAGGGGTTGTGTCCCGCTAGCATCAGCTTTCCAAAAATGCTGCATGAGTTTTTTCTCTTTGAATTTGGAGTTACAGTACCTTGCTTTGAACAGATGTAAGCCTCATATTATCTTTTCAGTTTTTCAGTTTTGCCATCTAGACAAAACAAAACAAAACAAAACAAAAAAATAAAATAACAAAACAAATAACCGAAAAGAACCTCTTAATTTTACCCCTTGCTGCAGACCCCGGGTGGGCGGGGATACAGCATGGTTGAAAATGTGTCGATTTTGGGTAAAGCTCTAACCGCTGTGCCTTGTGCTGCCCAGCAGATGGCAAGAGTGTGTTGGTGGTTCTTCTTCTCCAAAATCATCGAGCTGCTGGATACGGTAAGGAGGGCTCGGCTCCTCAGCGGAACCGGGGCTGGAAACAGATACTTCCTTGTCAGAAAGGAGCAGCGTGCCAGAGCTTATGTCCTGGGTTGATCCCGTGTTGGTTCGCTGCCTGTCTTCATCCCTTGGCTGCACACACTCCCTCCTCAGCATCCTAACTGAGGCTGGGCACAGTGCTATGGGAGAAGCTTTAACCCTGGCTGCTGCCAGGTGGGCCACCAAAATTTTACCTGCTGGTGCCACACAGGTTCTGCTATTGCCTGGCTGGCTGATTAACAGTGGGGCAAAAAAGGAGCTGCAAGTGGACAAGTTCTGGCGTCTCTGCTGCCATGGATTATCCCAGAGCTGTGCGCTAAAGGTTTATGTCCTGGGGGAATTGAAAGTCCACCTCTTTATGGCTTGTCTTCAGGTCTCCTTCTGCAATGTAAATGAACTAAGTGGCCTCTGCTTGGCCACCAGAAGAAAGCTGTGTCCTAGCCTGAAACTTCACAGCTCCTTGGGGTGTAAGTTTGCAACCCACCTAATGTGAATAAACATGTGGCTTCTTCCTAGGCCTATCGCCAGGGGTTTGGCCAATTCTCTGTTTGCATCAGCAACAAAACCAGCTTTTTGCCTGTCCTGAGTGCCTGAAAAGTAGATTCACTTTTTGTTGTGTGTGTATGTATGTACATGGTGAAATGTAACCTGACATGTATTCATCTGGCAAAACCATTCTCTTTACTAATGCAAATTCCAGGAGGGTTTGGCCATTCAACACAGTGGGTTTTTTTTGTGGATTATTGTCTGGTAGCAGTAAATATACAACTTGTGTCCTGAAAAGGAGCAAACACAAGCAGCTGTGAATTGTATGGAAGCTCAGTCAGAGTCTGAGATCCTCTTTGGACTTTGGGCCCTGAATCCAGACATAAATATATCTGGGGCTTTGTGGAAGAAATTCTATCTTCCAGTTCCCCCTATAAGTTCTATTGTGTTTTACCAATTTTTTTCAACAGCAGAGGAAATGGGTGTGGGAGATTCAGATTCATCATTAGCTATTTGTATAACTTTTTACTGTGAAATTTTTGTCTAAACACATCAACTCAAAGTTTTCCTTTGCCTGGCTTATTTCAGGTTTTCTTGATTCTGCGCAAGAAACAGGTGACTTTTCTGCACGTGTACCATCATGGCTCTATGCTCTTCAACTGGTGGTCAGGGGTCAAATACGTGCCTGGAGGACAAGGTATGCTTGTAAGAGACAACCTGGTGTTTCTCATGTTTTTTTTGGGCTCTGGAGGTAGTATTAACAGTGCAGATGGGCTGAGTGGCAGGTAGGAAGTTCACCTGCTTCCAAAGGTGAGAAAAGCATGTGCATTTTAGATGATCCCATCTGCTCAGCTCTTGGGGCTATTTAGGCTGCCATGTTCACTGCCTCACCCAGAATGAGAGTGTGCCATCAGAGTGGGTCCAAACAGACAAAAATAACATCCTACAGGTCTGTGTATATCTCCTCCCAGAGCAGTGCTCCCTCACTCCCCAACCAGAGGCCCTGGGGCAGCAGCCCAGGTTTTGGCTCTGCTTCCTGTTCTGGCTGTGCCCATTTTTGGGCCATATCCAGAATGCTGCCCCGTTTTCTCAACAGAAAAAGAAGCATCTGGGCACTAAGCCACTCTCAGTAGGCCCTATACAAAATGCTAGGGAATTCTTTTTTGGGAAGTCATTTTGGCTACATGGACTTGACACCAGAATGGCTTAGGTCAGACAGTCATGTCCCTCCTCTGCCTTTGAAGCTCTCCTCTGTCTCTGAACACTTGGTATAGGATGGGTATATTGTGGATGCCACAACCCTGGCAGTGTTCAGTGCCAGATTGGATGGGGCTTTGGGCAATTCTAGTGGGAGATGTGCTCTGGGGGCTGGAGCTAATGGCCTCTAAGGTCCCTTCCAACCCAACTCATCCGATGATTCTGGATGCTGAAGGAAGGGAGAAGCTGGTGTGCTTCCATGGCAGAGCCTGGGTGGAATGTTCATGCACAGGGTGGATGTGATCTATTTCGGAAGCATCATCATAGCGGCTGTGAGCCCCTCATAGGGCTAGCCTGGAATGAGTCATGTCCCTCATTCACCCTCACTTCTTCCCTCCTCAGCCTTCTTTATTGGGATGCTGAACTCCTTTGTCCACATCTTCATGTATGGCTACTACGCCCTGGCCAGCCTGGGACCGCAGATGCGCAGGCACCTGTGGTGGAAGCGTTACCTGACCGTCCTGCAGCTGGTAATTAGCTCCAGGTGTTCTTCCCTGCCCTCCCACGGGTGTGATGGCCCCTGCTGTCTGTCACCTCACTGCCTCAATCTCTGTTTGCTGCCCATGGAGAGCAGCATGTCCCCAGGTGCCCTCAGGTGCCACTCTGAGACCTGAAGCCATGGGTGACCTGCTCCAAATGCTGCTTTCACAGGACTGTTCGAGGCCTTCAGTGACCATATCAAATGAATTATCCACAGCTTCATAATGGGAAGGGAAGAGAAAAATTAGCAATTGGATTCCTCCTTTTTATGTTGTATAAGGAGCACTAAAAACAGAGCTTGATATGAAGAGGTGGGGGCAGTGATTCAGGGAAACTTTGCGTTCTCAATAGGGCAGCAGATTGGGGAGCCTTGATTCAGTTCCTTCAGAAAGGAAGAGAGTCTCTAAGTGCAGGCAAACAGGCGAGTTCAAAAGAAATATGTGAATTTTTCTCTAGAAAATCCCTTTGGATTTTCTTTCTCTCATCTCTGATGAAGTTACAAATTTGGAAAACCCTGTGTTTTTCGAAGAAACAGCATCGATGCAGTGATCCAGACAAGGACAGTGGTTCTAGGAGAGGCTTTTTTCACTCAGAAAGAGGCTTTGCAAACCAAAAGTATGCAGTTAGAAGGGAAGAGAAAGAGGATATGTGTAAAATAGTGGTGTAGTGGAGGCTGATCTGGAATTCTAACTTAGCCTGCATGGCAAAGCAGAACAAGAAAGCGTTGCATGAAATAAAAA
The DNA here is from genome assembly GCF_030490865.1 of Poecile atricapillus. Classification (NCBI taxonomy): domain Eukaryota; kingdom Metazoa; phylum Chordata; class Aves; order Passeriformes; family Paridae; genus Poecile; species Poecile atricapillus. Next base: position 14,366,258 of record NC_081289.1, read on the forward strand.
GGTATTTGTAATGCAAATTATAGCACAGGAAAAAAAAATTAATAGCTTTTTGGTAGGTAGAACTCATTGCTTCAGGCTATTGAGACAGGTGACTTAGTAAAATACAAAAAAAAAAAAAATGTTTAAATGAATAAAGGTAGTATCTGGAGTTCCTCTCTGCAAGCTAAAATACAAATGAAAATAATTATGGGTATAATAACCTGATTACCACTGGGGAAGAGGAATCTCCCACCTTCAGTTTCCATATTCCAACATCTCAGTTACTGCACTGTGGCAGAGAAATGGGCCAAGGGCAGGAGAGGCTGGATTGGTTAAACCTTCAGGTTTGATGGGCATCTTTCCTGGTAAGAAAACATTGCTGGGCTTGAGAGGCAGGTTCCCAGGGATGTCAGGAGAGGCAAAGCAGGTGATCCTCTGGGTTGAGGACACTGCTAGGATGTTGTGATAGCTGTGATGGTCTCAATGGCCAGCTGAGGTGTATCTCGTGTAGGTTCCCTAATCTGGCTGCTTCTTTTTTCCACCTCTTCCAGTGCCAGCTGGTGGCCATTGCTGCTCATTCTTCCTACAACCTCTTCACAGAGTGCCCGTTCCCTGATGGCTTCAACACTGCAGTCTTCCTCTACATCCTCAGCCTCCTAGCTCTCTTCCTACACTTCTACTATTGGACCTACGTTAGGCGAAAGCGGGAAAAGCTGACTTAACGGAAATCAAAGAGGACAGACAGCACAGACCGATGAACGTGCATATTCTCTGCTGCTTGTGATGTGGTCTCAGGAAGAAAATGTATCTTGTGAGTGTGCGTGAGCCTCATGTCTTGCCTTCAAATATCCCAGTTTAGGGAGAAGAAAGGAATGATGTAAACTCAGGGATTAAAGCACACTTAATTAGGATGAGGCCAAGCTAAAACAAGTAGTCACCAGCATAGCAGGTTTTGGGACATTTGCCAGATAAGGTCTTTTTCCCTTTCATCTTTAGCTCAGTGTCCCAGGTCTAGCAGCCAGCTACAACTCCCTCCCTCAGTTTTTTAGGCTGTAGAGGGTTTCTTTGCATCCACAAAACCATCTCAGCTTGGTGTTGTAGATCAGGCAGGGTCATGTGCCTCCAGCCTGGAAATCAATGTCCAGGTAGCAGCAACAGCCAGGAATCCACAGGGACTGCAGGATGCACTCTGCTGTACACTGTATCCCACCCTCTCCTGCTAAGGAAGCTCCTGCTAGGCCTGAGGTGGTCCTGGTGGTTTAACTTCGTATCATTATAAGCAGCAAGGAAACTGGACATTAGGTTGTCTGGCTGGACAGGTGTCTTCACTGTCCTGAAGCTAAAGAAGGCATTATTAGCACTTTCATCCTAATAAGAAACTGATGTAGTAAGAGTCACCATGTCCCGTTTTCTGGAATGCTTATTTCTCTTTGGTTGCTCTCATAACAATAGAGTATTTTAATGCCTGAAGATACTTGGTATTGGTCCTTATAGGTACCATAATTGAACTAGAAAGAATAGATTGATGTTCCCTATTCATAACTTTTTTTCTCTAATTTGTTATTCTTTTTAATACTGTTATTTTTAGATTTTGCTTCTTGTCAAACACAAGGAGTTTAATAACACCATAAGCAACCAGCTCTACTACCTAATTGTATAAGAATTAATACAAAATGTATAAAATAAATTCATTGAGTAGTGCAAAGCTGCATAGCTCCTTTGATTTTAAGATATCCTAATTGGCTTCTATTTTTTTGCTCCTAAATCAGTTACAGCTAGAATCTGGCACTTATATTCATCTGCAGACTGTTAAATACTGTTAGAGTTTTGATGTGGTAGTGCTTTGAAAGTCCTAATTAAACTACAAAGTGGTGATTATTGATTGAATCCTGCTCAGTTGATTAAAACAGGTATTACAGAGTAGTGGTATTTTGTGAAATACAGAGGTGTTGGAGGAGAGGGTTGGAGTTAGTGACATGGTGCATTGCTGTTGCTAAGCCAAATCCAGCTGAAATATAAAGAAGTCCAACTCCACTGGGAATGTCCAGAGGACTAGAGCTAGCTTGAACCTAGCAAATGGATGTACCCCAAAAAACCTGTGTGCCCTACACCAATCTGGCGTCAAGTGGCTACAAAAAATAAATTCAACTTGCTCCTCACTGCTCTGTGTTCATACCCCAAATGTTTCCTTCAGCCCCTCTACACACATGGAAGATAAAACATTCTGCCATTCCTCACCCTCCTCCCCTTCACACACAGCCAGCCACAAGGGACTTGTTCACGCTGTCACAAGGACCCATCACAAATATCCTTCCTTTGATTTGAGCAGTCTCTCTTCTGATTGTCATTGGTGAGTATGAAAATCACTGCATCTGTGCTAGTTGGTTTTCTTCCTGCCAAATATTTTTCCATGCTAATTAATAAATAAATAGTGACACTTTTGCATACTGGAGTTTACTGGAATTCTACTTTTGTCAGAATTTTAACTAGCAAATCCCTGGGTGGATCCTTCGTCCCTCCCTTTGTTTGGAAAGACAGGAAAAAGGGATCTGCTGTGTATCTAACATATCCATGTGGAGGGTTTCCTCTGGGGACTCTCCAGAGCTGAAGACTCCATGCAAGTAAGCTGTTTCATTATTCCTGTCCACTTAGTGATTCATTTATGTCCCTCTCCTGCTTAAACCCGTCAGTGCATTTGGCCCTCTAGTTTTTTGGTAGAGCATTTCCTGCAGTTGGCTAAATTATCTGCACTCACAAAGCAAACTAATGCTCTTTTTCCTATACATGAGTAGGTTTCAGCCTCAGTTTCCCCTCACTTTAATGATTTCAGAATGTAGTAACTAAGTTCAGTCATAATTTTATACCAGAATAAGCATCATGTATTTTGATTTTCCTTGATTCATGACTGCTTAAAAATTAGAAATCAGCACAAAATCTGAATGAGACTGCTTGATGCTTTTCCACTCTTAAAATATATGAATTTGTAAACACACCATTTGGCTATAAAAGGCATATAAAAGGAATTTCCTATAAAAGGGCAGTCTACGGAGTTTGTGTCTGTGTGTGACAGAGAAATGGGTTCTGGAGTGTCACTGGCCACTTTGTTGCACAGGTGGTAACAAAACATGCAAGTACAAATATGATGCCTGACACCTTAATCAGACACCACTGTCACCATTTATTCTAGACATGAAACCTTTGATTTATTCCTGTTCCTCTTCCGCACAGCCTGAGGGAGTGGCCTGATCTTGAGTGAGTAAGAGCTTTTTGTTGGTATGACTTTGATGGCATAGGATGAAAATGAAGTATTTTCAGTTGACTGACAGGAGGGCTTGAGTTTGCCCAGAAATACTATGCCTTCCATACAGGAACAAACACTGGCATGGAGCACAGCTGTTACAGAAGCACTGATGCAAGCAAAATTCACTTGTGAAGGCATTTGCACTGGCAGTGAAGAAAAAACTGCAGTGGTATAGCTCAGTGGCTCTGCAGGTTGCTGCTTCAGATTGCACTTGTTTGTGAGAGAAAACATTCTCCTCGTTTTAAAATTGTATCTATATATTAAAATATATAATATATATAAATGTATATATTAAAATATATCTATCATATTATATATGTATGTATATATATAATATATATATTTATATATATATATATTTATATATATAAAAATATACCAGTAGGAAAACCCACCTGGGCCACCCTGTTGTGACAAAAAAGCTGAGAGCACAGCTATGTACTCCTGGAATTTAACAGAGAATGAAGGCACCAAATGGGATTTCCCGTCTAAGATCAAGTCCCTGGAATTAAAGGTTACACCACAGCAAAGCACTGGAAGTCAAAAGGGGCAGGAAATTATAAATTGCAAGCTTGGATGGCTCATACTGTCTGGTGGAGTCCCAAGCTATGGGAATGAACTGAAAATATCCTGTTGCAGCTGGATTTGTGAAAACCCTCTGGGCCAAATCCTGGTTCTACCAATATCAGTGACAAAGGCTGCAGATTCCTCTGGAAGGAGACTGGCACAGCTGTGTGGAAAACAACATGCTCAGCTCCAAAGCCATGTTTGCTGGGAGCAGGCTGGAGTGTTATTCAATCTTAAGAGATGACTTTTGAGGGCACGGTGGTGTGTAAGTCCCCCCTTATAAAATGTGGGTTGTGAGATGTTTGTAGAGCAGTTTACATGAACAAGATGTAAAGCATAATGTAAGTAGGCTGCTGAAATGAATAAGCTTGATATCTGGTAGTACTCAGCATCTTTCCTGCTGTTCCAGTCAATGTAAATTATGGATGTTCTGATCAAATTGCTTTTGAATTAACCAGACCATTTACTCAATGCTTACTTTCTCTCTGAAGATAAATGAGAGGGATTCTCATTTTAATCAAAACAAAATGCAGAAAAGAAAATCAATTACTATTTAATGTTTTTTCCATCCCTGTGTGATGGAAAGTTTCCAGAGGAACTTGGGCTTAAAACTGCAAAGCAATATAAAATACAGGGACGTGGTTTTAGCTATTGAGTTTTTTATATACTATCAGAAAATAAGGCTGTTTGTTGGTTTTTTAAAAAGGTGAAAGATTTACTCTAAACAATTAAGCTAAAGCAGAATACTGTAGATTGCTTCACCTCCCCCCCAAAAAATCTCTTGATGCAGATGTAAACCACCTAGAAGCCAAACATTTAAAAAGATCAGCCAGCCCTATACATAGAACAGTGTGAATGTGCTGAATTCATTAATGAATGGCTTTGTGGATTAGGGCTTGATAGATGGAGTGCTCCATCCAGATGTTTACTGTGATTTGTCAATGGCCTTGTACTTAATCCTCCTGGACAGGAAATACGAATCTTTTCTCCAGGGTCTCCGCCGGGGACTGTGGCAGTGCCTCTCTCTGGCCTGAATCATCTCAGCATGGGATCAGGCTGCTGAGGAATTAACCAAGTGGGGGAGGCATGGATTTGCCTTTAACCCTTTCGGTTTCCTCTCAGCTTCAGATGATATCCTCACCATCTGCCACAACCTTGCTATTATTTAGTCAACACCGTGTCACCCTGGCACACAAAATGTGCCAAGAGAAACAGTGAATAAGTGTGTTTGGGTGCGGGTAGGCGGATGCAGCCCCTGCAGACTGTCCCCACGGCTCATTTCTCAGCATGTGGGACCTCTCCATGGAATGGGTCCTTCATCTCACTGTGGGACACTGAAGGACAGCTCCCAGCAGCCACACCTGCTATGGAATGCCACAGTGGGAACCGGAGGAGCAGAGGGAGCTGCAGTGAATGCTAGGTTTTGTTGTGGATGTGCTGGAGTGTAAAGGACTGACTTCTGGCTAAATCACAAGTATGTGGACAAACAAATTCTTTTCAGGGAGTGCCTGGTTAAAACATTAGTAGCACATCTCAGCACTGTTCTTCGCTAGTCTGCATGTCATCCTTACTCTCCAGTACCTTGGCTTTCTGCTGCTTTTCAAGAGAGTGTTCAGGGTCTTTACACTGAGCTGAAAAAATAAAGGCTATTAAATAAAAATTATCCATTAAAATTCCCTGCTTGGAGTAGATCTTCCTTTCCCTTTAACATCATCCTCCCACTTTCTCTTGTCCCTTTTCTCTGCTCTTCTTTTGCGTCCACACATTCAGACACTGTGATAGATTCTCAGACCTTTTAAAGGTGTAAAGAAAGTAGCTACAAGTTATTCAAACGCTATACAAGCAGCTGCATTTTTCTGATCTATCAATTACTAATGTACATTTTCTCCATAGGGGTTTCTGCAAGGCTTTCATTCAGGTGAATTTGGACAAGTCTTTCTTTGCACTAGCATAATCCCATCTGGCTTCAAATTCAGGATGAACACTGCAACTTGATACTTAGGTTAGAAACTTGAACTGGAACTTAAATTCTGCATGGTCCCTCCCAGGAATTCTCTGCTATTGATGAAGGAATGGCAGAATAAATACAAGGATATGAGAGGCAGCAAGTTACTCCTCCTCTGAACACTTAATTCTGCTCTGTGTGGTGCCTGCTATCACAGATGTCTAGAATGTTTTATCCTGAAATACATAGTTATTCCTGAGGCAATATTTGGAGGGAGAATGCCTTGCAGTTACAGGAGCTGAGCGAGTTGGAAAATGAAAATAGTTTTCGAGTGTGCAAGCCCTTCTCTGGTTGTAATCCCTGATGTGCATTGATAGCAGATCAGCCGCTCCTTGCTGGGGTGCACAGGTCTATCTGTGGTGCGTCTGTATTTATTATGGGTTTTGCTAGTCCCAAAGGATGTTATCCTACGTTTTGCCGGTTTCATGTGTTATCTCACTAAATAGCTGTAAACCAAAGGACCGTTATTTTCGAAGAAGAACTTATCTTCTATGTTATTTTGCTTCTAGAAATTGTGTGAGTAAAGCTGTCCTTTACTTCACTGGCATGGTGGCAAGACAGGTTGGCATTTCTCAGTTGTCAGTGCTCAGTTCTTGGAGATAAAATGCAAGCCACCACTTATTAAAACAGTTTAATACAATTATGGTTTTCTATTTTGGCACTGCTTTTAATATCATTGGGCATATTTCATACACAGAGGTAATGTTTTAAATTAAGGGAAAGCCACTAGTCACAGTGAATCTAAGTGGAGTGTTTGATGGAGCTATGTGTAGTAACATAAGGATTTAGGAAAAAATGTCACTGTGATGCCAACTGGAAGGCAAAATGGCCACACTCAATTTTGTTAGAAAACCAGAAACTCCACAAGACTGTAGTGGTGCATATATACCTACATGTTCTGTAAATATATCGTGTATTTCCCTGCAGACCTTGAATAGAATGGATGAGTTTGTGGCTTGAATATAGAAAGTAAGATCTTGGCATCAATTGTATTACTGAACTGTAATTGAAGTCATTGTGTAAAGCTGCTCACTTCTCTCTAAATAAAAGGTACATCTACTGAAATATTTTAGCCTTGGATATGGGTTTAAGAATGCATCAATGGAAAGTGTTTGAAAATGTTAACACGAAAGCCGCATGGCAGAAATGTTATTTGCTGGCTTGGGAAGCACCTTTTGGAGCCGCAGTAATTCAGCGAGAAACTCGAGGGAGCAGGAGCGGGGAGAGCAAACGCAAAACGGAAAAAATTAATACCCAATCCCTTCCTTTGTTCTTGTTCCACTGGGGAATGGGGAGGGGGGGACACACGCCAAGAGGCGCCAGGAATCCCCGGGGATTTCAGTTCTGATTTTCATTAGAGGTGACTGGGGGTTTGCAACCAGAAGCGCTCGCTGCGAGCAAATCCACGCGCGGGGGCCGCTTCGTAATCCCCCGGCGCGGCGGGGGCGAGGGCTGCGGAACGGAGAGCGCCGTGCCCCGGTCCCCCGGCCCGGAGGGCAGCCCCAGCCCCCTGCCCGGGCGCAGGTACTCCCGCACCTCCGGAGCGGTGCCCCCGCCGCGCATCCCCCGCCAGGGCACCTGTGCGCATCCCCATGGCCGGGCCCCGCTGCCCGAGCGCGTCCGCCTCTATACGCGGAGCCCCTCGGCGGGGCGGGGCGAGGCGGGGCGCGGGGGGATGTGGCATCCCGGCTCCTCGGGGGATGCTGCCGCTGCCTGCGCGGGGGCGCAGAGCAGGAGGAATCCTCTTTGACGTCAAGCGACCATAATATAATGATCGCTCGTTCATATCCGGGTCCCCGGGCGGCTCCCCCGGGCCGCGCTCGGCCGCGCTCGGCGGCGCAGTGAGGGGAGGCGGGCAGGGCAGGGCAGGGCAGGGCAGGGCAGGGCAGGGCAGGGCAGGGCAGGGCAGGGCAACGCGGCCGCCCGGAGGTGGCCGGCGGCGGCAGCGGCGCGGCGAGCGCAGCATGCCCGCCGCCTCAGACGCGCTTGCCTCCCGCCGCCGCCGCCGCCGCCGCTGCTGCCCATGGAGATCGCGCTGGTGACTCTGGAGAACGGCGGCACCACGGCCATCGCGGGCGGCGACGATGCCGCGGCCGCCGGTGACCGGGCGCGCTGGCGGGGCAACTTGCTGCACCTCGCCGGCTCTCCGCAGCTGAGCGACGGCAAGGAGAGCGCCCCGCCGGCCCCGCCGCCCGCGGGGGACGAGGAGCGGGAGCGGCCCCCGCCGGGTCCCCGCGCAGGAGGCGGCGGCGGCGGCGCGGGCGGCCCCGACGAGCGGGCGGCGGAGCCCCGCGCAACCCCCGCGCCCCCGCCGCGGCCACCGCCCCGCGCTCCGCGCCCCGCCGCGGACATGGGGCCGCCCGAGGAGGGGGGACACCGCCGGGGCATGGCCATGGCGGCGGCGGGCGACGAGGAGGAGGAGGCGGCGGCGGCGGCCAACCCGGGCCCCATGCACCACCAGCGGGTGCTGATCAACATCTCGGGGCTGCGCTTCGAGACGCAGCTGGGCACCCTGAACCAGTTCCCCGACACGCTGCTGGGCGACCCTGACAAGCGCATTCGCTACTTCGACCCGCTCCGCAATGAGTACTTCTTCGACCGCAACCGGCCCAGCTTCGACGGCATCCTCTACTTCTACCAGTCCGGGGGCAAGCTCCGCCGACCCGTCAACGTCTCCATCGACGTCTTCGCCGACGAGATCCGCTTCTACCAGCTGGGCGAGGAGGCCATGGAGCGCTTCCGGGAGGACGAGGGTTTCATCAAAGAGGAGGAGAAGCCCCTGCCTCGCAATGAGTTCCAGCGCCAGGTCTGGCTCATCTTTGAGTACCCCGAGAGCTCCAGCTCAGCCCGGGCCATCGCCATCGTCTCCGTGCTGGTCATCCTCATCTCCATCATCACGTTCTGCCTGGAGACCCTGCCCGAGTTCAGGGACGAGAGGGAGATGCCCGTACCCCTGCCCCCCCAAGGGGGAGGTTTGAATGGCACGCCTGGGGACTCCCCACCCATGCAGCCACCGAGTAGCCTGGCTGATCCCTTCTTCATCATCGAGACCACCTGTGTGATCTGGTTCACCTTCGAGCTCCTTGTGCGCTTCTTCGCCTGCCCCAGCAAACCCGAGTTCTCCCGCAACATCATGAACATCATCGACATCGTGGCCATCATCCCCTACTTCATCACCCTGGGCACCGAGCTGGCCCATGAGCAGCAGCAGCCCGGGGCTGGCAGCAGTAATGGGGGTGGGGGCCAGCAGCAAGCCATGTCCCTGGCCATCCTCAGAGTCATCCGCCTGGTCAGAGTTTTCAGGATCTTCAAGCTCTCCAGGCACTCCAAGGGGCTGCAGATCCTAGGACAGACTTTGAAAGCCAGCATGAGGGAACTGGGTCTCCTCATCTTCTTCCTCTTCATCGGGGTGATCCTCTTCTCCAGTGCTGTCTACTTTGCTGAGGCTGATGACCCCGAGTCTCATTTCTCCAGCATCCCTGATGCATTCTGGTGGGCAGTGGTAACCATGACTACCGTAGGCTATGGGGACATGAGACCTGTCACTGTGGGGGGCAAGATTGTGGGCTCCTTGTGTGCCATTGCTGGTGTGCTGACAATTGCCCTGCCTGTCCCTGTCATTGTGTCCAACTTCAACTACTTCTACCACCGAGAGACTGACCATGAAGAGCAGGGTATCCTCAAAGATGAACACAGTAGTGCTCAGGGCAGCACTGGTGGGGGGGAAGTGAAGAGAAGACCCAGTAAAAACTCTCTGAACAAATCTGTTGTGCACTTGGAAAACAGTGAGGAGTTCAACAGTGGCACCAGCTCCTTAGAGAAAGCCAATATCAAAGCAAAAAGTAACGTAGATCTCAGAAAATCACTCTATGCTCTCTGTCTGGACACCAATAGGGAAACAGACCTGTGAGGAAAGGAGACAATTAGAGTTCAGAGGGGCAGAAGGATTTTCTGGTGTCAGAAACTTGCTACTATAATTATTCTTTTATTACCAATTAGTTTTTTAAGTCAGGCTGTATTTTATAAATTGATCACTGTCCTGAGCAGTCCTCCAGGAATACATGTTTTTATGTTCTTTTTCCATGACACAAAGGGTCACCTATTTTTAAAATAGACTAAGAATAAGCTACGCTCCATGATGCAGGAGCTGGTAAATTATGACAGTGAAAAATCTAATTTGTAGAAACTTATTTTAGCAAATGGTCATTGGTTTTAAATGGATAATTTGTAACCAATTCAGTTGCCCCGAGTTTAGTATAAAGAACTGGGGGATGTGTGTGTGGAGAATGACTGGATTGGGGATGGGAGGTGGGAGGTTGAAGGGTTTTGTACTGTAGTTTCAAACTGAAATTATTCAGATATATTTTGTATCTGTATGACTGTATTTATGGTTGAAAGGAGATTTCTTATTCCTGTGAAATATGATATCATTAAAGCACTAGGAACATTAGCAGATCAGCACTGAGTTTTCCATTAGTGATCAGTACAGATCTGGTTATCTTGTATGTGAAGTGAATTTGGTGCTTTGAGCCCTAGAGCAGAAAACTTCTGTTGTCATTGATATGTTAGTTTCTTGTGAGCTTTAAATTATTAAATATTGTAGATATACTTCTTTATAAATAATTTTACTAGTTACCTTCCTCTTTCAGAATTTCTAAGTAATTCAGTCATGTGCTTACCGGCCCCACTCAAAAAAGTATGTGCAGCTTTTTTTTTTTTTTGTGGTTTTACAGTTATATACCTTTGTTATATTTTTGAGACTGAAAGGAAAAAAACACACTGTTACTGGTTTCAATCCAGTGGACAACAGTGATCTGAACAGATTTTCAAGTGCACAACAGATCAAAAACATGAGAGAGTGAATAGGCACAATGAGAAAGTAGAATACTGAGTGCAAAATCTGCAAAACTCCTTTCATTATACGCTCCAAATTTCTTGAGCGTGTGTATCAATCACCTTTATGTATGCAAACACCATTTGTGTACAGAGTTCTCTGGATTTGGTTGTCTTAGACCGGGAGTCGATGGCACTTCAGGAGTTGAACACAGCGTACCATCGCGTGGCTTTTCTCTTTGACATGGGTGGAAAGCACTATCTTTTCATCAAAACACACCCCTGGTTTCTTTTATTTCCAAACAAAACCTTCTCAGTGCTGTGGATTTTACAGTTGAGGTGTTGTTGAGAGATGAGTGACACATTATCTTCATCAAGATCACAGCTTATTCTGAAGACTGACACAAAGTTGCACCTTTAGCTGGAACAGCTTTCTTACCATTTCTCTTGAAAAGGAAATCTGTTTCCCCCTCGAACTTCTCTTTTATTGCTGAAGGATGTTCCGTGCCTTTCCCACATCCTGTGGCACAGCAGGAGTAGCAGGGAAGAGAAGGCTTGATTGTCAACATTGCTCAAGGTTTGTTTCTAACAATTTTTCTAATATAAATAAGTGCTCAGTTGGGATTATAATTTATTCAAGTATCTCATCTATGTCCTGAGATAAATTGAGATCAGCTTTCCAGAGCAGCGCTCTGACACTCTCTCCCCCAGACACAAATCCTGCTTTCCTGTGCCTGACCATGCTCTTTTATGATAATGCCCATGATTAATTTAATTTAACTTAAATTTAATTTAATGATAATGCATGATGATTTTTTCCTTCATAGTCAGTAAAATAAGTGCTAAGCAGTCATGCTTTTCATGAACAGTGTGCTCAGCCCAAAACCCAAGGCTGAGGGGAAGGACTTTGAATCTCATAATAGAGAACAGCATCTTTCACATTAATTTTAGAATTTCAGATGTTGGTTTCTTGGTTGGTTTGCTTGTTTATTTAGATGGGGACTGAGACTGTAATGTGGTGAGGGGCTGTCTGAAACAAGACTGACAGGCAAAGTGCCCAGTGCAGCTGCACTCCAGACTCAGGGAGATCTCCACTTTGCTTTGGTGGCAGTTTTTGCACCAGGAGGAAGTGCAGAATCAGCTCTTTGGTGAGACTGAATCTCAGATGAAACAAAGAAGTGGTGTAACTCCACTGCACGTGCTGAGATCTGCGTCATTGATGGACTTAGAGTAAGGCTTTTGCTCAGACAAGTGCTTTGATTTGCCCTCAATGATCACATCCATCTGACTTGCCTGAGTAAGCACCAAACAATTGCAGTGAGTCTTTCAGGGTGAGGTTTTGGGGTGGTTTTTTGTGAACTACTACCCCCACTTTCCTGACCACCAGAGTTTGGTCTTCCAGCTGTATGTTGTGTTGGATTGGGCTGTTGGCTCCTCAGAGCAGAGGCAGTGTGTCCATGCAGCCATTTTTTTTGAATCCTGTGAAAGGATTTTAGGAATTGGGATTACATCTCTGTAGTATTTACTGCAAGCTGATGTCAGTGAAAGCAGATCAGGGCTATGGGGCGTGGGTCAAACTGATCTTGGTGATACAAAGGGAAGGCCTGGACTTCCTCCTTTTTTACTTTTCTTCTTCTACACCAATGTGTCCATTTGTTGCTTTTGCTGAACTGGTTCTCTCCTCATGGAAGCACAATTTCAAGTGCTGCCTTCTCATCCTGGAGCTGCCTGAGCTCACTCATCTGACAGAAAATTAAATTCAACCTTCTGTTTGAATATGCTGTGGTTTTCCATAACAAAAACCCAGAATTTTTCATTAGAAAGAAAACAAATAATTCTTTTAGTATGGTTAAAAATATTTGCTTGGTTTGTGTTTCTAAACAGTTGTTAAGCACAGCTCAGGCAAATTCGGTTTTGACACCTTTACAAAATATTTTATATTTTACATTACATTATTTATATTGGCTTATAGAACACTAAAGAAATTGCTTTCTGATGAGAGGTACTGCTGCCAAATACTGAGTAATGTGACCAGGAACATGGTCAGAGCCCAGTTCAGCAGAGCATTTAGCATGGACACATGCTTAAACCAACACAATTTTCAGCAGGTGTTTCAGATGCACCGATCTTTATGATTTTGAGGTTTGAGATCATGAGTTGGACTTGGATGTTCCTTGTGGATCCCTTCCAGCTCAGGGTATTCTTTGATTCTCTGATGGTTATTTAAAGATGAGTTATAAACTGAGCTGAAAGCTTGGAGCCATTGTTTCTTCTTGGATTTTGGGGCAAATATGTGGGTTCGTGATACAGTCACGTAATGTGCCGATGCAAATTTGTGCTGCAAAAGAGTGTGAAAGTAAGAGAGAACTGAATCCCTCCAAGAAGGCTCCTGGAAATGTGAGACAGGAAGAGAGTTTTCTCTTCCAGGCCCATCACAAGAAGGAAATACATCCTAACCACTATTGATTTTATGCTAGCTGACCTGGAATGAACTGCAGGCTGAATCAGACCTCTTTCCCATATCAAAAGCATCAAGATACCAGAGCTTAATGAATAGCAATCATTGCAGACATAAAAAACTCCAAACAAACCCAGCCAAACAACCAACCAACCAGCTTTTTTTTAAACTCTTTTGGCTAGGAGCTGCAACAGAGAAGCTCCCTCACCCCACACTTGCTGTAGTTATTAATGGCTTGTCCTCTCACATGAGACACTGTGCACTAAAATGCATTTTTGGAGATGCTGAAGTGAATGTTCATTTGGCTCACTGGTAATGTAAGTTCAGTTTGCTTAGCCTGGCCCCAAGGGTAGTCCACATTTCCCTTTTACTTTTCCATCATCCTAAAAAATGATAAAACAGTAACAAGCAGTTATATAACACCATTCATCTCCCGGAGCTCTATGAACAATTGCACCATGCTCTGTGTACAGGCAGGGTAAAGAAAAGGCTGTGGAAGGGGAGACCAAGCCTTTTAAAAGATGAGAGGGCTCAGAGAGGCTACAAATAAGAGTGGAAAAGTGGAAGAGAGAGATTCCCCCTATGGTCTCGTGGGTGGCTCTGCAGGCAAGGACTGGGTGCCAGCAGCTGTGCACTGTGACCCATCTGGTGTGGGGTCACTGGACACAGAGGGGAATTAATGATGCTCTGAACAGCATGAACATATTCCTCTTTTGTGTGCTCTTTTAATTTGGTCTCTGTAAGGAGAATGTGGCACTTCTGCTGGCTGCTCCCTGGCCTCTCCAGCTGCAGACACTGCTGGTCTGGTGGAGGTGGTTCTGGCTGCAGTGCACTGAGCCATTCTCCAGGCACTGCCCTTCACCTCCCATTAGGGAACAAAACACATACCAGAGCACTGTCTGTGAGAGATATGTGTGTGCACAAAAAGTCTGTGTCTTCTGAAACCTGTCACAGAATCACTGAGGTTAGAAAAGACCTCAAAGGTCAGTAAGTCCAACCTGTGACAGATCACCACTTTGTCAACTGAACCAGAGCCCTGAGTGCCACATCCAGGTGTTTCTTGAACACCTTTGAGGATGATGACTCCACCACCACCCTGGGCAGCTCATTCCAATGCCTGACAACCTTTCCTGTAATGAAATAATTCTTCCTGATCAGTGTCAGTGAAGCTGGTGCTAAGGTCAAATGAGGAGAGCGTTTAGTGGCATGTGGTAGTGCCACTGAGCCGTGGTGAGGGATGAGCTTCCTCGCTGACATCTGATCCAGACATTCAGCAAGATGCCATGAACAGGAGTGGAATTTGGCAGGGGCCTCAGGGTGGTTGCTGCCATATTTAGGGAATAACTGAAGGAGGGCTTTAAGCACCTCATCAAGACTTTGGCCTTGCCACTTGGCCAGTGGTGGGATAGGAATGTTGTGTGGCAGGCAGAGTGTGGAGAAAGCTTCGGGAATAACGAGGCTGATCCAGTGCAGGACAGAGGGGCAGCAAGGAAACTGGGAGATAAAGCTCTAACAGCATCTGCCTGCCTTTGGTTCAGCTTTAGATATGTCACTGTGTGACCACCAGCCTCACTCCACAGCTACAAATGTCCAAAAAATGAAATAGAAAATGTCTTTATAATAATATAGCCTATGTCCAATTAAAATCATTGTTCCAAAATCATTCTGCCATGACTTTTGCTATAGACAGCGCCATTAATTAGTTTTTTTAGATTGTGCCATTTAGTCTTTTTGTAGGTTCACTAATGTATGGTTTTCAGTTGGTTTGTTTGTTGGGGTTTTGGTTTTTTTTTAATTTTCTTTTATTTTCTGTGTGCACTAACTGGTCACTGGTTGTCCTGGTCAGCTTGTTAAAGTTCTGTTTCTCTGGCCTAAATTTGGGACCTCGGGGTGCTGATACTCTTCAGTGGAGCTGGGTCATGCCATCTGACATCAGTGTGTCAGCTCACAAGAGGTGTAAACACAGAAATTCTCCAGTAACTCTGTGGGCCCATTGACCAGAACATACACAACATTTGTATGATGAAATATTGTGAAAAATATGGTTATAGTAACCATTGAAATAATATGAAATAAAAAGTTTGATGGTAATTGGAATAGGAAAAAAAAATAAAGCTGATA
The DNA here is from genome assembly GCF_030490865.1 of Poecile atricapillus. Taxonomy (NCBI): domain Eukaryota; kingdom Metazoa; phylum Chordata; class Aves; order Passeriformes; family Paridae; genus Poecile; species Poecile atricapillus. Next base: position 14,381,522 of record NC_081289.1, read on the forward strand.
ATGATATGACTAACAAATTCATTGGAATTAGAAATTTTGAAGAGAAATACCAACTTGTTTAAAGAAAAGCTTCAAACTGACAGGAAATAGGTTTAGATTGGATATTAGGCAGAATTTTTTCTCTTTGAGGGTGATAAGGGCCTGGCACAAGTTGCCCAGAGAATCTGTGGATGCCCCAGAAATGACCTGATAGTAAAATGAATATCCTTCCTAGATGGCAACAAAGTGTTTTCATTAGAGCTTGGGCTTCCTAGCACACAGTCCTTATGCTTATTGCAGAACTAATAATTTTCCAGATAGAATTTAGAATTTACCAAAAGTCATCTGCAAGTTGTCTTCTGTATAAATAAATCAGAGTCATCAGGGGGATGTTTCCAAATAAATTGGTGTAGGTTTTAACACCTGATTGACTGGAAGAGGAGAAAATAGAAAGATACATCTTATTTCTGTGCTTCAACTGTGGTGTACCATGGAGATTGTCATTTGCAATTTTGTGGAAAACAGCTGTGGTTATATTAAAATTGACATTGGAAAGAATGTTGCTGGAGAAGCCACAATGGATGGAAACAGATAATAATTTCCCTCTCAAGACACTGGTTACTCTGACCTCCCCTAGTTTTCTGACAAAGGCAGTTTGGGCATAAATGCTGAAGTATAAGGTCTCTTCTCTTAAATCCCATGCCCAACCCTGGCCAGGAACAGTGGTTTCCTCACTCCTGTGGGTGAGCAGTGCAATGAAACCTTGCAGCTCTTCTCATGACAATACAGCTGCATAATAAATACTCATGTCAGGGTTGATGGATTTCCATGAAGATGCTGGAGGAAAAGCTGTGATTTAAATAGACTACATTGGTCTAAAGGTCTGGTGTGTACAAGGAGGAGGTAGAATTTCTTCCTTCGTATGATTTCACTCCAGTGGTGGTGTCTTAGCATGTAGTAATTCCCGCAGAAAATATCACAAAATCCATACCAGGGCTTGCTTTGCTCTCTTCAGTTAGTAGAGATTAGTTACACTATACCATACTTAATTCTTTCAAGCAAGTTCGACACATTTAAAACCTCTCCCTTTCCCTCCTCCCTGCTTAATTATAGGTAGAAATGCCTGTGGTTTGAAAGGTGAAAAATTATTTAAGCAGCATAACCTTATAATTTTTTTTCTGTCTTGCTTTAAATGATTTGAAAATCTAATGGGGTGTGATTGAATGTGATCATTTAACATGAATTTGCAGAGCAAATTGTATGAGTTTCTCAGTTCAGCACACACAGTAATTTTCAAGGTAGTGCTGCACAAGGGGGCTGTTTAAAGAAAGTTTATTGTGAAAATACATGGTGTTTTATTATGCAAGAGAATGGTGCAAAGAAGCAGGGAGTCTGGAGGGTGACAAGGCTTGTTCTGGGAAGGAATACCCTCTAGCTTAAGTTTAGCCTCTGTGCTAGGAGACAGCGTTCCTTGAGCCAAAGAGGAAGCAAAGGGAAGAGGAGGAATCCACAGCTGAGATATCAGAACATTTGGCTGAGAAAGGGATTGTGGCTTCCACAGTTGTCTCTGGATTTCAGCCACTGGGAAAAATACCTGCACAGTATGTCTCAGGATCATGTTTTAACAGTCTGCTCAGTGCCTTGAAAGGATACAGGTACCTGCCTTTAGGAGAATGTGTGGATCTAAGGCAGCCACTAGCAACTCCTGCAGGCCTGGCGGAGTAAGTTCCAGTAACCAACAAATTTTGATTTCATCAGATTTCCCTTTCGCACTTGTTTCCCAGAGTATCTCCATCTTAGTGATACATATTTACAATGGAGCAGAGGCTGAAAAGCACCGAATTCTGGAGCAGGAAAGAGAAATCTCTCTGGAAGGCTTGGAAACACTGGGCATTTCAAAATAGCATTTGAACTTCTTCTTGCTAGTGGAAAATGGGGTAGCTCTGTTCTTAAAAAGGAAGCTGGATAGTCACTGAGAGGGAGATAGACATTCTCATAGACATCCTGACTGCATCTATATTAGAAAACAAAATGTGCCCAGGACCATTCCCTGGCACTGAGGCCAGCTGGCAGGACACAGGCTGTGCTCCTGCTGCCAGAGGCTCGCTCTGAAACAAGGTGTTCGGCACTCAGCCTACTGGGCTCCCTTCCTGGCCCCTTCTCATTCCCACATCGTGCCTAGGAAGTATTTTGGGAGACAGTGCTTGGGTACAGACTTACCAGCGTGACTAGGAACCTTGAAGTGTAGTTGATAGTGATTAATTGCTTGGGAACATTCCCTCAAACTCTTGAGGTGGCAAGTGTAGATCCAGCCCTGCTTTGATGCCTCTTGCACTCAGGCAATTTTTGGGGGTATCTTAAAAGCATTTCCCCCTTTTGGCACATTCTTAAACAATAATCAGTCTCTATTCACTGAGAACAGTTATTCCTGCCAAAATCTTTTCTCATCTAATTCTGCTTCCACCTGCACTCCTCTATATGCAACTCTAACTAAAAATCATTACACTCTTCCAGCTGCACAAAGAGGAGCATAAGTGTATCTGACAGTGGGAGGGGGATACTGTTGCTTTGGTTTTGGGCTGATTTTCCTGTTTGCCTGGCCCTAGTGTAGGCAGTACCTTGTGTTTCAGTTGCTGCATCTTCTAACTCTGCTTAGAATTCCAGTTCGGGCCCTGGTGGCTGAGCATATCCCCTGGTCTTGCTATCCAGCAGGATGCACCAGGAAGTAACTATTAAAAAAAATAATTAAAAAGATAAATAAAGGAAGAAAGGGGTGGGGACACACTGAATTCTAGTGCTGAAGAAACCACAGACCACCCAGCACAGGCAGAAAGTGGACCAGCACTAGAATTCTTCTGTGGTTTCAAGATGAGCCTATCTGCCATTGGTCCTCAGGTAATGGAACATGAGTTAAATTCAGTCGGAGGGAGAAGAAAGGGTGCATGTCTAGAACCAAACTTCCACTTAAAATCTTTTCTATAATCTATGGGTCTTGTCAGCTCTAACTACAATAGTTTAAGGTGTTAATGCTGTCAACCATTTCAAGAAGGGGGTGAGAAGTCCCTCTGAAGGGACAGCTAAGGACAAGTTGATAGGATTTTTCCTTCAGCAGATGAGAGGGCACATGGTTTAGTGTGGGCGTCAGAAAAGACCACCAGAATGTGGAGGTTGGAATGCTGAGGTGCATCACCTGGGAAAAAATGATGGAACTTTTTGTGTCATGGTATCACTCCTTGAGGTCTGTTTCAACAATGAGTAAGGCTGAAAACTCTGTTTATTGTGTGTTAACATTTAGAGACAGGACATATAGTGCAAATGCACATGTAGAAAACATGAACATTTGCAAGAAAGCAAAATTCAGGTGCCAAACACGTCCTGGAGGTGAGCAGATGCAATCACTGTCAGAGCCAGTAAGGGGAGGAGGGCTTTCTAATTATTTCCCAGAGGGAGAGCAGTTGTAAAGTCATTTTTGCAGCCCTCATGGAAACATATATTTAAAATGTCTCAGAAGCGTGCCCTGCACTCTGTTCACTCTGTAGCTTCAGATTAGTCCTACTGAAGTCAACAGGATTCCATTCCAGGAATCCTGCTCAGATAGACTGGAGCTCTGCAGTCACATCCCTTGTTTTCCTTGAGTCCTGACAGCCCAAATTAAACGGAGATCTCTCTTAAGAATGAAGGAATGCTGATGGCATGTGCTATGGGCACAGTGTGAAAACAATAATTTTCTTGCCTGGACTCAGCATGGCCAAATGGCAGTGTGGCATGTCCTGGCTGCATTCATCTCTCAGGCAAGGAAGGTGATGCTGGGGAGGGGTGTGAAGGGTCTGAATTTGGAAGAGAAACTAATCAGAGACTGAAGACTGGAACAAAATGCTCAAGCCAAAATGCTTTCTCCCCAGGGAAGCTCTCCCACAGCCAGATGCAGTGTTGTTTAGCTGTCTGGATTTCATTCCAGGACTGCACGTGGCTCTTAAGGTCCTGCCCTGGACTTTTTTTGTCTGCTGTTGGGTAGCAAACCCAAAGAAACAGGAAGTCAGGCCTGAACAGTAATATCACATATTCACTTCTCATCACTGGAAAACCCATCCCCATTCCCTTGTCTGATTTTCTAATTGAATCATCATGGGTGTAAAATCACACTGTAACATTTCCTCCTCTAATTTGCAGAGCCCAAAGACAAGAGCCAGTCTAACATACATGGAATTTGCTTTCCTTTTTGGAAGGGGCTTGCATTTTGGGTGTTTTTTTCCTGGGCTAATGTACATCTGATGTCAGACTCCCCAGATGAGAATGGTTAGACTGGTGTTGACATTTTTAGAAATATGTGTGAATGTAAAAATATTCTAGGAGTGCTGCCAGTGGCTGATTTTGTAAAGTTTTAGTCTCTGTTGGATAGGAACCATGAGGCAGGTATCTTACTGAAAAAAATCTTTACTCATAAAGTGTTTTGTTCAGGCATGTGCCAGACATGCCTTCTCAATTTAAAGAGAGGGCAGGAGTGAATTTCAGCAGGTTGTGACTCAGCCAGGCAATATTCAATTCCCCTTTCTGAATAGATGACAAACAGCCAATTAGCATCTTTCCCAAAGGGAGGTACAGCAGCAAGAGAAGTTCCTGGCAATAAATGGATTTTCGAAGGTTGAAGTGTGAAGTGGTGCAGACAAATCTGCCTGACCTGTGGCTGTTCCTTCCAGTTTGGTGCTGACATGACTGGGACAAGACAGCATAGAGCTGAGCTGGTTTGTAGCAAACCAAACCTGCAGTTTTCTAACTCCCGACGAGCCGAAGGAATATGGAGGATGAGCGCAGCTGACTCACGGCGCTGCGTATGTCAGCAATTCTTATAGGCTTTGTGGGGGGCTCGCTTTTGCTGCCTCATCAGAGCAAATGCCTTTGTTAGCAGCTCGTAGGCTCGCACGGAGCGAGCAGGGGCTGGCACAGGGGTGAAGGCAGCGCAGGTCGGGCTCTGAGGGTGCAGCATCAGCTCGCTGGGAACAGCCCGGCTCTGTCTCCAGCCAGGGCTCCAGCAGCCCCCGCTGAGTGCTGGCTCCGGATCGCGGCAGGAGCCTGGAGCTCTCCACTGAGGCCAGGCGGTGCCCAGGGAGTGGCGGGGTCCTGCAGCAGGGCAGAGCTCCGTGCTGAGCCTGCCCTGCTGCCCGGGGGGATCAGGATGTGCTGAGCTGCCCCTGGCCCGGCGCTCCAGAGAGCCAACACGGCTCTTCTCCAGCTATGGTGGGCACATCAGCCATCCCAGGACAGTGGCAGGGTGCTAATGTGTGCACCAGCACCATCCTTCTCCCAGCCCTCTCTCTTCTGCAGGCTCAACAGGCTCTGCCTCATCATCTCCCTCCCGATTCCCATAGTCCAGGCTGAGGGGATGGGGCTGTGCCTAGTGCTCCTTATTGAACAGTTGTCTACAATTATTATCAATAACAATTCCAATATTAGTCATCTCCAGCATAACCACCTGGATGCAGGAGTGGAATGCCCATTCAGCAGGGTTGCTGGTGATGCCAGTGTGTGCCATGGAGTACATGTTCTGGCACCAGCAGAGCTCCTAGGGTTGGCTCTTGTTGAGGATGATTCCCCACACAGGGACACTGTGGCTTAGTGGTGGCCTTAGCAGGAGGTTCAGGTACAGCTATTTTCACACATGGTTGGCTTTGTGGAGCACTGGTTCATATCAGCTCTGCAGACGGTAGTGGACTGAGCTGGGTTCAGTCTGGAGAATGGTTTGGTGGTTTTTTAGTTCCTCTTTTGTTCATCAGGAGCTTTTGAACTCGTCAGTCATTTCCAACCAACTTCGGCAAAAGGACACTGGCCTTGAAGAAGATAACTTCTTTTTAAAGCTTTTGGAAACATAGCTGGCTGCCCAGGGGAAAGAAAGACCAAAATTAAAACTGCTTCTCATAGGCAAAAGCTGTGGCATGACCTGTCCTAAACTGTAGCTCTATCCACACAGGAGAGACCATGGTACATTCACAGACTTTTCTGAAGTGCTTCAAATGCTAATTAGATGGGATTTACAGGGTAACAGCAAGCAGCAGAGTTGTGCTTAGAAATAAGGCAAACAGTGCCTTGTATCTTGAGTCCTTCCTTCCTTCCTTCCTTCCTTCCTTCCTTCCTTCCTTCCTTCCTTCCTTCCTTCCTTCCTTCCTTCCTTCCTTCCTTCCTTCCTTCCTTCCTTCCTTCCTTCCTTCCTTCCTTCCTTCCTTCCTTCCTTCCTTCCTTCCTTCCTTCCTTCCTTCCTTCCTTCCTTCCTTCCTTCCTTCCTTCCTTCCTTCCTTCCTTCCTTCCTTCCTTCCTTCCTTCCTTCCTTCCTTCCTTCCTTCCTTCCTTCCTTCCTTCCTTCCTTCCTTCCTTCCTTCCTTCCTTCCTTCCTTCCTTCCTTCCTTCCTTCCTTCCTTCCTTCCTTCCTTCCTTCCTTCCTTCCTTCCTTCCTTCCTTCCTTCCTTCCTTCCTTCCTTCCTTCCTTCCTTCCTTCCTTCCCTCCTTCCCTCCTTCCCTCCTTCCCTCCCTCCTTCCCTCCTTCCCTCCTCCCCTCCTCCCTCCTTCCCTCCTTCCCTCCTCCCTCCCTCCCTCCCTCCCTCCCTCCCTCCCTCCCTCCCTCCCTCCCTCCCTCCCTCCCTCCCTCCCTCCCTCCCTCCCTCCCTCCCTCCCTCCCTCCCTCCCTTCCTCCCTTCCCGCTTAAAGCTCATATCCTTTTCTGCTGCACTGCAGTGGCCAGCATGGAGATGCAGGAGGAAGAGAGGGAAGGCTTGGCCAGGGACTAATTTACAAGTAGAATGGATCTTTGTGTACATTCTTAGGTTGTGTTCATCATGGATTCTCTGGATGAGGCCCTTCCAGTGATTCCATATTTAGGGTGGCTTGTAGTCCTCATGTATTGGCTCTCAGTGAGCAGTTAAGCAGCTGGGTGTTTTAAAAAGAAAATTTAGGTACATATATATTAGCAATGTGTGATTTCTGAAAGGGAAGTGCATCTCAGAGCTGTCCTTTGTCCTCAAAACTTTGGCCCCTGAAGGAAGTGCCATTTCCTGGTCCCTTATGGTGGGAAGGTTTACTGTGCTTGAGGGAATAATACCAACTATCAGCTTGGGGCTCTGAGCTGATGGGAGTTTATACCTTGGGCCTTGTTTCTTCAGGATTCAAGTCTAAAGCCAGTCCTGTTCAACTATTTATCAATGACCTGGATGCAGGAGTCAAACACAGCATGAGACATTTCCTGGTGACACCAAAGTCGACTCTCTTCAGGGCCAATAGGCCTTGAGAGGTCAGAGATTTGGATCTGTGAGCCACTCAGTGAAGTTTAACAACCACAAATGTTGGATTCTGCACCTGGAACAGAGGAATGCTGGGCACAGTATACACTGGGAGAGGGGTGCTCAGACAGTTGGGCCTTTCCAACTGAATATTATATTTTTTCTTCTATTTTCCAAAGTTATGAATCACCCTGGAGAGAGGGCAGTCATGCTTGATTGGTTCACACACAGAAAAACCTGGCTGAGGACCAGAAGGCATTTGATGTGCTGCCATTGTTAAGAAAGGCTGAAGAATTTTGTCAGTCACGGATTTCTAGTGAAATCTGTTCAAAACCAGTGATTAAATGCTCACCACACGGGACACTTGCAACACTTAACTTTATACCACACAAAGCACACGGTATCTCTACCAAACCAGTGGTGAACTGGAAGAACCTCCTGTTTGAAATCCGATTTTTACGTTAATCTTATGATGCTGTGAAGTCTGACTCATGATTGTTGAACACTCAGCCTGTGTTGAATACTCAGCCTCACTCAAAAAGCAACCTGATTTTGAAAGGTAAGAACTGCTGCAGAAGAGAGACAGAGGCCCAAACATCCTCACCTTGAAGCCTGTCATGGCTTCCAGGTCTAGAAAAATCTTCAGTGAAAGCTGTATAGGTGCTTTATTTTCCCATTATGTTCTTTTACCATGGTAAAATAAGTGTAGTAGCCTGCTGCAAAACTAATGGAATACAATCTGCCATTTTTCGTCTTGACCATTTGAAGTAGTCTGTTAAAATAGCCAAAGAATGGCATGCAGTTTCATGATGTTTGTGAAATCATTTTGCATGAAGGGATTTCAGAAAGCTTCCCAAAAGCTACCTACAAGTTATTAACTCAGACTTAGGGGACCATCTGCCCAGTGGATATTCAAAATAATGTATAAGCACACAGGTTAAAAGCAAGAGATATCTTACAAAAGCATATTTTCCAGGAAAAAAAAAAAAAAAAAAAGAAAATAGAAAAAAGAAAAGGCAAAATCTGCAATAACTGAGCCTTACCTTTTGTTATACCCTAGGTGCTAAATCAAAAGCTATTTGGGAACAGAAATGTATCTAGGGCTTTGACACAACACATGTATGTTCTGAGAATCATCTTGTAGTTCCTGTTGCAGAATTTTGACCTATTTCGCTCTTGCTACATTTGTCTGGGGAAAATGCAGTGCATGTAAAAGGGACATTACTGTGGCTCTTCAGATTTTACAGGCAAGAATTGACAGCAAGTTTTCTTCTCTAGGAACTGACGAGAGATTGGAGAGGTTTTTTTCTAAATCTGTAAGGCTTCACATACATGGGAATACTTGGGAAGCGTAATCTGAATGAGAATTAGAAAAAAAATAGTTCTTAATTACCATGACTCAAAGTGTTGCACACTCCTTTGTGGATAAGCATATCTGGAATAAGGGTAGGCCTGGCTTATGTGTAACTGTGTCCACTTTGAAATACTAAAATAAATTTAATCTTTATTATTTTAAAGGAGAATGGCTGTGCAGGACTAACCAGGACAAATATGGCTCTTTCCTAGATAGACAGTCCCCATTTTTAAATATCATCTCAGAATTCAGGGAGGACACTGAAGTCATTGCAAACAGAGATGCCATCTCCATAATTTTCTGTCCACAGAGGGAACATTTCAACAAGGTGCTAAGCTGTTGCCGCTGAAGATGAATAGATCACACAGACACAGGTCGAGGTGTGGTGAAAGAAAGAGAGAGTTTATTTTTCCTCCCAGGATTTATAGGCTTCTGACCATGGCCAGGGATTGGATGGTCAGGATAACACTTTCTCACTGCACTGGCCATGAGAGATGCCCATCACAAGACGTGTAACAGAAAGAATGTACACATATCTATGTTTATAGTTACTGTCCTGGGAAAGTCTTTAGAAAACCATGTCAGCAAGCTCAGAAACTGAGTTTTCAGGGTGACATCTCACCCTTTTTGGTTCAATAAAAAGAAAAGAAAAAAGAAAAATGAACAAAGAAACTAGCAACATTATAAACAATCAAAATAATAAATAATAGAAAAATACAATACTCCATACAATCAGAAGGCTGTAATTTCAGGGTGATATCTCACCCTTTCGTTATTACAAAAAAAACCCAGAAAAACAACAAAACTCAAAAAAAATTAAATTAAACAAATGTCCAGCATCACCACCTGCTTGTGGATGGCTCTCAATTTGGTCACGGAAGCAAAATCCATGGCCAAACTGAAAGGTGCCTGGGAAAACGTATGAAATGCTACGACAGCAGCCTGTAATTCCATCAATTGGGCTGATCCAGCCTCATGACTCTCTAAAAAAAAAAAACCTAAAAACAAAACAGCGACATCAATGGAAAGATTAATGTAATAAACTTGAGGAGCAGAAACTGCTCGCAGAACCTCCTCCAGCATCTACTGTGCCTGTGGGGTCAGTGTCAGAGGTGACTTTAAATCAGAGTCCCCCTTTAATAGACTAAACAAGGGAGACAGTTCTGTCATGGTCAGTCCCATATAAGGACACAACCATGTAAAAGCCCATTAATATTTGGACATCATTCATGCAGTGTCTGCACTGAATGCAAAAAAAATAATTGCACCTCCAGATGCGGGACTGTTTGTCCCAAAAATTATTTTGACCCTCAAATAATTTCAGGGAGGTTGTAGAGACAAGCAGCAGGAAACTGTTCGCAAACTCCAGAGAGGGCTAGAGCCCCATATCATCAGCAAATGCCGGCAAAATTTGCATGCCTTATGGCAAAATCTCCATTGATATCTCTGTGTGGGCTCAGCATTAATAATAGCTGGCACCAGAAAGACAAATTTTGGTCTGTCATCGGGATGCAAAGGAATTGCAAAGAACAGTCCTTCAGATCCACAATGAGGACTAGCAAATCAACAGGAAGCATGGCAGGTAAAGGCATGCTAGCCTGCAACATCCCCGTGCTTTCCATCATAGCAGTAACTTTCTGGAGGTGTTGTAGCAACCTCCATTTCCCAGACTTCTTCTTGATACAGAAAACAGGAATGTCCCAGGGACTGGCTGAAACTCCAGATCACTGTGATCCAGCTGTTCTTGCATCAAGTCACGGAGGGTGACTAGTCTATCATGACAGAAGACAACAGAATCTGCTGAACAAAGAGTCAGTCTCTAATTCTTCCTTGTGTTGAGTGTCTCAGCATCGGGTCCAAGGGTCCATCAGCAAACCAGACAATGGTGATGTCCATGCCAGTGTCAAAACCCACAGAAGCTAATCTCTGACAGCATCTCACCAAGGATGGACAGGGTGCAGACCCGTTCAGGATGATCCCTGGCTGCAGAACAGCAGTTCAGTGACCCAGGGAGGTCCAGGGAACCCAGAGCCGCCATCTCCCCGCAGCTGGTTCTCAGCTCTGCGAACATAAAACTCAAAAGGCACAAGGTGAGCAAATCTAGGAACAGGAGGGGTGAGTGTGGAACCCATGCCAGAAATGCACCCCAGGAAATCCGAATCAACATCCCCTAGGTGAGCAATGATGCCCTGAGCAGTGGAATTCAACCACGCCACAACAAGAGCACTCACGGCCTCATCCACTGGACCAAAGCATTCGGAAGCACATGGAATGCCTGATATGCTCAGCTGCACAGTCATTTTACAAGAGGACAAAGTCCACAGGCCAGCCGAAAAGGCTCCAGCAGCCTGGGACCCCTGGCCTGTCAAGGCCACTGGTTTTGCCCCCGCGGCATCACCACCCGAGCCAGTGGTAAACAGCTCAGGACCTTGGTCTGCCACAGCCACAGGAGGTGATGGGGGAGGGCCCGCTCCAGCTGCAGGCTCGGGCCATGCCCGGGAACCCGAGGCGGGGGGGGCTGGAGGCAGTTCAGCACAGCCCGCCTCCAGCGCCGGGAAGGACCGAGGCGCCGGTACAGGCACAGCCTGCGAAGCCATGGCACCGTCCTGCTCCGCTGCCAGGGAGCAGGCATGGGAATCCGGCAGCATGGGACCGGCAGAACCTGGCCCGGCGTCGGCACCACTCGCAGAACCCGCCCCCACGCCCCACGAATCCGGCGCAGGGGGGACAGCGCTCGGAATCGCCCCTAACAGCATTTCTTCAGGGGCGAAAGGTCCAAGAAGCGGTGCCGGCCGCTCCTCCGCTGGAAAGGGGTGCGCGGCCACCGACGCGGAGCCTGGCCCCTGCCCGTCCCCCACCGCGGGGCAGGGCACGGCCCCGCCGCAGCACGGACACGGGACAGATCCTGAGGCATCCCCCAGGGCCGGCGCCGCCCCCCGTTCAGGCACCCCCTCATCGGTCTGTGCCGGGAGGGCACGCGGAGGCGGCGACCCCGCCCCGGGCTTCCACCGCCGGGGCGCGGGCCGAGGCGGTGTTACACCTCCCGGGTCCGCGGCGCCCCCGGTGGCCCCCTGGCAGGGACCCAACCCCGCCTCAGGCCTACACCGCCGGGGCGTGGGTCGAGGCGGGGCTACACCCCCCCGGGTCCGCGGCGCCCCCGACGGCCCGCTGGCAAGGCTCAGGCTTACGCCGCCGGGGCGCGGGCCGAGGTGGGGTCACGCCCACCGGGCCCGCGGCGGCCCCGTTCAACCCGCCAGGGGCCCCGGCGATCCCGGGGGAGCCGACCTCGGGACCTGACCTCAGAAAGCCGCACCTTCGCCAGATCCCGAGCAGCCGGAGCACCCGGGGCTCATAACCGACCAGCAGAGCCTCGATCAGGGAATCGCCTAAAGCCTCCCAAGCCGACTGAGAAAAAATCGCTTCAACCACAGGGAAAAAACCCTCAATTTTGCCATACTCACACAATTGCTGAAAGTCAGCATACGAAACATCAATCCCTCTCTGATCATGCACTGCACGCCATATCTCCAAAACCAGGCCCTCCGTAGGAGAAAGCCCAAAACCATCCATAGCCACAGGCTAGACAGTACCCTGTAACACACGTTCAAGACACGTCGGGGTTCACCAGATGTTGCCGCTGAAGATGAATAGATCACACAGACACAGGTTGAGGTGTGGTGAAAGAGTTTATTTTTCCTCCCAGGATTTATAGGCTCCTGACCACAGCCAGGGATTGGATGGTCAGGATAACACTTTCTCACTGCACTGGCCATGAGAGATGCCCATCACAAGACGTGTAACAGAAAGAATGTACACATATCTATGTTTATAGTTACTGTCCTGGGAAAGTCTTTAGAAAACCATGTCAGCAAGCTCAGAAGCTGAGTTTTCAGGGCGACACTAAGCAACATTTTTTTTTTTTTTTTAACGTGTTACATTCTTTTATCACCTGTGTGTGTTGAGGGCCATTGGTATCACCCATGATGAAGTACAGGTGGCATTGAGGGTGACCTGTGCTGCTCAATACCAGTTATGGCATAGCTGTTACCAAATTTCATGGGCATCAAATGAAGAGCAACTTAATCCTGTAAGGGATGAAAAAACCTTTACCTTTATTCTTAGCTGCAGAGCACTAACCCCTGGGATCAGTCCGAGAAGGGGATGGTAAGTATCCATACAAAAAGGCTGAGAGAATTGGGGTTGTTCAGTCTGGAGAGAAGAAGGATTGCAGCGAGCTCATTGTGAGCAGTGAGCTGCAGTGCCTGAAGGGAACCCAGAGGAAAGATGGAGAGAGACTCTTGACAAGGGTCTGGAGTGACAGGACAAGGGGAAATGGCTTCACACTGACACAGAACAGGGTTAGACTGGATATTGGGAAGAAATTCTTCCCTGTGAAGGTGGTGAGGCGCTGGCACTGATTTCCCAGAGCATCTGTGGCTGGCCCATCCCTGGCAGTGTCCAAGGCCAGGTTGGATCGGGTTGTGAGCAACCTGGGATAGTGGAAGGTGTCCCTGCCTGTGGCAGGGGGTGGGAATGAGATGAGCTTTAAGGTCCCTTCCAACCCAAGCCATTCTGGGATTCTGTGACTGGAATTTGGACCAGAGAGATGCCCACTCCACCATTACCTGATTCAGATTGCGTTTGGACTCTGGAGGCCTGTTCTGTTGTAGAATTGAACGGATGTTTTGCAACTGGCTTCAGCAGACAGAGAGAGGATGAAACAGCACTGCTGCTGGTTTTGGTAAACCTTCCCAGTGCTGGTTGGATGGAGCAGGGGTTAGTCTGAACTAACAGAACAGGTGGCAAAAATCACTTTGGAAAAGGATCAGGATGAGGCAATTATTCCTCACTGTCAGCTTCAGACTAAACTATGAATCTGTCAGTTTCTGTGGTCTCTAATATGAGGCTGGGTATCACTGTCAGTCCATAATGCTTAAACTGGGAAAGCATTATGGGAAAAATGGAGCTGGAGAAGGTGGGAACAATTTTAGGCAAATGGGACTTTTGGACTTTCCTTAAGAAAACTTATCTAGGGGGTTGCAAGTGCTGAACTGATGTGTAAAGACCCTTTACACATCATGTGTAGCATCATGGGATACCAGATTAGTGCTTACTATTTGAAAAGATAGTGGAAATAACAATCTATTCCATGTTTTTATTTTCTGTAGTTAATAATATGGATATTCCCTTTAGTGTCCTGGCCCTTTGGAATCCAGTGAGGTTTTGGCTCCTCTGATTACCCATGTCGCTGAGTTCCATAGCCTAATTACATCTTTTGTTAAAAAGTAATTCATTTTCCTGCTTTTATATTTTCTGCTGTGGATCATTCACATATCTCCTGTAAGGCATCTTAGTTTTAACCTCCAGCACCTAAAGCTGGATCCTAAAATGGGCTGATCCACAGATTACTATAAAGGTGATATTTTCACTTTCACTCTCTTTTTCTCATGCACCCTGTCACCTTTACAGCTTTGACCACACCCTGTGTCGTGAATTCAAGCAGGCAGTGAAACTTTTCACGGGTGGTCTCTCATAGGTAGAATTTAGAGCACGGACTCTAAATTCTAAGTGGTGGCAACCAGGTCTCTTGAATATTCACTGTTGGTTAAGTTTTAGCCTGATTCAGATTTAAATTTGGGATGGCTTCTTTTTAACCAGCATCACTATAAATACCCAGAACATTTTTTTTCAGAACACAGACAGAAGTTTAGATCTCTGTGATACACGTGAGGATTTTTTTCTTACACCTTATGCAGCAAATTTTTCTGGCATTTTGCTGTGTGCTGACCCAGCTTTTTCCTCTTTCTCTGAAGAATCTCAACATTCCTTTTGTCCCAGCTACTGTAAATGAATTGAGCATTTTCAGGCTACTCTGTCTCATTTCTATCTTTCCAAAAAATATTTAAATATTTAGTGGAACACAAGCACCAGGGAGCTTTGTCTGGTCTTCTCCCATGATTACACCAGGTGTGTCACTCATTGAGACAGGACATTCAGCCTTTCTTTAAGCCGGTGTAGCCTTCACAGGAACCTGAAGGGACAAAGATGGAGAGGAATTTTTTATAAATGTGGTGACAGGACAAGAGGCAATGGCTTCACACTGACACAGAGTAGGTTTAGATTGGATATCAGGAAGAAATTCTTCCCTGTGAGGGTGGTGAGGCCCTGGCACCCAGTAGCCCAGAGGAGCTGTGGCTGCTCCCATGCCCACTCCTGAAACACCTTATGCTCCTTTTCAGTTTGTGAATGGCGTGTTCTTCGTACAGCCACCAGTCATTAACAGGACTGTCTCACCAAGCTGCCCTATTAGCTCTGCCAGCCTCCATGAGTCACAGCAATACCTCCCACAAGCTCTAGCAACACCTGTGGAAGTCACACTGTCAGACTCAACACTGCCTTGTGCCAGCCTGCATTTGCCTTTGTCACAGGCAAACCTGACCTGGTGCTGCATTTTATGAGGGGAGTTGCTATTGTTTCAGTAAAGCCTGTGTTTTTCTGATGGGAAGCTGCTCCTGGTCTACATTCCCAATTCAGGGAGAAAAAATCTGTGCTCACAGAGCCTGTGTAGGAGCAGGAACATAGGAAAGGCAATGCTACAGACTGATTGCTCTGATAGTGCTGAACATACTAAGGCTGGTCTGCTGGTCTAATTAAACTGGAGGTGAAAGAGTTAATCTAGCTTGCCATGGCAGCCAAAGGGTGCACTTCAGGTAATTGCCAGTGTCTGACTTAGAAACAGTAAGTCACAGTCCTGATGCAGTGGAAGACACTTGGTGTGGTGCCACTGACTTCACAGGGGTCAGAACTGAGCTCAGGGCTCACTTTAGACATTTTGCACAACATGGTTCAAGAAACGATACTGATCTCTGCCAGGATTTTAAAACTGAATCCAGCCACCACAGAACCAGGCAGTTTCTTAGGAAAGTTTGTTAGGCTTCTCAGAATTGACACTGGATTTCAGATGTATATTTGCTTAATTACTCTCTCGATAAAACCCCTTATTAAGCAAGTCTGCTCTCCATCTGGTGCTGATCTGACTTAAAATACAGCAAGATTGGCAACTCATTAATTCATGGACAGGTTAAGTATAAAATTTGCATAAATCAGTTAATACTCGAAAGTACAAAACTTGTAGTTTCTTGAAAAAGCAAACTGTGAACCTTTCCTCTTAGGAGAGAAACTCTTTGTGAGATGGAGAAATCTCACACATTTCTCGTGATGAAATATTGAGTAGTGATGTTTGGGTTTTTCAGATTCCTTTCCCATTAATTCTTGTTCCAAATATAGAACTAGTCTTGAAAATGGTGACACTTCATGTTCAAGACAAAATTCCTGCTCTTTAATGATGTGGTTTTATTTTTGAAGCTTTAATCTTACATCAATAATTTTAAGTGCTTCTCAGTGATGCTCTGAGCAAGGAACTACCATCCTTCTTGGTTGTTTTTAGTGACAAATGACATTTTTATCCAACAGTAGGCATCCATTTGCAATGAAGATTGAGTTCCAGGAATGCAGTGTACAGATGTGAGGCAATTTTGATCACTGCTCTCTGGAAATTATAGTGATTATATACATTTTAATATTTAGTTTACCCTCTGGATTACAATTCCTTCTTCTGAATCACTAGAAGGAAATCACACTAGTTTGCTGGGTTTTTTTTCTGGAATATTAAAAATCTTGTTTAAAATGAGCCACCCTGCTCCAGCTTGTGGGAACTGCTGGTCACTGTCTGTGAGAGGTGGCAAAGTGCTCATCTCCCATATGATTGAGAAAACCTTTGCCAGAGAACTCTGGATTGAGTCAGAAGTGTTTCCACGAAAAATGTATCTTGCAATAACATCCTCCAGAAAAGGAGAAAGAAAAGGACTTTCATGGAGAAAGTCTCTTGCTTTGCCCTACCCCATGTTCAAGCTGACAAAAGTGTCCCTGCATCTTCTTTTCCTTGTGTTTGGAGAAGAGTGGGAGGAAGTGCAGAGACCAGCTCCGTGTGAATGGAAAGCTGCTCTTTGCAAGTAATTTCCTGACTGTTCTAAGTGGTTGCTTTCACAGAATCCTTAGGGCTGGAAGGGACCTCTGGAGCTCATCCAGACCAACCCCCTGCCCAGGTAGGGTCACCCAGAGCAGGTGACGCAGGAATACATCCATTGGAATGTCTCCAGAGGGGGAACTCCAGGCTCTCTCTGGGTAGCTGTTCCAGTGCTCTGCCACCCTCAGTGGAAAGAAATTCTTCCTCATGCTGAGGTGGAACTTCTTGTGTTTAGTTTATGGACATTGCTACTAGTCCTGTCACTGAGCACCACTGAAGAGAGCCTGGCATCAATCCTCTTGATACCCTCTTTGAGATATTCATATGTCCTTTCTTGACCTTTTGTGCACCTCAGGTACTAAGACAGAGTTAAGAAGCAAGATATAGAAAGGGTTCCTCTTGATTCAGAGAGTCTGTTTAGAACAGCAGCAGACAAAGACAGGTCCAGGAGATTGCAGCTCAGGACAAACCTTACTCTAAAGGACTACTGACAGGTGTCTGACAGCAAAAACTTATTTAACTCAGTAGTACCAAGGAGCCTCTCTGTTAAACAGAAAGCTCATAGCAGGACACTGCTGCATTAACAAGATTTTCTCTGGCTGCTCCAATTCCCTTTAGCTTTTTTTAATTTTTTTTTTTTTTTTTTTTTTTGGTAATCCTCTTTCAAACTGCAGCAGCATTTGTTGTCCTGAGGTGCTGACTCCAGTGGAAGAGATTTTAGTGGAAGCTTCTCCTGCAGTGCGCACAAGCTTCATTTCAGGTCAGTAATCACATCCTCCTCAGCCTCTCCTGGGGCTCTCACATTGATCATCCTCCAGCTGGAGGAATTGTCTGAGAGGAAGAGCATGACTGTTGTGTTAAGGTCACATTTCTAGACTGAGGGTGGACTGAGGGAAGCTTCTGCCCTTTGGATTCGGGGGAGGCCTGACATTTGGATGTGGTGTAAATGTGCAAGCCATCAGCCTTCCTGCTCCATCATGCACATCTGCCCCTCTCCAGGCAGTCAGTTATGTCGAGAAGGAACAAGAGGAGAGGGCAGAGCATGTGACGGGTGACTTGAGCTGGTGTTTGGGTTCTGAGCAACAAAGCCTCTGCTGGATGAGGCTGTTTCACCAACAAAAGGCTTATTGACTGTTCTGAGTCATCATCAGCAGTCCCTATGAAGGACTTCAGTTGATGTGACAGAGTAGGAAGTTTGCGCCAAGACAAATCTGGAGAACAAAACATCCACAGAAATAAAACATGCTTTATGTTTCCAGTGTTACCTGAAGAACCAAATGGGAGCAAAAAGAAAAAGCAGGAGGCCAGGGTATCTAAAAACTTGTGAGAAGGAGCTATTTGATGTCCTTTGCTGAGTTTTCCTGTGAAAGCTGGAATAACACAATGGATCGCAAAGTGATCCTTCTGCTAAACTGACTCCAGAACCAACCTGACTCCTATCTACCTTCTCAGAAAAAAGGGCATTACTTTGGCTATATACACTCTAAGGTCCTGGAGAGCCCATTGCTTCATTACCTGCGTGAGGGGAATCTTGCTACTGAGTGGAATTCTCATACCCAAGTTAGGATTTTATTCCCCTTTCCCCAGATAAATGTTCAGATTTTTTGGCAAGATATAAATATTCTTTGACACCTTTCAATGAAGTTCAGTTTTGAAAGTGGCAGGGCAAAAGAGGAGGAAATATATAGAGGGAGATTTATCTGCTATTTTCTGGTATTAATTTTTTCTTTTTGAAGGGTGATATGGTGTCCACTTGCTGCTTGAAGTACTCCCTCTAGCCTAGAGAATATTTGCTTGATCATATAGAGTGAACCTTCTGTGCTCTTGGCTTCTGACTGGTTAGGAAATGCCCTCAGGAAAATGGAGATGAAAGTTCAGATACAGAGAAAGGAAGGAATTGTGATTCTTGAGCAGGGGTTGTTGCAACTCAGTGAGGAGGTAAGAGAAAATGCTTGCTCTGATCAGCCTCATTTCTGGGAGGAGGTAGAATTTAGGTTCCTAACTAGCAAACTCCATGTTACTTCTGGATTTAAAGAGAAGCCAGAGTCCAGGCACTTGGGAAACTGAATCCACTGGGAAGTGTGAGTGCAGGATTCTACAGCAGCAGACTGTACTGGGGTTTAGATGTTCTGCATTTTGGATCACAGTAGCTATATGTACAATTAGTAAGGATTTCAACATCTAATTCCTCCTGTGACCTGGCCTTCCTTTCCCACATCAGGGAACTGTGGTTTGGCCTTAGGAAGCACCCACCCTGGATGGCCAGCCTAGTGTGGCATAGAGGACCATATCCCTGAGGTGATAACCAAGAAATGTGTAAGAAGCAGCTCTTTTACTCATCTTAAATTACATTCACCTGTCTCTCAAAAGCCCTTTCTCACCTCACAGGTTGAGCCCTGTACTTTTACTGAAGGCTGGGACTTGCATCCAGACGTGTCCCTAAGGCTGTAAAAACAAGGAAGAACTGTAACCCTGACAAGAGCTGAATACAGTTTGCTAAGGAGGCTGCAGCAGCCAGAGCAGGTATGTGATAAACCAGTAAATTTTGTTGCCTCTGTGTTTTCCAGAGCAACCTGGAGCTCAAGCAGGAGAGGTGCTCTGCAGATGGCTCTCCACATCGTCTTCCCTAACACACCAGTGAGGCACGAGACCGGGGCAGAAATTCCAGTGTGGGGAGGGTGTGAGTCATGAGATGGTGAGTGAAGGAAACAGCAGGATAAAAATAACAGAGCCCAGTGTGATGCAGAATATTAATCTCTTGCCCTGTGTTATCCTCACTTGTATTACAGGCACCACTCTGCTGTAGCATAGATGCTCTGCTGCTCAAAACAGATCCCTCCCTGCTGCTCGCAAAGATTATGGCTCAGGATGCCAGATTGCAGGGACTCCTAATACTCATGCCTTTAAGTTGGCTGAAAATTCTTAATCAAGAAATTCCTGCTGTAAAAAATATGTAATCAAAGAGCATCAAAATGCTACATTTGTATTTTTCATGTTTACATGAAAATGTCAATTTAAGTTAAATTGACTTTAGCTGAAAAAAATTTATTTCTTCAAAATTTAAATGAGTGAAGTCCCTTTCCTTTTCCAACCTTCTTTTTTTCCCCTCTCACTCTTTCTTCCTTCAAAAGGAGAAAATAAAAGAGAAGAGTGTGAAAATACCATGAAAAACCCCCACAAAATTCAGGTTTGATTCTAGCTAACATAAATTACAAGGGAAAAAAATAGGAAAAATTGAATTGGTAAAATAATTTTTTTTTAAAAAGCACCAAATATTTTCTTTTGAGATGTGAATCTCTCTACTGAAATCTGCCATCAGATTTGCTGAGCTTCATTCTGAGATCACTCACAACAAAATCGGGATCCCTTCTAAGGAGCACTTTCATCTTAGCCAGTGTGAGGTTTCTAACCCAGTCCCCTTAACATCTCCTCTAACCACTGGCTAGTGATCTTCAGAGAGCTCTTGGGAACTTAAGAAGCCTCTTACTCTGATATCTTTCAATCCAGTCAGGAGTCTGGGCACAATAAAGACAGCAGGAGCTTTTCCTTTAACTTGAAAAGGTGCCAGCTCTGGCACTGAGGCTTCACTGCAGATTAACATATGGGGAGCTCTTCTGACAGAAACTGCCTTTGGTATTTCAGAGTGGGGAGAACGGTTTATTTCATTTCACACAGGTTCAGTTCAAAACCTTGCCAAAGGATTTCACTTGGCTGTTTGGTTTTTTTGTGGATTGGTTGTTTGTTTGGTTTTTTTTGCTGGTGTTTTTTGTTTTTTTTTTTTCATGTAAGTCACCTTGGGCTTAAGTTCACCTTCAAGACTTTTGGTAAAACTGGGAACAGCCTTCTGAGACAGGCAGGGAAGTGGCTGTGTGGTCCCCATGCTGCAGGACTTACAGGGTGAAGGACCAATATTTGTAGAGCTCTCTCTCCTCTTTGCCCTTTCAGGGCTGCTTTATGAAGTGGAGCATTTGCACACATGCTGAAAGAAGGCACCATTCAGTTGTGATGGATTTAAGGGGAGTATGTGTATGCGTGTGTGTAAGAGCATGTGGTTCAGGTGTGCAGTTATGGTCAGAGTACTCCTTGCTCCCTTTCAGACCCTGTTGAAACTGACTTCTTTCATCCCACTAAGCTGAAAAATCCCTTTTTTTCTGCTTCTTTTCTATTTTGTCTTACAGAAGCTGTCTGGGAAGCTACTTGGGAATAACTTTTCTAGTTTTAAATACTCTTCTTAAGCAATCTCCTGTTATTTTTTACTTTTATATTTCCATCTATTTAACTTACTCCTGTATACCAAGTCTTTTTATATTTTCCAATGCATAAAGAAAGAAAGACTTATTTTGGAAGTTCTACAAAAATGGAAGTCATTGTAATCATGATTTGATGTCCTTGGAACACACTTTATTTACTATTTGTTTTTACTAGGACATTGTTTGAACATAACTTTAAGCCCAATAAGGTTCCAGGACTAATCTCCTGGGAGAAGATATTTATGGTCCATATTTTCAGAGAGGGAGATTGGAAGTAGAAAAAGGCTTAAGTATTTAGGCCTCGCTTCAGCTCTGAAGGCAGGGGAAATCTGCAAATAGTCACTTGACCAGTTGAAGTAGAGGGTGGCATGTGCAGATGCCCAGCTCCAAGGGGCACTTGCATTCCATGTGTGCTCATTCCAAGCAGAAACATGGGCCTCAGATTGTGTGCATTACTGCAGGGGAACTGACCTATTTTTCTAGAGAGGAAAAATCTACCATAAAAATCTAATTTGCAAGGGCTGTTTTTTTTTTCTCTAGGATATTTGGTTATGCAAACAAATTGATGAAGGAGAAACTTTCAGCAGGAAAACTGCTGATGGTGCTCAGTGTCATTCAATTAATTGTAACACGCTTGAAAGGAAAGTAAAATAATAATGCACCTTTCAGAGAATCAGAGGATCACAGAATGGCCTGGGTTGGAAGGGACCTTAAAGATCCTCTGGTTCCAACCCCCTGTCATGGGAAAGGGCACCTTCCACTTTGTTCCAAGCCATAATTTTGCGTCCACTGTGGAGCCTAATGATTTTTCCTCCTTAATTACTGCAGCTTTTTGCATGACACTCTCCTGATTGCCTTCCTCCTGCAGGCACCGACCAGTAGGAAGACACTGCTGCAGAGTCTGAAACCAAACCAGCCTATTCCTTGTTCTCAAGTCATCTTGGGTTGGAAGCTGCTGAAAACTTCCTTCTGGATAAATAACTGTGACGTCCCCATCATCCCCAGAATTGGATTTCTTCACTGGGATTACTGAAACACTGGTCTCCTCCAAGGCTTCTCTCATAGAGGAATTGTTCAGCTCCACAATAGGAGTGAGAAAAGTTTAAATGCTTTGGGGCTCACTCCCAGGCACAAGACTTTATTATTTGAACTTTTGTTTGGAAATAAATTGAGTTCTTGTCATAGATTGGGCATCTTCTCCCGTGGTTCTTACATATCAAACTTTCTCATCATTCTGGAAGAAGATTCAAGTGTTTGTTCTCTTTCTTTTATTGGCACTCATCTTTATTTATTTTGTATTCTTGAGATGTGTGGCATCTCTGGAGTTTGTATTTCTTCTTTTAGTAAAAAATGCTGTACATACAAGTCTAGAATGCATTTGAAGATTAGTCTAATTTTTCATGTGACTCTGACTTGAACATTTTTCTGTTTATGTTTATATTTCTATTTCAAATATGTGCATTACCTGTATTCTTTAAGCCTTTTCCCCATCTATAACTCAATAAAATAATGTCCACGTTCTTCAGAACCATATTTTGTGTGCCTGACAGTGATAACAGTTTCTGAATAATAATGATTGATAATTTTAAATGTGTTCATCTATATTTATATCTATTTCTATAACTATATCTGTATCTATATCTGTCTGTCACAACCTGAAATTCTTCTGATGTGGGATTTGAGATGGTGGAAAAATTACCAATGAGTGGGAGTTCAGCTCAGAAACAATTCTTCCTAAGTCTGTTTGGACTTGAAAGGTAGATTTTCCTGCTCCATAAAGGTCTATGTTGTTTATTTCAGTTCTCATCCATGGCTAAATTTACAACTGCTATTGCATGAATCAGTGGAGTGTCACCCATTTCACCAGAAGTTTGTGTGAGAACAGTACTTCCCTGTGCAGCTCTTGGAAATGGATACTGTAGGACCTGGCCCTGCCTTGTGAGAGTCCTTTAGGCAGATTCTCAGCTGGCATGAACCAGCCTCGTTTCCTTGACATTAGTGGAGCTCTTCTGTTTTGTGCTCACTGAATACCTCAGAGTTTACCTGCATTTAAATGAAATTTTTTTCTGTGAATCACAAGACTTTTAAAGGAATTTGGTTGGTATTTTTTTAACCCCCTCTACTAAGGAAAAAGAGTACCATGACCTAGGAGATCTGCAGGCTGATGCAAGCCTTAGGCCTTTAACTGGAGGACTTAATCCTTGTCACGTGGATCTTCCCATTTCTTCTAACTCCCTTGATTTTCTTTTGCTGGATAGATCCAGTGAGGTGCTCAGTTCTGTGCTGAAGCATAGTCCTGACTGACGTGAACGGGTGCACAAATGGATGCAGCACTGAGGCTTTAATGAGGATATTTCTGAGTCTTTGGGAACAGGCTTTGATCTTAGAGTGAACTTAACAAAATTCTGAGCACTCTGAGCATGTATGGACATTAAAGTCC
Source organism: Poecile atricapillus (assembly GCF_030490865.1). NCBI lineage: Eukaryota > Metazoa > Chordata > Aves > Passeriformes > Paridae > Poecile > Poecile atricapillus. Next base: position 14,404,836 of record NC_081289.1, read on the forward strand.
CTCAGAGCAAGGGCATGAAACCATTCAATGTCTCTCTTGCTTTGGGGAGATTCAGCTTTTTTTGGCTTTTTCTTTGGAAAAGATATTCACTGCCAGGAGAAACTTGAGGCCATTGTACAATGCTGGCTTTTTACTGCTGTAATATTCCTTTGGGTCTCAAAGGTTTAGTGAAGTCAGTGGGAAATTTTCTATCACATGCAGTGTGTTGGGAACATGTCCTTGCTGCAAGTAAGACTCCATCAAATATAGCTGTTTACAAAGCAAAGAGAGAAGGGCATTTCTCATCCTTTTCTGTTTAATGCTGTATGCCAAGCCTCTGTTGAGGATTTTAAATCACACAAATTGCAAAATGTCCCATTTAAATATAATGAATGCTGAACCAAGTCAAGCTGTGGGCTATTCACCACAGGGAATGGGCAATAGGATCTCCAGGGAATAGAAGCCTGAGGGTTGTGAGTGGTGACAGGTGACTTGTCTGACTTACCTACTACACCTCCATCACTGAACTGAGTGGAGCTCTATTTTGTTATGTACCCCAAAATGAGAGCTCCTGATTCCTCTTACATCTTGGAGGCATAGTGTACACATCTAGACATCTCTAATTAGAAACAAGGTATGTTCTTGCAAACAGCTGGGGCTGGCTTATAACTAGGGTTTCTATAAATAGGACACCTTCTTTCATTTAGGTGAGCTACTGCTGCTGTTTTGCCAAAAGCATGTTCGTTAATTTCTTTCCAGCTTCTTGTCATTATTAGAGCATAGGAAGCAAATTCATGGTTTAACAAGCTTGCGTTTCAGACTAGGCTAATCAAATAATTTTGATTCTATTTATCAGCTTTTAATTTGCAATCAAAGGTCAAATTTAGATGAAAATATCTTCAAACTGAAAAGGGAATTTTGCTTAGAAGTTGACTACCCTTAACCAGCACCTAGCTCTGTGCTTGAACTTTGTGCCTGTAATTACAGGAAAAAACATCCAAGATAGTCAGGAAACACAACAGAAGCCTCCTAATGGTAAGAAGAGTGATGGACTGAAATCCACTGAGGTGAAGGTGTTGCAAAGACCTGTCTAGGACAGGATTCTTAATCCCTGGATCCAGTCCCATACCCTTGTGAACATGTTTGCAGCAAGGGAAACTTGCAGAGCACGTGCCTGCCATCAGCCTGATTCGGCTGCCAACACTGCCAAACGCCAAGTTCATTCATTATTATTGCTGGGTTTTCAGGAGGCAAGATGAGAAAAATCAACATCAATCTCCAACAGATGGGACTAGAGGAGGGCAGCTGCAGGCATACGCTGCACTACATACAGCAGGCGAGCGCACGTGGAATCCTCTGCCCCCAGAGCTCCGGCGTTTCCATTACACGGGCAGCAGGAAAATACAATTATCCGAATTAACTGCCCGCAAAGCCCTGCGCTTTCTGCTGCCCACTCGGGAATTCAGGCAGGACCCAGGGAACACTGAGCACAGAGGTGCCATTCCTCACGTGGCAGAGGTGGAAAAGCACATTCCTCTCTACATGAGATGAACAGGGGCATTCCTGAGAGCCTTCTGCCGTTTCTTTTATGCTCTTGGTAGCTTGTTCTATTTTGTTTTTACCTTTCAGGCTGCAAATGAGATTACATCACAGGCATGCAGAAAAGAAAATGCAGCGGAAATATGTGCAAACAAGATTACTAGGGCAAAACAGTGCCTCTCAGCACATTAACTGCCCTGGGGGATGTGAGGCTGGGGCAGGGCTGGGAGCAGTTTTTGCCTGGGTACAGCAGATGCAGGCAGGAAATATTAATGATATGCTCTGAAAGAGCTGCTCAGCCTGCTCAGAGTGCAGAAAAACAGAAGGTGTGAAAGAGTTCAATTTTTTTGAGGTATTCTTCTTTCCCCCCAAAACACTGTCTTGAAATTCTGTTGGATTTTGACAACTTTCAAAGGGCCTCAGCTGTCATTTTGCTGTCTCTCATGCATAGACCCATATACACTTGGCTCTGTGGGACATAAAGGTAGGATGTGAGAGCTGTCTTAAAATGAGAAATCTGATAATGACCAAAAATGTTTTAATGGTGATAGAGAGGGGATACTTTTGGTTGGATTCTTTGCTGTTGGTTTAAAATGCTTGAGGTTGTTGATACAATCCCTGTCTGCCCAGTCTGTGTCAAGAGCTGTGAACTCTTACCTTAGAGCTGAGAGATCTACATGAGGAAGGGGCTACAGGAGAAATAAAATTAGCTCATGTTTTGAAAAAAAAACCCCAATATAACCACGTCACAACAAATCCTCCACCTTTCTGCTTGCTGGCAGAATCTCTGCTCCCTCCCACGCAGCCCCAGCTGGAGAGCCTTTACTTGCAGCAAAGCCACTCTGGTTGTGACAGTCCCTTTCCAGTCACTGCTCCCTTTTCATTCCCTCCCAGGGAGCAGCAGCTGCCACCACAGCCCCTCTTTTCTGCCTCCAAGGGGCTCCCCGCTTAAGTAATTTGCAGAAGGCAAAGGAAGAAAATATTGAATAGATACTAGACAGGATCAGAGTGATCTTCCTAGCGGCAGAGATTAGCAGGTCCAGTGCTGCAGTGAGCATCCTACTCCAATTTCAGGTGGAGTAAATCTTTCACCCAGGCCCTGAACCTGCTACACCCACAAAGCCAGGGCAGAGAAGCTCTGTGCTTGTGTGCTTCTGGGTTTAAAAGTGCCTTTCAGGCCAGAGTTGAACCTGGTGTTTGGGGCCAAGCTTAATTAATGTGTTGGGGGGAATGTGGCTGCATGGGAGCTTTTTTGCACATGTCTGACCAAAATCTGGTCTCTTTGGCAGCACCAGGATCAGTGCTGCTGCTGAGGGGCCATCTAGGGAGAGTTTCCCTTTACTCCCCTCTCTGTCAACCAGGAGAAGGATGGAATAAATACCTTGAGCAACCTGGTCTGGTGGAAGGTGTCCCTGGCTCAGGCCAGGGGATTGGAATGAGGTGGTCTTTAAGGTCCCTTCCAACCCAAACTGGTCTGTGATTCTGTGACCTTATTGAACCATGCTGAGTGCTGGCTGAGTCAAGGGCCCTTAGTTTCTGTCCTTAAAGAGCAAAGCTCAAAGCAGCGTTTGGAAACGATGGGGTAGAAGGCACTAATTAATTTTCCTCTGCTGACTCTGGGGTCTGCCCCATTCCTGCCCCTCGGTGAGGTGGATGCCAGTGTGGAAGCTGGGAACAGATGTGTGCTCCAGTTGCTAATGAGGTGTGGGTGATTGCTTCCCTTCTTGCTTAGGGAACACCTTCTCACACCTTCTCCTTTCTCTGCCACAGGCCATCCTCCAGGACATCTGAACAGGGATTCTAAGGATCCAGTAAGGGGAAGTGTCAGAGAGTGAAGAATGAGAGGAGCAGGCTTTGGGGACTGAAAGTGTGGCAGCAGCCTCAGTGCAGTTTGTGTGTTGGCTAAGGACTATTTTATAAATGGAGCACAGCTATCATCCCTCAGCTGCACAGAGGTTACAAACCTCTGTGGAGGATAACCAATCATTTGGATTGGCTTAAACAGGACAACTCACTGCAACAGTGTGGAGCCAAGATATTCATGTAAGCACCTCAGCAGAGAGTCACAAACAAGACTGAGGGGAAAAAACCCCCATCTGTCAGTGCAGAATTTGCACAAAACCACCTGACTGCTAGAATTCCATATCCTGGTATTCCATGAGGTATTTTCTGTGAGGAACATGAACAAGAGCTGATGGGAAAAAGAAAGGGACAGGCAACAGTTAATGATACATTTTAAAACTGTCCATCCAGACTAGTGCAGCTGAGAAAATGTGACAGCTAAAACCCTGACTTCCCTGGCTCTGTCCATATGAATTGCTGGTAAAACTTCCCTTCCCCTAAGATGAACACTTAACAACTCCATGGTGAGCTTTGCTATTCCCTGTGTTTGCACTGCTATGAATCAGAATAAAAATTTCTCCTCACTACATATTTTATTCACAATATAAGAAGGCTCTAAGAATAAAATCTGACCCACTCTCCAAAAAAACGAAACTCAGGTCTAGGGCGATCTTTACATGTGGTTGTGTGGTGAAAAAATGTTCTTTTTTTTTTTTTTTTTTTTTTTTCCCCACAATACCCTTAAGTAGAGAATAGGCATGAGAGAAAGTCATCCTCTGGAGAGATATAGTCCAAGTAAAAGCAGAAACACCTTTAAGAGAATGGATGGGACATGGACTAATAATAAATTCTTTCACCATGGCTCAAGGCCAAGAAGATGGGATTGCTAATAAGCAGGTGAATCATGTGAAAATGAGGTAAGAATATTCTTTTTCTCCCCTTGGACACAGGGAGTCCATTCAGAGGAAGGTACTTTGATTAAATGGAAGTTGTTTCCAGGCTACACAATCCCCCTTTCTCTGTGTAGGAGTAAGCCCAAAAGATCCATCTTAGCAAATAAATGTACCAAATTCCTAAAGGAATAGGCTGCTAACAGCCTTATAAGGAAGGTATGAAAGGCTTGGGGAAAGAAGGTTGTACAGAGGGGAAGTAATAGGGAAAGACTTTGGAAAAATAACAAACCTTGAAGGTCCAAAAATTCAGGGTAATGAACCTCCCAAAGAGAGTACTCACAAGTCCAGCCAGTGAAAACACCCCTTGGTGACCAGCTTGAACCTCTCAAGATATGAGGATGGGGTGAATTGAAAATCACCCCCCATTTCTGCTTCTTCATTGTTACCCTGTCTGCTTTGTGCTGGAAATGTGTCTCTGTTAGTCACAGAACAGCATGCAAGAGAAAAGAAGGAAAATCTGCACCGATTAGGGTTCCATGGTCAGTTGATTCCACGGCCACTGATCCCAGTGAATTTTAACAGGCTGATGCCAGCACAGTGTCATCTTTCTTTCACAGGGTGAATTGATTTCATCAGCCTTTTCCTTCCAGTAAAAGGCCTGACTAAAGTGATGGCAATATCTCTAAATGGGATTCTGATGGTAATATCCCAAGTGAAAAAGCTGCAGGATGTACAGGAAATTTCCATCCATCTTTTGTCTCAAGTAGCCATGGCATTGAGAGCAGTTTTTGTGACATTTCTGAAAGAAATGTCAATAAATCTGCTTCACACAAGGGCCACTTTAGCAGTGAAACCACTTTAGGAGTCTAGAAATAGTGTAAAGAACTCACCTCTGTTCCAACATAAATTTATAATTGTGAGGTACGCAACAGTGTGTGGGACTTAAACTGTTTTCAGAAAGACTTTTGGCTTTCTCCTGATATAGTTTGATGCATAAGATTAGTTTATAGATGGTCACTTGTTCCAACACTTAAAAAAAATTGGAAAGGAAGAATTTCTATTTTTTCTATTTCTCTATTCCCCCCCGCTTATATTTTGTGCAAAACTTAGAAGTGAAAGTACTTAATGAAAATATTTGAAAATTTCTAAAGCTCAAACTGAAATGTTTTATAAGCCAGAAATTTTTTGTCCTACCTGAAATGACACAGAATGCCATGAATAGAATATATAAGAAATTATGGTTACCCTTGAATAATATTATTTGTAGTAAGTGTCATAGAAAGCAGATAAGAAGGTGAAACAAAGCTTTATTGCTCTGGATGAGATGTTTCCAGTCACCAAAACCATGTTATCCAGCAGAACATTGTTCTGTTTTTTTCTACTAGCTCCATTTTTACTCAAAATCCATTAGACACTTCCCTTTTTCCAGGGAGTTAAAGGTTGAGAAAACCACATTGGTGATCAAGACAGAAACTGATAATAAATAACGTGTGGATTTATCCTAGTGTGGGGGATGATCTGGTATAATGTGTGTGGTCAGCTTTCTGTGATCCATCCAGGATCCCCATCAGCCTGTTTGTGAGCTTTTCTCTGTCTTTGTACTCTCAAAAAACCTCCAGAAATCCATTGGAAGCTGTGGAAAACCAGGTCCTGCACTAAACACAACCCTGTGCTGGAAGAGTGATGTAGAAATGTGAAGAATAATCTGTGAGGAGAGCAGTTTCATATTTCTGACTCCCATTCTGGGAATGACATCATTCCTTTGCAGATACACCCGAAATTAGAGCCCATATCTCAAAGTCAATTCGTCAATTCAGTCATACAAGGAAGAAAAGTATAGAGCAGCTGATACTTGTGAGAGAGTTAAGAATAATGCATGGGATTAAAAAAATACCAGCCCTACTGAGGTAACAGCTCTATTGTGCTCCAGCCTGGTGCTACACGCTTTGTGTTTCTCTGTTGCCAGAAAAGCTTAATGGAGGTTCAGGTTTCTCTCAGTACTTGAAATTTTATTTTGATATCTCAGATAGCGCAGAACATAACTCAGGGAAATAATACAATTTTCTTTCAGTAGCACTGATTCAGTTCGGACCTCATGTTATTTGGAGCTATAGCAAGTCAGAGAAGTTATCTTGGTCAAAAAATGAGGCACAGAAATGCCTTTGCTTTACATAAATTAAGATATAATGGTATGATTGCATCTCATTCCCTTAGTTAGTTTAAGGTTAAAACAGGCTGGCACCAGGGCAGAGCTCTGACAGTGAACATTTTTTATGCAGGCTGTCCCATCTTCCAAAGCTCCAGTTTTCCCAAAAACCTATTCTTTAAGCTTTGGTAAATTTGGTAAGATGTTCTGCCCTCACCCTTCTTAATGTCTGTCAAAATATGTTTTTTTTTTCCCTCGATTGTAGCTACTTGTCCTTTCTTCTTAAAATATAAGAAAAAGTTGTGGGGTTTTTTAATCTGATTGGGTACTTTGCCAGATTATTGTGTCCTGTGAAGTTTCTCTGTTGCTGTGGTTAGTTCTTTATTTTCTAAGAAGTTTAGGAAAATAATCTTTCCATCTCTGGCTGTGAAACTTGGATTGAATGATTGTGGTTCCCTACTAATGTCTGATACTTAAGGTGGCCCAACAATTCTTTTTTTTTTTTTTTTTTTTTCCACACGGGATTAAAATTTAGACTGTTCTCCACCCTAACACTTATAAGATGATATGCAAATGCAAGATGAGTATGAAAGACCACAAACTTGCACTTAATCAAAGTTCAAAAGTAAGGACATTTTTCATCATTTGCCACACTTAGAGAAGTTTAAGTGCTGGTCTTCAGATAAATCCATTCAGTTCATGTCAGGTGAGTGGGAGAAGATTCCAGGTCAAAGAGATTGAACTGCTTACCACATGAAGAAAACTTGACCTGACAACCCCAAAATCTGCCCTCACTTCAGCTGTGGGATCAGTGACCTCAGTGGCTCTTTCCTCTTTCTCTCCAGTGATTCTCTTCATGCTCCATGAAATGTGCATTGCTTGACAGCCAGCAGAGCACTGAAAGATGGAAAACAAATATTGCAAATGTAAAGTTCTTGGCTCACTGAGTTGATCTCTCAAAGGAGATGTGTTTTGTCCTGCATGGGATCTTCTAACTTGAAAATCATGAAATAAGTTCTAGAAGAATTTGTGACCAAAAAAAAAAGTTATTATTAGATGTCTAATTATCCCTCTAATTTCTGATTTCTTTCTGTCTTGTCTGCTGTACTTTGTTCCCACAACACTCTTCAGCAGAAATCAGGTGTTTGAAACAGCTCAAAGCAGACAGTGTTTGCTGTAGAAATTTTGCTTCTAGTCACATGCAGTCCGTACTGTTTGCTCCTTGTCTTGCTTGAAGATAAAGGATTTTCCTAAAAGCAGCTGCCTGGCTAAGAACAGAACAGGGAAAGCTGAAATTCCTGGGATTGAACTGTATTTTCCCATGCAAGAGCATGTATGCAGTGAGATTTGCCAGCCTGTTTACCCCTCTGTAGAGTCCAGTGAAGACAGCTTCAAAAGCTCACAGATAGCTCACATACCAGGAGAAGTTACTTTTCAGTGATGAATCCATACTAAATTTATCCCAATCCCAGAGCAACAGTTTATAGTGCTATAGTTTATAGCAGTTTATGTTTTAAAAAAGAACCTCCTTTCCTTGCCTTCTGAGACTTGAGTTTCACTTGGGAAACTTCTCTCAACAGCTCTGGTTGGTTTTGGTTTTTTTTCTTCTCTTTCAAGTAAAATCACGAGCTGCTGAAATGTCCCAATTTAAGTTCTGTGGGACATCAGGGCCTTCCAAATGGTCTCTGCAGAAGTGATTCAGCAAAGGCAACATGCCTGCTTTTTAAGTTGGTTTCCTGTGTGAGGGTGAAATTCCCACTATGAGGGCTGCAGAAGGAAGGTACTCTATGTCCTGGGAGATAAATAATCAAAATATTATTAATCTGAAAGTGAAAGGAGGGAATACAGACCCTAATGGGTATGGGAGATAAATAGGCAAGGGTGCAAACTGTGGGGATACAATGAGAAAGGCAGACCAAGAAGACAATGAGGGACATTGTCCTCCACTCTGTGAGAGTCCAGGGATGCTACTGAAAGGAAGAGCTGCATAGGTACAGGATATAAAAAAATGATTAGGAAGAGGCATGATAGTCAGATTGCATCATGATAGAAAATCTAGAATGACTGACCTGTAGCATTTTTATTCATGGTGAACTAGGTGTAAAACAAATGGGAGAGTCATAATCATAGGGCTTCTCATCATTCTCAGAGTGTCCGGCTGAGTGTAGAGAAAAGAACCTGTAATCAGGCTAAGCCTACAGCTGGGCTGATATCTCTCTGATATTCTGGTTTTTGGGGTAATTTTGAGGGCATTTTAATTATAAATAGTTGCCAAATTCACTTTGCAAAATGGGTACCGAGTAGCAATAGCTGGAATGTATGATGGTTCTGCTTATTTTCCTGTGAGACTTTTTTTCTGGAATCAGATCACTCTAAGTGGACCTTTATGGCCCATGGGGACTCATATTGTTCCCTCTTCCTCCAAGTCCCCTGATTTAGATGGCTTTTGAAGACAAAAATTTATCACATTAGGCCTCAGGTGTAGCTTTTCTAATTTGCATGGTTTCAGCATGTAGAGTAGTTTTAGTGGTTCTAGGATAGCTATGAGTAAGAAGGGAACATTATTTTCTGGGCTGAAGCAGTGAATTCCAGGTAGTGACATCATAAATTTCAACGGACCTTGGATACATGGGTTCAGTCATAAACTTTAGGCATTGAGCACCTTCAAATCCTCAGCTGCAGAAGTCAATCTATGGGAGGGACAGCTCCAGCTTCTGCTTGCCGATGTTTAAAAGCATTTCCTGTCTCTACATGTTGGCCATAAAAATGGAATCATCCAAGGAGGCAAAACCCCATTATTTCCTCTAGATGGACTTAAGTAGTGTGAGAGTTGGGAACATCAAGTCTCAAGGAGCAGAGATGGTCCAGCATTTGTGTTAATTAACTATTTTAAAAGTGCCAATCCCGTGAAAAGGAAAGAGATCATCTACAACCATATTAAATAGTGTTAGTAATATGTACCAGACACACACTTGCTTCCAACAGGATTTTTCCAGTCACTCCTGTGTGTGTCTGTTAAAAATGTGTCTCAATACCTGGAGTCACCCAGGTATTCCCGGAGAAAAACAAAATAAAATCATGTTTGAAACTGAATACTGCTGGCCATGTGCCTGAGGTTGCCTGTTAAAGCCAGATAAGATTGAAATGATGTGAGATAATAATTGATGATGCAACTTCCCTCTCTCATTTTAGAAGGAAATAATGACCTGTTAGCACAAGGTTCCTGCCTTACTTGCATTTAAATAACAAATGCTTACAGTCTCAAGATCTTAGGGGCTGCAATCTTCTGCACAGAGGAAACCATCTTTAGTTTAGTGATGAAAGAAAACAGATGGTCTTTCCTTTATGCACTAATCTTCCTGTATGTTTCAGAAAATTAAGGTTTGGGGAGTGGAGTTGAGGCAGGGTGAATTCTTCTCCTGAGAGAGAATATTCAACAAAAATCACTTCAAGTAGATTCACTGAAAATCCTATCTCTTTTTATGGATAAGTAGTTTGCAGGCAGATTGCCTATTGGTTTTCTAGAATATTAGCAGCTTGTTTTAACAGCTCTCTATTCTAAAACCTCTTTGTAGCCATCTCCTCTCTTCTCAATTTCATCTGGGCTGCACTGTGACAAAGCAATGTTGTCTCTGCTGCAAGTTCTATTGTGGTTCACTACCAAAGAGTTCTTCATTTTAGGGTGAGGAAGGCAGATTTTCATCTGGGATTTAGTCTCATTCTGCTTCTTTTGTGCCCTTGAGAGGAAAGGCTTTTGGAATTAAATGTGTATCTGAAGAAATTTTGGAGAAAATTTCAGAGAAAATGTGTATCAGAAAAAATCAATCAGTTATGGATTACCTTGTGTCTAATATATTTACTATCACGTAATGTTTGATCTAATCATAGACAAGTATAGTGTCAGACTTCCAGTGACCCTGCAGGAAGACTTTCCTGAGTGAGAATTTCCTCTGTTTCGTGAGTTTTGGGTTAGTGGTGGGGTTTTTGGTTGGTAATTTGGTTGTTGTTTCTTTGGTTCATCATTTTGATGCACAACTTCTTTAAAGAATGGTCCTTAAGGTCCCCTCCAGAGAACCACAGACTCATTAAGGTTGGAAAAGCTCTCCAAGATAACAAGGCCAACCTCTGACCTTGTCAGCTATACTAGGGCCACATCCAGTTATTTCTTGAACACCTTCAGGGATGGACACTCCACCACCCCTCTGGGCAGCCCATTCCAGGCTTAGCAATCCTTTAAAACTGAAGAGTAAAGTCAACTTTGCATCAAGAAACAGAAAACTGGCCAAAAATTAGGGAACCTCAGGGTTGTATTTGCCTTATGAGCAACAAGCAGTCTGTACTTACTAAGGAAGCATCAAAGGAGGAATTATACCTCCCAAATTTTTTCTATTCTCTGTTCAGAATTAATGAGCAGTGTAGGTAGGAGACACTGAGCCTGTGGCAGTGGATCTGAGAGGACACATGAGCCTTTCTCAGTCATGTATTTGTCCTCAGAATTCTTTAGGATGAAGCAGCACAAAGTACCACAGGTCATTTCATGTTATTGTGGCATGGGAGATCGAGTGACAGTCTGGAGGCCAAAAGGTGACTCAGAGATATTTCAAATAAGGGACAGGTTAGTAGTGACCTTTCTGCTTCTGCAAGGCTCAGCATGTTGGGCTTTTGGTCACAACCAGCAATGTCATCATCACATGTAAATTTATTTTGAGATTTACAGGCTGGATCCATGGGCCCAGGTCAGTGGTCTGAGGGTCAACAAGGCCAGGTCCTGGGTGCTGCCCTTGGCTCACACCAACCCCTGCAGCTCCAGGCTGGGGCAGAGGGGCTGGAAAGCTGGGAAAGGCCCTGGGGGTGCTGGGGACAGCGGCTGGACAGGAGCCCAGGGGGGCAAGAGGCCAAAGGCACCTGGGCTGTGCCAGCCGTGGTGTGGCAGCAGGGCCAGGGCAGTGACTGTCCCTGTGCTGGGCACTGCTGGGGCCACACCTCAGATCCTGGGGCAGCTTGGGAACCTCAGGACAAGATGGACATTGAGGGGCTGGAGCGTGTCCAGAGAAGGGAATGGAGCTGGGGAAGGGTTTGGAGCACCAGAGGGGCTGAGGGAGCTGGGAAAGGGGCTCAGCCTGGAGAGAAGGAGGCTCAGGGGGAGCCTTCTGGCTCTGCACAACTCCCTGACAGGAGGGGACAGCTGGGGCTCTGCTCCCAGGGAACAAGGGACAGGACAAGAGGAAACAGCCTCAAGCTGTGCCAGGGGAGGTTCAGGCTGGACATCAGGAAGAAGAGGAGTTTTCAGGTAACTTTGCTGATAAATATGCCGTATTCAATACCATAGAAATGATCCCAACCTCTTTCATAAGTAGTAACTGCCCTCCACCCTTGGAAAAGCATGAAAGCCCATATGTATCTGGAACTCCCTTGAATGACAGGAAAAAAAAAATCCTATTTCTATGCTTGAAGCTTGCCAAAGCTGGAGGTAAAGATCTTAAAAGGGGGAAAATTACCCTCAGCAAATTTAAAAACAGAAGGGGAAGTTACAAATACTTGCAAACTGTCAGTACTTTCTTGTCTACCCATTTAATGGAAATATGAAAGCTATGCTGAGGAAAGCCAGAGCAAATTGTCTGCTTTATTTTGACAGCCTTTTTTTCTGAAGACATTTCTCACTTTTCACTATGTGTGCAGGAATAATGAGAGTATGCAGGTCTCTATGGTCACAGGAGCCTGCTTATGTTTCCTTACACATTGACTGAGCATGATCATGTGAACTTCAGGAAAGTTGTGGTTATTTTTTTAAAGAAACACTTCCCACATTTCCAGCCTCCTTGTTTTAATCCAGACAGGTAACAGGAGGAATTGTTTAGTTCAATGGTAGTGCCATGCTGCAGCACAAGCTGATCATGTTTCTTCAATATTTGATATGATGAGGCATTGCAATGCCTTCAAAGCAGGGTTCTAACACGCAGATGCACACACCATGACTCAGGAATTAGTTTGAGATGATAAAGCCCAGGGCCTTTGCTATTAAGTTGACCAAGACTTGCTTTTCTTAAGTCCAGCTGTTGTATTTCACTTCAGTCACCTTTGTGGCTGACTCTAATGAAAAACATTTGCAATGATACATGATACAGCCTGCTAATGTTCTGCAGAAGGGAAAGGTAAAGGCAGGTGTAGGGTTTCACTGAAGTGATTTCATAAATTAACTTTAACTTGACCTGTAGCTCCTTTGCCAAATAATAGGTTAGCAAATTAATTTGAATATGTATTATTTGAAAGATGAAATCTAATGTTAGCATCTGAAAGGAACCTGAAAACCTGACAGGTTTTTATTTAGCCTTCTTATTATTTCTAGTGAATAATTCATGTCCTGAAGGTGGTTGTAGCAGAAAGCCTGCATCACCAAACATGGGACAAAACCAGACATTTATCCCATCCCATTCACACTTTAAGCACTCAGTAAAGAACACTTTGTGCATTCAGATAAGAGCAAGACTGAAATCCTAATTCTCCTCGGGGTTCAGTAATTCACAGCATCTGGAAGCAGCCTGGTGTAGAGCAGGCCCTAGGGAAGACAGCAGGGCTGTGAGGCCAGAATGGCAGTGTTTGACGGGCAAGAGGGTGCAGTTTCCTACATGGACAGCATTCCACTGCACAGGAGCTTCTCATGAGCCCAGGGTGTGCCAGAAAATTTTCTTCATGCACCTGACATGGCCTTTCAATGTGATGTGGTCTATTGCAAATAACCTCCTGCGTCCTGGATATCATTTAGTGGAGAGTTATTAAATGATATCCTGATATCCTAAATTATATCAGGGAAATAAAATGCGGTTAAAACACAGAAATGATGGATTCTGTTGCTTGAAAGCACCCACTGAAACTGATGCCATGACTAAGACCAATTTTTTATTCAGCAAGTAAAATGTCAAACACAGCTCTATTGATACACCAAGAAAAGGGTTCTTGGTATAATGCCAACATCAATAATTATGAAGGGGAGACAGCAGGCTAAAAGGCATGGCTGGCAGCACTTTTAAAATATTTGTCCTTGGTGGGACCAGAGACTGTTTTAGTTTAAATTTAGATTCCAAAGAAAAATAACATCTCAAAGGGCATATCATAAAACTTAACTGGTTTATTTGTTGCAAACCAGATCAAACAAAATACAGTAGAATAAACATTTATTGGTTTTAAAATAGTTGAACAGCACTGCAGTCAGAGGAGTGAGTAGATTCAGTACACAGTAGGTGAGGATTCAGTAGATTGAGGGAGGGGATTCTGCCCCTCTGCCCTGCTCTGCTGAGCCCCCCCTGCAGAGCTGCCTCCAGCCCTGGGCCCAGCACAGGAAGGACAGGGAGCTGCTGCAGCCAGGCCAGAGCAAGGACACCAAGGCAATCAGAGGGATGGAGCAGCTCTGCTGGGAGGAAAGGCTGAGGGAACAATTGGGATTGTTCAGCCTGGGGAAGAGAAGGCTTTGGGGTGACCTCACTGTGGCCTTGCAGTGCTTGAAGGGAACCCACAGGAAAGATGGAGAGAGACTCTTGACAAGGGCCTGGAGTGACAGGACAAGGAGGAATTGCTTCATAGTGACACAGAGCAGGTTTAGATTGGATGTTAGGAAAAAATTATGAGGGTGGTGAGGCCCTGGTACAGGCTGCCCAGAGCAGCTGTACTGTACTGCCCCATCCCTGGAAGCATTCCCAGGCCAGGTTGTGAAAGATGTCCCCACCCATGGCAGGAGGTTGGGATAAGATGATCTTTAAGGTTCCTTTCCAAGCCAGGCCAATAGTCTCTCTTCATCTTTCTGTGTTTAAAATCTCTGTCTGTTATTGTCTATGAGTATATGATGTGTTCTAGACAGTTCCACATGATGAAGAGAAGAAATTTAAATGGACAGATTCTGTCTCAGTTATGGCTCATCCATTTATGATTTATCTCCAAAATGAAGCAGGTCCTGCATGTGGAGGGCAGACAAAAGGTCTCCAAGCAAATATTGGCTATTAAAGTCTATTGAGTGGAAATCTGCCTTTAGTTTATGGAGTTGTCATGTGCTTAGACAGTTACAGCAGAGCCTATTGCCAGTGGGTGATCTAAACATTTTCTGGCATATCCTGAGAGAAATCACTGACTGAGGTTTGTGGAAGAAAAGGCTTTTTATTTCATTCACCATTCTCCAACCAGTTGTGCATGAGCCCATGGTAGTGCAGAGCACAAACAGGGGCTGAGCTACATTGAACGTTCACAAGTGACAGTGGTGACAAGTACCTGGGACAAGGCAGCTTGCCCAGATAAGAGAAATAAAGTTTATTGTGACTTCCTGCTGCTCTGGCTCTGCAGCCTGTTGTTTACAATGAAGAGAATACATTGCACAGGCAGGGAGCTCATCTCTGGGGCAGAGAAAATAATGTCTCTGGACATGATGGAGATAACTCAGGCCTTTGGGACCAAGTCCAACAGGCCTGCAGTGGATGATCTTTCCTAACCATTATTTGATAGATCCACATTCTCAAACTCATATCCCCCCAAGAAAGAAATCATCATTATCCTTTCAGAGCCAGTGCAAGACTCTTCCATTCAGATCAATTTTCTACATGTATTTTGTCCAACTTTAGCTAGGAAGGAAATTTCTACAACTCCCCTAAGAAAGACAGTTTTCAAGGGGGATTTCTTGGAGCTCCCTTATAAAACAGTCCTCTTACAAATGATGTACCTCTATTTTGGGGGAGAAAGCTGTTTCTGAGAGTGCTGCAGCAATGTTTTTAGTTTTCACCACTATTTCATTAATATGTACACTGGCTTCAAATGATCTCATATTCCTTGATACTTCTTGGGCAATTTACAAAATAAGTTAAGAGAAAATGTTCTGCACCAAGCCAATGCCTGCTCTGATGTGGTGACAAATGCTATTTTGGGAATACTACCTCTCTGTGTCTGGGAGATGTCTCATTGCAATGCATGGGTGTAATAACCCAGAGAATCCTCTCCCTCTCCTACTGGAGTCAGATCAGCCCTGAATTTTATGCACTTTTTCAACTGGCAATCACCTGATCTCACATATTGTGCCTGGTTTGAGTGTTAAAAGAAGAGTCTGATCCACTGTCTGAAGCTCTAATGATGGCAGAAAGGATG
This sequence comes from Poecile atricapillus, assembly GCF_030490865.1. Lineage (NCBI taxonomy): Eukaryota > Metazoa > Chordata > Aves > Passeriformes > Paridae > Poecile > Poecile atricapillus. Next base: position 14,420,355 of record NC_081289.1, read on the forward strand.
TTTTTTTCAAGATCACATCTTCAAAAAATTATTTTCAAATCTTAATTTTCATTCAATATAGGAAAAAATATGTCAAAGCACAAAGATTTTATTCTCTCATTTTAAATGTGTGCTCTAAAGTTCCAAATGTGACTGTCTAAATAGCAAAAAAAAAAAAATAAAAAAATCCAAAGTTTAATGTCTTTCCAGTGGTTAAAATTGAATTTGTAATACATTTTTATAGCAATGGTGTCTTTATATTTATTTTAGAATAAGACACTGCCTACTTGCTCCAGGAGCTGTGTAGTCCCAGTGGAGATGCCACATGCTGGATAAGAACTTTTTCCTGTGCAGCCACAATGTTCTGTTATCTTTCACCTTCCATGTTGTGAAATTATTCTGCAAGTGCACAATTGTTAAGAAATTGTTTACAACTGTCATTTGTTTCTGTCTTTTCCAACCCTGTATGAAAATTTGTTTCCTTCTACCTACCACTAGAGTTGGAATTTCCCTTGAAAAATTTTAAATATCCATAGCATCATGCCAGGTCACATCAAGTCATTCAGGCTTTCAAGACATAACATTAGCCTACACAATGTGACACGGTTGCTGCATCATGTCACAAATCTTCAGGGATATTATAGTTTTTTTAATAAATGATTGTGGAAGTTACCATGGCTACAAACTCTCTTTCTTCTGTTCAGATTTGAAACATTTCTTTAAATATTGGCTAAATCACTCTTTCCTTCCCAGCAACAACACGAGTGTTTCAAATGTGCTTATTGTCAAGTTTCAAGGACAAGGAAACTGTTAGCATATTTCCATGTGGTTTTGGGATTCTTTTTGTTGTTGTTTCTTTTTTTTTTTAGTCATCTGTGATTTCTTTCCTTGGGATAAATGTAAAATGTGAAGAAAGGGATTTTGTTGCTATTTAAATAGCTCCTAAGAGGACTTAGCTGCTGTAGACCAGGACAGCTCCAGTAGGCTTGTGGAGGTCAAGTTTGTGGGTTAGAAATGGGCAGTGTCTGGAGTCGGAGGCAGTGCCCTGTGAAGGCCACTTGTCATACCTGTTCAGTAATCCTCATATTTCCCTTGGAGTTAACCAAGGCATTAAGCTGGAACAGCTTGGCAGGAGACCCTGTGGAGCAGCATGACAAAGAGGCCTCATTTCCCACCCTAATACAGGTGGGGATTTGGAGGTTTTATCAATGGAAGTGTTTTACCTCATCCTGTAGGTTCTAATGATGCTGCACTGCTGTTGCTGCAATGAACAGGGAAAGGGAAAACAATGAAAAATGGGCCTATTTCCCCTCCTGGCTGTGTGTAAGGGACTTGGCTGAGCACAAGATTCACCACACTCATTCAGACGTGACCTTCCTCGAGTCCAGACTTCTGCCTCTGATGGTGGCCAGCATCAGGAAGTCCCAGGGAAATAAAATCACTTTGAGGGAGAACAATGTGGGTTGTAATTCCCCAGCTGTGTTCTCCCTTCCTCTCAGGCTGGCCCTGAGGAGAGACCTTAAGGCAGGTGGTATAATAAAATTGGAGGGAATCTGTTTTTATTTCCCTTATTATGCTGCTGTTTTTACCTCCTTCTTCCTCCTCATTTATTTTTTTCTTTCTCTTTTCTGGCCATAGAGGGTTTTATTGTTGGGATTCTAGTGTCCACCCTTAGCAAGTCCCAAAGTCTGGCAGACTTTCCAAGAAAGTCTGTGTAATTCTCTTCTGAATTTGCAGCCAGGTGTTGGGAGTTTCAGAGTCCGTGGATGAATATAGCCTGGGAAAATCACCTCTGCAGAGAGAAGGTACCTTTCTCTTGACTTCTCCTCAAAAAAAGAGCAAAGGCACATCTGGGTTCATCTTCCCCTTGTGTAGTTCTGAAACACCCCATGGCTAGCTTTATTGGGCTGAAAGGAAGAAAAACATATTTATCTTTTGCCTTTTTGGTTTTTATCTGCTTTTAATCATTTAGATTACATGATTCTAATTTCTGGATTCTATTGAAAAGTTGATCTTAGCTTTAACTAAAATGCATCACTTTATGCCAAGTTTCTTTGCTGGCTGTCCTAGTTGTGATTTTTAATATTTCCCAAAGAAATTAAAGGGAAATTTGTTGAAATTTGACCAGATGTTTTAATATTCTTTATCATAATTATGTAATATCTGTATTGTGAAATCTAGGAATTGAAAAATAAGGAAAATAATTCTATTCTTTCCCTCTGGGGATTTTGCATATCGTATTCATACACATTACATTATTGGTATATACTTATTATATGCAATAATTGCTATTTGTTTATAAATATTTTAACTACATATGCTTCTGTATGTACACATTTTGAAGTGATTTCCTTTACTCTAGGAAAATCATAAGGACTAATTTCTAGATAAGTAGCAGTTGGCAGGATGGAAGATCTTGAGGGACAAGTTTTAAGAGAAAAATATCTATATTGGGAACCTTTTCTCTGTTCTTCCTCATTTTCATCATAAAAATGGAACAAATGCCAGTGATTAAAACTGTTTAATTATAAAGCTTCCCTTCTCAAATGTGCATGCAAAAGTTAATGGTCTCAGGAGAGTAAAGGCTCCCATGTGGCCAACAGCAACACCATTAGACTTGCATAGTTTTGTACATCCAGAGTCAGTGTGCAATGTCGTTTTCCTTTGCATTTTATTGGGTTGGTCCTGCCTGTGGTTATTTCCTGCAAATTCTCATGACTAATCTGTTTCTGAGGTGGCTCTTTTTGCAGTCAAACATCATTCCCTTAATGAATGAGACTTTGTGAATCAATGGGGGCAATGGCACCTGAAAAGCAAGTCAATGAAAGTGATGCAAGTAGCCAGTTTAAAATGTCACGAATGGGTGACCAATGTTCTGATTTTTATCCCTTGGCAGTTACATCACAGTGGGTTTGAAAGGACCATTTTCATTTGGTTTATGATCTGTGCCAATGCCACTCTTTATAATCCATCAACTGGGCTGTTTTAGCTTCTGTAATTTCTGCTATCCATTTTGGAGGGAAACTGAGATGGGCCAAATTTCATGAAGGCTTTACTAGAACCCGAGTCCTTTCATTTCTAATACCCACTCTATCTGAGTATGAACTGATTCACGGTTGTGTAATTTAAGTATCTCAGAATTGAAAAAAAAAAGGAGAAATCATCATCATCATCATCATCATCATCATCATCATCATCATCATCATCATCATCATCATCATCATCCATTAAGTAGTTCTTTGGTTTATGAGCAAAACATAATTCTGAAAAGAAAGAGAAGAGAGAATGAGTTTTATCATTAGGCTGTGATTCTCCATGAGAACCTCTCCCACACAGGAGTTCAGTTACTCCTCCAGGATTCCTGTTTCTCATAAAGCAGGATCCTGGCTCCACTATCACACTCACCTTTGACATTTGATATTATTGGGTGCAGCATTGTGGAAATGTGCTGGTGGTGTGTGCAGCTGTGTGTCCGTGTGAACAGGTGGATGTCAAAATCAGGACAGGGTGACAAAACCCCAGTGAAATTAGCTTTGCTTGGTATTTCCAGAATTCCAGAAATCATTTTTATTTTTCTGCCCTGTGTCAGGGAGCAGCAAGGGCAAGGCAGATGGGAGTTGCCCTCTCATTGAGTGCACAGTCCCACGGATCCAAAGAACATCAGAGAGAACTTGGGATGATCACCAGGCTTCTTTGGTCAGGCAAGAATCCAGTGATTTTGGGCATTGGTTGAAAACCAGCTGAACATGAGCCAGCCATGCCCAGGTAGCCAAGAGGCCAATCTGGCTTGGAATGGTATGGCCAGCAGGGCCAGGGCAGAGACTGTCCCCTGTGATGGGAACTGCTTAGGCAACACCTAAGTTCTGGGCCTCCCAAAGCAAGACAGACATTGAGGGGCTGGAATGTGTTCAGAGAAGGGAATGGAGCTGGGGAAGGGTTTGGAGCACCAGAGGGGCTGAGGGAGCTGGGAAAGGGGCTCAGCCTGGAGAAAAGGAAGTTCAGGGGGAACCTTCTGGCACTGCAGAACTCCCTGACAGGAGGGGACAGCTGGGGGCGGGGAGGGCTCTGCTCCTAGGGAACAAGGGACAGGACAAGAAGAAACAGCCTCAAGTTGTGCCAGGGGACATTCAGGTTGGACATCAGGAGGAATTTCTCCACTGAAAGGGCTCTCAGGCACTGGAAGAAGCTGCCCAGGGAGGTTTGGAGTCCCCATCCCTGGAGGTGTTCAAGAAATGACTGGACGTGGCCCTCAGTGGTCTGGGCTGGGTGACACAGTGGTGTTTGGTCACAGGTTGGATTCATTGGTCCTTGAAGTCTTTCCCAGTCTTAGTGATCCTGTGACCCCCCACAGGTTTGTATCACTGAGGCAAAGCTGAGATCAGGTGCAGTGACAGGACTAGGGGGACATGAGGCAGAGCAGCGGCACAGGCACCACACAGCTGCACCCAGATGAACCCCAGCTGCAGGACCATGCTTCTGGGCTCTGGCACTTTGCTGTGTACTGTGCTTACAAGTGTGATCCTCCCAGGAAGCTTTGCTGCAGCACACAGGACAGCAAGTGAGGCTGGCTGATACTCACAGGACCTAATTCTGGGCCTCTGACTGTGGTGTTTGGCTACTGTGGCCCTGAGCACTACGTAGCTTTCACTGCCCTGAACTGCAGCCTCCCCATATGCACCTTCTGCTTGTTGCCCCAGGACCTCTGTGACCCAGCCTGAGAACCCGCCTGTGGCTTTGGCTGTGTTAGAGGTGTGTTAGAGGTGTTCCAGCACCCAGCCCCATCCTGCTGAGTGGATTTTCAGGGCTCACCTTGGTCTTAATTTGTTTGCACCATCAAATGAGCATGTTGCCATCACCCATTTCTGCTTGCTCTGCTCAGGCCTTGGGGTACAGTGCTCTGGCCGGGTAGGTGCTGCATCTGCCCATCTTGTTGTCACTCCTGGTTTCTTGCTGTCCTTCACAGAGCAGCTCTGTTCCTGTTGCTCCCTGGTGAAGGTCTCGTGCCTTTAAAACCCTCTTGAGTTGCTGCTGGGAGAGATAGGCACATGCAGAGGCAGTTCTCAGGGGGTTTGAATTATGTTTATGGAGTGCCTTTATTCCCCCTGTCCCTGAAGAGGATGCCTGGGAAGGCTGGGCCCCCAAACTAGGTGGTGTGAATAGCATCAACACAGAGGGAGCAGAGTACACTGACAGCAAAAATCACATGAGTGTTATGATAAATGTGCTGCTTTCGAGAGGGTGAAAAAGGAAATCTAAGAGGAAGGGATAAGGAGAACAAATTGGTAAAATAATCTAGAAAGGGAAGTTGAATGGAGCTGAAAAGCATTGCTAAGAGAATCCACTATGAGAGCTGGAAATTGTCAACCAGCACAGGATTGAGCAAGCCCAACCACAGACATGATAAATGAGAAAGTTTTCTGTTTCTAACATTGTGTGTGAGCACAGTGTCCCCAAGGCTGAGTCCTCTTTCTGCAAATTTCATCTCAAGCCAAATGGCATATGTTTTAGCCTCAGGCCAAAGGAGTTACCACTCGTGTCCTCTTTGCTCTCAGAAAGCCTTCCTTGCTTAATTCTGGGTTTTGAATGAAAAATAATTCTACTGGGAACTCCCATCCAGTGATATTGTGGCTGCTTTTGCATCCCCTTCTGCCACATCAACCCTGTGTTCTAAACCCCCAGTTGTGAGAAAGATATTCCTGCCCTCTGTGCTTGTTTGGCTTTTTTACTGGGAGACAAAGTCATCCTCTGCACAATCAGTGTAAGGTTCAGTTTCTCCACAGTAAGGTTACACAAGTTGTTCAAAATAAAAAATAAGTAGCCCTGGCAGTGTTTTTTAAAGCCTTGGCAATAGCACATGGGAAGGATTTTATTATTCTGCAGAGTGGTTCTTCTTATGAGCAAAATGCAAACAGAACCAAAACTTTATTTTTTCAACAGGCACCTAATAGTTAAAGGGCCTGTTTTTTAACACTGCACTGAATTATGACTGTACATTTCTAAATGACAGCTGTTTTGAAGGCCCTGCACTCATTAAAAGAATAATATCAGCGTTATGGATTGGACACTGGCAGCCCTTTTCCTCTAACCCCTTAGTTAGCCAAAGATATAGAGAGGGGATAATTTCTGAGAATCACAGTTTCAGTTTTGACTAGAGACTAATCCTGGGTCATTGTGAAAAATGAGGTCTGACTTCACTATGCTCTGAAGTGTGCTGTCAATCTCCTCTTAAGTGTGACCAGCCAGCTTTGGATTATCCTGGAGAGAGGCTGAGTCAATCTAAAACTTTTTTGGTGGATGGTGCCTTCAGTTCCCAGTTAGGTGTGTGGGAGCATCTGCTGCTCCCTCAGAACACATACCGAACAGCTGGGGAGCTGCTCCTTTGCTCAGCAGTGAATTGGCCACTGATGCCAGCAGGCAAAAAGACAACTGGCTGATGAGCCTCAGTGCCTCCATCTCCTTTGAAGCACTACTGCGTGGGAAACTTGGACAGAGCTCTTGAGAAATGTTAAGGCAAGCGGATGCTCCTGTCTCTGAGCAAACTGTCCCCTAGCCAGGCAATCAGCTGATTGCAGGCACTGCTCAGGAGCTGATGAGTGGCTCATAATGAACATGAGTGACTGCAGGGCAAATGCTCCCTTGGCAAACATGACTCTGAGCCAAGGAAGGGAAAAGGTCAGGCTGAAGCTGTGTGCCACAAAATCAGGATGCTGCAAAGGTGGCTTTAAGGGAAACCTTTCAAACCAAGACTTACAAGCATTTTACTTTCCACTGGGCTTTGATTTCCCGGTCCTAGCTCAAAGCTTGGCCTTCATAACACTGGATAATTCTTTTTCTTCTGCTGTGTGCATGTACTTTTAAGCTTCCATAAGAGATCCCAGCCTACAAACAAATGAATAAAACTCAAATTTGCCGATATCTGCTCTTGGATATATGAGGGCTGACTCCACCAAAAGCATCGGCACAAAATTTGTGCCTCTGATGTAGCAACGCAGAGCACTTTGTGCAAACAAAAATAGAAGTTGACAATGGCAGAACTGCGTTGCTGAGCTCTTCAAAACCAAACCCCTTCAGATGATTTAATGGCAGTGACAAAAGCTGTGTCAAATGATCTCCTGGTTTATCTGACAGCATCTAGATACATCAGACATTCAAGCTCCATTGTGTGAGGCGAGGCATGCTTCGACATGATAATAAATATTGTTTGCCCCAGAGCTCTCTGCATGTCCAGGGAGAGATGAGCTGCCAGGAGGGCTGCAGGGGAGCTGTGAACTGATTAAGATTAGTATAACAAGCAGCAGCCATGAAACACCAGCTGTCTGTCCTTCATCGAGAAAGGAGAGAGCGGGGACTAAGTTTTAAAGAGATATATCAAGAAAGACATGGAATGCTACTTACACATTATGACCAGGAGCTTTCCTCATACACAAAAGGTAGAATAAAAAAATTGGAAGGCTGAGCATGGAGGAAATCTAACAGACAAGTCAGCAAAGGCAGGAGTCGGTATTTGCTGTGAAATCTATAATTGAAGGTTTGTTATCTGAATTTCTTCCTTTTTGATGGCAGTGAATTTTTCTGGGTCTCATTTTCTTCCAGTGTAATGTGTGCACCCACCAAATACTCCAGCCAAATAATTTCCAGCCTCTGGATTGTTTGTGGACTGTTAAGTTTCTTTGCTTTGCTCTTCTTCCTAAATTACATGCGATTTTCTTGTCTTAATTACTTGAGTGAAGGAGGTTAAATACAACAGCAGAAAGTCACTGCTGAACATTCCAAAGAGGTTTTGTTATCCTGAATATCTGAAGTACATGAGATTTCCATTAATAAAGACCACAGTGTCTCTATAACCAATTCTTGTAAAAAATTGTATTCTTTTTATCTCTGTGAGCTGATTAAAATCCTCCCCAACCTCCTCTTTCATTTACTCAAAAAGATACATGTATGTTTTGTTATCCAACTATCAGGGCCTGTAGCAACTATCTGTGTCCTAAAACATTCAGCTACAAACAGCACAAAAGTTAATCTAAGATGATATCCAGGACGAGGGAATCAGAGTCTTGGCCTGTACAAGTCAAGGGTCAGCTGTCACATAGCGTGGACAAGCGCCCCCAGTCCCCTGTTCCTGTAGCAATAGGACTGGTGTGATGCCTGAGTTCAACTCTGGAGATCCTTTGTTGCTTTGGTAGCTACAACTTATTTTCATGCCAAATGATGTTGCCTTTGGCCAGAGGGACAGTCTGTGTTCAGCCACTGGCAAGTTTCTTTGCAGTGAAAATAAACTCTGCTGCCAGTTCATCAAAGGAATTAGCTTTTGCTTAGATTTCCAGGTTTTTTCCAGGCCTCGACATGACTAGCTTTAGCCTTCTGATGGTGCTCATATGTCCTTCAGCATTAGTCTTCTATGATAGTTTAGATAGGATCAATTTGCCTGTTTCCTTTGTCTCAAATAAATTGGCAGCTTATGCTTTCCCTCCTTTTTAATGCAAAAACCCCTTTTCTCTGTGTTCTTTCCCTCACAATTTCAGGGAGGTGAAAAGCCCATTGCAAGTTACCCACAGCAGGAGCCCCTGTAGCCCCACATGGTGCCAAGAATCTCTGAGTGAGGCTGGCAGTGCTGCAGTGCTCTGTGTGCACCTGAGGCCAGTATTTTATAGAGTTTTACAGAGTTAAGGGGAAAAGGAACAAATCCAGCTTCTGTTCTTGGGAAGGAATATGATGTGGAGTTGTGGGAGTTGTAGATGGTACAGGGAAGTTTTTTGCATTTCCAGCTGTGGAAGAAAGTGTGATTCTGTGTTCTATGGCAAAAAAAATGTAGCAGGAAAAGGTGCTCTTCTCCCTCACCTCCCCATTTGCCCTATAAGCACAGGGAGAACAAGAAGGTAGGAAATAAGGCAGGGGATATTTGTGCTTGTGGAAGTAAAAGCTGAAGTTAACTCTGTGCTTTTCTGCATGAAGTACAGGAACAGACAAACATTCATGCATTAAAAATTATTACAGTTTCTTTTTATTATTACCATTATCAGAGCTTCTCTCAAATCCATACTAAGCACGAGGATTTAAACATTAGGCTTTTTAGAAAGATTGAATCAAAATACCTGGAAGCAAATTGTTTTCATTCTACCCACAGTTGTAAATTTAACAAGACAAGGTCTCCTTTTGCCCCCTTTACTGATCTTGACAAGTGTTTGGCTGAATGCAGAATCATGTTGCTGGCAAACATCATTGTTCCACTCTGGCCTCTTCCCTGTGTTTACTGACCCCATCCATCCTGGAACAGCTGCCTCTGGAATGGACTGGAAGGACTTTTGAAGGTGGTGGGGAATTTTTATGCACTTTATGGGTCTGCGTACAACTTTCACATCAACACAGGGGCTTTTCAGGCCTGTGCGATGAGGTGAGGTATAGAATCACAGAATGGCCTGGGTTGGAAAGGAACCTTAAAGATCATCTTCTCATTCCAGTGCCCCTCTGCCATAAGCAGGGACACCTTCCACTAGCACAGGTTGCTCAGAGCCCCATCCAGCCTGGCCTGGAACACTCCCAGGGATGGGGCAGACACAGCTTCTCTGGGAAACCTGTGCCAGGGCCTCACCACCCTCGCAGGGAACAATTTCTTCCCAGTATCCAATCTAAACCTCCTCTCTGTCAGTGTGAAGCCATTGCCCCTTGTCCTGTCACTCCAGGCCCTTGTCAAGAGTCTCTCTCCATCTTTCCTGTAGGTTCCCTTCAAGCACTGCAAGGCCACAGTGAGGTCACCCCAAAGCCTTCTCTTCCCCAGGCTGCACAATCCCAATTGTTCCCTCAGCCTTTCCTCCCAGCAGAGCTGCTCCATCCCTCTGATTGCCTTGGTGTCCCTGCTCTGGCCTGGCTGCAGCAGCTCCCTGTTCTTCCTGTGCTGGGCCCAGAGCTGGATGGCTTTTCAGTCCCTCAGTGAGGTGTCTTTGGAGCCTAGACAACTTGTACCTTAATCATGGATTTAATGCATCTGTCAGGTTTTGAATCTGTCATTTAAGAAGCATTTAGGTGAAAACTGTTTAAAGATGTGCAAGGGAGGGGGGTTTAGTTGTCTATAGCAGAGGCTGTCTTGGTCTTTGGAGAGCATGTTACCAACCCTTTATAATTCCTGTAAATGCTCTTTGGACTGTGAAAACATTTGGGTAACAGCCAAAACTTTGGTTGTGGGAGTCCGTGGAAGGTCATGGCATTATCCAAGGAATATCTGTGTGCCTCATGGAGTCAGGTAGGAGAGGGCTGTGAGCCCCCTATGCTTGGATGGTCTTGCCCACCTCTAAGTAAGTGCAGGAACAACTGTGTGCTTCTCTCTAATACCATTCCTCACCTGGCTCACCCAAAATCTGAGCCGTTGCTGGGAGGTGCCCTTCAAAATGTGCTGCACAACTTTCCTTTCCTTAAGAAGGGTCAGTGCTAGTCCTAAGCAGCTTGGCTGTGGTCCTGTTAATTAAGAAGCTGTCACTGATTTAAAGGATGAATCAGCAGGAACTTCATTTGTTGCTGGCTGAGAGCATCCAAGCAGTCAGTAAAGCTGCCAGGATGTGTTTATTCCTACACATTCCTATGCTGTCCCTTCCACGTGACACAGCCTTGTGTGGGGCTGAAACGAGTCTGGATTCACAAAGCTGACATGAAATGTCAATACTGCAAACCATTTCTGACATGCATGAGCTTATACTAATCCAACTTAAGGTTTATGCAGACCCAGTCATTCATAAGTCCATCACTCACCCAGCCCCTCATGTGTGCCCTGAGCCCCTGGAACAACACAGGGCCATCTGTTGCTTTAATGGAGGATTAATTTCTAGGAAAATCCAGTGCCCAGTATCAAAGCTGATACGCTTACATCCATGTTTGGCCAATTTTTTAGTATTTTTATTCTGGGCAGGAGTTGAATCTCAACCAAGATAAATAATGCACGTGCATATCTTGAGCTTGAGCCAGCATGCTCAGTTTCCAGAGCAATAAAGTCAGATTTGCTCAGTCTTGTGACTTCAGGTGAAGGCTTTGTCATTTTTTGTCCTGATCCTGTGGATATATATGGAGATCATCAGGAATTGTGTCCTTCTGGGGAAGAAAAACCATGCAAAAGAGATTTAATGAATCACAGAATGACTGGGGTTGGAAAGAACCTTAAAAATCACCCAGTTCTACCGCTCTGCCATGTGCAGGGACACCTTCCACTATCCCAGGTTGTTCAGAGCCCCATCCAACCTGGCCTTGGACAATTCCAGGGATGGGGCAGCCACAGCTGCTCTGGGCAACCTGTGCCAGGGCCTCACCACCCTCACAGAGAATTATTTATTCCTGATATCCAACCTAAACCCACTATCAGTCAGTTTGATCATGGCGTCAGTGAAACTAACATGACAGATAAATCTATTTATTTACCTAATCATGACTATTTTTAGCAGCAAATTAGAATGTGAGTATAGCTAAACATAAAATAGTTGTAAGAGGACAATGAGGAAAACCCCTGTCAGTGTAAGGTAGGGGCCTGTACCTTCCTTAAGTGGCATGATAAACTTTATGGGAAGTTTTCTTCAAGCTTTTTATTTTTCCCCAGGGAAAGTGGTAGGTTTAGGGGCAGGCCCACATTTCTGGAGGTTGCTATTGTTTTTCCATCAGCCTTTACTATGATAACTCTGCACTGATGGTTTTCTGCATGTCTAATATACAATTCTAACTCTCACTCAAAAACTGTCTAGGTGAGTGTGGCTGTGAGTGCTGAGTCCCTGACAGCTTGGAGCTTGGCTGGTCCCAGGGATTCAAACTGTACCTGAGCACTCCACCTTCAGGTAAGTTTTAGCAGGATCCAGCACTAGCACACAAACCCAGACAATACTGGAACAGAGATGAGTGCTCACATAGGTCTTTTTTCCTTTTTTTCCATTCAAAATACTCAAAATTAAACAGCTCCTCCAGATTTGGTGTGATGTGTCTATTTTAACTGCGGGACTGAATGGTGTGACATGATTTTTCTTGGTACCCAACAAGCAACTGCTCTTTTCCTCTTCCAGAAACAATCCCTATCCTTTCTTTTGGATGTCCTCACTTACAGCTTGGCTACAGGCAGATGGAAGAGCTTTTAACTAAGAGCTTGAGTTCTGACTAGGAATAAACTTCTGTGATTCTGTGAAAGGCTAAAAATGCCCGTCTTCCTCTTCCTCTGTGTTGTTCTCTTCCTCTTGATCTTGTTTTTCAGTCTTTCAGAGAATCATTAAGGTCGGAAAAGACACAGGTCATGGAGTCCAACCATTGACCACACATATGCAGTTCAGCCAAATTCTTTCCAGTTTTTCCATCATTTTATCTGCAATAATATTCTCCACTCTCCAGTTTTAGCCACTCTCCTGCTCCTGTCTCCTTCAGCTGCCAATTGTTGAAAAAGTCTGTGATCCATGTTTCCTCAGTGGAAATGGGTGCATGGAAAAATGCAGGAATGGTTGTCAGAGCAGAAATTGGACAATCCTATTTGCAAGAAATTACAGCTTGGAGAACAAAACAAGGTACAAAACTAGGAGAAGGCCTCAATGGTGTTGGAAACAAATAGAACACATTTTGTTTTGTTTTTTTTAACAGGAGGTAGAAAGTTGTTGAAAGAGTTTAACATTGGCAGTAATATTAATAACCCAGGTTGTAATTTAAAATTGCAGTTAATGGTAAGGATTGTTGTAGAAAGGATATTGCCTCCTATTTCTTGGGCCAAGTTGTCTTAGGGATAAGGATAAATTCATTTTAAAAAATCCCCTAAACTGAGCTTATATTTGATTAAAGGGGCAGTTGGTCAGACTAGTCTGACCTATCTCCTTTGTTTTAACCTACCATAAGCAGATTTCTTTCTGTGCAAACAAAAAATCCTTCTGCAGTAGTCTGCATTAAGCCTAGAGCCTCTGTCAAAATATCTCAAAAGTAGGTTAAACTGATACAAATATTGCTTCATTTTTTTTAATGGGGTGTTTTTCAAATAGGGTGATACATGCTGCTTGAATTAAATTTAAAAAAAAAAACAAAAAACAGAGAGGAATGAGGAGAACCCAAGTATCTGTAAAGTGGGAATGAGAATGCTAAGAACAGTTTTGCTTTGCCTTGATATGTTTAAACACTTTTTTAAAATATTCTTCCTGAACCTATTGAAACAATCTCTTTTACTACAAAGGTATGGTTTGTTGTGCCAAGGCACAAACAGTAAACTAATCTGAGGTTATTTTATTTATCCCTGTCAGACAATACTGATTGCCTGACAGTGCTTGTATGAAAGAAGGGAACACAATGCATATTTTGCCATGAAATCCTAGTCCTCCATATTAGAATGAAGAGACACTTCCACTTCATTACATTCTTTAAATAATCAACCCTCAACCCCTAAGGCTCAACCCACCCTATTGTGGTTTTTACACCATCCCAAGGTGTGAGTGGTGACCATGTGCTTGTTTTTAGGGTTGATTTTCAAACCTGGCCTCAGTTGAGCACTGCCCATGGGGATCCAGCCATATGGGACCCCTCTGGGTTTATGGCTTGGTTTGCTCCCAGATGCACAAAATCTGTGCTGTGTGGAAACCCTAGTCAGCTTTCTGGCTCTGGACCTGCAGCACCTTTGTGACTCTCACCTTGGGTTTGCTCTGGCTCAGGGATACAGCCTGGCTGCATCATCTCCTCTCAGCTGGGCACATTCTGATGACTGTAAAAAAAAATAAAATTCATTCAATGTTAGTATCAAAAAGCAGTAGTGCAGCTGGAATGATTTGCAAAAAAACACAGGTACATTAATATTTAATGTTATATAAAAATATAAAAAGTGAAGGATACCTTAAGAACAGTTTATTAATATATTATTGTATATTATTATATACTAAGATATGTTTTGTTCCCCCTGCTCTTCTCTGCTCAGCCCCACCTGCACAGCCACCTCCAGCTCTGGGAGCCACTCCAGAGCAGGGACACCAAGGGCAATCAGAAGGATGGAGCAGCTCTGCTGGGAGGAAAGGCTGAGGGAACAATTGGGATTGTTCAGCCCAGGGAAGAGAAGGCTTTGGGGTGACCTCACTGTGGCCTTGCAGTATCTGAAGGGAACGCACAGGAAAGATGGAGAGAGACTCTTGACAAGGGCCTGGAGTGACAGGACAAGGGGCAATGGCTTCACACTGACAGAGAGGAGGTTTAGCCTGGATACTGGGAAGAAATTGTTCCCTGCGAGGGTGGTGAGGCCCTGGCACAGGTTTCCCAGAGAAGCTGTGTCTGCCCCATCCCTGGGAGTGTTCCAGGCCAGGCTGGATGGGGCTCTGAGCAACCTGTGCTAGTGGAAAGGGGGTGGAATGAGATGATCTTTAAGGTCCCTTCCTACCCAAACTATTCAATTCCATTATTCTAGGGTATTAAATCCACATTTTTTCCTCCTTTCCTCAACTCAGCACAGGTGTCATCCATGGAAAAGTATGTAAATAGCATCATTCCCTTAAAACTGCTTGGAGTTTGTGCTGTGAACCAGAAATAGCTGACCTGCAAATTGACCTTCATCAGGGAGTTGATGCTGCCTCTTTGCTGAGACATGACACCAATCTATGGGGGTCTCTGATGATTTTTAGATGGACAACAGGAAACGGAGGCTGATTAAGACCTGCCACTGTCCTTTCTTGGTCACAGACCATCAAAGGGATTTGAAGGGGATTGCAGCCTGGTCTAGAGGAAGGTCTCCCTGCCCGTGCCTGGGAGGTTGGAATGAAATGATCCTTAAGGTCCCTTCCCACCCAAACCAGTCCATGTGTCTGAGATGATTCTATGACTGAAAGTGACTCCATCAGTTCAGCAATAGTGAAATCCAAGCCTTTAATTTTTCTCATGGCTTGAAACAAACCTGCTGTGTTTTGTGGTTTGCAGCCCCCTCCTTGTCTTGTGCACAGCATGGGCAACAAAGACAAGGCTAAAAAACAGGGTCAGATAATGGGAGAAAGGTGGGGAGTTCATTCAGGCAGGGCCACCCAGGTGTGCTGACCTCGGTCTGGGGCCCTCACTTGTGCCGTGATCCACACACCACCATGTCCAGAGGATCAGGCTGATGTGCAGTGTGTGTTCCCCCAAGAGGGCTGAAAGGCAGCGGGTGAATTTGGCCCCATCTCTGCTGGTCTCTGCCGTGAGGGTGCGGGGCATGCCTGTGCCGAGAGGCAGATGCCGGAGCTGTGGCTGCCTGGAGCCGGGCTGGGAGGCTTGGGCAGGATTAGGAGCGGGTGACAGATGCACAGGGTGGCCTGAGGGCTCGGAGCCCGGCTGGCCAGGCATAAATACCACAGTTTATGCCGCAGGCTCGGGGGTTCATACGGCTGAGTATCCGGGGAGGAGGAGCCGGTTCAGACCCTCTGCGGGAAAAGGGGGGAAGGTGGCAGATGGGTTTTAAGCGGGGAAATACACACATCCCCGATTTGGGGCTTTGGTTCAAGGAGAAAGAGCCGGTGTTACAGCAGCGCGGGGAAATTCTGGGCCGGGAACACGAGCGGGCTCAAGGCTGGCATGTGAGGATTTCTGCAGAAACACGAGGCGTTTCCTTGCGCACACGGCGGACCGCAGCCCTCCGTGGCCCCGGTGCCTTCCCCGGCGGGTCCCACATCCCGGCATGTGGGAATGCCACCGGTGTCCCGGGATCCCGCAGCGGGGCGGGCTGTGCCAGGGCTGTGCCAGGGCTCCGCAGTGATCCCAGCACTGCTGCTCCCAGGCCGGCCCTGGGCTCAGGGCTCCGCGGCCCGGGACCCCCGGCAGCAGCGGCAGCAGCGGGAGCAGCCGCTACCGCGGGCAGCCGGCGCCATCTCCCGGTGTCGGGAGAGAGGGAGAGAGAGAAGAAAACAGCAGGGAGAGAGGGAGGGGCAAGAGGGGAGGGAGGGCAGAGAGAGCGACTGAGAAGGAGAAGAGAGAACGGCACGGAGAGAAGAGGAAAGGCGAGAGAGAGAGAGAGAGAGAGAAGGAGGCAGGGAAGAGAGGCAGGCAGATAAGGAGGCAGGGAAGAAAGGAAAGGAAGAATGGAGGCAGTGAAGGAGAGAGGCAGGAAGAGAGAATGTCGAGTTGTGTCTCACAGCACATTACCAACGATCCTTGCTTGGCTCCACAGCTATCCAGTTATCCATGTTCGAGACACACACATTAGCCCTCTCATCTTCTGGGCTTCTACACGAGCTCGCTGCCTCAGAGAGGACAGGGAAAACAGGCAGCACATTTAGCTTGAGAAACTTGCCCCAAAAATAATTGAAAATTTTCTTCAGGTGCAAAAACACTCCTGTGAAGGTGCTCGGCATTGCTAGGTGTTCTACCTCCTCCATCTACCCTATGTTAACCTGGTTCTGTTTGTATGTGAAGATGTCAAGTAGATGAAACAGGATTCTGCAGCAGACTGAGTTTAAAAAACACTCCATGAAAGGGCACTGCACTGTAGTAGGCTATTTGTGTATATATAGCTATGGTCCTTTTATTTTCTTTGGGTTTATTTTCTTTCTCTTTTCTCTGGTTTTGTTTGCTTTTGGGATTTTTTTATTTTTTTTTTGTTGGTTTGTTTTGTTGTTGGGGTTTTTTTGGGGTGGGGGTTATGTTTGGTTGTTTTTGGGTTTTTGTTTTTTTTTTTTTCTTTTTCTTTGATAGAGATTGAGGAGTTGAAAGAAAGCTTCTGGTTTTCCCTGCAAAACAAGTTGTATGTCTGTATAGACACTCAGTTTGGGCAGCTTCACAGAATCCCAGGATGGGTCAGGTTGGAAGGGACCATGGTGGGTCAGCTGGTCCCACCTCCCTGCTCCAGCAGGGCCATCCCAGAGCACAGGGCACAGGATTGTGTCCAGATGGGTCTGGAATATCTCGAGTGAGGAGACTCCCCACACTCTCTGGACAATCTGTTCAGGGCTCAGTCACTGCCCAGGACAGAAGTTCTGCCTCATGTCCAGGTGGAACTTCCTGGGATCAGTCCCTGCCCGTTCCTCTGGTGCCATTGCTGGGCCCCCCGGAGCAGAGCCTGGGCCCTGCTCTGAGCCCTCCCTGCTCACAGGGACACCCAGGGCTGAGGGCCCCTCTCAGCTGGGGCTCCTCTCGAGGCTGGACAGCCCCAGCTCCCTCAGCCTTTCCCTGTCAGAGATGCTCCAGGCCCTAAATCATCTCTGCAGCCTCTGCTGGCCCCGCTCCTGGAGCTCCCTGTCCCTCCTGTGCTGAGGAGCCTGGGGCTGGACACAGCTCTCCAGGTGAGGCCTCACCAGGGCTTCCAAAACTGGGAGCTTCCAGGAGCCCTCAAATATAGGACTATTACAGCTTTTATTTATACCAAACAGACCTGGAGCCAAGCCCTATCCTATGAGCATAGGAGAGCCCCATTCTTTTCATGGAAGCATTTTGCTTCTCAGATCATTCCAATTCCTGGTCATCATACTACTCTACTGCAACTTTGAGCTCCACCTCTGGCTTTGATTTGCAGACACCCTAATCCTGGGACATTTATAGATGCAGAATATTGTAAAGGTCCGTTTTCCTTGCACACTTTACTAAGCAAGGTACACAGAGTTCTGCACTGTGTGATTTTTAGGTGTAGCATCAACTGAGTTCTCATTACAGTGTCAGACACATATTTTTTGTGGTTCTCCCTGCTAAATGCTGCAGCAGGAAAGTTTTGCAGAGGTTAATGATTTAAAGATGGCAGGTATGATTTCTCCAGTTCTAAAGGTGGAAACAGTAGTAAACTGCTATTTACCAGCATGGAGAAATAGCTGGTAAATTCCTCCAGATCTCACCCAGACAAACTGAGAGGAACTCTAATGGATGTTACAAGAATTGGCTTTGGTTTTCTCTCATAAAATTTGCAGAACATTCTGTCAGAGAGGAGTTGTACTTCTTGACAGCGTAAGGGATTGCTGCAGTTCTGACTGGAATTTGAATGCTTGCCACAGCCTGTTAAGGAAAGCAGTGTTCTCCACTACCTTTGTCAAGTCTGTCTTTTCATTTAATACAATTTTAATTTAAAAAATAAAGGTGAAATCCTTGTGAGACAATACTTTTAAGTAGAACACATTATACGGAAGTAACTAGAACTCCTGAGTCTTTTAAGCTCTTCATATATAACTTGACATCTTCAGTGTGGAGTGATTTTTCTTCCTTCCCACTCCACACTTTCCCAAATGGGAGATGGCTTCCAGGACTCCAGGAAGGGAGACCCACGGGTATGGTGAACCTGAGTGGGTAATGATTTCAAATTAAGGTGATTTTGTGTCTAAAACAATATTTAAAAAAAATAAATCTTTGTAGACTTTCTACTTGGTGGAACCTTTAAAAAGCAGCTTTCAAAGTAAAATTCCTGTCAGAAAAAAAACCTAAAAAACCCCAAACAACAAAACACCACAGTTGTATAGGATGCAATATGAATAACATTTTACTGTTTTTTGACAAATAAATATGCAAATTTCTGCTTCTTTCTCATTCTCACTCTGTTCTGAAACATTTCACCTGCACATGTCGTGAGAATTCTTAAATATAAGTACTTTATATTTCTTCTACATTTAGCACGGCAGATTTAACTTTAGAAAACATTTGCTGATCTCTGTCTTTATTTCTGAAAAATGCTGATTTAAAAGCCTCAAATGTTTACCTCAAAAAAAAAACCTCAAAAGCTTAGCTTTGGAAAAAACTCAACTACATTGTCAGTTAAAAGTTTTAAGATGGTCTGTACTATGATTTAACAGTTCTGAGAATTTTTCATTGTGCTTTTTCTTTTTATCTCTGCTTGAAACTACTTTGCTCTAACTAATCAATTGTAAAAAAAAAATCTTTAGTTTGAAATCTTTGGGTTTTTATCCTAATTCAGGAAAGAAAACAGTAAAAATCACCATACCAAATAGTGAGTATGATAGGAAACCATTTCCCAGCTGGACCCATGAGCACTTAAATCTGTTGGCCCAGATTTTTGCATTATGGCTGCAAGTCCTTATACTGAAAATTTTGGATCAAGTCAGGATTTTGCCATTTCTAGAGGAGAAATATGACTTGGTTGCCTGTTGTTCCAGGACAGTGGCCTCCCAAAAAGGATGTCTGAGGTTTGCAGCAGGTGATTGTTACTGTTTTTCTAGCCTGAGTCACCCGAAGCACTATCTGACAGACTTACAGAGGTCTGTGGGATGATGAAATGAAGGGAATTAATTCTTCCTCATGGTCTCATGAAGGGGAAGGGAAGTGAAGGCATCAGAAAGCATTTTAGACTCTGTAGGTGAGGAAGGAGGATCTATATCAGCAGTATTTGCTGTATTTTCAAGTCCATCCATGGTGACACATTCAGAGTAAACCAGTTATAAATATGAGCCCTAATTTTTCTCTGTCCTTTCAGATCAGTGTTGTTGGAGAGGGGATGCAGCTTGTCCAGCCTTTTAATGTTACTCAGGTGTTAGTGTCATAACTTCTGTTCCCTTTGCAACTGTGAAAGGATAGGAGGAATGTGAATAAAAAGCAGGGCCATATTTCCTAAGTACATTCACAGGACTTGGCAACTCATCCTTCAGATCACATTACAAATGAGATTCAGCAAGTTTTTCAGCCTTTCCTGCTTCTAACAATCACTTTGAGTTTGATACCCTTTTTATTGGAGACATGTTTCTTTTGTAGCCTCTCTCTTCAAAGTCCCTGCCTATCCCACAAGTTCCTTCTCCATTTGTTGCCTCTTATCAGGAATTCAGTGTGCTCCGGGGGGCACTTGCCTCTTCTCTTTGTTAGTCACAAAGTATCTGCTATATTGCTTTTCTGTCTCCAGTCTCTGAGGGCTCCTGGGAAGGACATGAAATATAAAATTACCTAGTTCTGTCTTTAGATAATGGTGATAGTCCTCTAATCCCAATGCACAATATCAAGATACTTTGTTTTATGCAGATGATTGTCACCACCTGAAAGAAACCAAAGATTCCAAGACCAGCTCAGTGTTTGCAAGCTCTCATCCTTCCTATCACCAGCAATAAATTTGTGCTAAGGCATTTTGAGGGATTTTTTGAGGGTAATTATTTACCAAGGTGGTAGCTTGCCAGAGGATGTGGTTTGGGATTATTTGCCTTCAAAGCTCTCAGGGGGAACACAAATTTAAAAGATTTCCTAGGGAATTATTACCTTTAGAAAACTTATTTCCTGATTTTCCTACCCCTGAGATGTTCAAAGGCCCTCTCCTTGTTACCTAGAGGTCCTGCTCCCTGTGGGTCACTTGTCTGGTCCAGCAGGGATAGGATCTGACCTAAGATCTGAGCAGGACACTTGGGATTTGGAGGGTGCTGAAGAGTTAGGTGATGAACATGAGATATCTGGGGCATGAAATTAAGCAGGAGTCCTGTTGTGCTGCTTTGCTATGCTTCTTTATGTAGGGGGCTCTGTGGAGATTTTCCTGTTTCCATTCCCTTTTGGTTTTGATTTTTCAATCAGCAGCTCCATGCTTCTGAGAATTTTCATGTTTCTGAGTGGAGAAGACCCAGTGTCCCTGATGGTCACCACAGCTGACATTTGTTTTCCTACAACCTGAGATAAAAGTATAGCTCCAGGAAGGAGCTTATTTATTTGGATTTTATTTCTTTGTTTATGGGGCAGGGGGTGGGAGTGGTGTTTCGTTTTGTTTTTTGTTTTGTTTTGTTTTCTTTTCTTTTGTTTTGTAAAGATATTTAGCTGGATTGATCCTGACAGCAGGCACAGGATGCCTGCAGATGAAACAGGCCTCGACAGTCTTTTCCCATCTGTTCACCTGCATGTGCCCATGATTCTATTTTTGAAGGAGGGGTCACCTGTCTCTTCTGTCTAGGTGATAGTAAGTGGTGATAATTCTGCAGCTCTGCAACAATACAGAAAGTTCCTCTTCAAAATAAGTAGTTTTTCTTCCAGACATCAGGAGTATTTCAATGTCCTTGAGACTCTCCTTTGTTTTCCCCTCTGCTTTAGCTAATATTTATTTTTATTTCTGATTCTTTTTTTGCAGTTGCCAGCAGGAGCCTTTGCAGCCCTGAGTCTTGAAAGTCAGATGTTGGTGTTGTGAGTCCTATTTTTGCTCTGAGTACTGGCAGGGCACCCACAGGCACTCTGAGATGGCTCCAATTCATATTGGCCCTTGTTATCGTGTCTGTGTGCTAGAAAAAACATCTCTTCCTCTTGACTAACTTTCCTGTTGATTTTTTTTTTTCCTTGTTTTCACATGACTTCTCTTTTTGTGGACTTCATCCACTCAATAATAATTAACAATGCAAATAGCAGGCAATTACAGCCAATCTTCTCTTATGCTTCTCTTCATTCTCAGGAGTTCTGGCATAGACATAAATAACATAATTATGGTGTAATCTATTTATAGATGAAATTCCAAGTCCCGCTGAGGACTTCCCAGTGGGAGCAGCAAGCCAGGGCCATCCATGTTATAAAGAAGCAACATCATCAACACCATCCTATTGAAAGGAAATGTTGCAGTATCAGTCTATATGGAATTGCTATTTTCTCCTCAAATGTCCATGAGTAGTGGGACTTTGGAAGCCTCTTGGTGTTGTATGTACAGTACACGTAAACTTACTAGATCTGAACATCATTAGAAAGTCAAACCTGCAGGCAGGAGGTTGCTGGGATCTTGTCTTGCTCCCTCACATTGCCAGTGACTTTTGCTACTGATCTCATTTTGAGATGACCCCCAGCCTTGAACAATCAGTGTCTGGCTCTTTAAAGGGTCTGCCTTCTAGATATATTGGATTGCTTTTTTAGGTATTAAAATTAGAATAACTTCCCACAGGAAGCTCACCAGATGTCCTCATTTAGTCAGAACAGATCCTTTTTTTTTTTTTTTTTTTTTTTTTTTTCTGTGTAACATCCATCTGTCCTATCACCTTTCAGAGCAGACTCAATTTTCTCCCTTGACTTGTAGATGAGATGCCTGAAACCTGTTAAGAATTGCTCACTCATAATTGCATTTCTGATCCTTCCATCAGGAGTAAAACAACTCAAAACTCAAGGAAATACTGGTTAGAGCTCAGAACTTCTGAGTTGATACTCTTGTTGCAAGGAAAGTCTTCAGTCCAGTTTTTATTTCTTAAAATATTTTTAAGAGTTCATTATGAAAGTATTTTTGGGTTATCTTTGATTTAGCTTGTGTACTGCTTGTGCACTTTTTCTCAGGCTGTAGGAATGCAGTCCAACAGCAAGTCTCTGGGAGAATAAATATACATTTTTACACACTGGAGCGCTGGAAGGCTGGTTTGACTTTAGCTTGGCAGTACAAGAAAGAAAGATTTCCTTAAGAATGATAGCCACTGTTGAAAATGAGGCTGATCCACAGACCCTGAGTAGCATGAAAACTAAACCCTTGTCTCTGCTAACAGCATAAACAGCACAATTCAGTTGGAAGGATGCTTGGAGATATTTTTATTCCAGTCATAAGACCCTGGTGCATTGTGTGATATTTTTTATATTAAGTATTTTTTTTTGTACTTGGTTTATCCGTTTTCACCAGAATGGAATAAATAACTTTAGGCCAAGGTGTACTATCATTTTTTGGTGCATTTTTAATCGAAACAGGGTATTTAATTAATAAAAAATTCTTCATGCACTTAAGAACTCAGACTGGAAAGGGGAAGAATAGGGCACATAATCATGGGCAACTCCCAATGGGCTCGCTCCCTATCCCACAGAAATCTACCACTCTGCTCAAATATTTATTGTCCACCACAATTATGACACATCTTTAAATCCTTTCAGTTGTTACTGAGATGCCCTGGGGGCTCATGTTCCAGGTTGTCTGATTTTCATTTGGCCAGATAGCCATAGTGGGCAGAATATGGATCAGATTTAAAGCCTCGTGTGACTTCCCACAGCAGCACCTTATTTACACTGGAATCGAAAAGTGCTTTCTTCTATATGGGAAGAGATTTTTGGATAAAGTTTGTAGTCTGTGTTGTTTGCAGTACAAAACAAATTCCCGGAACAGTTAATGAAAAGAAAACAGGTCCTCATTTGTTATTTGGAGTGCAATTGACCTGGTGAGTTTGATCCAGCCCAGAAATCCAAGGAGATTCCTGTAAGTGACAGCAATCTGATCAAGACAGCAAGTTTTTTAGACATTGTGGTTTGCAGAGTGCATTATAGCTGCTGAAAACAGCTGGATTAAAGTTGGACCTAATGATCTTGTAGTTCCTTTCCAGCCTTGAAGATTCCATGATTTTGTGATAGTCTGACACACAGAAATGTGGCCAGAGGACGGGATAAAAGCTCAGCTGCTCAGCCACACAAGAGAGGGCTCTTGGAAGGAACACTGAAAGCCTTTTTCCTCTGAGAAAGGGAAGAAATGTTGTTCCAGAAAACCTCTCTAAACAAAGTATTTAGTGTGTGGTGGGGAAAACAAGAGTGTTGTGAAAAAAACACTTTAAAAGGACCTTTGATTGTCAAAGAGCAACAAAGGCAAGGGAGGAGCATCGTCCCATGGATAAGGAGTCAGTCATGGTGTATTTTAAGCAGGCAGCAATAGATCCTTTCATACCTAAAAATAAAGATCTGTGGATCTCCTCCAAAATCCATGAAAGCAAATGGGATTATTTTCATTGACCTTTTTAGTTGGAAGCCATATATAGATGATTTTTCTGTTTTCCCCACTTCTGCTGGAGAAGAACAGGACATTTTGGGTTTTATAGCTCTTTTCTAGCTGACAGACTGTGTCTGCTGATAGTTATGAACAGATAGATACCTCTCCACTCCCGTCTCAAGAAAAACAATACTACTGGGGCTAGGATGAGCTGAAAACAGGTGAACCATGCAAATGGAAGCCTCCAACATGGCTGAGGAAAAGAAAAGGAAAGTATTTTCATACAGAAAAATAGGCAATGGGGATAACTGTGGTGTCATTGTGAGGGGTGAGAGAATTGGGGTCATTAAGGCAGGAAAGGGATGAACCTTCTGACACCTGCTCATTGGAGAAAACTCCCTCCTCGATTTCAAAGCAATGTATGTTTGAATGACACAAAGTGTCCAAAATGACCAAAACTGACTAAATCCCATGTGTTCAATCCTGCAGGGAAGAATCTGTCCCTCAGTGTGTCTACAGAAGGCTGTGCACTGTGCAACCAGCAATCTCCTGCAGTGTTGTAGTACTTTTATTCCTCCTTGTCCCAAAAAACTGTGCAGTGACTTTACATGCACTAACAGGCTTAGGGCACATGGTAGCTTGAGCAGAGAAAGGCCAGATCCTGTGCTGGCTTCTCAAAATATTGACAATCTTCCTGCTTGGGGGTTGATCCCAGCCCTCCCACGTCCCTGCACTCTGTCTGCATGGATGGCTGATCCTCCCTGTAAAAGGTGCCTGGAAAAGATTAAGATCTATACACTGTGGTCCCTTGTTTGCTTAACATTTCAATTCAATAATTGAGTTTATCCCTCTGTAAATATTTACCAGAGCCTTGGTACCCTAGCCCATCTCCAAAAAATAGAAAACATTTCCAGTTGTGTCTGAATCTGACTGTGTGGCTGTATTTGTCTTTAAAATCATTGCTGAATCGTTCTACTGATACTTCATTTTTTCAATGCTTTTTCTGTCAGAAGAACATCAGCAGCAATGACAGTTAATGAAGCAACAATTTGTAGGGTAACTACTAAAGGCTCTATACATAATCCATCTCATCTTTTCCATATTCAAATCCAGCTTTATTATCATTTTTGTTTCTGTGTTTTTTTATTTTTCTTCAGAGTGATTTTTTAAAATCCTTTTGATTAGCAGGAATTAAAAGCACTGTACCCAAGAAAACATTCTTCTTTGAGACAGGAAGCACCAGGAAGGGGCAAATGCCCAGGGTCTTGCACCAGAGAAGCTTTGTCTGAGTGATGAAGGTTGGACATCCAAGGAAGTTAATGTGGTACATGTCATACTCTCCCAATGAGTTAGCAGGACTTGTTTGTCCAAAAGCATTTTTGAAAATCAAAGGTTACATTAGTTTAGATAAAGCCTTGGACATTAGTGTTGAGTGCAAGTTGTCTTTTTTTAGTCTCTAGTTATGGCTTCATACTCTGAAAGCTTTTTGCAGCTCCAGGGGCAAGAGTTAGTTAAGTAGATATTCCCGGAATCCACCAGTGGTTGCTTTTGCTAGAGGTGAATTCAGTGTTCCTTGCCACTCTCTCTCCTTTTTAAAGTTTCCTACAGCCTGAGAACGAAAAGTATATTTGAAGGCTTATTTAGTTATTTCTCCTAAGAGTTACTTTGAATTTTCAGCCAGCTCTTATCTCAAGCATTTCTTTGAAATTGTGGGGCTCTCCTATGTCAAGTTACTGCTTATTCAGGAGAAGCTGAATTTCTGACATGGCATTTTTGTATTAATACCCAGCATTATAGGAGAAACATACTGTGCTGAGATGCTTATTCTAAAAGTGTTAGTAATGCAAGAATTTGCTATTAAGAAGGAATGGGGGTCCGAGCCTTGGGAAGGGTATTATAGCACCATAGGGATGGATTACGGAGATCTAGCCTTACATTTTGACTTGTTCCCTTGTCTTATCAGATATCATGCCACCTGCTCAGAAAGCCTTGTTTGCTGTTGAGTGCTCCCCAGGAACTTGGTTTGCCTGTCATTTAGATAATGTTTTATTCACCCTTCTTTTCAAATGGGGGCTCTGTGATTTGTTGTGGTCCTGATGCTGCCTGGGCCCACTTTTCTGGTTCAGTTAATTTACTTCAGCTGGTTTATGAATTGTGAAGGCTCTCCAATAAAACATTCAGGTAACAGGAAAGAAATGACAACTCTCCTTCCTGTACAACAGTGAGAGAATTCTTGAGTTAGTAGATAAAGAGTTACTCTCTGAACCTGTAGGGTCCAGCACTGATTTGTAGCGCCACCTTCAGCAAGCAGCCTTTGGTTTTGTCCTCAGGCTGGCCCTTCACGAGGGTATCGTGGATGCAGAGCTCTTGTGACCTTGGTAGGTGCTAGGGGAGGCCATCTCTTCAGGATTAAAGGGGTGGGTGGGAATCATGGAATTCTAATGAACACTGACTTGTGAGACAGCACTTGGAGGCTTTCTGTGATGCGGGGCTGAGCCTTTTGAACTCCAGCCAGCCCTGCCGGTCATGCTCCTGTTATGCCTCCAAGATGATTCCATGGAGATTTCCTTGCATTTGGTGTAGAATGCCTGCTCTCAGATGGTGTTTCACATTCTCATGACTTCAGCCTGCCTGTTCTGAAATGCCAGCATGCCTGCTGCTCGCTCCTGTGCACTCCCGTGGCTCAGCAATGCTGTTCCCTGTTTGGCGTGGGACTTCCCTCTGTTTCTCAGGGATACGGCGTCAGCTTAGCTGTCCCGAGTCTGTGTCCTGAAAGCCTCTTTCCTCAACACTTGTCTAGCCACACCTGCCTTTTCTTCTTTTCCCACCCCAGACTTTCTTTTTGTGATGTTGTTACACTTTAAATCTTCACTAGGACTCGATGCTGAAGTAAGGGTGGTCAAAGGTGGGAGGGAAAGGATATATTCATTCAATTATAGGGACTCCCAAAACAAAAACAAAGACAAAACAAAACAAAAAAGAGAATATTTATCCCTGCAGTTCTCTTGCAGTTTTGGCATGGTAAAGGTGGTTCTCTTCTTTCAGTCAGAGACAGGTTTTTCAGAGCTTTAACAGTAAATTTAATATTTAGGATATGTGATTTCACAAAATATGCTGGTGTTTTTCTACTGGGAAGACTGTGCTCTTTGCAACAGGTTTTGCTCTGATTCAAGTTCACAGCTCTCAGGAAGCTCTAAGGTGAAAGGAAGGCAAATTTCCACATGAAGGAAAAGGAAATAAGCATAACAGATAATTGAGAGAATCCACCTCTTCCTTCAGGACAGTGCTTAAGTACTTTGATGTGGTAGCAGAATTTCTTCTTGATGAGGGAGGACATATTAGCCAAGTCCCTTAATAACTTACCAAGCATCCTTCCTTAGTAAGTTTTGCACCACACATATACTTATTCACTATGTGTCCTTCCTAATCAGGTTTTCCACCACGCATTTATTTACTGCACCTTTTACACCCCTGTTCTGTAAGATATTCTGTTGCAGAACTTTCTATTTAATGCTGGACTGCCCCATCTCATGAGTAAACCTTCTCTCCTTACCTCTGAAATGCCTCTGTAGTGTTTGTTGCACATTTTCTCATCCCACTGATTTCTTTGGATTGACAAGCTGAGGCACCAAGGAGAATATGGGACAAGATCCTGCAAGCAGACAGTGGCAGATGAAGAAGTGAAGATTGCACAGGTCTTGTCTCCAACACCACATCAATGAGAATATACACTCTGTCTCATGCCACAGAAAGTTGATGGTGAGACATGAACTGCTACCATAAAAATAACAATTTAGGGTGTATATATGCATATATATATAATAATAATAATTATACATCTACATCTACATATTTATCCCCTGACATTTGGAATATTCTCTTTCCATATATAAGACATGTAAGTGGGATTTTAGCTCGTATATCTAGGCTGTGATGTGTCAAATGTAAGAGGAAATTGCAACAGTCTGATGCTGAAATGACAATGTATGTGTGGGAAAATGGTGGGATCTCAGACTTCACTGCTGAGATCCCATTTACTCAGTGTACACACTGTCCCCTTCATTGTACCCAATTTTTATATTAATTTTATCTTTTTTTTTTTCCAGCCTGTGATACAGTTATTGACATTCAACATTTTTACAGGCTGATAACAAAGGTCAAGTAAAGTACAGATACAAATGATTAATCAGTACCACCTATGCCCATTGCCCAATTGTTAATTTTGCAAAACATCTTATTCTGTAACATGACAGGTATGGTTTGTTTGATATGATAGCTTTGAGAGTAAAGTGATTTAGTGCTCAGCGCTCTGCAGCTTTAAATTCTCATTTAAATGCTTATTTTATCTCCTGAAGGCGACAGCCTTTACCCCTTGAGGCAGACACTTTGTCCTCTTCCACCAGATGCTTCATTTTTCTCTTTTCTTTTGATCCTTTTAGCTGGATCTTTCAATTTTCAGTGTATGGAAGAATAAAATTCTAGCATTAAACATACAATCATATTCTACCTTCATTTTTGAGTAGTGCTTATTCAATTCAAATAAATAACTTTATTTGAAACAAGGAATAGAAACCATATGATTCTTCAGATAAATATTACTGGGATAAATGGATCAAAATAAAATAAAACCATACAGACTTTGAATTTTACCTTTTTAAAATTTTCACTACAACAGTTTCTCATTTGTGATCTCAGGCCAATCATCTAATTTCTGCTGTGATAGGACAGGATGCCTCTCTTTCTCCCAGTATCTTCTTCTATTCTTCAGATGATTTTGGACAAAAACAAGCAGAGAGAAATTAGAGAGAAAGGGAAAGGATGATGCCAGCTGTTATGCTGTGACTGTGTTAGCTTCATTGACGTAGGAAATCCTGTTTAAAGATTATTCTGGCTCATCCTGGACACAGATAACTCCTTGCAGAAGTGTAAAAGTTCAATCTATCCTACCAGTGTTAGAAAGTCAGAACATACCAGTAAACCCTTAGAGTAAACCCTTGCATTAGAATTTTAAATGGGATTTACGTAGTTTGTTATCCAAAATCCTGGTCAAAAATATTTAACCACTCCCAGCCTTAATTTCCCTAAAATGTTCATGGGATTTAGAAAGCCTAGCCTGTGAAAGAGGTCCTGTGATGAAGAGGTACCTGAGTATCTTCAAGAAACTGGGACCACATCTCTCTTTGGTAAATTATTCCTGAACATGTCGCCTGTGACTCGTCCCGTCATCAGGGACACACCTTCTGAGTGCAACAGATCCTGGATGCTTTCCCACAAAACTGTAATGGTAATGGAAATTACCCAAAACTGGCTAATGGGAAAGGAATCAGGCTTAAAGACTCTGCAACTACAGATTCGACACTGAGGTACATCTGTCCCTATTTACAGTGTGCCATGTTTGCTGTAATTCACTGTAAAACTTTCATCCTTCTGGGCGTAAATATTATCCCACAGAATATTAACAACATATCCAGCCTTCTTTCCCAGTGTTGTCTGGTTGATTCACATCTCATTAGTTCCTTGCCTTTCTCTTCCCTGTCCTTCTCCTCTGGTGGAAAATTTGGATTTCTGCATCCCAAATAGGCTGTGTGCATTGGAGCCTGACTCTGTCTGTGCAGGGTATTCTGCTGTGCAACGTCATCTAGCCAGCTTTCCCAAATTCTGCATTCCTTTTCTTCTGGTTTCCCACTGCCCTTCTCCCTCCTTATGCCAGATGCTGTCTCATTCTGGGCCTGACTGAGGATATTCTGTCTGATTTGCATCCCACAGCTGTTATTTTATCTCAGTTCTGCTCTTTTCTCCCTCCTCCCCCTCCTAGTTTTGATCTAGTTCCACAGTTTCATTATCTAATTCATTTGTTCTGGTAGACCTTTAATTTCTTCGTCTTTTATTAGGCCTTATGGGAATTGTTTTCTCGCTTTGGAGCTTAGTGATGGCTTCTTTTCCCATTTAATATGTCCAGGCTGCCAGGCACTTGTACCAGACTCCACCTCAGCCTCCAGCAGGCCATGATTGTTATCTGCCTTTTCCCAGCAGTTGTTTGGCTCAGGACCAAGAACACAGGAGTGCACAAAATGCCTGTGTGATATCTGCCACTGACAATGGGACACAATTGCCAGCTCAATTCAGAGATTGTCACCCTCAAAACTCTGCCTTTCTTTACATATGGCTGGACATGGTTCATTTGTGAAGTTTGCTTGGGAGACAGGCAGGAGAGATTACACCTCCTGCAGCAAAAAAAACTCCTCAGCTCCCTTTTTGCCAGGTCCCAATCTCAGGAATCCAAAGAGCAATCTTGGTTGTGATTTAATGGTGGCAAACTGAGAGCAGCATGCTGAGGGGTTGCAGTTTTCTGTAAAGGCACAGAGGCTCAGCTTCTAATCCTCTTGTGTCCCAGTTAAATGTTTGTTCTCCTTGGTACTGTGTAGCACAGGTGAAATAAAAAAGGAGTTGTAATGAGAAACTTCTGCTTGAATGAACAGGATGGTGACCACACACTTAAAAAAGTTTCATTTTGAGTTGCATCTTACCCAAAGAAGATGCAATTATTATTATTAGGTGTCTTGGAGTTCTTCAGAAATGTTGTGGTCTACTAAGAGTAGTAGGCCAGTACTAATTAAGGGTAAGTATTGCTTGGATACACAACAGGAGAAAGCAGGAGAACAACACACTGATCAAATGAATGACGGCATTTTTATTTTTCCCCCATATAAATGCTATGGATTTCTCTAAAGATTAATTATCTGTGTCGAAAACAGGACCCCTTTTTTTTTTCTTTTCTTTTTTTTTTTTTTTTTTTTTCCCCCTGGAGAAGTGTAGGAAATGTGGAGATTTCCAAGCTTCTTTACAAACCAGTCTTGCACTGATGTCTTGCAGGTGTTGAGTGCTGCCTACACTTGGGTAGCAAGGCCATTGTGCAGAGACTTTAGAGCAGCCTTCTGGTATCTGAAGGAGCCTCCAAGGAAGGTGAAAAGGGACTTTTCATCAGGAACTGGATATCAGGAAGAAATTGTTCCCTGTGAGGGTGGTGAGGCCCTGGCACAGGTTGCCCAGAGCAGCTGCGGCTACCCCATCCCTGGAAGGGTTCCAGGCCAGGCTGGATGGGGCTCTGAGAAACCTGGGCCAGTGGAAGAATTTATTCCCAATATCCAATCTAAACCTGCTCTCTGTCAGTGTGAAGCCATTCCCCCTTGTCCTGTCACTCCAGGCCCTTGTCAAGAGTCTCTCTCCATCTTTCCTGTGGGTTCCCTTCAGGCACTGCAAGGCCACAATGAGCTCACCCCAAAGCCTTCTCTTCTCCAGGCTGAACAATCCCAATTCTCTCAGCCTTTCCTCCCAGCAGAGGTGTTTCATCCTTCTAATAAACTTGGTGTTTTATTCTGTG
This sequence comes from Poecile atricapillus, assembly GCF_030490865.1. Classification (NCBI taxonomy): domain Eukaryota; kingdom Metazoa; phylum Chordata; class Aves; order Passeriformes; family Paridae; genus Poecile; species Poecile atricapillus. The sequence goes on from NC_081289.1 coordinate 14,451,248, forward strand.
ATTTTGGAAAGCAGCACTGATGGTTTCGGCTGGGGTAGGGTTAATCTTATTCCCAGTGGCTGGAATGGGGCTGTGGTTTGGATTTGTGCTGAACACAGGGGTGATAATACTGAAACGATTTTGTTACTGCTGACCAGGGATTGCACAGGGCCAAGACCTTTTCTGTTTTCCCTACTGTTGGGCTGGTGAAGGAAGTTGGGGGTGCTTGGGGAGTTGGTAGGAGACACAGCCAGGACAAGTGATCCCAGTTGACTAAAGGACATTTCAGACCATCTGACATCATGCTCAGTATATAAAAGGGAGGGAAGAAGGAGGAAGGTGGAAATGTTCAGGGTGATGGCATTTTGTCTTCCCGAATATGTGTGATGGATCCCTGCCCTCCTGGATGTGGCTGAACATCTGCCACTCCATGAGGAGTGGTGAAAGAATTCCTTGTTTTACTTTATTTTGCACACAGCTTTTGCTTTTCCTGTCAAACTGTCTTTGTCTCAACTCATGAATTTTGTCACTATTGCCTTTCTGATCCTCTCCCTGATTCCTCTGGTGAGAGGGTGAGTGAGCAGACGTTGCTGGGTGGGCTTAAACCGGGACAGGAAAAGGGACACAGGACCTTGACACACAAGGGTAAATCTGAAATCAGGCTTTGGGCTAGGTCGAAAGAAATAACTTTTCCTTATTCAAGCAGTTGCATTCTGTTGCAAACCTGTTACAGGTTTGTTGGAACAGTTAAATAAAACATGTAATTTTTGTAATTGGAAATATTTGTTGTCTCTCATTTTGTATTTTAAGGGGAAGAGGAAGGACTTCAGTCCTCAGGCTCTGACTGTGTAGAAGAACAGGATATGTGCACACTTTATGGACAACACAGTTCAGCCAGGTATCCCCATTTTCATATGAGGATATAGGCACATGGAACAACCAAGATATGCATCAAGGCCTCACAAGTCCTGTATGTTGTCAGTAAAAGTATTTTAAACCAAAACGTCTTGCATTCATAGCAAAGAAGAAAAGTTTTTTAAGTGACAGTTCCAGTGAAAACTTTTCCCCGAGTTATCACAATTTAGTTCTGTTTACTTGGTGCAACCTAACCTTTCCTAGAAAAATTTAGGTGCATGGAGCAAAATAAACCATTATCATAGAGCATTGACACAAGGAAATCAATTAATTTTGAACAATCTGTAGCAATCAGCTCTCTGGACAGGGCCTGTGCAGTGCTAATCCTTACTCACAGGATTAAAGTGTTCTATTACAGTGAAGTGTCAATGCTGTGGCCTGAGAGGAACTGTCTGTGCTTGGTTTGGTAACTGGGCTTTCCTTTTGTTTTTCTCAGTGTGATTTGACATATCACACTTCCAGCTCCTCAAATTGATCTCCCTCCCTAGAGATCTCTTGTGTTCAACACCCTATGGAAAAATGTCACTTTCAGGAGGTACCTGTCTCTACCCATTAAAATAATTCAGACCCTCAGGATATCTCCAGCTTTTCTTCATGCCTTCCCAAGCGTTCTTCCATTCTTTGGCTAGTCTTGCAGGTCCTCCTGAGTATCTCCCAGTTTCATATTCCACTTCGGTACTTGGCACCGGGTTTGGTAGTGGATTGGTTCACAGAACTGAGAAAGGTGGCACATCTTTGTCTGATACAAAAAGGGTTCTTTGTTTGTAGCTTTGTTATCTGGGATGATTTAAAAGAATAATTAATTCAGCCAAAGGTCTCAAACACAGTTACAGCCACATCTGCATTAAAAAAAGAAACCCCCCTTTACAAATAATGAACTTTTTGTGTCTTGTAGTCCTGTTTATTTCTCAAATGAACTTTCCCCTTCTCATAATTTTATTAAGAAGGTGAAACAAGCCTACTTAATATATTCTACACTTCATTTGTTCTGGCAAAATGAACAGGATTTGTGCTGAAGTTCCCTGGAAGTTTTCAGAAAATCTGCTTTGAGCTCTACTGGTGACAAGGCTCAGCAAGGCTGATGGGTGGTGGTAGCTCTGAACAGCTCTGCAGGTGCTTGAGACTGTTCTTGGAAGGTGCAAAAGCTTTGAACCCAGCCTCTCTTGCTCTGCTGATCTTTCCCTAGAAGCTTAAGACAATTCAAAATTGAGAAAAATATCTCTGGAAGTAACTACTATTTTTTCAATTACATCTTAATCTATAAAATAATTGAAAATCAGACAAATGTATCACAAAGTTCAGATATTATAATCATTAATTTGAGCAAGTAACAGTCACAATTGCAATTGCCTGAAAATCAGTGAACTAAGTGGAAATTGGGGAGATCTGTCCCTTAGCTAAGGCATCAAATGAATATGATCATGTCAATAACCATGTAGTGAAAGTAACAGAGCATGAAGACAGATCTGTAAAACACCAATCTCTAGAGAAGATACTTTTTCCATTGATAAAATTAATTAAACATTCTTAACATCAAACCCAAACTTGTTTACCCAAGAATACTTGAAGCAAATTTAGACTCCTGGGGTCTCTATGCATTGAATATGATATGGTTGATGTGACCTCTCTCAGTTTACTTGCTTTTTGATCCTGTAGTATTTAGGTGATTTCACTTCCTCCTGCAGAGTACAGCATGGCCTTTGCCAGATCTTTTCCCTGCCAGATGCCTGGCAATTTTGGAAGCAGGAATTGCATAGCTTATATGTTTAAGAAATGGTGACAGATGTCTTTTTCATACAGCCTGTGTGTGCTCAGACACATGCTTAGAACTTAAAAAACATCACAGAGAACGATAACAGAAGATAGTCCAACCTGTAGGAAAACAGAAAAAAAGATAAAAATGGTTCCTTAAAATCAGAGGAAAGATTCATTCCTTGATTTGAAGTCTTTGGATGTTTTGGGGGCAGGCAGTCATCAGACATCACCTGTTCATGACTCACCTTGTGCTGATGGCATTATTTGGAGCGCCTAAGCTGGTTGAGTCACTGTTTCATCTTCTCTTTCCAAGATCAAAAAGCAGGAATCACTCTTTGCCAGTAGCACTGCGTCCTGGAAAAGAAGAGCACCGTTTTCTGCCTCCAGCTGAGCCTTCAAAATTGTGACTTGTCCTGCCCTGTAGCCCCTCAGCCCAAGGTGTGCCCAGTGAACCACGAGGTGCAGATCTCTACAGCTCTCCCCTTTCCCCTTGTTATTCTGATTGTCCTCCTCATGGGCCAGCTAGGAAAACCTCACTGAACCTAGCAGCTCCTTTTTAACATCCTCTCTCGCAGCCACAAGCCACAAGCAGGGTCTGAAAATAAACAAGGAGTGGGACAAACAGGAGATGAATTTACGGAAGCTGCCTCAGCCCCCAGCTCTGGGCACCACTTGACACCAGCACAGCCATTTTCCTTCACCCACATGCTCAGATTTAAGGGTCTTGACATGTTCTGGATTGTGACTGATGGTTCAGTCAGTTGTTGCTGCTCCTTATCCATGCTTCTACATCTCCATACATTTTTCATATACGCTCTTGTTACTCCTAAAATAGACACAGATGTGTTCTGGGAACTGTCACAACCCATGTTTTACCAGGCAATGAATCAGACAATTAATCACTTGCAGCTTTCGGCAGTACAGGGATATAAAGTCACTTCTATCAATTGACTAACCAAGAAACAAAGTGCTAATTTAGGTTCCTAGCTACATAAGGTTTACTTAAGGTAAAGGAGAGTAAGACATGTAAACACATAGTCTGACTCCTCTGCAAATTGTGAGTTTGATGGTACATTAAGTAAATGCACCTCAGTTACTGATTTTTTTTTGCATAAGCAGAGTACAAATCCTAAAATGTTATTTAAAACATTACTGTATTTCAAATCAAGTCTGACTGCAACAAACCAGTGTGTTAAATGAAATGCTTCAAGGATGAATCAGTACAAGAAACCAAAAATTTTCTGTGGATTTTTGGTGCAGGACATACAGAGCTCACCTTTTGAAACAGCTGTTTAGACTGGCTGAAATATCCTTTTCTGAATTGCTAGTCAATCCAGAAAGATGTTCCCTAATATTTATCACTTCAGTCTCCACATTTTTAGCCCTATTTAGAATGTAAATTAGTTCTTACTACAGCAAGTTATTTTACATTACCAGCATTACTTTTGTTAACAGCTGAATGCAAAATCCTTTTAAGTTTTTGAGCTTTTCTCACACTAAGATTTGCTTCATCTGGTACAAAATAATTCCTTCCATCTCTAGCAATGTCATGGTTCAGTGCTGCTGGGATCATCTGTCAGAGGAAGAAAGGAGCATTTCCTTTTCAGACATCTCCAATCACTTTCCACTCTTTTAAGATCCTCTCCTGAGGCTTCTGATGCTACAAAGTACCATGTCAAGGCCACATGTTGCAGTTGTTTTGAACCTTTTTCTGAAATTACTAAATTGGTTTTATGTGACTAAAATCATGTCATCAGCCAGAACAGAAGCTTTTACATTATGTTGATGTTTTCAGCTAAGGGCTCAGTTAAAGTGCATTTCACCTGCAATCCAGCAGCTTGGATAGAAATGGGATTAAGGTGTGAAAGAGGAGCTGCAAAAAGGGAGATGCTCAAGGAAGGGGCTCAGCCATCCTGTTTAATGTGCTCATGAAGGCCATGAAATCCCAGCATGCTGCAGGTGGATGGAATTGGCCTCTGCCATTCTGCAGCTTCATGGTGAGGGGAAGCTGGGCTCTATACTGAATTTGAAATCTTGAATTGTCCCCTGTGGCTGGCAGAGGTGGCTGAGCCATAGAGGGCACACTGCTCCCTTTTCCCAAGGATCCAAGATGTGCTTCTTTCTGTCCCACCCCCCGCCTTTGACTGGATCCTTTTCAGAACTGGTTTAGCAGCTGCTGTCCTGGGTGTGCCCCAGTGGGACTGGGCTGTCCCTGCTCTGATCCATTTCCTTCCTAAGGTGGAGATGGGGCGCTGAGCTCCATGAAAGGTAAAGGCCTGGGTGGGATGTGCTGTTGGCCTGGAGGGCACGGCTGCCAGCCCTGCTTGTCCTTTCCCTGGTGCCCCCGTCACCACCCCCGCTCAGCTTCTCATGGCCGCTGGAGGCATCTCCATTACTCATCTGAAGTCTGGGAATGAAGGCAGTAAACAAAATTTGATCAGGAGGTATGGGATGAACACCTACTTTCCCAAATGCATTGTTACAGTACAGAGGAGGTGGTGGGAAAAAATAGATTGGACAGAAATGCTGGTGAAAATTATGTTTCCTTTTTCGGTCTGCTCCAAGGAGATGTAAATATCCTGATGTGTTGCTTGATCACAGAGTTTAGTATGATCTTTTCAAGCTCTGTCTCATAACAATCTGGGTTTTTTTTAATTTCAAAGACATAACCCTTTGACAGTCTGCCCATTATCCTGAGCATGAGAGTGCAGGTACTTTTGTAGCCCTGACTGAAGACATTTTACCATTGAATGACCACAAACTGTTCCTGCTAATGACAAATTTTTGCTCTTAGGATTTTACAACAACATGGACGCAAATTGAATCCCAGGTGCTCATGGCCCATCTACAAAATTAGGACTGTACAAATCAAGTTTTCCTACAGAGAATGCAAGGACTGCTGAGCCACAGCTCCATGGGACTCTTGTCTTCTGAGCTCCACAGAAAGGCAGTCAATCCAACCTAAATATGCCTGAGATGTGGGATTTGAAAGAAATTGGCCAGGAGACAAGACTCTTGTTTGATGCCTTTATTAGAATTCAGCTCTTGGGGGGGAGGGCGCCCAAGGAGTTGCTTGCACCATGGCCATTCCCACACTGGCAGCTCCAAGGAGGAGGCACAATTCAGCTTTGCAGCACACACTGCAGAGCTGGGGCTTCCATCCTCATGAGAGTAGCCAGGAGGCCTGTCATTCTGGTTCGCTGTCTAGGGGTGTCACTCCTTTCCAGTCCTCTTGAGGTTATGGTGGTGCAAGAAGATGGTTTCTAAGCAGGCTTAGGTGATGCAGGGAGATGATCTTTCATCATAGCTTGCTAGAATACGTTTCCTTGTCCTTTTATTCCTCTGTTAGCTCGTTGTTTTGGTGTCTTGCATGCCTTAGTTTGCATATTACTTGGTTGCACAGCTTCCTGGGAGTTTCTTTGTTCTAGTGTGGCACAGTGTCCATTGGAGTTGCCTCGTTCTGTGGCATACCTTTCTAATGGGTTGCTTTTGCTAGTTTGATTTAACCCCCATGGGAGCAGCTCTGTTACATCGTAACAGGGAAGTAAGGGAAAGGGTACAGGAATGTCTCATAAGAGCCTTTAAAACACTTCAGAAACTGGTAAGTAATTAACATTACTAATAACCATCGGAGTAAACAAGGGGTATAAGGTTTACAAATGGGATAAGAACATTAACTGTACATAACTAAACACAGTATTTTAACCGGGGTGGATTTCTTGAGAGATTTTATTCATGACAGGATTTAGTGCAAAAGATGAGCATGTCCATTCTCTGGTCTGCCTTTCAAACATAGAAAGAGTCACATGCCATATATTATGCTTTGCCTCATTCCTCTCTTCCTCCATTTCCAGGAGTTGTTACTTAGCTGAGAGAACAGTTTTGAGCCTGGCACAATTTCCAGGTTCACCCCCTTTCAGCTATACCCATCCTCTCTTTCTTCTCTGAGGCCCAGCAGGCCAGGCCCACATGTGTGGACATGGGGTGTAGCACACTGGTGCTCTGCTCTGTGTCACTTTGCACTTTTATCCAGATCTCAGAGGTGCCAAAAGGCTGTAAGCACATGAGGTATCCCACTGTCCTCAACTGTGCTTGTTTCCTGTTTCAGGACTGCTTTTTATTGCCAAGTCGTGCAAAAAAACACCCCACACTAGAATAAATGAGATGCAGGCCATAGATTTATGGATACAATACCACAGCTAACAAAATTAACATACCCCAGCTAAATAAACTAATCTAAAATAACCCTTTCAGTTCACCTGGTGCAGGATTATGTGCAGATGAGGCTAAACAATATGCTCTTTATGAAATGGGCACTTCTTTTTCTACCTGTAAATTTACATCACTTTGGAACTTGTCTGTGTCATGCTAATTTAAACTGGACTAGTGAAACAAGCTCAACATTGATGTGATTGAATGAATGCTAATCTCATGCTGTCCCAGTTTAATAGAATTTGTTTTATTTTACCTCAAGTTAACAAGTTATCTAAGGTCACACCTTCAAAGGGCTGAAATAAATTTTTTTTTGGTTAGTTGTTTTTGTTGGTTTGGGGTTTCTTTTTGCACAATCAGCTGCAGTGTTATGGTGCTGTTGCCCCTTTGGTGAAGGATTTCCCCACCACATGCATTGGTGAGAATGCACTTACTCTTCTCAGGCACTCCAGGGAAATTCTTCCCCTTTGCTCACTGTAGGGTGGAGGAAGCACTGGACGTTACCCTGAAGCATCTGAAAAATGCTCCCACATGCCATTCCCCAGACACTGCTGTGAAAGTAAGGACTGGGCCAAGACACTGCTAACAAATAACAAAGGTCAGTGACATCTTGACACATTGCAGCTGCTTCCTACTCAAATGAAAGTCCAAGATTTTGCTGTATCAGTTTTTAAACTGATTGAATTGGTATCTGTAGTTTCCTGGCTAGACAATGCCTCACTCATAAATCCAAACAAATCTGGCAAAAGTGGGGGATGACAGTACCTCACTGATAAAACTCTGTGGTTTTTTTCAGATGTTTTGTGTTTGAATTACAGTAAAAGAAATGTTAGATATATAAAGGGGGGAAAAAAAAAGTACAATCACATGCCTACCCCAAACTCCAAACAAAGAAACCTTCCTCCCATGAATATAAGAAGCCCTGAAATGCTTTCTGGAATATTTAGGTGAAGTTATGTCCTCAGGAACGCTCACTCCTTTGGTGAGATGTTTCACTGATGCCAAGATTCACTCTGTGCTTCGGAAAGTCTGTCTGAAAACTGGTTGTGTTTTCCCTGTGTTCTAAAAGGACTTTTAGTACTCCTGTGAGAACTAACACTAAGAATTACTTTTCCACTGCTCCAGGATGAAGGGGCACCATAAGTGACTGAATATTCATAGTTGTTTTGTTTTTGTTTTACATCCTTTTAATTCATGGTGTCATTCTTTATATGGAGGCATCACTAAACACTTGTAACATACTGAGTCTTAACCAAAGGGGCTCATATCCAACAAAATGCTAGAGGCACAGAAAGGACATGGATTTTTTTTTTAACCCAGGTGCTGATCATGCATTTAAATGTGTGATGTGACCGCGGCTGTGTTTTGTAAGTGGAGCTTCTCATGGAGGGTCAGGTGAAGGTCAGAAGCCCAGCAATTCAATCACTGAATGCAGAGAGCTCAGTGCTTTGCAAGAAGGACAGGGGCTAAATCACTCTCCTTTCCTCTCTGGAGCTGGAGGGGTAGATGGATCTTCCCACAAGACCCCAGGAAAAGCTCTGAGAGGGGCTCAGGTCTGTGTAACCCCAAGGACCATGGAAGTCCCAGTGATAACACAATTTAAAGAAGCCTAACTATGGACACAGTCAGTTATACGCACTTCAGTGAGTGCCAATTAAGATATAGACGTAATTAATAAATTGGAATTAACTTGTCAGGAAAGCATATTTGAAGCCTTGTTGCAGTCACAGAGATATTTAAAGTGTCTACTCCTTCTGCTTAGTTGTTTTACTAAAATACCATGTTGCACCTTAAAGGAAAAACACTGGGTTTGGTCATTCTTGTTTTTTCTCAAGCAGATATTTGCCATTTATTTGTCTGTAGTCTCTTAGATATTGCTAGAACAGTCTGTATGCTATAATTTTTATGTGCAAAGCAGGATTGAAGGTCCATAGGGGGCCAGAGAAACTCCTCTTGGGGCTGAGAACAGCCAAGGACAGATCTAAATAAGCTCTCAGAGGTCACGGTGCAGTCTGAGGGTGAAAAGGAACACGATCCTTGCCCTGCCTGGCCATCAAACACATTTTTGCCACTCTAACCTTGCGCTGAGGGGGTGGAAGTGGATGGGGTAGGCATGGGGGTGGTGCTTGGGTTCCAAATCCAGGCGAGGCAATGGAAGAGAACACCAGGTTTTCTCCAGGATACACAAGTTCACAAATATTAGGGCCAATCGAGTCACAAGGCTGGCTTTGTTGATTTAATACTATTCAGCTGTTCCCTCTTTCCATGTAACCCTACACCTTTCCTAGCAAAACTATTTATTATCCCATATTAATAATAGCAGTGTTTTTTCAAAGTCACCTACCACGACCTGCCCTCACATCCAGGTCTCAGACTCTCTTGTGGGATTCTGGGAAGGAATCGTCTTATCTTGCCCAAAGATTTCAAGGTTTATGAGGTAGCAAAAAACTCTGCCCGTGTGATGTTTCCGCCCCTAAACCAGACCTCCCATTTGGCTGTAAAACCCTTGCAGCACAGAATGTTCTTTGTCATTGACCCAGTGATTTTCAACTGAAGTTGCTTGCTCTCATTACAGCCAGGGAGAAGCATCTCTTACCAGTAAATAAGCCACACTGAGCCTGGACAGCCCAAGTCCAAGCTACTCAGAAAATTTAGGTCCCTTTGGCTATGGCTATGACAAGACATTGAACTATGTGTGTCTGTTATTTCATTAATTCCCAGTTCACCTTTAAAAAAGAAAAATCAATTTATTCGGGGATTTACTTGAAGGCTCTAAAGTTTTTTTTGGTTTTGTTGTTGTTGTTGTTGTTTGGGTTTTTTTTTGGTTTTGGGTTTTTTTTTTTTGCCTGTATGTATGTGCTGCTTTTCCTCAGAGTAAGGACTCCTTGGGCTAAAACACCACAGTCAGACTATCCTTCAGAAGTTCACTTAAAGTAAATTATTCCCTATTCCTTGAATTGGACAGAAACTTGATTTAAGTGTATTTTTGGTTATATAAAATATTTATTATTATTAAAGTTATGTATTAAAAGATTTTCTTCTTTGGCTTGTTTAAGTAGGCATTCCTTATTTGAAGCTAGGGTTTGACATCTCTAGCTAGGAGCATTTTCGAATTAAAGAAAATATTCTTTTGAGGTCAGGCATGCATTAGTAGCCATCAAAACAAAGTTTTTTAAAAAAACAAACAAAACAACAAATCCCAAACATGTTTTAGTCTAACAGTATATTAAGAGGATTTTTTTATTTAGGAAAAATGCAATATGTGCTTCAGGAAAGGAAATGTTTATTTCTGTTTTTGAACTGGATATATTATTCAGATCTGATATGCACATTTATATACCATGATTTAGCATTCTGGTGAAGCTGTACTCTCAGGAAAACAGGTTAGAAGGTCAGAATAAAACTATTGGCCAATTTATCCTGTGTAATGTGAAATCTGTTTGAGAAAATCCTTTTTGACTTCTTAAAAATCTATTTATTTTTCATGAGCAATTTTTAAGTAGAAACAATCTCTCTTGATAGAAAGCAAGCTAGCTCCACATTATTACAACAGACAAAAAACTCACAACAAACTAAGCAAAAAAAAAAAAAAAAACCAAAACAGTTGGGTTTTTACATCATGATCCCAGTGAAATCATTGCTTAACTGAGGTGTTATAAGATATCAAATCCTCCTGAGTCTAATCTGAGCTCCACCAAAAATCACTCGTGTGACCTTGTGGGATTTCTATCATTTCCACAACCAGCCATCTAAAATGGCAGGCACCTAAATCTGTAACCTCAGTTCTGCCACTTCGGGAAGTTTAGAAATAGGGGGGTGCATCTGTGGCTTGGAAAGATGTCTAACGCTCAGTATCAACAAATGTATTTTCATCTATTTTAAGGGTCATCACACTTGAAACAAACCAAGCAGCTGAAACCACACAGTTCATGGGTTGCTTCAAGTGCCTGAGTATAAACAACATTGTTCTGTGCAGTTTCACATGACCTAACACTTTTTATCATCATTTCACTAATAGGTGTCAAAGGCACTTAATACTTCTCTCATTAAAGCTCATCTTGCTGCTGTTGCCATGCAGCTGTGCGCTCTGAACCCACCCACAGTCCTTCATCTCTCAGTCCTTAGGGCCACAAACAGGGAAGATGTTCCACCTCATCCTGGAGGTCCTTTGTCCCCTGCCTCCCACCTCAGTGTCTCTTTGTGCAAGGTCAGTCTGAGAGGGTCTATCCAATATCTGAAATATCCCCAGAATTCAGATTTTGGAGTTTTACAGCTAACACAATGCATTTCTTTTCTGCACTCCTTCAAAAGTGGAATGTCACTTTTGCTGGGCTGGCTGCTCATGCAGATTTCTGAGGCTGATGGACTTTGAGATGTGTGAGGGTGTCTTTGTACAAATCATAGAATAACAGAATGGTTTGGGTGGGAAACCACCCAGTCCCCTGCCATGGGCAGGGACAACTTCCACTAGCCCAGGTTACTCCAAGCCAAACCCTGCCTGGCCTGGAACACTGCCAGGGATGGGACAGCCACAGCTGCTCTGGGAAACCTGTGCCAGGGCCTCACCACCCTTGCAGGGAAGAATTTCTTCCCAATATCCAATCTAACCCTGCTCTGTGTCACTGTGAAGCTATTTCCCCTTGTCCTGTCACTCCAGGCCCTTGTCGAGAGTCTCTCTCCATCTTTCCTGTGGGTTTCCTTCAGGCGCTGCAAGGCCACAGTGAGGTCACCTCAAGGCCTGAACAATCCCAATTCTCACAGCCTTTTTATGAGGATATTTATGCACACATATGCATCCTGCTGTTGTACAGGAAACTGGGCATACTCTTCAAATCCCTCATTTTCAATCTCCAGCTGGAGGTACACAGATTGCTGCTGATTATTGTTTCAAGGGCCAAAGCTGAGTGTTTGCTCTCACCTCTGAAACATGGAGTGCTGCTTTGTAGTTAAATCCTCTGCCCCTGGTCCATTTACATGCAATTACTTTGAGAAAACCCAGATGTGAATGTTGCTATATTTTACATAGTAGTGAAGGCCTGTATGCACAAACCAGCCTTTGAAATAAGTCATGATATTAAGGACTAAAATCCTTGAAACTTGCATGCAGAAGAGAGTAAAGCAAAACAATATCCTTGTGTGTAGGAGAAAAAAATGTAAACTGTGTGTGTTAGCCAATAGTAGCTTGCTCTGCCTGCAGACCCTGTAAAACCCTATAAAAGGTGTGCTAAAGATAGAAATAAACGGTGTTCACAATTACTTCTGTGAAGACTAGTAAATAGCTGGCGGTCTCTCAATATGTGAATACCTGATACAAGGTCTGCTTCGTTGTGAAAATTGTTGGAAGTCTGCAATATTTCTGTGAGGTGGGGGGGAATGGTGCTGAACACAGTTTGTCCAGTCTCTAGAAGTCTCTGCAACTGGTGCTGACTCATTGGATTACTCAATATTAGCATGTGGAAACTTAGTGGTGCCCTCACTTATGCAGGATCCACCAATTAATATTTACATAGAAACTATCCAAGGCATTCAAAATACCCCTTGACAAGTCTGTCCTTGCTGTGAACAGAGAGCTATTCTTTAGAGGAGTGACCTCAGGAGGAATTTTCAGCAACTGCTACATCAAAAGGGGATTTTCTTTCTACTTATCATTCTCAGAGGCTCAAAGCCATGATGCATCAATAATAACTCATATTTGTGTAATGTGATGCCATAAGCCATAAAAACTTCAAGAAGTAACTTGCTTAAGTAACCAGGGAAACCAAAAGCAGCGGATAAATGTGCTTTCCCACCTCATGAGGATCAGTGCTCAGTATAAATCTATGTCTTTTAAGGGAAAGGTGAATTTCAACTTCCCATTGCAGTCCCTGTAAAATCAAATACAAGCTTAATAATGGGGACCTTCTGTTTGTTCCACCTCTGCAAATTCAATTTTTATGGCTCTTGTGATGAGAGGTAAATTCTATGTCTGCCATTTTATGTTTGCTCCTTATTTATTCCTGTTAGCAGAATAAAGGATTGGCAGGCAGGATGTGTGGGAAGCCATATGGATAAGGGAGCAAAGTGGGTGGTCACAACTTTAATGTGTCCTCTTTGCAGATTGTTCCTGTCATGTTATCCCTGACCAGACAAATACTTTCTGGTAAGACCAGCCAGAGTGACAAAAGGGCTGCTCCTAAAAAGCTTTTTTTCCTACTGATTTCTAGTACTTTTTTCCTGCTAAGAAAGGAAATTTATCACATTAGCTCTGGAAGTAGAGATTGGAGGTGGGCACAAGTTTTCTGACTCCTGGTACTTCAAAGGACCTAATAAGTCATGGGGCTGGATAATTATAAAAGTACCAAAGGAAAGGCAGAAGATGTTACATGGTGATGTCCAGGGACTACTGTGTTGTCAAACAATAAATACATAGATAAGCAAACAAATAAATAAATACTTTTCCATACCTAACTGAAAGAGGCCAAAAATGAAAAGAAGTTGCTAGATTTTTGGGAGGCTCTTGTTGTTTTCTTGATGTTTTAAAGTATTCTATTTTCAAAAGCAGTAGAGTAGTCATTACCTTTAAGTGTTATTTAATGTCATTAACCAGCTTTCGAGATTCTGAAGATTTCACATTTAAAGTCTTCACACTCGGAAAATATGGAAATTGAGATCTGAACACATTTTTATTTTTTTTTTACCAAGACTGGCATACTTCAGGAAGTCCATGTTAAAAAATAAAATTAAATCTAACCAGTAATTTACATAAATAAGGTTTAGGTTATTGAATGAAGTCACTGATTTAAATGGTCTTGATTTAAATAAACCTGATTCCAGTTTTGTTATTAAAAAAATCTTGTGCAGCAGCATGCAGTGACAGCCCGTACATTGCTACTGTGTTGAGATATTGTATCAATGATACACTTACATATGTTCTTATATGTATTTTCCATATTATATTATATAGTATAAAGACATCATTACTGAAGAGGAAACATAGCTGGAAATGTTATTTATACTATCTCAAGTGGTTTGCCTTGTTAAAATGAACATTAAGTTCCAGGCTGATCAGTGTTACATACCTGACTATTATTCATCTGCTTCCAGCTATGATGCATTTAAACATGTGATGCAATTAAACATGTTATCAGTATCTGATAAAGGCTTTGTCACCTTAAAGCCTCTTTATTGTAACACTTTGCAGTGGATGTCGTGATAAACATCTTCCCTATTTTTATTTGCTTTAAATAGAAAGCCAAGCAACTCTTAACTCTTAGTCTGGGTTCATCATCTTGCAGAATGACCCTTTGTTCTCGGGCCCCGAGTAAATGGGGATACATGGGCCTCCTGCAGGCAATTCCTCAACAGAAGTGGGAATGAAAAGCATGTTTCTGGGGAACAGACACATTGGTTTGCCCAGCTCACTTGATACCCTACACCATAGACTGAATACAAATTTGTTGTTGTAAGAAGAGATTTTCTGCCTTTGTTTGGGGCTGACTCCAAGTGCACCCTTTGTACTTCTCCAGTGGTTTGGTTAGGAATAAGGAGATCTTATATCTCTTCTCCCTGACACAAACACCCAGTGCTTTCCATACAACCTTTGAAGTACAATGGGGATTTCACTGATGCCTATCACTAAAAAACTGATTCACCATCTGGTAATGACTACTGCATTGATTTTCTATGTCTCATTGTATCTAGCAGCAAGAATTAACTGGAACCTTTTAGGAAGCTTTTTCCAGTTAAAACACAAGATATATTTAGATTTCTTTTGTTCAAAATATAGTTTAAAATACAGACTAAAGAGAACAGAATTAACTGACAGGGTTTTTGCAATCTCAGAATCCAAGACATGATTTTCTTAATAAAGGAAGATAATAGCAGCTAATATGTATGTGTACAATAGAAAAAATTTCTAACAAGGTTCCCATTGTTAAGAGCTCCTCTTCAGACCATAGCCCTGCTTATCTTTCCAGCAGCAGCCCATTAGACTGACATTTCACAAACTGAGCCAGGTAAATCTAGATGAAGCTGGGTTCCATATTTCATTGCCCTTTAATCTAAGCTCGCTCATATTCAGAACCCTTTAGTCCATTCTGTCTTTTATCTTGCTGGTTGCTTTTGTTAATGGGTTATTTCCATTTTCTCTTTTATCTTAATGATTTTTGACTAGGAATAAAGAAGTGTTTCCAGCCCAGACTTCAGAACTGCAGGACCAGCTGTTCACCTTGTTGCATCTGGTGTGAACTGGGGTGCTCTTAAAAAAAATGAGTCAGTTTATATTCACTTTATTTGAGACTGGTTTAAAAGTTTTTCAAGTTGTAGTTTTATACGGGTTGTTTTTAACACCAGCCAAAGAAACTTGTGCTATAACTGGCTTTTTTTTCCAGGCCCATGACACTGGATATTAGGTTTGGAGAGTTAGCACAGCCATCTCATCAGTGTTGTGCAATGGGACACTCATATCTCTCATATACAATTGATTTCCTCATTGTGTTTTGGTGGATCAGCTTCGGGAATGGCCTGGGCCTGAAAATGTGGAGAGGTTTTAGAAAACAATAATATTTTTACTGCCTGAAATTAGCCATAAGTAAAATGCAGAGTGTATATCTCTCTCTATATACAAATACCTCTGAATACAGGACAAAACAAAGAAACAAACAACAAAAAAACCCCAAAATAAAACAAAAAAAAACCCCCAAAAACAAAAAACAGCAACAAAAAAAACCAGTTTCCTGATGCTGTGGAATTTTCTAAAGGAGATTTTGTTCTTCGTGTATTCAAAAACTATGCAAATATCCAGCCTTCATAGAAAATGAAATGAACTGGAAATTAAAGGGGTTTTGACCTAAGAGATACCTGTAAATGGTATCTCACAGCAAGGGAACACTTTAAAGTGTTCCCACATTTGTAAGAATGATACTTGGAGTTATTTTAAACTGACGCATTAGAATAAAAGAGATTTAGTTCACCTGCAGTCAAATAGTAAATACTTACTTTGGAGTCCACAAAAAAATGAAAAGTAATTTCATTTCAGATATATACAGAATTTACTGCAGAAAAATCCATATTATAAAAGGTGTTTGACTAAATTCTATCAAACCTTTTCAAAGCCGTGTTTTCCAAAAGAGTCAGAGCTATTTTGAAAATAACTTCTTTTAATATAGATTTTTGAGTAAGACTTTGTTTTCAATAGGCATTTCTGTAAAGATACTGTTCTTGCCTTCATACAAATTAGGACTTCTTGCACTCAGAAATATAAACTTACAAAAGCCCAGGTGTTAGGGAAAATAACAGGAGATAGCACTGTCTTCAATCCTTTTTAGAGAGTTATGGAACAAGAATCATAACCACAGAGACAAATGCTTAAATCTTCCTCATGGATATCCCTTTATCCCCCTTCTCCTTCTTTTTGATTTAAGGTTGGGGTATGTGAAGGGAGCCTACAAGGAAGATGGAGAAGGATTTTTTTTACAAGGGCCTGGAGTGACAGGACAAGGGGGAACAGCTTTAAGCTGAAGGAGGGTAGATTTAGATTGGATATCAGGAAGGAATTGCTCCTTGTGAGGGTGGTGAGGCCCTGGCACAGGGTGCCCAGAGCAGCTGTGGCTACCCCATCCCTGGCAGTGTTCCAGGCCAGGTAGGATGGGGCTCTGGGCTAGTGGAAAGTGTCCCTGCCCATGACAAGGGGCTGGAAATGAAATTGTTTTTAAGGTCCCTTCCAACCCAAATGCTTCTGTGATTCTGTAATTCTGTGATTTATGTACATGGTGGATGCCAATGGGCCCCAGATATTGTTTGGGAACCAGTGTAGGTGATGTAGGAGCTGTTTCTCCTTATCTGATTAGGCTGTTGGGCAATTCTTAGTACTACTTAATCCAAACCAGACTGAACAAAGTCCTTTGAGGTTAGTCTGGAGCCTGATCCCTGAAAGCTTGTTGTCATGCCCATCTCTTTTAATGCTCAGCCCTGCTCTTTTTCTTCAAAACTCCACAGTTCCTGCTCAGGCAAGGTTTGTTCAGGCCCTTAGGAAACCCCAGAATCTCCAGGCTTGGGCCACCCAGTGCTTTCGTGGTGAATTCAGCATTGTGAGCCCATCAGGGCACGCTCAGGCAATGGGATGGTGCTCTGAGCAAACCCAGAAAAAAGTTGCTGCTCTGCTGCTGGCCAGTGGGAGAGGACAATCAAGAAGGCATCTGAGCAGGCTGCACTTGAAAGCTTTCTTAAATCAAGGCTGAGCAGAGGTGCGGTGACCTCACGGTGAGGAATCTGCCATCCCACACGTGTTGCAGAGTATGGTAATGAATGCACCCACTGACACCGTGGTTTGATTTAAGAAGCAGGGATGGGGCTGGAGTGTCCAAGCTGCACTGTGGAGCAGCTCAGGGGAGCCCAACTGCAGAAGCAAAAGGGAGGAATTTACTCACAGCCTCCAAATCAGAAGGCTGGGATCAGAAACCGTGGACCACTCCTGTGCTTTTCAAGGTTGAGTGACCCTTGCACACCAGGGCGTGGCAGCCCCCAGAAATGCCATGGTTGGCCTGGAACAGTTTACGGGTACCAGGGAGTGGTTGTAAATTAAATGTGGGGATTCCCACTGCAACCTGGTGGCTGATCATCACCATGAGAACCCTGTTCTTTGTCATGGCCACTTAGGAAAAAAAACAACTAAGACTCCAGGAAGGCTAAAATGTATTCAGAAAATTATTTTAAAAGGACCTTTTTCTTTAGTCAAGGGTGATGAAAATTCAAACACAACAGAGTTCCTGAGTCTCAGATGGGAGCAAAGTTGAGAAATCTGATCAAGTCCCTGCTAAACCCCATGGGGGCTCCAGCTCTTGGGAAGCCCCTCAGCTGCCTGAAGAGAGACCTGTAAACACACATTTGCAGACAGTTGTGAAAGAACCACCTCCATTCACTGAGGGCTTGGGTCACATTCAAGCTGAGACCATCTTTGCCCAGTCCTGCTGTGCTGGCTGTGAAACTCTCCTGCCTGTTTTTAAGTTCTTTCATGTTGCCAAATTGAGAGTTTATGTAAAGGAGAGTCAAGCCTGGATCGACAAAATTCTAGAGATTTTGTCTGTCTTTTGTGGCAAGGACAGCATTATCCCAATCACATCTACAGGCTTCACCATGGTGGCTTTTGCTATGCAAATAAAGCTCTTCACAGCATTTCTTTTCCAGGTGTTAAAGCATGTATAAAAGATACAAAAAAACCCTATTCCCACATACATGAACTCCTTCCTACTGCATATTGGAAATATGTTAAGGCTTTGTTTTGTTTTTGTGTTCTGACACTAAGTCAAATATTTGCATTCTCTTACATAATTAACTGTACTGATCAACAGGAAAATCCAGGTTCTCTGTTGTTGTTTTGGATTAAAAATTTCCCTGGTGTGATTTGGCAGTGGAAAACAATTGCCTTGGTGGAAAACACAGCTAGCTAAATGCTAGGAAAGAATTTATTAACCTGGAGTGACATGGCTTTTGAGGCAATGAATTATTTATTTTTCTTTCAAAGTGATTCACTGGGTGAAATGAAGAATCATAAAATCATAGAGTGTTGTGGGCTGGAAGGGACCTTAAAGCCCATCCACTTCCAACCCCTTGCCATGGGCAGGGACACCTTCCACTATCCCAGCTTGCTCAGAGCCCCATCCAACCTGGCCTTGGACACTGCCAGGGATGGGGCAGCCACAGCTGCTCTGGGCAACCTGTGCCAGGGTCTCACCACCCTCACAGGGAACAATTTCTTTTATAATTTCCTGTACTTCTTTGACTTTCCCTGGTGAATCACTTTTTAAATGATGGGTTAGGTTTGGCAACCTCTTCATGCATAGAAGGGAATTAAGCTGAATTCCTTTCTTCCTAGAAGAAAGCTCTATGCTACATCAGAGGTGACACTGGCAAAGCTGGTGGATACCTGGCTGGACTATACAAATCCTTACTTTAAAGAACACCAACTTTGCATCCACACTATCAATTCTCTTGTGCATGGGGTCCATCCACTTGTCAGATGATTTTCTAGCTCTCAAGGGAATTTTGTGTGCAGTTCCACTTGTAACCAATAAATCACACATGTACATGGCATCTTTCTACCAAGAAGCAGGAGAAAGGTCTTCAGGACTTCAGTTTCTCAGGTTTCCAAACAACTTCAGGCTATTAACTCTGAAGACTTCTGAAAAAGAAAAAAAAAAAAAGCAAAAAAAAAAAGAGCAGCAAATTGTGATAAATGTTGGATTATTTTTGTGCGCATTCTTGGCAAATAAGACAATGTGCAGCCCTGGGAGACCACACTACTGAGTAGTTTTTTGAAAACAGCAGCTCTCTCAACAGTTTCTGCCAAGTTAATAACAACAATGAGCTGCTTGTTGTCAGAACCCTAAGGAGGCAGAAGGAAAATTGTCTTGGAAGCAGATAAACTTTAAGTTCTGCTTTGAGTAGACAAGAGAGTGCTGAAAGATTGTCATTAGTGATAGGGATAGACTGGAGAAGAAAACAAATTTTGGAAGCCCAGTGGAGATTTGGGTCATTGTAAGGTTAGGCAAAGTATGTGTTGGGAATGCAATGATATGTGCACTTGTTTGGTGTGTGTGAGAGAGTAAGACAATTTTGGGGAGCTGGCTTCCAGGTCTGATTGCAGGTAAATGCAGAGTTACTCCCCAGTGTGCCTGGAGAGCAGGGCTGAAATTGTGAAAACTGAATCCTGAAAAAGATTCTATCACTTTGCTCAGTACAAGGGGTGGTAAAATAGCTTTTGGAACCAAGCTGCCCTTGTAGGCAGCCACCACTGCTGTCAAAAGAGCCACTCCTTTCCCTTGTTTTATGTTTTGTGTGAGCCCATGGGGAGAAACAGGTTGCTTTCCTTTTGGAAAGGATTTTGGGATTTGTCTGGAAGGAACACTTGGCTGAAGCTCGAGTCAAACCACAAAACAGAGGAAAATATTTCCAGTGGTCCATTTTTTCCCTTCTGGGTAGGTGTTGATTTGCTGATGTCTTTGGTCAACATGCTGGTTGTTCTGGGAACCATTCTGAGGCCAGACAACGAACAGTGGTTCTGGCATTTAATGGCTTCAGGATGGGAACAGCAGGGAAATAAAGAAAAAAAATTGGGCAACTGCAATGGCTGGCTCCTTATTTCAATCCATCCTGAAGTACCAAACCAGTGCAGGATCATCCCTGGATCTTGGTCTCCTGGCATCACTCCTTTGGTTTCAGTGAACTCCTTTGCTTTAAGTAAGGAGTAAGTAAGTTAGTACAGGATCAGGTCTCAGCTATCAGATCCCTGCAATTTATTTTTCCAATGTCAAAATTTTATTATTGATAACTCTTGGAATAGGCATATAAGTCTGAACCTGGAAGCTGGTGTAATTTAAAGGCTTCCATTATCTTAAATCCTGGGTCTGTCCCAATACCTGATATTTGCACTGTGTATCCCAAGCTGCAATAAGTAGTACCTTTGTTTCAAAACAATTTTGCCCAAATGAGTAAAATTTGCTGGGAATGTGTACACAGTGTAAAAGGGGAATTTATACTCAACATGTGAAGACAACATAATGGGTATGAATGTCAAATATTAAAACTAGTTCAGAAGACAGAAGGCACAGTTTGATAAATTCTTAGAGTCTGGCATCTAAAAGCTCCTAATTCACAAGGCTTATTTGCATTTGGTAGCTTAAAAATGAGACTACAGAGAAAATCCCTGTCTCACTATAGCTGATAGAAATTCCAGGGGGGCCAAAATGTTACCTCTTTGTCCATTAGGCTGGTCTTGTCCATGAATGTGAATTGAACTAATAAATTGCTTTATCTGCCCCCTCTATGCCTGTTCAGTAATTACTCACATCTGTTACCTGGGTTCTGGGTGGTTTCTAAGAGAGTTGGTGGCTTTTAATGGAGGATTTTTCCTATAAAGCACAGAATACATGGTTCAGAACAAGAATTCACCAGTTTCCTCAGGAATCTGTGGATTAGGAATTGGGAGAGGTAGGTGTAAATTTGGTGAGCACTGAGTAGATGTGTGATGAAGAGTGAGGATATAGCAGGAGAAACTGAGCAGGCATGATAAGGGAAAGACTGCAGGCAAATGATGAAGTTGGAAGTAGCTGGGAAAGAAGAAAAAGACTTAAAGACAACAAGTGGACTGGGTTTAGCTGCAGGAATTAAAGCCAACAAAACACTCCCCACTGGAACTGGAAGGGAACCCAGGAGCCACGCCAGCACACAGCTCTGTGGTTTGCTGGCAAAACGTGATGGTCCACACTAGAAATGCTAAACTATTGCAGCTGTTCTCCACTCCCTGAGCTCCAGGAACCGAGATCAGGCTGAGGTGACTCACACAAGTGTCAGGAAAATGTGCTTTAATGAAGTGTCCCTTTTATTGCCTTGGTAATTTTAGAACAGACGTCATGTGTGATACATGGCAGGACACACACACAGGCTTGGCTGCCTTCTGCCAAATATGAGACTTGGGATGGACTCCCAGTGGCTGCTGTCAGTGCAATAGGTGTGTCTGAGGAGCTTCACAAGTCTTGCCCATCTTTCAGGGCACAACCTGGAATCTGATCCAGCACTAGGCGCTGCTGTGGGTTGTTTCACATCCCAGCTTTGGATTTGTGGGAGCTCTGGGTCATTGTGGCTACAAGGGTACTCTACACAGAGCATGCTAATGTTCCTAAGAATTCTGAATAACTGGACCCTTCACATTCAATTGTCACTTGAGCAATATTTCTTATTTTAACATCTTCTTCGTATCCCCATCAGTGAAGGACATTTTTGGGGATAAATGCTCCTGTTCATGAAGCCTTCAGACACAGTGCTGAAGTACAAGGAGTACAAGATGCTCAGTCAAGCACATCCTTCCCCTCCCTCACTGTGGCACTGAAGGACTCAGAGAGGTGATTTATGCTTCTGCTTGTAGGAAATCCCATGGGGAAGTGAAACCTTCTGTCTTCAGAACAGGATTTTGGTTAGACTGGCCTGAGGCCACACACAGCATGAGAAGTGAGTGAGGAAGATGGCTGTGAATGGAACACAGAGCAGCCTGAGCACTTGGAGCATGCAGAAAGAGAAGTGCTTTAAGAGAAGATAAAAAAGGCCAGAGGACCACTCAGTTCCAGAATTTATCACACTTCAATCTCAAAAGAGATGAGCTACAGTTCTCCAGGATGTACTTAATTTCTGACATTTTCTGTCTGTTAAGTGCTTGACCTGACAATTTTTACAGGGTTTAATATCTTTCTGAGAGTGAGAATTCATGCATATACCCACTCACAAGCCAGGTGTGTGCACTATAGTTACTTAACATAAACATTAGATACATATTTGAATTCAAAAGCACTTGTAGAAAGTATTTTTTAGTTACCATCACTCTTATAACTGATATTCCTCACTTAGGAAAGTGTTAGATTGTATTTGTGGTGTCTGATCTTTATAAAACCTCTGGAGAGGAATGGGTTATGTAAAGATTGTTTCTTTCATTCTTTAGACAAACTTGCAGTCTGTGGTAATAACCAATCTGCATGGAGATTTTTTCCAGCTTCTTAAAAAAATTGCCCCCAGATTTTGCTTCCCTCTTGTAGCCAAACTGCATCTGGTGCCCAGCTGATTTATGTGTCAGGACACCTATAGCAGGCTGGTGTGTATGTACAGAGTTTCACAAACATGTGATGCATTCAGGCTGGAGCTCACCATCATTCTGCATTCCCCATATGGGGGAAGCAGGATAAGAAATCATTGTTTCCTTTCAACAAGTACAGAAGAAAAGCAGAAACCAGTTCAGGATGTTGCCTGAGAAATGTTTGATCACAGAATCACAGACTGGTTGAGGCTGGAAGGGATCACAGTAGCTTATCTGGTCCCACCTCCTTGCTCCAGAGCACACAGCACAGGATTGTGTCCAGATGGGTCTGGAATATCCCCACTGAGGAGACTCCCCACCCTCTCTGGACAATCTGTTCAGGGCTCAGTCACTGCCCAGGACAGAAGTTCTGCCTCATGTCCAGGTGGAACTTCCTGGGATCAGTCCCTGCCCGTTCCTCTGGTGCCATTGCTGGGCCCCCCGGAGCAGAGCCTGGGCCCTGCTCTGAGCCCTCCCTGCTCACAGGGACACCCAGGGCTGAGGGCCCCTCTCAGCTGGGGCTCCTCTCGAGGCTGGACAGCCCCAGCTCCCTCAGCCTTTCCCTGTCAGAGATGCTCCAGGCCCTAAATCATCTCTGCAGCCTCTGCTGGCCCTGCTCCAGGAGCTCCCTGTCCCTCCTGTGCTGAGGAGCCCAGGGCTGGACACAGGTCTCTAGGCCTTACTAGGGCTGATTTTTCAAGTCATACCTGTAGGAGTCCTCAAACATGCACTTCCTGAAGTCAGAAGTCTGCATTTAGTGAAAGCAAGGTGCTTTCTGCTCAAGGCAATAAGAAAGCCCAAGAAGCCTTCTTGGCCCTTCTCTTGACAGGCAGAAATGTCTGTGACATTGGACCCTTTTCAGTCAAAAGAAACTTTTCCTGGTTTCCAAGAGCTGTTGAAGATGATGAGTCTCACAGTGACACTGTAGAGTTCCCTTGTCACCGTCACAGCCCTACCAACTATTTCCATGAACAATTGGTTTAAGTGCTCCCTAACTCTGTCTTCTTCCTGCAATCATGAAGAAATAATAAAGGTACCTGGGGTGTCCTGTGCAGGGCCAGGAGTTGGATTTCAATGATCCTGATGATCCACAGCAAGTCTTAGAGTCCTTGACTTCAAGTCTTGTTCTACCTGCTTGAAGAGGGTTTCATCTGCTTACTCTTCCCAAGTAGGTGGTCTGTAGTAGATTCCTGCCCCAATTATTAGCCTTTATTCTGATCATTCCTCACAAATTCTTGATAGGTTTATCAACAGTTCCAAGGTTATTTGGACACCTGAGCTATCTTGGGCATTTCTGCTCAGGTCTCTCCCACCTTCCATTTCTGGTGATAGAGCAGTTAGACTCGCCTCAAGTTTATCTGCATGTCCTGGTGTAAAATCTCCTGCAGCAAGAGAAAATGGAGGCTGGAGGGAAGAAGTAAAGGACAACAAAAGAAAACAAGTAAACCAAAAAAAGAGAGGAAAAATAATACAAAAGGAAGAATTTGGTAGCTGGCAGAGACTAAAGTGTTATGAGCACTTCCTTCTTTTTAACCTCCTGGCAAGGTTATAACTTCATGTTATTCCAGGAAAAGTCCGTCTTCTGTGACTACAAGTCTTTTGTTTACCCAAATCAGTGTCACAGATGTGTGAGATGTTTTCACCGTGGAAGAAATGAGGCTGGCAGTTGGTGACATGCACCAGGCATATCCCTGAGAGCTGGACAAGGCACTTTGAATTGGACTTGATGCCTGGTACATTGGTGGAAGGAGCAGCAAATGAGGATAATGAATGTGTTTGGGAGAGGGAAGGAGAACAAATGAGTTGGGATATTAATCCATTGAAATGTTAAAATAGGGGTGCACATGCATTTGATATCGTGTAGGAACTTATTTAAGCAGATTAACTCGGGAATTTGCTGTCAAGATCACTTTAAAATTAGTACATCAGCTCATGGATAAGACTGGAATAACATGCAATACAGAGAATGTGCCATGTGGGTAGTCTTTCGTACATCTTTTCCCCAGTAGAGAGCAGCAACTCACCAAGGCATGCTTTAGCATGTCCCTCCTTACAGAAACTGAAAAAATGAGTCTTGGTTTGTTTCATATTTGAGTTCATTCATCACAGGTTCAGTTCAACTTAGAGCTTTGTAAGTCTTGGTCATGTTATTAAAAGTAGTTTGAAAAGAAAAGATAGAGAAGTCTGGCATTTCCTAGCACATCCATCTTACTGAAGAGTGGGATGAGCAGACAAACCACATCATAATCTTGGTTTGGTAGTTTTTGCTTCCTTTCTACAAGCAGAATTTGCAGCATCCACACATTAGACATAAACTCCCTTTGGCTACTGATTAGACTGAAATTCGCTTTGGCTACTGATATCTCAGAGTCATCTTGCTCCATCTCACACCTGCTGGGATGATGCGTTTTGAAGAGCCTGGGTGATCTTTGCAACATTTTTAGATTTCATGGCTGGTCTCTTATAAACACCAAATCAGGAAGAAGAAACAAAGAAACATAAATGTAAAGATGAAATTAATAAAAGTCTGACTTCTTTTTCTCTTGGATATTTAGCAAACCTTTACCCTCAAAGAAAGGACTTCCTATTTTAGAAGGCCATTGAAACTATTGGACCTGTGTACCTGTATTTTTTCTGTGCTTCCTCCCTCACGAAGTACGAAGACCCAAACTGGAGGAAACTAGGTGTGATGATACAGGATTCTTTCCTCTTCTTCCCCTTTCTATTTCAGTCTAAAACTTCAAGAATGCTATATCAAATTTTATCTTCCTTTCTGGGGCCCTTTAGAGATACATATGTGATCTCATGCTTTTTCTAAAGGGGATGAATTCTGCTAAAAGCTGAGTAAGGTTTCCTTCTCTCAGGTTAATTTCTAGTATAAATTAAGTGATGAATAATAAACACAGAAAGCTCAATGTCTAAAGTCTCTTTTTCTGTGCAGTGCCCATCTTCCCATCTAGAGAAGAGTCCACATGTTCTTCAGTCATGATAATCTAAGAACCAGAAAACATCTCCTTGTCCTTTTCATGTATCCTCATGCCTCAGCATCCTGGGCCAAGTCAGGGAGTGCAGCCATGGACATCCTATTTCAGTTTTATGCAGGCTGGAAGGTGACAGGAAAGGATGTGACATGAGCAAGGTGTCAGTGTATCTACACACACCTGTTAACGCATCAAAACTGCCGTAATGGAGGAAGAGAACTTATTTTAGCAGAGGCATGAGCTCCACAGAATCATGAAGGCTGGAAAAGACCTCCAAGGTCATTGAGTCCAGCCTTTGACCAAACATCACCCTGTCAACTACACCAGAGCAGTGAGTGCCTCATCCAGTCAATTCTTGAACAACCTCCAGAGGTGGTGACTTCACCACATCCCAGAGTAGACCATTCCAATGCTTCACAGCTCCTTCAGTGAAGAAATTCTTCCTGAACCTCCCCTGTCACAGCCTGAAGACAATTCTCCTTGTCCTGTCCTTTGTTCCCTGGGAGCAGAGCCTGACCCCCCCCAGCTGTCCCCTCCTGTCAGGGAGTTGTGCAGAGCCAGAAGGTTCCTCCTGAGCCTCCTTTTCTCCAGGCTGAGCCTCCCCAGCTCCCTCAGCTGTTCCTCATGAGTGACTCTCCAAACACTAAAGTAGAAGAGATGAGAGATGAAGAATGCAGCAGTTAAAAAAGGATCTGGTTTGTGTTTAAGGCCCTGTTTTACCTCAGAATTAGACAGGAAGATGGTGTTGAAAAGTTTGCAGAGTAACAGAGAACCTGCCTTTTCCCACAGCAGCATCAGATGGATGGAGGATGACCATCAGCTTCAGAGCTATCAGACAAGTATTGGGAAGAAACTTTCTTCCAGAGGCCGTGAGTGAGATGTAAATCAAAGCTGAGAAAAGTGGCAGTGGCAATGCTGCCCTGCTCCTGTGAGAGAGGGGGTGTGGATGGAGCTCCCGGGTGAGGTGGCAGCTGCAGTGGCACTTGCAGGGGAAGGAGGAGAACCATCCCATCCCCTGCTGGGAGCTGAGCTGAGCACACGAGTTGCCGTGGGCTGTCGAGCTGTGTGTGTGAGACAAGCAGTGGCAGCTCATCCCCAGCTGCCCTGTGCAGGCTGGCAGGGATGTTAAGCAGGCCAGCTTTGAAGTGGGAGCTGTGACAAAAAGGAGGCCCTGGGATGAGTTTGTATCATCTGTTTATGTAAATGTGCTCTCCCTCCACCACTTCTTGGGCTGAATGTCTTCAAACCCAACTATACCTCCACTTAAGATTTCTGCTCTGTTGAGCTATTGCCATCCGTTTTGGTAGTGTTAGAGCCTTAAAGTCTCTGCATGCTTGAACATTTCTCCCTAATCTGGGTCTCTAACAAACTGCTGTCATCACAGATGTATCACAAGCAGCTCTTGCCCCAGGACACTGCATGTTTCTGAAGAACTAACATTCCAGTGAAATGCAGGAATCTTTTCTTGTAGTCTCACCATACCTCCTCTTTACTCATTTTTCTTTTCAAGTGGTCAAACTGTACATTGTTATCTCAGTGTGCTATTAAGTCTCTATTTCATTGTATTTTTCCCACAAAGATAAAATATTCTTTATCTAACTTGCTTAAGTAAAAATGATTATTCAAATGGAGAAAACACACAAAATTTTGGTGTCTTTGGCACAAATCTAATTTTATAATAGTGTAAAACCCTGTAAGAATTCCAAACCAGTTTTTACAATTCAATCTGAGTGCTGCTTTTATAAATCCAGATCTTGATTTACTGTTCCTACCTTTATTTTAGTGAGAGATTGTTGCCGCTAGAGATGAGTAGATCATATGGACACAGCTCGAGGTGTGGTGAAAGGAAGAGAGAGTTTATTTTTCCTCCCAGGATTTATAGGTTTCTGACCACGGCCAGGGATTGGATGGTCAGGATAACACTTTCCCACTGCACTGGCCATGAGAGATGTCCATCACAAGACATGTAACAGAAGGAATGTATACCTATCTCTATGTTTACAGTTACTGTCCTGGGAAAGTCTTAGAAAACTATGTCAGCAAGCTCAGAAGCTGAGTTTTCAGGGCAACATCTCACCCTTTTTGGTTTTAACAAAAAGAAAAAGAAAAATCAACAAAGAAACTAGCAATATTATAAACAATCGAAAGGAAAAATAATAAGAAAATACAATACTCCATACAATCAGAAGGCTGTAATTTCAGGGTGATATCTCACCCTTTTGTTATTACAAACAAACAAACAAAAACAACAAAAAAATAAATGAAACAAATGTCTAGCATCAACACCTGCTTGTGGATGGGCTCTCAATTTCATCACGGAGGCAGAATCCATGGCCAAATTGAAAGGTGCCTGGGAAAACTTCTGAAATGCTATGACAGCAGCCCATAATTCCACCAATTGGGCTGATCCAGCCTCATGACTCTCCAAAACCTGCCACTCAGATCCATCCTTCCAGGTAGCAATGGCCTTTCCAGTCCTCCCCGAACTGTCAGTAAAGACAGTGTGTCCTTGCACAGGCTCCTGACTACGTTTGGGCCACAAAGAAAGGTCAACAATACCTGTGGAATGCAAATCTGGAGTGGTAAGGAAAAAACAGCGACATCAATGGAAAGATTAATGTAATAAACCTGATGAGCAGAAACTGCTCACAGAACCTCCTCCAGCACCTACTGTGCCTGTGGGGTCAGTGTCAGAGGTGACTGTAAATCAGAGTCCCCCTTTAACAGACCAAACAAGGGAGACAGTTGTGTCGTGGTCAATCCCAAATAGGGACACAACCATGTAAAAATCCATCAGTATCTGGACATGATTCATTCAGTGTCTGCACTGAATGGAAAAAAAATAATTGCACCTCCTGATGCGGGACTGTTCATCCCAAAAATTATTTTGACCCTCAAATAATTTCAGGGAGGTTGTAGAGACAAGCAGCAGGAAACTGTTCGCAAACTCCAGAGAGGGCTAGAGCCCCACATCATCGGCAAATGCCAGCAAATTTTCGCATGCCTTATGGCAAAATCTCCATTGATATCTCTGTGTGGGCTCAGCATTAATGATAGCTAGCACCAGAGAGGCAAATTTCGGTCTGTCATCGGGATGCAAAGGAATTGTAAAGAAACAATCCCTCAGATCCATGATGAGGACTGGCCAATCAGCAGAAAGCATGGCAGGTGAAGGCATGCTAGCCTGCAACATCCCCATGATTTCCATTCATTAACTTTCTGTAGGTCTTGTAGCAACCTCCATTTCCCAGACTTCTTGATACAGAAAACAGGAATTTCCCAGGGACTGGTTGAAGCTCCAGATCATCATGATCCCACTGTTACTGCATCAAGTCATGGAGGGTGACTAGTCTATTATGAGAAAGGACAACAGAATCTGCTGAACAAAGAGTCAGTCTCTAATTCTTCCTTGTGTTGAATGTCAGCATCGGGTCCAAGGGTCCATCAGCAAACCAGACAATCGTGATGTCCATGCCAGTGTCAAAAACCTGCGGAAGCTAATCTCTGACAGCATCTCACCAAGGATGGACAGGGTGCAGACCCGTTCAGGATGATCCCTGGCTGTCAGAACAGCTGTCCATGAACCCAGGGAGGTCCAGGGAACCCAAAGCCACCATCTCCCAGCAGCTGATTCTCAGCTCTGCAAACACAAGACTCAAAAGGCACAAGGTGAGCAAATCCGGGTCCCGCAGGGATAGGAACAGGAGGGGTGAGTGTGGAACCTGTTGGGAAGGTAGAATTAGAAAGAAATTATAAATATGACTCTGTAGCCAGAAAGGCTAAGGAAGAAATACAAATGATAGCACGGTTTGAATAATTCAAAGAAACTGGGCTGGTATGCCAGAACACATTCTTTCCTGCAATAAAACCAAGCTGAGACCCCTCTCCCCAGCCTTATAAGGAAAGGTCTGAAGGACCCTGAGATAACTAAAAATATGCAAAAATAGTGATTTCTATAGGTCGCACACTTACTGTATTAGTATACTTAGAAAATTGGTTGGTAAAGGAGTAGAATATTCATATGTATAGGTTATATAAGTAATTGTAAAAGAGAGTTCGCTCTCTTGGTCTCTCTTAACTCTTAGTCTTTCTTAGTCTCTCTTAACTCTTAGTCTCTCTTAGTCTCTCTTAACTCTTAGTCTCTCTTGGTATCTCTTAACTCTTAGTCTCTCTTGGTCTCTCTTAACTCTTAACTCTTGGTCTCTCTCAGCTATCTCTTTTTCCTGGCTCTCTCACTTCTGTTCTGTTACTCTCTTTCTTAGCAATCTTAAGTCTTGAACTCATGTATTCGTATTTTACCCTCTTTTGTATTGTTCTCTCTGAGCCCGCTTTGAGCTCTATCTGCTGGCTCATAGCAGGCTCCCTCTCTCTCTATCCCACGCCCTGAAATAAATTCCTAACACCTAAGTCGACTATAGAGGTCTTTGCCGTGTCTCACACCGTCCCCAGAAAGGGTTTCCTACAGAACCCATGGCAGAAATGCACCCCAGGAAATCCGAATCAATGTCCCCTAGGTGAACAATGACGCCCTGAGCAGTGGTATGCAACCACGCCACAAGAAGAGCACTCATGCCCTCACCCACCGGACTAAAAGCATCCTGAAGTACATGAAATGCCTGACACCCCTCCAAAGGAGCAGCCTCGCCTGCTGTGTCCTGCCTCACAGAATTCCCCGAGACAGGGCCAGGCACCTGGCTGGAAGACACCACAACAGTGTCCAAAAATCGAGCCTGATCCCGCAGCTGCATAGCCGTCTGACAGGGAGACAAAGTCCACAGGCCAGCCGAAGAGGCTCCAGCAGCCTGGGACCCTTTGCCGGTGGAGGCCACCGGCTTCGCCACCGTGGCAGCACCATAGGAGCCAATGGTAAACAGTGCAAGACCTTGGTCTGCCACAGCCACACGAGGCGACGGGGGAGGGCCGCCTCCAGCCGCAGGCTCGGGTGATGCCCGGGAACTTGAGGCAGGGTGAGGTGAAGCTGGCGCAGCGCGGCCCGCCTCCAGTGCTGGGGGTGGCAGGACCCATGGGGCCGCAGCACCGTCCCGCTCCTCCACTGGAACAGCGTGCACGTGCACGGCCGTCAGCGTGGAGCCTGGGCCCGGCCCATCCCCCACCACAGGGCAGGGCACAGCCCAGCCACAGCAGGGACATGGGACCGACCTTGAGGCATCCCCCAGGGCCGGCGCCACCCCCCGTTCAGGCAGCCCCTCATTGGTCTGCTCTGGGAGAGCACATGAAGGAGGAGACCCTGCCCCGGGCTTACACCATCGGGGCGCCAGGCGAGACGGCATTACGCCCCCCGGTTCTGCGGCGCCCCCAACAGCCCGCTTGCAAGGATCCAACCCCACCTCAGGCCTACGCCTCCGGGTGCCGGCCGAGGCGGCATTACGCCCACCGGTCCCGTGGCACCCCTGTTCAACCTGCTGGGGGCCCCAGCAATCCTGGGGGAGCCGACCTCAGGACCTGAGACACAGCTGCCCCCCGGCCCTGTGCCACCGGGAGAGAGGGAGAGCCCCGCCCCGCTCCCACAGCCGGAGCCAGAGCCAGAGCCAGACCTCTCACCCAGGGCAGAGGAAGCAGCTCTCTATCTGGCAGAAGAGGACGCGCAGCTCCTCAGAACGCGGTTGCACCTTCGCCAGATCCCCAGCAGCCGGGCCAGATGGGGGTCCCAATATACCACCAGAGCCTCGATTACGGAATTGCCTAATGTGTCCCATGCCGGCTTCTAAAGAAGCGCCCCAACCACAGGGAAAAACAGTTTAGCTTTGCCGTAAGTATACAACTGCCGAAAGTCAGCATCTGAATCATCAATCTGTGCACGATCCAAAGCAGCATGCCACAGCCTTACAACCAGGGCCTCTGTAGGAGAGAACCCAAAAGCAGACATAGCTACAGTCTAGATAGTACCCTGTAACCATCACCTGCAACACACGTCAGGGGTCACCAGATGTTGCCGCTAGAGATGAGTAGATCACACAGACACAGCTCGAGGTGTGGTGAAAGGAAGAGCAAGTTTATTTTTCCTCCCAGGATTTATAGGTTTCTGACCATGGCCAGGGACTGGATGGTCAGGATAACACTTTCCCACTGTACTGGCCATGAGAGATGTCCATCACAAGACGTGTAACAGAAGGAATGTATACCTATCTCTATGTTTACAGTTACTGTCCTGGGAAAGTCTTAGAAAACTATGTCAGCAAGCTCAGAAGCTGAGTTTTCAGGGCGACATGAGATAAGGGTATGAAATTTGCCAGATGATTGGTACAATCTCACAGCTGTCAGAGCCTGTCCTCTTCAGCATCACTCTGAGATTCTATTAGTAATACTGAGGGATAGTAAAAGTTTGTCTTTGCTCTGAAAAGCGCTCCTTGAGGATTCAGTTCTTTCCCTTAGCTCAGCACTGCTGTATCATGTGTGAAACCAGAGACATGTCCTTTCTTTGGGAACAAAAGTAAACCTTTATTCCTTCCAACACTGCCGAAAGAGAATGGGATCTCCTTCCCACATTCACAAATGAGAGTACAAGCTCCCCTCTGCAGCAGGTTAAGCAACTGCTCCATGAAATTCCTCTTCTGCAAAGCCTCTGTGGGTACCAACATTGCACTGATGTCCCTGAAGATTAATGTTAAAGGCAACCATTTACACAAGAGACTGTCCTTACAAAAAATCATCTCCTTGCTTCTAAGTCAATGAGCTGGAATTACCTTCAGTTGTTTTTTTGGGGGGCAAGATTCTCATAAATGCACGTGGGTCAATATACTTGAAAAATCAGATCTTAAAAGCTCTTTTTAGAATGCAGGTTTGGAGTGTTACTCAGCTGTCTAAATATCAGCATGTAACATATTCTGAGCTGTTCTGTGATATCCCTTTTTGTCTGGATCACAAGATTTTCCATAAGCCATGTGCCATTTATGTCCAGCTCTGGTGAATATCCTTGGTATCCTCAAGTTGCACCAGATTCTTGTGTACATACAATTGAATTGCAGCTTTTCAAACCAATATACAAAAGAATTGTAGTGTTCATGTAGTTCTCAGAGATATTTACATTTGCTCATCTTTAAAACATCTGCATTAAATAAATCGGAAGAGTTTGAGTTCTACATGTCAGGTTTTGGAGAGAGATGTGTGTAAATAATCTAATGGCCAGAAGCTAATTGCAGCCCTTGTCTAGACTGTCTGGGATGAAGCAGACTTTATTGGAGGGTTATTTTCCTTGTGAAAAAACTCTGTCTTTGAACAACTGTATGATGCT
The DNA here is from genome assembly GCF_030490865.1 of Poecile atricapillus. Taxonomy (NCBI): domain Eukaryota; kingdom Metazoa; phylum Chordata; class Aves; order Passeriformes; family Paridae; genus Poecile; species Poecile atricapillus. The sequence goes on from NC_081289.1 coordinate 14,483,940, forward strand.
CTATGGGAAAATGACTATTTTACTGGAATATTGTTTTCTCTTTGGAAAATCCAAACAGTATCTCCCCAGAAGATATTGGTCCATTTGTCTTAGTTTTGTTAAAGAAAAGCAATGACTTTAATGCTCCCTGTAAAGGAGCAGAGCACAAGTGTGTAAGAAGAAAAAAGGTGATGATGAAGAAGGCAAAGTTTCTGGGTTCACAGTGGAATCTGAAAGGATGTTTTTTTCTTTATCTTTTTTTTTTTTTAATTTTAGTTATTGCAGCTTTTTTCCTGCACTGAGAAAGCAGAAATTTTTGAAAGCTTTCAATCTGGGCAGCAAGTAAGCCATCAAAATCCCCAAATGGAATATTTTAGAATTCTAGTCTCATGAACAACACCTGGCTTTTCTGTTTTGTTTTGTTTGTTGTGAATCAATATGAACTTGTTTTCCAGTTTCTCAACATTTTCCAAGGGATCTTGATTCTATTTCTCTGGGCCAAATCTATCCTTAAGGTTTTGGGCAAGAATTCCCAATGGCAAATAAATATGAAAAACAAGCAGCGACAAAATCAGTGTGATCTCTGCTAGTTCTGCACTCAGTTGGAGTTAGGGATGACCTCTCTAAGATGTGGATACAGATCTGAAGGATCTTGATGTGTCTAATGGTCCGTATTTCCCCACCTTTGGAAAGTAGCCTTGGTTACCCCCACCCCTTTCTTTGTGCACTGTCAGCCCTGCACAGCCATAAAACACAACAGAGCCCTGAACCTGGGGACTTATTTCAGAAAACCCATTTTGAAAATGCCAAATGATGTCCATGACCTTGTTATAGATCAGTTACACTAGGGAGAAGGCTGGGGAAGGATTGTGAGACTCAGGTTTGGAAGTCTTTTCCATTCTAAATGGTTCTGTGCTTTAAAGGTCTTGAGGAGCTCTGCATTAGGGCTGCAGGCAACTTTTTCCAGACCCTGCAGACATAGGGATATTCCTTCTAAGTACCATTCCTCACTGACCTCCAGACTGTAAATTCAAATGCAACACAGCAGAGCACCCTTGAAAAGCCTGTCTCACCTGACAGTCACAGTTCATGGGGGACAGCCAAGCCACTGTTCCATTGATCCATTTGGGAGACTGGCAGTGAGTCTATGCCTCTTGCTCTCTCTTCTGTTGGGTGTGAGCGCTCAAGATCACAAAGGATCGGTGCCTGGAGGTTTATGTGCCTCTTTCATCATGATCACCCATTCCCAGCTGAAGTGTTGCACTTGCTGGCTTCAAGTGAGGAGTAGAGGACCCTGTTACCAATGTTTTATTCTCCTACTTACTGTAAGCATTTTGGATTTCAGCCAGCACATATAAACAACGTGCTTGGGCCTTTCCAATTCTGTACTGCCATTTAGCACTCTGGGTGCTATCAGCCAGTGCCCATAAAGCATGTGTCATTGATTTAATTTCAGCTGGTTCCCCAGACTTTTGATAAATGGATCCAAGGTGGACATGTCTGTCCAAAATAGGAATTTAATTCTGTAATGGGGGTGAACAGTATTTGGTTAAATTCTGTTGCTGACACAAGTATCAGCATTGCTTTCAACTTTCGTCTAACATAATGCCAGGTGAAAGGTGCTTTAAAGAAGAGGATGGCAATAAAAAGATATCATTCCAATGGTAATGTCAGCTTGATGTTTTATGTTTTATGCCCATGTGGATATTCAGGCTATGATGGAAATGACTTGCTGAGATTTACCTCATTCCCATAAAGCACTTGAGCATTACAATATTACACATGGATTCTTCTCATGCAGTCAAAGGGACTTTCACAAGTTCAAAGAGCCAGTTCTTATTGATTAGAAGCAGAAACAGTCACAGAAATATCCCAGTGCAGTGGTTTAAATAGTGGTGTGATTCTAAATTATCTTCTGAAACCTCCTTCTTTCATGGACAATGCAGAAGGAATAAATCAGAAAATACCACACCAGCTAAAGATCTAATTGCTTATGCTATTCAAATGCATAATGCTATGACAAATTGTGACATTTCAACAAGCTCCTGAAATCACATCATCCCTTATCTACCTTTTGTAGCTACTTGTAAGATTATTGTACTTATCACATCTACACCACATTTCAAGCAGTATTATCTTGGGGTCTATTTCTATCTAATATACGTGGGGAGACAAAAACATAAGCTTTGCAATGTAATTAAAAGCTCTCAAGCAGACAAAGGATTGAAAGGGTTACCAGGAAATCAGAGACTGTAATTTTGACTGATATAGGTGGAGCACAAAGTAGAGCAGAGTGGAAATCAATCAAAGATGAAAGGAGATGTGTTTTTATCTGGGCAAAATGTCTAGATATTAACTCACAGATTCAAATGCTCTCTACATTTTATTTAGTTTTCCAGCCTTATTAAAAATTGTTGGTGTACTCTGTGCAGGGCCAGGAGTTGGACTTGATGACCCATGTGGGTCCTTTCCAACTCAGGATATTCTGTGATTCTGTGAGTATCTCCTCTCTTTGTCTTTTTTCAATGCAAATTTTTCTTTAAAGATGGTGACAGTGTGACAGGAGTGAGGCCTATAAATAAAAAACCCATTGTTCTGTGAGACACCTAAATCCTGATGATGAACCTGTTAGCTGTTCACAGTTTTGCTCAGAGGAACTGCCTGTTTTCTTCCATGGAAATTACCAATAAAAGTTCACAGTTTTCATAGAAACAAATGCCTTCAGGAATTGCATCCCTGACACTATAGACTGTCAACAGGATGTCTAACCAAACACGATACAGATATAATCCTGGAATGCAAGAAAAATCTTAATGAGAATGAGGATTTCTTTTGTGACCTGAAGTGGAAAAAAAATAGCTTTTTAAGGTTATCTTGTAATTGTAATTTTTCTGTAAAAAGACTATTAGCACAATGACCTGTAGGTAAGATTGGAGATAATGGATAATTGAAGCTGGCATGCCAACCTAATGTAAATTATTCACAATGTTTCTAAGAGAGACCAATACACTATATATCCTTCCTTTTATCAGCCAATATTCTGTATTTGCTTGAATATTTGCCAGAAATATGGCTTAGAAAAGCTGTAGAGCTTTAAAACCATCCACAGATATTAATGTTTTTGCATTATAGTTGTTTTATTTAGTTGTATCACTAACCCTATAAAACCTAGGTTTGTAAACTTCCTTAAGTTTTATGAAGTCAGCTCTTTGAAATTCAGCAAGGGTCAAAAAGAAAAAAAATATTAGAGACCTGAACATGTTTCAGTTTTAAGAACAAACCTCCTTGGCTATGCCCAGGACTGGAAGGAGAAGGCACATGTCATTTTCCCTTCTTATTTATCAAATCATTGAATCAAAGAATGGTTAGAGCTGGGAGGGAGCTTAAAGATCAACTTATTCCAATCCCCTGCCATGATAGGGGCAGCTTCAACTAGACCAGGCTGTCCCAAGCCTCATTCAGCTTGGCCTTGAACATCTTACAGGGATGGGATGTTCTTAAAATTGTAATTTTTTTAGCTCTGTGAGGCAGGTTTTTTGCTGAATCACTACTGCCCTATTTTGAGGGAATTTTCACTGATAGGCAGAAGGAGAAAACATTTTAGCAGTACTATTTTTTTCTTTAATTTTTCTCTTTTTTTTGTTTTCCATATGGCAGCTGCAGAAAACTCTTCAAACGTCTGGCAGACTCCAAGCAGCCTGAGGGGAGATGGATTGGTGAGCATGGGACAGGTAGTTCATCAGATGCACGAGAAATTGCAGAACTATGTGATAAACAGTTCTTTATCACAGTCTATCTTAAGAAGCCCTCACTCCTTTCCCTGTCTTGATAGTAAAAGGTTCTAAAATCTTAGAAAATTCTGAGACTTAGCAAGAAAGTTAGGTTTGCCAAGCCCTGGGAAAAGTAGGCCCTGGGAAATGTTAGGCCTTGTACTTGCTAAAGATCAGGTCAAGCTGCGCCTGTGTAGTCAGTATATGATAAATGATACAATATCTAGATGTGATTAGATATAATTATTGTTTAAAGAACATGAGAAACAATGTTAGGGGGCTAGGGAGGGATCACGAGAAATCCATGCTTGGGTAAAAACAATGCATACAATAGAACAATGTAAGTTTAATAATTAATATGTAAGTTGTATAATGATAGAGTATAAAACATGTTCAACTCAAAACCAGATTGGGTCAGATTTGGGTATGTGTACCCCTGACACCCAGAGCTCTTCAATAAAGCACCTTCATATAATCACTCTGTGATTATGTGTGTTCCTGAACACCAACAGCCTCACAAGGAAGGACAGCTCCACCAAAAGCATGCTAGAGGGTTTGCTAAGCTGGGAGTGGAGGAAACATCTGGCCAGAAAACTTCTGGTAATCAATATCTATGACTGCCTAATATTGGAACTGCACTGCACTGGGGAGGGCATGGTCTTCCCAGCTGACATGTGTGAATGTATCACTGTGATCCTTCTTTCCTTCCTCCCCTCCCCTCCCCTCCCCTCCCCTCCCCTCCCCTCCCCTCCCCTCCCCTCCCCTCCCCTCCCCTCCCCTCCCCTCCCCTCCCCTCCCCTCCCCTCCCCTCCCCTCCCCTCCCCTCCCCTCCCCTCCCCTCCCCTCCCCTCCCCTCCCCTCCCCTCCCCTCCCCTCCCCTTTTTAGAGATGTATTAATTTTCATCTACATCTCATTTGGAAAAATTAAAATTCAGGGCACTCACCAGGCATTGGGGAGACTAAATTTCCAAGCCTTTCTGGGAGAGTCTTCCATGTCCTGTTTCATGTCATAATTACCACTTACTCTGGCATGGGCTTCATTGCTGAAGTGCCCTTTTGTCAGTCTTCAGGAGAGATAAGGTAAGATGAATAAACATGACATCATATGTTAGTGATAAGGGCACCCAGGAGAGGGAGGCTCTGGATTTCTGCCCCTCTTCCATTGAAAATGTATGTATTTTTAAGAACCAGAAGTAGAGTCTGTAGGAGTTTGTCTTTGGCAGGAGAGAGATGATGACATCTCATGGAGAAGAAAGAAGAGCAATAGCCATCTTTAGTTCTTAGCATGAGTAAGGGAGAAATAATGCTCTGGATAACAGAATTTTAAGGCTTATCTGTTTGTTCTCTGCTCCATGGAGAGCCTCCTTTCAGCACTGGTGTTTCATTGCATGGATGGGCTATGTCTCATGGAGTTAAATCTGTTTTATTCTCCAGTTGGCTGATTTGCAGTTTGGCTCTGTCATATTTATTCTCTCCCCGGGGCCCACACACTGCATGGAGTTTGCATGGCTGGGTTCTGGTAGCAGAGGGGGCCCAGGGGTGGTTTATATATGGAGCTCCTGGAAGCTTCCCCCATGTCCAAGATAACCAATTCCAGGCAGCTCCAAGATAGATGTGCCATTGGCCAAGGCTGAGCAGATCAGGAATGGTGGAAGCACCTCTGCGATAAGATTTTTAAAAAGTAAAAAATGATGTTGTGCAGAGGTAATTGTGGCCAGAGAAGAGAGGAGTGAGAAGATGTGAGAGAAACATCCCTGCAGACAGCCAGGGCAGTGAGTAGGGAGCAGAAGTGCCGGAGCTGGGATTCCCCTGCAGCCCATGGTGCAGCCCACGGGCGTGCAGAGATCCACCTGCTGCCCTTGGAGCAGTCTTTGCTGGAGCAGGGAATACCTAAAGGATGCTGTGACCCTGTGGGAAGCCCACACTGGAGCAGACTCCTGGGGAAAAAAATCCCAGGCTGGAGCAGGTTTGCTGGCAGGACTTGGGACCCTGTGGGAGAAACCCAGGCTGGAGCAGTCTGTTCCTGAAGGACTAACCCAAATGGAAGGGACCCACCCTGGAGCAGTTAGTGAGGAACTGCAGACTGTGGGAAGGACTCATGATGGACAAGTTCATGTCCCCTAAGACAGGGACATCACACTTGAGCAGGGGAAGGATTGTTTGGGAATACCTATGATCCCCACATCCCCACATGGTTCTCACACTTAAAATGTAACAAGATTTTATGTTATCATCATATAAAAAACTCAACAAACCAGAGGTTTCTGTGGTGTGGCTGCTGGGCACTGATTATTTTCTCTGGCGTTTGTCTTCTAAACCTGTGCTGCTACACTGTCTTTTTGCTGAGGAGAAATTTCTGCTTCAGGAAACCTGGAGCTTCTATAAAAGAAGCTTGAAATAATCAAGATAAATCAGTGTCTGTCCCTAGGACAGCACTCATAGAACTGTTAATCAGCCACTAAAGAGGTTTTGGCATATGGTACTTTGAGCCATTTAATGTCTGATCCCTGGTTTGGGTGCAATGAATTTCTTTTTACTCTCCATTCCACGCCTTAGTGTCAGGATCAGCAGCAGTGTGGCTGAGAGCTCAACAGGCCTTGCCTGACCCTAATCCCTGAGAACAGAGCAATTTGCTTTAATAAAGGGAGATTAGGGAAAACAGTGCTAAAACCTTATGTTCCTGTTCATACTATCTCACAGCTGTGGAGCAGAGGTGACAAAAGCAGAGGGGAAAATATTTGTTGACAAAGATGATTGAACTGCTGAGACTAACACACTGCTTCCATAAAGTCATAGATTCATGAATGATTTGGGTTGGAAAAAACTTGAAAGAAGTTCCAACCCCTGCATGGGCAGGGACACCTTCCACTATCCCAGGCTGCTCAGAGCCCCATCCAGCCTGGCCTGGGACACTTCCAGGGATGGGGTAGCCACAGCTGCTCTGGGCAACCTGTGCCAGGGCCTCAGCACGCTCACAGTCAAGAATTTCTTCTCAATATCCAATCTAAACTTCCGCTCTATCAATGTGAAGCCATTCCCCCGTGTCTTGTCACTCCAGGCCCTTGTCAAGAGTCTATCTCTATCCATCTCCATCCTTCCTATAAGCTTCTTTCAGGTCCTGGATGGATACAATGAGGTCACCCTGAATATTTTTTTTTCTCCAGGCTGAACAATTCCTGTTCTCTCAGCCTTTCCTTGCAATACTCAGAACTGCTTTGTACATATCTGTGTTATTTCTGTCTTTTGTTAAGGAAGGCCTGAGGGTGACATGCATCAATGTAGGTGAGAGAAATTCTGTATGAGCCATTGAAAACAGCCTTCTTCTTTTTCTCATAATGAATAACAGAATATGCTGAAGTGGGAAGAGTTTCCATGCTTACGTGTTATGTTATGCCAAATGTCTTGACAGGTTATTTTCTGTTTGTGTGTGCTCTCGTCAGATCTCAAATTCTGGGAATTTGGCTCTGGGAACTGATACCTCTTTGTTTAGGGAGAGGATAGAAACTGTCTCCTGGAAACAGAGCAGCCTGGGTTCACTAACCTCAGGATTTAGTCTTTAGACACCAGGAGCATCCAGGTCTTTGCTTTTAGAAGTTGTTCTGCTCCTTGCCCGTTTCTTCATTCCTGTTTCAATGTGAGATAAAGAAAAATTTTGTTAAACCTTTATGCTGATTTAAAGCAGGATGGGGCCTACCAACTATGTGAGTCAAAGTCCCTAAAAGACCACTTTGTCTGTTAAACACGTGTCAGATCTTGAACTATGTGTACCAAAGACAAGGCTCCTGGGGTGACAGTCTCCTTTTGAACACACCTACTACTGATTAAGAAGGTGACTTCAGCTCAGCTCAGAAGCTTAGTCTGGAGACCCTATGAAAATTTGTGTACAAAAACCAGAATATGTTTGGAAAACTGTGCACCAAACCAGAATAAGTTAGGATATTGTCTTGGTTCTAGAAGACAGGTGTCTGCTAGGGAGAGCAGGAGCTTCTCTTGGGATGAAAGAATGTAGACCCCCCTCCCTCCGAATTATTATAATTTTGAAATCAAGGGGCTTTTAGGCAGAGATCTGGGGATAGGAATAACAGTTCTTTACTAGTATAACCAGGCAAACAAACAACAATAACTACAGCATTAACAAGAAAACAGAACCAGGGGCCCCGGGACAGCTTTCTCGGCTGAGACAGGATGGAGGAGAGGCTTTGTTTTCACAAACCCCTCGGGCAGTCAGTCCCGGTGCTCCAGCAGGGCTCCGAGGAACAGTCAGCTGGAACAGCAGGGATGAGCTGAGATCCTGGGCTGGTGGATGAGGTGGATCAGCAGGAATGAGCTGAGATCCTGGGCTGGTGGATGAGGTGGATCAGCAGCTCCGCGGGGGTGCCTGGCACTGCCACACGTCCCGGCAGGACAGGGGGTCTGAGGCCACCAACAAAGAGGGGAGAAGGAGAAGAAAGCAGCAGCTCCGTCTGGGTGATGGCGAAAATTCCCTTCTCTCCACCGCAGCAGCTCCGCGACCCAGCAAACGAATGTCTTTTCCCGAAGCTGAAGAAAGCCAGCCAAAAACTGTCCCCACCCTCCTTTCCTGCCCCCTTCCCCCCCCTGGGCCCGGCCACTCTTTGTCCTTTATCGAGCACCCGCTAAATACCCACAGTTAGGTTGTCTCCGCAGCTAATGGGTAAAAATTCCATGGGCAGGCCAGAACGACAAAACAAAAAAAAGGACACCTAACCCTCAACAGACATGAAACTTGGAGCAAGTCCAGAGGAGGCCACAAAGATGACAAGGGGACTGGAGCAACTTTCCTATGGGGACAGGCTGGGAAAACTGGGGCTGTTCAGCCTGGAGAAGGGACAGATGGATAGAGGCCTCACAGCACCTCCCAATATCTGAAGGGGCTACAAGGAAGCTGGAGGGGGACATTTGCCCAGATCAGCTGTGGCTGCCCCATCCCTGGAAGTGTCCAAGGGTAGGCTGCATGGAGCTCTGAGAAACCTGCAACTCAGAAGGTGCCCCTGTCTATGGTAGGGGTTTGGAACTGGAAGATCTTTAAGGTCCCTTAAACCATTCTATGATTCTGTGGTTCTGTGATTCTATGATTCTAAGATTCTGAGTTTCAGAGGTATGTGAGACATTAGGCACAAGAAACACCTGTGTAAGGTTTTAACCTGAGATCTCAGTCCTTCCGCAGATCCCAGACAGGAGGTGGAAACCACAGCTGGGCTGCCACCAACCTGGATCCCCCTCATCCTGGAGGAGGACCCCATGTCAGTCTGCTGTGTTTTATACAACAAAGACATTTGGCTGCACGTTTGTTTGTTTTAGAAACTTAACTCAATCCATTTGCAGAGACATACTTTTGTGCTGACTTGACGGGAGGCAGTGAGTGAAAAGTTGGCAGGTGGGACATGTGATTTAGCCTTCTTGTTGATGTCCCTTCAACTCAGGTGGTGATTTTGTTGCCAGAGGAAAGATTTACCATGTTTTTTAATAATCTCTGAAGAAATCTTTCCCAGATCTCAGATCCAACACTTAATTCTGCATTAGCCTGCCACTCTTGTTACCAATTCCCTCACCCAGGGGTGAATAACTGATTGCTATCAGTCCTGTCAATCCCAACAATTTCATCATGCTAAAATTCCTCATCACAGGAATAGCTTCTGCTTTGGAGGCAGATCAATACCAATTTCATAATGGAGGGAGTAGATCTTGGAAAAGGGAGTTGAACACACTTTAATCAGGAGGGAAAATGTAAAAGCACAACTCTTGGCTTTATTCCTCTGTTAGTGTCAAATCTGGAGCTGTTCCAAAATAAGGGGCTTTTAAATTTTAAGCTATTGTTCTAAATAACTCTGAATAATTGCTCAGTTTTTATCTGAAAAAACCTACTAAGACTTTTTTGGACCCAGTGGGGATATTGCTACTTTTTCTGCTATATTTTGCTGAAAACGCAGGAGCAGGGGTACTTCTTGTTTCTTTCCAGCTGGTAAAAACACCAGTATTTGAAAGCAATTTAAGATCAGGATTTCCACCTAGAAACACAATGGAAAGAAGAAGCTGTCCTCATACCTTTTGGGGAGGAAGTATTTTTCAACTATTCCAGTTTAAACTGTAGATCCCACAAAACCAAATAATGGAGGCTATATTAAGGCTCACTAGACAGGAATATTGCCTGAGAAACTTGTAAACATAAATACATCCTTCATGCAAAGATATTGTTTCAGTTCTTTATTGATCACCCAACATTATATATTTTATGATTTTATTTCTTTGCTGTTAAAAAAATTTAGTTGGACTTGTCAATACAATACATCAAGCTCTTGCTGCATGGTTTGATATTTGAATACTGAATCCTTAGTTTCTAGATTTTTTTTGCTAGAATTTACAGTCTAGCAATGACAGCAGAGTGGATATCTCCATATCTAGGGATTGGGGAAAAGTTTGGGAAGTAGCGGAAAACTTTAAATATACATGTTTAGAAAGTAAACTGTAAAATTACAAGCTGCCAAAATAATTTAATATATATTCTTAGATTTGGCTTGAAAAGTAAGACTGATAAATAGGTCAAGTTTGAATTTTACCATTTCAGTTGCCTTTGAATAATGCCAGAAAAGTTAAATTAGAAATCATAGTGAGTTAAGAGCAAACTTAATCTTACCATACAATGCTGGACCAAAAGTAATTTTCACAAATGTCCTGGAGAAAAATAAAAACTGAATTTTAAATTTTGACAAACTGCTGTGGAAAAACTTCTTTGCAATATATCAACAATAGGAAAAGAGAGTTTCAAAATGAGATAATAATAGTGCTTTTAAGAAGCAAATTGAAGTCCCATAAAATATTGGTGGTTTGGAATTTCTTTTCATGATAGCTATTTTAAAAACTCAGCAGTTGCATTTTAGATGTATTTTGTAACCTTAAGAGAAGCTTGCTAAGCTCCTAAAGTTGGGAGTCATCTTCTTGTTGATTTCAGGATCTCTGCCAAGCACTGTTTTCAGTGATGAAAGGAAAAGGTCTAAGTCCCTGGACTTATCCCTCCTGTAGGAGGGATAGCAAATGAGGTGACTAAGCCTGACCTCTTCTCTAGTTCAGATTCAACTCCTTGCCCTACATGTTCGTAAGGAAAATGTTTTTAAATGCTTGGAGTTGTTAGCACCTCCTGTTGAGTTAGGACAGCTCTACCCACCAGCACGATAAAAAGTTTCAATCATCCACCCACAAATGCATTTTCCTTCTTGTTGCTGTTTTTATTTTTTATGTAATGACAGAATTTTCCAGCATGCAAACTGTGAAGTTGGGAACCAAATCCAGAAAGGTTCTGGGCAGAAATCATTTCAATCTTCAAATCTCCCGAGGAGCTCTTTTTTCCAGCACTCCCCAGCCTTTCAGTCCCCTCAGAACTATCTGTAGTTCAAGTTGCTGTGGTTTGGAAACCAAGGGCAAGCCTCTCTGTATTTCCATATGTGGAGAATTAAGAGCTGAGAGGAGGAACAGAAAGAGCAGCAAGTTCAATGTGCCTGTGTCACAGCACATCCCAGGAAAGACTTGGTTTCCTCAATGGAGAAAATAGAGGTGGAATCCCACAGCAGTTGGTCCTGAGTTGCTGCTGGCTGATTCTTCCTCTCTCTCTCTCTGAAGCCTGGTTTGGTACAAGGATTATGGCATGTGTTTAGGAGCAGCCACTGTAGGGAGGAAAATAACCAAATTTGAGGATCCTTCCCTGATTTAAGTTGTTCTGAGCAGTATTAATGGTGTTGAGGCTTTTCCCCTGTCCAGAATGACTTGTTAAGATAGGACATCCAGAATAGCTGAACTATTGCCAAATAGTTAAGAAAAAACCTAAAAACTGTGCACATTAAAACACTTTTCCCTGCTGCTGTTAATCAAATAGATTGTTACTATTTGGCATCTTTGAAAACTGAAATTTGGGGTTCTGTACACTAGAACCAATTTAGTTTATCTTCTTTATTGTAATGAAGAGTGTCAAGGTTCAAATTAACAATGCTAAGGATAGAACATATCTGTATTGAGCTGTATTAAATGCAGGGTATAGAGGAAACCATTTGCAGTGGTTTCATATACAACTGATTGTAGTACGTAAACCCTGATGCCAGCCAGACTCTGCTGGATTCCTGCTAAATTCCCAATCCCTGCAGCAGGGTAATCAACTAATTTTGTAATCCTACTCCCTTGGGGAAGGGATTGAGTTCAGCCAGCAACTCTCAATGCTGGCTGTGCCCTTGGAGCCAAGTCTGGAGGGACTCCCACTGGGAAACAGCTCTGGCACATGGATATATTGCCAATGGCATCTCTATCCTAAAACTGAGGCACTGTAGGTGCTAAGGGGGGTCAAGTAGTGGCGGCAAAGCAAAACCAAGTCAAGCGAGTCTCATTTCGTATGGAAAATCAGCAGGATCTTCATGGGGTCTTTCCAATGGCACATCTGGAAACTACAGAGGGATTTGTTTCCTTTTCCCAGTTTCTTAAGTCTCATTAAAGCTAAAGAAAGCCTGATCAGATAAAAGGACCACAAGGGTGGTCAAACACTGGAACAGTTTCCCAGAGTGGTTATAAAAGCTCTGTCCTTGGAGCTGTTCAAAATTTGACTGGATACAGCCCTGAGCAAGGGTTCAAAATCAATATTTACTCATGGTCTGCTCAGCAGGTCTTCCCAACCTAAATTATTTTGTGATTTTATACCAGCTTCTGAAGGACTTTGTGCATTGATCTACATGCAGGTACAATAAATGGGGGAAAGGTTTGGAAGAATCCATCCTTCCCCTTTGTTGCACCTGCTAATGTTCAGGGAAAGAGTGGAAAGGCAGAAATTTATATGTCATGGACATTGCCAGCAACCTGAAAGTATTTTTTGGGGGGTAGGAGGAGAAAAACAGATCAAAGCCACAGCAGGAGCAATGTGTGAGTGTTACTTCCAAGAACAAGGGGAAACATCTTTTTCCACAAACCACTGGAGCTCTCCTTCAGTGTGGTGTGTTTGGAAGCCACCACAATTGCAAGGAGGTGTGATCCCTCCTCTATACTATGTATATAAAAGCTTTAACTGTTGTTTAATTTGTTGTTTCCTACTGACTTTGAAAAGCCCATGAAATACAGTGGTTATTGGCAACCTCTGAGCTCTTGACTCCCTGAAAGTTAATCATTCTATTTATGTTAATACAAGGGAGTGGAGTCTGAGAGAGATCCTGTATGGAATGATTTAATCAAGTAACTCCTTTAGAAGGGATGACTTTTTCTTGGTTTTTGGCATTTTCTTCGGGGGATTTTTATTTTTTAATAGAACTTTTTTTTAGGCTGGAGGAGGTTTTGTTTTCCCTTGGCTTCCCACCTCCTCTCCTCTCCTCTCCTCTCCTCTCCTCTCCTCTCCTCTCCTCTCCTCTCCTCTCCTCTCCTCTCCTCTCCTCTCCTCTCCTCTCCTCTCCTCTCCTCTCCTCTCCTCTCCTCTCCTCTCCTCTCCTCTCCTCTCCTCTCCTCTCCTCTCCTCTCCTCTCCTCTCCTCTCCTCTCCTCTCCTCTCCTCTCCTCTCCTCTCCTCTCCTCTCCTCTCCTCTCCTCTCCTCTCCTCTCCTCTCCTCTCCTCTCCTCTCCCCTCCCCTCCCCTCCCCTCCCCTCCCCTCCCCTCCCCTCCCCTCCCCTCCCCTCCCCTCCCCTCCCCTCCCCTCCCCTCCCCTCCCCTCCCCTCCCCTCCCCTCCCCTCCCCTCCCCTCCCCTCCCCTCCCCTCCCCTCCCCTCCCCTCCCCTCCCCTCCCCTCCCCTCCCCTCCCCTCCCCTCCCCTCCCCTCCCCTCCCCTCCCCTCCCCTCCCCTCCCCTCCCCTCCCCTCCCCTCCCCTCCCCTCCCCTCCCCTCCCCTCCCCTCCCCTCCCCTCCCCTCCCCTCCCCTCCTTTTTTCCTGAGATCTCTTTGTCAGCTCTTTTACTGCCTGCAGGAGTGGAAGATCCCTCAGTAGAACCAGCGGGTGCTACATCTCAGTGAGTGAAACACAATTTAATCCAGCTGTAAATGCAGGGAACTGGGCCTTAGACAGATTGTTATTATTTTAATGTGACTTTTTTCCCACCTGTTCCATATTAAGTCTGCTGATAGTCCCTAAAAATACATTTGTCCAGCACTGCGTGGCAACTTCTCAGCACTGTTAAAATCTGGAAAAAATGGAGCAAGGAAGGAACAACTCTGGAAATGAGAAAGGAGAAGAATGCAGGACACAAGGCATGGAACAAGAAGAACTGGGGGAAAAAAAAATCCAAATGGAAAAAGTTGTGTAAGTTAATGAAAGATAGATGAATTCCCATGTTGCACACAACTGTTGGGGGAAACTATTTTCTCTTTCTAATACTTTATAAAGTCTCATCTTAACCAGAATCAGAATCAGTCCTTACTGGGTTTAGCTTTGTTTTGATTTGTTTTTAACATAGTCCACCTGTCTTGAAGGTCATGATGTGGAACTGATTTCAATAAAACACAGGAAATCAAGCTAATGATCCTGATTTCTTTCCCTAAAGTGATAGAATCCTCAGTGGGAGTCCAAGACTTCTCCAGCACCAGCTAGACTTTGGGAATGCTCTGTCAGGAGCCAATAAACTCAGTTTGATACTCTTCTTTCCCTGGATCCCAGTGCCTAGGTTACGCCCAGTGAGAATCAGCTGACTATTAAACAGGCTATCCTTTGTTCTAGCTTGGAATCTGCTGTCCCTTTTATCTGTTCCTGGAAACTTCATCTCCAAGCTAAGGAGGTACTCAATAAAATAAAATTATTGCAGGTAAGGAAGAAGGATATACTCAGAGCAGTGTGGCTCACATATTCACTTCCTTTCTGACAACTTTCTTTTGAAGATGCAGTCTATAAGTGCCACTTCAGCCTGGCAGAGGATATTTGATCTGATAAAAATTGTCTCTCAACAGCTCCTGAATCAGGGGAAAAAAAAAAAAAAAAGGAAAAAAAAAAAGGAGGGAAAAGACCCGTCTCATAAATATAAATCTGAGTACAGACTAAAAGCACTACATAGAATTCAACAAGAAACTATATAAATCTTGTATTTGTCACAGAATCATCAAGGCTTGAACAGACCTCCAAGATCACCAAGTCCAAGTTTTGACCAATCACCATCTTGTCAGCTAAACCAGAGCACTGAGGGCCACATCCAGTCATTTCTTCATGGATGGGGACTCCACCACCTCCCTGGACAGCCCATCCCAGTGCCTGGCCACTCTTTCAGAGAAAAGCTCAATAGTGACAGGCCCAGAACTGGACACAGGAATCGAGGTTTGGTCTCACCAGTTTCCACTTCAGAGGGACAATCACTGCCCTGCTCCTGCTGGCCACACTGTTGCTGAGCCAGATTCTTATATTCACTTCTTTGTCAAAGCACCTTGATGAAGAAATTACAGATTTCAGCAAATGGTTCTCGGGTAAAAAAAATAAATAAAATATCTTGGACAAAAAACCAGGTTCTTTGATTATATATTTGATTATAGAGGGAGGGGTAGAATTGGTGCTGACACAAAAGTGTCTTAAAAATCTACCAATGACTTCTGAAATGCTGTAGAGAATGTAGTGAAATACTCAGAGAAAATTAAAGAAATAATATATTTTTCCCTGAGAGAGGAAAAAAAAAATCAGAAAAAGAATATAAGTCCTCACCTTCATCAGTCCATAAGCTGTGGTACCAAGTAATTAAAATTATTTCACTCTCATTTTCTAATGGAACTTTTCATTTATAGATGCTTAGTTCATAGGATTTAGGCAATCAGCATAGCGGCCCTCTCCATGGGTTGCAAGGAATCTCTGCTTGCATGCCTGGAGCACTGCCTCTCCCTCCTCCTGCTCTCACTTTGTGTCTGCTGGATGTTTCTCACACATTTTCCTCACTCCTTTCTGCCCACAAGACATTTTTGCACTTCTTTAAAGATGTTTTACTTGGCATAAGGTTTATTCTAAAAATATTCCAAGAAGTAGCATGGGGTGATAGCTAGGACACTGATTGTTGGGAGTTTTATTTGTCTTAAAAGTGTTTTTTATGGCCAGGGTAGCTACCTAGAGGAGCATCAGTGTTGTGTCTCATTCTGGACTAAGTCCCTCAATATTAATTGAAGAATTGATATCAGCTAAAAAGGGAGCAAGGCCTGCTTTAATTTGCTATTTGAAAAAAGTGCAGGCCATGAGTAATGCCCACGTTTCTTGGAAAAATAAGTACGTCTCCAAAGGCCATTTTGAACTTGTAGCCTAGTCAGTTTATTTTTTTTTTACCAACTGCAAAAAGCCAGGGAAGTTTGAACTCTAGAAGGTTTTCAGTTGCTGATAGCTTTTCTCTGAAGCAGGAAGAGTTCCAGTGCCACATCATCAGCCAAGCTCCAAATGTAAAACCCAGGCCCTTTCTCTTGGTCTTGACCTTGTCTTTCCATCCATATTCAGTTCTCACACCTCACCTGTTCCTTGTGTGTTTTCACATCCCTCAACCCTACCAGTGGATGTCCTCAATCCTTTTTTCCTCCTCTCTAGGAATATTCTTTCCCTGATGAATTTTTGTTTCTTTAATGTCTCTTCTCGATTTCTTGCCCAGGTCTCTGAATTTGTTTTCTTTCCCTTATATCACACACACATGGCCAGACCTGCTCCTTGCTCTCAGTTTTGTTATTTTTCAGTCAGTGTATGATAACCTTTTAATGAGGATTTTTAACAATAACAAGGATTTTGAACTCTCCATGTAGAGGAGGTGTAGTGGTTTAGATTTGTTAATTTCGTTTTCCCGGCCAGTGCACTAAATAAATGTCGTGGTTTTAAGGCAGTAACTAAAAAATTACTAGAAAACTTACTTATTTCCTCCTGTGAGATATGGATTAGAACAAGAGCAAAACAGGCTTAAAACTTAAAAGGAATAAAGAAAGTTTATTAACAAAACTACAAGAATAAGAACACCAGAATAAACTTCCAGAAAACCCTTTTATCTCTCACTACTCACTATTCTCTTGTTCACATGACAACATAGAGACAAAAAACTTTGGAACTTTGGTGTTTAAAACAGTCTCAATTCTTGCTAGAGTCTTTTCATCAGCCTTTGTAGAGAAACAGAAGTCTTCTTCTGCTAATCTATGGAGTTTCTCATGAGAAAACTATTTCTGTTATAATTTTCCATTTTTCTGATGCCAGCTGCCCGGATATCTGTCATCAGTTCACTCCTCTCATTTCACATCACTCCGAGGTGTGTATGGGCCATGAGTCTAGGGATGTCATTTTTTAAGGATGAGTTACTCAAAGGCAGAAGTCCTCTTCATCTGTCTCTGTGAGCTTTTCTGGAAAACAGTTTTCTCATTGCCTCAAACGGCCTCAAATCTTCGCTTCACTCTGTTCCAGCACCTCACTGTATCACAATTACTCTACTTTTTACTCAAAATTCACACTTCGAACACTCCATTCCTCCCTATATACTCTGTCATGAATTAAAGGAGTTTTTTTTTTCAGAAAACTATTGTCCATCTCTATAGCTTTAACAGAAAAATATTTCAGCTTATAAAGCATCTCCTTCTTCTTTCTTCCTCATCTAAAACTTAACTCTCTCTTTTCTTCACTGTCTTCATCAGGTTGATTGTCTCTCTCTCTCTCTGTGTCTCTGGGAAAAAGGAGTAATCTGTACGTTTTATCCAAGTAGTAAAAGAATTAAAGTCTTGGAAAAGCTGCAAGAGTTCATTGTGTCAGGTTTCAGTCCAGCAGCAGAAACTGGAAACTAAGCCCGGCTGGCCGGCTCTGCTTCTCCCCCCTCCCCCCCGCCCCCAGCCTCGTCCAGCCTGGAACGGGGGAGGAGGCTGAGACAGAGCTTTGTCACCTTGTCAGAAGCCAGAAACCCAAAGAGAACAAGAGAGCTCTGGCTTTACATCTTAAGGTGGTGTTCACAGGTTGATTTCACTTTTCAATGGTCAAAACTGCTGTCAATTCTTAGAAATGACTGATAATTGGTCAGGAGAAAAGACTCCCATCAGTCACCAGCAGCTTCAACTTCCTTAGCTCTCAAAACTGTCTTAAAAGTAAAGTCACCCCACGACAGGAGGGCAAACAAAGTTATTCTTAATAAGGATTTCCAAATATATTGTGAAATTAGCCATTTCACAAGCAGTAGGACTACTGAAGCATGATTCCTACTGGCTTCGTGCCATGAGGCTCAACTGGGCAGAATCTCTGAGGACGAATAAAACAAAAAGTCATCTTAGTTTTTTTCCCCAAAGGGCACCTTGAGGGATCTCGTCTTTCCCCAGATGCCATTTATTAGTGTCTGTATTTTGTCCCAATGATTATTATCCCGTGTCATTTTAGGAGAGATGTCAGTTCCTGTTTGTGCAAGCTAGTCTTTTCTGACATTTAACCCTTGGCTCCCTGGTGGGTTGGCACAGGGGAGGCACACAGATGTGAGTCTCCAGCCTGCCACAGTGGACAAAGCTTGCAGCTGGACCATTGGCACAGCTCTGGAAAAGAAATCTTTGAAAACTCTGCATTTCATATGTTGATTAATCCAGCTTTTGACAAGGACACAAGATTGTGGCTGAAGACACCTGGACATCTTGTGCTACTTTTAAATGGCAAAAGCAAGATTATTTATTTTATTTCATTATTTTACAATTACTTGATTCTCCACTGGTCAGTGTTGACACATGGGTGGCTGTGCAATAATTGGTGCAGAGTGGTGTGCCTGTGGTGATGGAGTTCACTGAAGCATTCTGGCTCATGGCAAGAGCAGAGGAAGTAGCAAAACTGATCACCTTTTGGTGAATCTTCTTCAGAGGATCTCTGTAATGAAGAGAGCAGAAATTAGCCAGATGTGTCTAATTAATTAGACTGGCTTAACTAGTTCATGCATGACACCAAAGTGGAAATGGATGGACTGACATGTGACAACAACAAAACTGTGACTCTGTCAGCTCTGCCAGCACTGCTGAAATGCAATGACATTGCTTTGAAAGATGGGATGGGGAACCTGAAAATGCCATGGTGATTTGGATCACTGCAGTAAATAATGGGTTATTACACCAGTTTACCACTGCCAAACCTTAGGAACAATACATGCGTCATCACAGAGCAGAACCCAGTTAAAGCCCTGTTATCTTTTGCTAGCATTTACAATTTCTTGAAGTTGGAGGGGTTTTCCTTTTTTTTTTTTCTTTTTAAACTCTGGTTTTATGAAAAAAATTTAGCGTATTATGTGGAATTCAAGAAAGCACACGCCACAGGAATGTCATCCTGCCTTTAGGCAAATAGCTGAGCAAACCCCAAACACCAGACTTTCAAAAGCAAACTTGTAAGCAGCTTTCTGCAACCTCCTCTATATGAGCAGGCATAAATTAAACATGCTTATCCCTCCCATGGCTTTGCTGAGGCAACTGTTGTTCTATAAGAACAAAACTACCTAGAGCTCAAATGTCAGGTAATAAACCCTTCCTGTTCTCAGTCATTCTTTAAGTTTATATTTTCAATAATGCCAAAACCTAGGATACTTTGCTTCCTGCAGATTGTTTTTTGTTTTACCCTGAAGGATATATTGCTGATGAGAACCAAGCATGGAAAGTGTCTGATATTTGGCTGCATTATTTCATACAATTAGTGACAATTCTGGGTTAGCAGCTGACATTATCTAAGAACAAGAGAAAAAAAGAAAAAAGAGGAAAGTAACAACGAAAAAGTGGTTTTGCTACAGTTATTCCTGGTTTATGTTGTGCTGAACTAGCCAGCAATAAAGGGGGCTCTTGTTGATATTAAGGACACAAATTTAGCATACATTTTTCTGGGAAAATATTTCTATTTGATTCTTGAGATGTCAATATATTATAAAGGATTGCTCCACAAGAGATTAAGTGACCTTCACCACCTACTTGGCTGTCCCTTACGAGCCTCCAGAGTCCTTGAATGCTTCTCTCAAGGTGCTGGAGTGGCAGCTATTCCTGCCACTAGAGGGTATGATGTCTCCATCATTTATACCTGGCCAGCCCTCACTCACCGTGCATGAATGAACACCTGGTTTTTCAGGAAGTTCAAAACTGACGAAAATCTCCTCAGGGAAGTCCGAAGGAATTAAGAGTCTTGTGGGATAGGAGCACCTCACTTCTACCGCCTGCTTTGTCAGTCTCACCGCAAGAATACTTTTCAGAAAGCTACAAGTGTGAGTGAGAGCTGACCAGTGGAACTAAGTCGGAGACGTAATTATCAGGATTTGTGGGAAAAGTTAATTTAAAAAGTCCATAACCAAAGCAGTTTAGCAACAGTGGGAAATCCCAGCCCTGTCATCCCAGGCTGAACATGGAAAGCTGACGTGTAAATCCATTAATCACGTTCCCTTGTACTTGGGTGGTAGGATCTCTCAGCAGCCAACAGAAAGGTTCTGAAGGCTGAGAAGAAGCCCTGGATAAAAACACAACTGAAGAGATCCCTGACTGATAATTCTGAGGAGGGAAGAGCTCGTTCTCACTCCACTGAGGTAACAAGCTCTGTGCCAATGCAGCACCCCTCAAGCAGAACAGAGGGTAGCACAGCACCAGCCAGAGATAAAGATTGGGCCGTGACAGCCCCTCTTCTACAGCACTTGGGATCCTTCAGGAAAATAAACCTGTGTGTTGAGCTCTAGAAATTCTTCTGCCAGAAAAAAATCATTTTTTTCTGCTTTCAGCTAGTGAGAAAACTGAGCTTCAAGAGAAAAGTTACTTTTGAGCTGTTAGAAGGCTCCATGCAGTTAATCTTGAGAATCTGCAACATTTGGGAGCAAGATATATCTTTGATTGTCTGTCTTGCTGTATTGCAGGTTGAGGATCTGAATATCTGAATAACAAGCCCAGTGAAGAAATTGCAGTCTAAATTAAACATGTGAAAACTCCTTCTTAATCTTTTAGAAAAGGGGAAAGACATTAATCTTCTCAGTCCAGCCCCTCTCTGTTTTGTGATGTCTCACAGAGAGGTGGAGCAAGAAAAAATTCTTAAATCTGTAGATGTTGCAGAAGAAAAAAGTATTCCTTTAAAGAGCAGGAGATAGAAACCCTGTGTAAAAGTAAGACAGTTTCACCTTGCCTTTGAAAGGGTCAAGATGCACACAGATATGCAGCCAAACACTGCTTTTAGGTGACCAGAACATCACTTCAGCTGCCACCAGGTCCCCTTGGGCCAGGGCACTTAGGTGGCACCTGAGTGTGAACACAAAAATGCCAGTGCCAAGTTCCAAACTTACCATAGCTCTGTCTTGTAGTGCAAATCCATCAGGCAGACTCAGAAGGATTTGCTCTGCTAATCCGGATTACATTTAATGGCTATCAGATAACCCCATCATGCTGATTGCTATTCTGCTGCTGCTGTCCCCAGCCAGTGGCAGTGCAGATGGCCAGGCAGCAGGGCTGCCCGTATGGAGAGGGCAGTGCCTAAGGAAAGCAGCAACACAGGAATTCTGTCTGAAAAAGGACTGTGAGTGAGTCAGGGATGCAGAGCATCTGTAACTGAGCTCTTCCCCCTCCGTCCTGCATGTGCAGGGCCCGGCCTGGTAGAACTAATCCCTGGTAAGAAGTGAATTGATGGAGACTGTGTTGGTGTCTTGCTGTAAACCCTAAAAGGTGAAAACTCCCAGTACCTCAGCTCACCGGCAGTGTGGGGAAGGGGCTAGTTAGGATCAGGTGTAATGCAGAGTCCCTGTTGCTTCTCTTGTGCAAGATAAAACCCTTGTGAGGCTTACTGAAGCGAAACTTGTCCCTCTGGGCAAATGGGTTCAAAACCATGCAGATGTGGCACTTGGGGACATGGGTCAGTTCTGGCTTGGTGGGTGGATTCATTGGTCTTAGAAGTCTTTTCCAACCATAATTATTCTATGTTATATCACGACATTTTCCTCAGGAATAGGGAATTTAGGGGTCCATAAGTGGGAGACAGAGAAGCTGGACCTGCAGGACCATAAATGGTAGACAAGTGAAATTTTGACCCCTGAAAATAAGGGCCAGACTTAAAGCTAGAACAGGTATGATCCTTGTTTATGAATTAAAAAAAGGATGTATACCAGGCCCAGCTGCTTCTTACTAGCATAACTAAGAGCTGTCCTGTGCAGGGCCAGGAGTGAGACTTCAATGATCCTTGTGGGTCCCTTCCAAATCAGGAAATTCTATGAAATTTATTTACTGTGGATTATTGAAAGCATTATGTCACTTCACTTCCCCAAAACACATGTACACAGGTGAAATAGAGGATTCTCTGCAGAAATCACCCCACAGGTTTTAATGGAAGGAATGACATCAGAACCAAGATGATTACCGCACCAATAAAATATGTACAATCCATGAAAAAAAAAAATCACTTTCAAAAAGAGGTTTTAACAGGATTATCCTGACAATGAAGAGCATAAAGACACAGGTTAGTATATTCTGCCAAAAGTATAGGGACCTGCCATGAGACTGCATTGCAATGGAAGTGTGAGTTTTGTGAATACCGTAGAAGTCCGAAAAAGGCCTTGGAATTAGTGAACTAAATCCATGTATTCTGTTATCAGTGCTTATTATTATTATATGGCATAATATCCAAATCCTAGTGTGTCTATTTCAATTCTTGGAGTTTAAACTGGCTTTCAATGCAAGTACCACGCACATGTCACAGGAGAGATTTAGAGCTGTTATTAGCAGGCATGCGGAAACTCAGAGTTGAAGGATGTGCTGGATAGAGTTAATTTCCCTCACAGTAGTTGGCATGGAGCTGTGTTTGGATTTGTGCTGGAGGCAGGGTAGGTAACACTGGGATGCTTTAGTTCTTGCTGAGCAGCGACTACACAGCACTGAGGCCTTCCTACTTCTCACCCCACCCTATCAGCGATGAGCATGCACAACGAGTTGTGAGGGGACACAGCCAGGACCAGGTCACCATAATTGGCCAAAGGGACATTCCAGATGCTTTGGCATCATGCTCAGCTTATAAAGCTGGGGCAGTAAAAGGAAGTGGGGAAGTGATGGCATTTTTTTCCTCAGGTGTGTGTGAGGTAGCCCTGTTCTCCTGGGGGTGACAGAACACCTGCCTGCTTATGGGAAGGGCTGAATTAATTACTTTTTTTGCTCTGCTGGCTTGCCTGACTTTTGCTTTCCCTATCAAACCGTCCTTATCTCAACCCATGAGTTTTCTGGCTTTCACCCTGCCAATTCCAGCTTTTTTCCTTCCCAGTGGGTTATGGGAGAGTGAGTGGTTGTGTTTGGTTAAACCACAACAAAGTTATTTGCAGTTCTCTGTCTTGAGGTTGCGTCCTGAAGTTACATTTCACTCTGCTTCATCAAGGGTTTTACCTCCTGTGGGTTACCACATCTTAGCTGTGCAGACTGGATGGATTCCTGTGGAAGAAACATTTATGTGATGGTTGGTTCCTGGATTGAGATAAAGCAGCTACACAACAAATTTATCCACTTTGTCCATTTGTAAATGTCCACCGAACCTGAAGAGGTCAACTGGGTGTAAATAAGGACATATTTCCTTTGACTTTAAACTCACTTAAATGGATTGCTGCAAAAACAGTCTAACACATAACATAGTCATCTCTAGAAATCAGGAGATTCGTAATTTTACAGCATTTTTGAAAAGAAGAATAGAATATTAAAATTAATCTTCATACCCACTTGCAAACTTCTTAATGTTTACCAAATGTATTGCTACTTTCCAAAGGTATGATAAAATACTCATTATGGGATTGTATTGCTTCTTGCCAATTCCTTCATAGTCTTGTAGGCCACAAACATAACTCATGTGTGCATACTGAAACTTAGAAACACCTAACAGAAGACCCAGCATAATTTTAATGGTCCAAAAATGTAGAGTGACTAAGACTGCCCTTGTTACAGATGTTTCACCTGAGGAGGCAGCCATGGGCAGGGACACCTTCTACTGTAATCCCTCCGCTTCCAGTCCTGGGAAGTCTCCCAGCTAGCTCCAGTCCACTCGGGGAGAGGATTCGGCACTGACAAAGATTAAAAGATGAAGGAGGCTCTCTTCCAGGACACTGTCCCAGTTTCTTCACGGAACAAACTCCAGCAGAAAAAAAGAGAAAGAACACTAAATGGTGGGGACTTTTAAACTGGGGGGAAAGGGGAGGGGTTGTAGAATTACAACCAATGGGATGAGACCAAAGGGGTGGGGTGAGGGGAAGGAACCAACATCACAAACCTGGGGGAGCTCAGGGAAAAACCACTTTGTGGTGCAACACAACAACCTTCCACATTCCCAGGTTGTTCAGAGCCTCATCCAGCCTGGCCTTGGACACCTCCAGGATGGGGCAGCCACAGGTTCTCTGGGAAATCTGTGCCAGAGTCTCACCACTGTCACAGGGAACAATTCCCAGTATCCAATCTAACCCTGCTCTCTGTCACTGTGAAGCCATTGTCCCTTGTCCTGTCACTCCAGGCCCTTGTAAAGAGTCTCTCTCCATCTTTCCTGTGGGTTCCCTTCAGGCACTGCAAGGCCACAGTGAGGTCACCCCAAAGCCTTCCCTTCTCCGGGCTGCACAATCCCAATTGTTCCCTCAGCCTTTCCTCCCAGCAGAGCTGCTCCATCCCTCTGATGCCCTTGGTGTCCCTGCTCTGGCCTGGCTGCAGCAGCTCCCTGTCCTTCCTGTGCTGGGCCCAGGGCTGGATGCAGCCCTGCAGGGGGGGCTCAGCAGAGCCGGGCAGAGGGGCAGAATCGCCCTCCTCTACAACCCTGGGACTCTGGGTGCAGCCCAGAAATTTCTCTCTTTCCTCCTCGGGAAGACTTTTGGAAGGTTGTTTCTTTCCCTTTGCTCCCTGAAGAAGAAAGAATAGGCTGTCATTTCCTACCCTCTCCTCACTGATTGTTTTATCTGCTGTACTTGAGTTTTCCAACTTGTCTTACTGTCCCTCAGGGCACTGAGTATGCTTTCATCTGCACATGAAAATATGTCCATGCACTCCAGCTCTTGTCCTGAATATCACAAAGGTAAATATCACTATTTTCTCTCAAGTTTTTGTGCAAACATAGATGCTGGCAGCTCAAAACTAAATACATTTTTGGTATGCACATACTTTTTCATTTGGAGAAATGGCATACATAAGATTAATCATGCCCAGAATTATTGATTATTAATTATAAACAAGTCTTGAGTTGATAAACCTAAATGCACTCTTACATAAAGACAGGGAAATCCCACCCGGTGCACCTGTGCTTTAAAAAATAAGAATCTTACGAACTGTACTGTGCTGCTTATAGGAAATAATCCTCCTCATTAAAAAATAAATTAAATTTCCTTAGTTTGCAACACTGAAACTTGCTCCTATTGTTACATTAACTGATGTTTCTAGATGTTAAGTCTTCCTTTTCATGGAAAGCATGAGGGGGGGAACAAATGTTTTAGTGACGTATTCCTACAGGAAAAGCCTTTAATGCTTAATTTTTCCAGTTAATGGTTATAGTTCTAATGAGGTTCCTTTGAAACTTTTTGGAAATTTTTGTCATAATAAAAAGAATTGTTCTTAATGTGTTTTCTTTAAATATCCCTGTAAAGTATACTTTCCCAAGTTCCCAAGATGGATTCTCTTAACAGTAAAAAGTAACTAAGCTTAAAGGCATTGTTTTCCTTCCAGCCTTCATCTTGTCGAGTTAGTGGCTAATTTTATATTTCTCTTGTGATTCTTAAAATTCATTCAAATTTTTCTTTACCTTCTGTTACCTCTTGAGACCATAATCTAATATAACAAATAATGCCCTGAAAAATTGTTTTGTAAAGAAGACAGAATAATTACAATACATGTCTGCTCATTGTTTTGGCAAATACATTTGGCAATAAGGAAGATTAAAGAAAATTCATAAATACATGAAAATAAACCAAGATTTTAAATAGAGGCAATATGTGTAGGGCATATTTAAAAAAAAATTTAAAGGGTGGGTGGCTTCTACCATGCTGTCCCTCCATGTTCATGTCAATGAAAAGGTGCAGTGGGGCAGTAAAAAGAGGGGAAGGGGGGAGGGAGGGAGGGGAGATCACCAATCCTGATAGCAGTGTTGATCCAGCTGAGGGAGGTCCCTGGGTCCTGGGGTGCCTTTGTGCCCAGGCTTTGTGGGGATACCTTTTCATAGATATGTTTCCTCACCCTGGAGATAAGTTTCTTGTTTTCTATGCAAATTGCTCTGCAGAGAATCACAGTCACTGAGGTTGGAAAAGATTTCTGAGACCATCAAGTCCAACCTGTGACTAATCCTCACCATGTCAACCAACCCAGAGCACTGAGTGCCATATCCAATGATTTCTTGAACACTGCGAGAGATGGGGGCTCCACTCTGGGCAGCCTGTTCCAATGTTTCACAACCCTTTCCAAGAAGAAACTGCTCCTTATGTCTAGCTTGAACCTCCCCTTGTGCATCTTGAGGCCATTTCCTCTTGTCCAGTCACTACTTGCCTTGGAGAAGAGACCAGCTCCCACCTTGCTACAACCTCCTCCGGAAGTGCAAAGCCAAACCCTGTGGCATTGTCCCATGGTAGGAGCAGCTTGCAGAGTCTAATTTCTGTCCCCACAGTGTCACCTGAAAGGTTCAGTAAACATAGCACAGGAGCAGTACCACATTGGATCACCAGCCCAGCCATCCCTGTATCCTTTCTCTTGCCGTTCCCTGCACTAGGCAGCTCATTTTCAGGGAGCTGCTAATTGAACCTTGATGACCAAACGGGAATTGGTTCCTTTATGCTTCATTTGGAGGGGGGATTATACTCTAAACAATCAGGCTTTGTTTTTCCTTCCAGTAACTCTCAGATGCATTTTTTTTTCCCCCACTTCTTCCTGATGTAACTGTAGCTGTTGATCTTCATGTGATTGATTATATAAGTGTCAGTCCCTTTTTTACTCTTGACAAACGCTTAACCTCAAAGCCACTCTGTGACTGATTAATCCCACACTAAATGGCACTGATATCCCGTGTAGGCCACAGGAATGGCTATGCAGGGAGTGCATTTGCATCTCTGTCAGGTGTGTTCTCCTTCTCTCATTAGCCTGAGGTAAACATTAGCACAATAGAGTTCCTGCATCTGTCAGCATGCTCTGTTCACATTAAGTGACCAAAATCCTTGATGCTAAACCAGATCATAGGAATAAAGGATATTTTGAAATCTGGAGTGTTTTCTAGTTCTGCTTCCCTCCTTCAGAATTGAGCAACACACACGCTACAACAAATTGTGTTCACTTCTTGAGGTTTCATTTTGATATGCTTAGATCTGCTTAGTTTTACAATATTCAAAATTTGCTCCAACAGAAAAAATTACAATTTGTAACAAATAATAATAAAAAGATCGTGTCCATTGTCTTTGGGAAAGTTCAGGAAAGCCACCAGGATAACAGGCACAGAAAATGGTAGAGATGCCCAGGAAGAAAAGTTTGCACAGAGCACAAAATGCTGAAAGATGTGAAGAGTGAGGTGGGGCATGTGATGCCAAAGACGAATTCCAGGTGAATGCTTTCCTGCTTCTTTATGGGATCCAGCAGTGTTATTGCAGCCCCATTTACACTGCTGCTGTTCCATCTGGGTCAATATTTCCTTTGGAAAGTCCCTATTTTGAGGGCTTTAGAAACTGCCCATAAAAAGCCTTAATGGGCAGAAATCTTGGCAGCCCTGCTCCTAGTATGGGAGAAAGCTATTGAGTTTTAAGAGGGTTTATTTCCCTCTAAGTTGTAACTCAAATTACTTCATGGGCTTTGCTTGGAGGAAAGTTTTCAGACTATCTGTGTCCTCTTGTGGCCTGGACTAAGGAAGTCTTGTTGCTGAACATGAATAACACCTGTTGCCCAGTGAGGAAATCCAGGGATGAGTCTCTTGGGTCACTTTTTCCCAGACATCCCAGCTGTAATGTAGTCCTGCCTACAGTTCTTATACGGAAAAGAGGAGAGCAGATAAAACTGAGGGATAATTCTGCACCCTTTCCCTACCCCAACCCCAATATATTCCTGGTACCAAATATAAAAGATTCATATCCTGACCAATTTCTTTCCATTTGTGGAGGCCATAAACCAGGCACATAAATTTTCTTTTCCCCAGTTCGGAGTTTAATTTCACACCTTGGGCCTTCTTAATTATCCGCCAGCCCTTCTAGGCAGTCTGAACACATAAAGGCATGATTAAGAATGCATGAAGGTTATTTACACTTGTTTTATGGGCCCTTTGAACTGTTCAAGTGATATAAAGCGAACACAAAGTAATAGGAAACAGAAGCAGCAGTGCGTAAGTAATAGAAAGTATATAGTAATATAGTAATAGAAAGAATAGAAAGAAATAGGAAAAATGTCTCTTAGACTGATGGGGATCTAAATGGTTTGCTTCATTCTTACTCCACCAACCCTGGCTAAGTCTATTTGCAGTGGTCAGATGCCTTGTTCCTCTTCTCTGTGGATTGTCTACTTCTGATCTCTGCAGAAGCCTTGAACTGACTGCATGGATTTCATACCATGCCATGGCAGCAATACCCCCAGGACAATGTTGAAGTTTGGTGGCTGGAGTTGCAGCTGTGGATGGTTTGAAGTGAAGCTTCACCTCCCTGTGCACAGGGCTGGAAGACCTAGGAAGGATTTGTGTGTGTGGTGATGAGCAAACACGGCCCTCCAGGACATTTCCATTTCTTACCAACATTGACCTGGATGCCTTGAGAAATAGCATTAAACAAATAAAGGAGTGTGAGAACTTCAACACTCCCTTCTGTAGCCACACTTGATTGTGTAGAGAGTAAAACACCCCTCGCTCCCTTCTTTAATATGTAGATAACCTAATTCTCTGCCCAAAAACAAAGGGGGACTCAATCTTAGCCCTTCTGTCAATGAAGGACCTCTGAATGCATCGTTCAGTGAGATTTATCTTTTCTCATTGTCACAGCTTCATGTCATTGATTCTCTGAAACTCAGAGTTATCCCCATATTTTTTTGGTAGACCTTTTGTCTGGGAATTATCTCCTGCTTTAGATATATTTGCTCCTTCTTATTTGTATCACTTTGTGCTTGGCTTTATTGAGAATGTTTTTGTTTACCTTGGACTGGTTTGCCAATTTTTCAAGATCTTTCAGATTCTGATCCAATCCTTCAAAGCATTTAGAATTTCCTTTCTTTCTACATGATACTCAAATCTTTATGAAATCCATTAAGCACTTACCCTGAGTTAATACTTTGTGCAAATAATGAACTTCTCAGTTCTTAGTCCAAACAAACAAAACATTTAGCCTTGATCATAAGTGATTTCTTCTTTTTTCTCTTAGAGAAGCAAATCCCTTCCTACTCAGCATATTCTGTGATTCTGTGAAAAAAAGTCATTATGACTCAATAGATATATTTTTGTTTTTATTGCTGAAAATTCTAATAAAATCAAAGTACTGGAAATGAAAAACTTCATTAGGTAACACTGAAAAATAACAAAGAAATGCCACTCTTTCTACCTAACCCAGTGCTTAAGCTGCTTACCCAAAGTACCAGAGATTTAGATTCACTGTCTTCTCCCATGGAGAAGTGTCAAATCCCCAGCTCCCAGAATGCACTGGCCTCCAAACTCTGTGCCAGATCTGGACAGCATTTCAGTCTCCCTTTTGAAGCATTTTCACAATAAGCTGAAGTGGTCACTAGCAGAGGGACAAGAACATTCCATTTGCCAGGTTAGTATCCCAACCATAACTGAGAGAGCACCAAGCTCCAGCTGCTCTTTCCCATGTCTTGGACCACCCTATTCTTGGGCAGTGATCCTTTTATGAACAGCAGCCAGCAGAGGAACCTTCTCCCACCACTCTAAACCAGAATATCCTTAATGTGGATCTGAATAGTGCCTTAGATGTGGAATAGGAAAAAGGTAACCAATTCTTCACATCTAAAAGGTCCTTTACATCCAAAATGGTGCTCTCATAAAAAAGGATAAAGATCCTTGCTCCACTTGAGCAACCCAAACAGTTTCTTCTTATAAAAAATAATAAAAAAATAATAAAAATTAAAAGCTTTGCCAAATCACTGCATCATTTCAGGCCAACCCCAAACTCGTTCTAAAGTGAGCAGAACATAGCAAGTACATTCTCTGAGTGACACTCACTTGTGACAGCATAGGGCAAGTGTCTGTCTATACCCAGCAGGATCCAACACTGACTCCTTCCAAAACAAATTAGACCTCAAGCAGCTTCTGCTGAAAGTATCTGAAGAAAAATTTTCATGGCTTTGGAAATCCCAACATGATGTTATGGTGCCACAAGCCTAACAATAAATAGGTTTGAACCGTTCCCTCTCTAGATAATGTTACTCTGAGCTCCCAGATGTTGCCAAGCAGAACAGTTTGTGCTGCTCTGTTCTCAGCTGCCATGTGGAACTGCTTTCCCAGCCTAAACCACACCAAGATTGAGATAATTAGAGAACATAATACAGAAACGGACATGGTTTGGTTTGAAATTCATTAGTAACAAATGCTGTACAAGATCCTTCTGCTAAACTACTCATCAAATAGTAAAACTTGAGGAAGCCAGTCCTGCATATTGGTGATGGACTGGGGTGGTAAAGAAAGGGTTGGTTCCATCAGCCTGCTGTGCTCTATATTCTCAACAGAATAGAAAGCTTTGTGCACATTGAAACTGTGGTGAAAGAAACCCTAGATCTCTAGCAAAAATCAGTGTCTGGTAAGGCCCTTGCTCAGTGCTATGTTTGGGTGAGGATTGCAAGACTTATTTTCAATTCTTATATTTGGAGTGTAACAGCTGAAAAATATTTAGTTGGAGAAGTTCCAGTGCCCAAAGTAAATTTCTTATCAAATGACAACATTCCAAGATGACTCAAAAGTAGAGGCGCCCTCAGCCCTGGGTGTCCCTGTGAGCAGGGAGGGCTCAGGGCAGGGCCCAGGCTCTGCTCCGGGGGGCCCAGCAATGGCACCAGAGGAACGGGCAGGGACTGATCCCAGGAAGTTCCAGCTGGACATGAGGCAGAACTTCTGTCCTGGGCAGTGACTGAGCCCTGAACAGATTGTCCAGAGAGGGTGGGGAGTCTCCTCACTGGAGATATTCCAGAACCATCTGGACACAATCCTGTACCCTGAGAAATTCATGGCACCCTGCTACAACAAACCAGTAGCTCACTATGTGGCCTCGAAAACCAGGATTTCCTAACACTAGCAGGGTAAGAACACCCTAAGCAAATGTCCAAAGCATAAAGTTTTATAGACATGCCTTTTTTTTCTATAGGACACCCTGCACGGAACAAAGCTTTATCTATATACATCACAGACTTGACTTACATTCCAGTCTGCCTTTTCAGAGGTTCAAGAAAAGTTTCCCATAGTTAACTTTAGTGCAAAAGATCAATCTATATCTACCACTCAGGCATCTATAAAGACTTTAATTAACATTCATCATTATTTGCTCTTGCTAAGCTACAGGAGCAGCTCTAAAGGACAAAATAGCAGCAAAAGGGAACAAAGCATTCCCAGCTGGCACTGATTTTTTATTCAGCTTCCTCTGTAGGTTTTTATATGTGTCTTTCTGTAGATTTGATACTGGCCAGGAGCAGAAAAGAGAGATGCTCTGGCTGGCCAAGTGGTGCAGTTCAGAACTACAGTTTTCATGCAACTTTATTGTCACACTGTTTATGACAATGCTGAACTCATATACATAAATTTAACCTAAAAACTTCAGGAGTTTTCAAGCCTCCAAGAAAAGGTAACATCTTTAGGAATACCAAGGACATAAACCCAGAAACCCACTACTTGAGTTTAAAAGCATATCTGAAGAAGAACATTGTACAGGCGTTCATTTATATTGAATATTTCAACCAAAATGTTTATGTTCTTATGTTCTTAAATGGTCATGGGTTTGAGCCATGAAATATGACACTTCTGCAATTGTAGTGTACATAATACTGTTTTGGATGCTGCAAAGCTGCCAGCATTCTTGGGGAGATACATCTAAGAAATGCATTTAGAGCTTTTAACAGTAATAACTCTCATTTCAGTCCCTCACTCTGCTCTGTGAAATAGAGCTATGGCAGTTTTTTCCTGGGAGGAGCTAAGATGCTCTGCTGCTTGTTGGGTTTTGCTCTGCACTGCTCACAGCAGGTTTGAGAGGCATACTTGAGAGTTCTCACCATAGTGTGGCATCTGATCTCAGTAGCTGCAACTCATTCAGTAAGCACAAGTGGAGCTGGATCACCAT
This sequence comes from Poecile atricapillus, assembly GCF_030490865.1. NCBI lineage: Eukaryota > Metazoa > Chordata > Aves > Passeriformes > Paridae > Poecile > Poecile atricapillus. Next base: position 14,515,831 of record NC_081289.1, read on the forward strand.
GGAATTCCACTACAAGTTCCAGTGTACAGTCAGGTTATCTCCATTAGCAGAGAGGTGGAGATGATCTGAGGGAACCTGGAGAGATGTGGCATCCAGCATCTACCTGATTTCTTTCTCTGCTCAGTACTGTTTGCATGCACAGTCTTGTCCCAGAAGAGAAATGACCCAGGGCCCAGATACCCCTTTTTTATTAGAACTGATGCTTTTGGAAACAACTTTAGAAATGTTCTGGGCAGAATTTTGTCCTTGCTCCACACACAGAAGCAGATTCTGTGCAGAATTATGTCCCTGTCATGCACACAGAATCAGATTTTTCTCTTTCTCATTTCTATTTCATTTTCATATTTTCTCTTCTGTATCGTCCCTCTATCCTCCTTTTTTTTTTTTTTTCTCTGCCTCAGACAAATAATAGGTGCCTAAAAGTAAGGGTGTGCTTTCTGGATGTACCATTTGAATGGATTTTAAATACATGGATCTGGATACACCTCTATTCCTCAGCATCCTGAGTGTCTATTCATTTTGAGCACTGCTTCCAGTTAGGAGTAAATTCTAAGGCAACAAATTTAAAATTGGACAGTGTAAAAGGTTTCTTCCCTTCTCCCCACTGATCACATCATCTTTAAAATAATGATTTGTTTCTCTCCTTAATAAAAACAGTTAAACAGGGCATCTCACTGCCATAATGAAGGTGGGAAAGTGTATTTAATTGCGTGCTGCTCTGGATAACCATGGCCACAGCTCAGCAAAAGACTATCCAGCTTTTAAAAAAAGTTCTTTACTTTTTTACAGTTGAATTAGAGTGACCAACCCTCATTTTTCTTAAAAATAAAAATGTACAAGGCTCAATGAGCATAAATTATAGCAGATTGGCATGAAGAAAAGTCTTGAGTAATATATATGAACAGATATACAGAAATTTGAAGTTTAGAACTGTATTTTAACAGATTTCTGTGGGACCACACTAGGGAAAAGAATCAGAAGGACACTATCCTAAAAGCCACAAGTGTGGAATTTTCACTGTGATGGGACATTTTTATGCTCAGTACAAGGGTTCTGTCCTTTATGCTTATATGCTTATATGCTTATATGGCATGATAATGCTATGGTGGGAGACACACAGGTATAAAGGAAGGGGAAAATAAGTGGGTTTTTTTCTCTCTTCTTGGGTCATTTGCTTTATGGCTTAATTGTAGAAAAAAGTCCATTATAGAGAAGTCTAAATTTAGTCTACTCTTGGTGAAACACCATTTCAATATTTGTTGGCAATATTTCAACATTGCAACAAGTGGCAAATTCTTTGGAGGTGGTTTTGTGAAATCACTGAAGTCAAAGTCAAATATCCCAGTGAATTTTTGGTAGCAAAGTAAAGGTCCTTTACTTTTGCAAAGTGGCTTGTCATACCTTAGGCCCACTAAATAACTCAGAAATCCTAAAATAAAAGGTGTGACATTTGTTCACAAATCTGCACCCTTAAGAAAGATCTGGATTGACTTCTTGACTCAATGGGGGCAGCAGAATTCCAGTAAATGGAAATTTTTTAGTCAGACTTATAACTTAAAATGCTAACACTTTTGTTTTACATCTTAATGCTGTGCTAACATCGAATTAAAATAGAGTCCCAATGGTAATGTGCAATATCTAAATCAATACAACATGATTAGTGTAATGAAAATTTATATTAAATGATATAATAGCAATGGGACTCACCAAACAAGAAGGGATTTTTAAGGGAATAAAGCTTTTGGTGTCCATTAACTCATGCCTGACTAATGCTAAATTATGATCAAATATCTGAAAAATACTTGTGAGAGCTTCACTAATGCCCGCAAAATGCATCCTAATTAATATTATTGTGATAAATTCTGAAAGAATTCATTGTGGCTCAGTATTTTAATAGATAGTTACCCATGAATTTAATCTCAACAAACTCTGGCATTACCACAGCCCCAGTGATTAGTCCCACCCAGATGCTTTGGTGGACTGTGTCAAAACTCTTTATTTAAAGACTACCCATGACTACTTTTTATGCTTGACATATTTCAACTTTGGAGCTTTCTGCCATGACTGGGAATCAACATCCTGCCTCATTTTGTGGCTTCATGATCAGTGCAATGCCTCTGTCCACATGGCTTCCACAATGGAGAGGCTGATGTAGATGTAACAACAGGAGGAGCACGAGGATGGATGTGATTCCAGTCTGTCCAATCTCACATTAAATAAATATTAAATACATTTGCCAGACAAGAAAACTGCTTGGATTCAGATTCTATCAGATACCAGATACATGGTTTTTTTGAGGTTGTTCCCTGCTCACATGGAGTCTCCCACATCTGTCCCACTGTAGGTCATGGCAGAGCTTGGTCCCAATGCCTTCAATACATCAGGAATCTGGTTTGCGTTCTCTGAATGTAAAACAACACGTTTTCTATCAAACTATTTCCCTGCAAAATTAACCTCCCAAATAAGCAAAGTGTTCTTTAATATCTCAAACATAATAGCCATTTACAATTTATCCCATCAAATTATTACAGATATACTCAAGTACGGGTCAATTTACAAGGCATGGGAATAATATAAACATAAATTTAACTGGTGTAACTTTGTGAAAATTGCAGATAATTCTTTCAAGTTCTCCTTCTCCTTTTATTTGGATCTGCTTTCTGAAAATTTAATGTAAGTGCTGTTGATTTCAGCCAAAACACGTGTCCAGACAGGACAAGGTTTTTAGAGAATATGCTTTGCTGGATTTATGCGTGGATTAAATCCAGAGAAGCCCAGTGTATTCCTCTAAGCAGGACTGCATCCATACATGCTTATATGATTTCCTAAATCAAGGTGGGTTTTTTGTTTGCATTACACAAAACCTTCTTCTCCATTTATCCTTCATACTTATTGATTAAAAAAGGATTTGCCAAAGGAGTCAGGGAAGAATTACACAAAGTTTATTTTCTATGTCGCCAGTAGACAAATGAACAACAGAAAGTCTGTTGTTTGTATGCCTGAAAATTTACCTGTTTTTAATAGTTTATTATCACTGTTTGTCTATACTTTGCTTATCTCACTTATAAATTAATTGAGTAAAATTTAAAAATACCAATTTATTTGGTTTTATAAATAAAATTGGATGCTACATTTTGATTTTCAAGGGAAAAAAAAAATGCAGTGGGTGAGAGCCATCCCTATTGTGTGCTTGAGATTAATTTGGCCTTGTGATAGATTTGGACATAATGAAATATGCTTCTACTCTGAAAACATGCTACATTAAATGGCAACTTATACCAATCAGTCTCAGATTCTGAGCAGAGTCAAAATTTCTGACTTCAATGACAAAGTGATTTTTTTACTTCTTTTTTCCCCAAAGTACATGCTTGAGATTATAACTGAAGGATGTGCTTCAGCATATGGTTGAATTAAAAATATTTAGATAGCAATGCAAGCTTGCTTTGAACATGTGCTGAAGTGCAGCCCCTGAAAAAAAGAGACTTGCCTGCACAGAATAGGATGGGGTAGCCAACTTCTGCTCCATCCACTAATTTAGCAGGTCAGGAAATAGATTTTTTTTCTGAAGGAAATTAAAAAAGGATCTTCATGCAAAGCACTACCACCACCAGCACAGTTTGGGTTTGGGTTTTTTTTTTGTTATTTTATAACTGATATTCTTAATCAACTCTTCTGTCTCCTTCTCCTCTGATGTTGTAGTGCTTCTTTCTCATTATCTTGATATTGCTATTAGAATTCTCTACACCTAAATTTTCTTCAAATATTTCAGGGAACCTTAACTAATGAATCTGTGGTCCAAGATAGGAATCACGCTTTTCTTTCAAGCAGAGACATCCAAAGGCCCTGATTTCCACAAAGGAAAACCATTTCTGTGTATTTATGTCAATGTTTGCTTGACCTTTTTGTGTGCATCCACAGGAACATGAATGTTCAAGCACTCACATGAAAATCAAGCCCTGATTTTGCTCTCTTGAAGCATCACTTTGGTTTGCTCATTTTCCTGTGGGTATTTGGACTACAAATTCCTGTTACCCCACATAATGGACCTTTAACTACAAACACAAGGTACCTTTTGGTCCACTCAGCTCTTCACAGTTAATTCAGTACATGGTCAAGTAAAGGGAGAAATTGAATTATTCTTGTTGCAACATGAAATCCATGTTGCACAAAGTACATTGCTCACAGGTGGCGAGTGACGCTTCAATCAGCCAAGACTGGTCATCAGGAACTCCAGCCATCCCTTAGGTTCTCCCCCTCATAGAACTGGATGTGCAGGCTGCAAGGAATGCTGTGTTCCTGACAGGTTTTATTTTCACAGGATCAAAACCATTTAGGCTGTCAAAACATGAACAACTACAAGGTATCACCTTTATCTCAGGTTATCCTCAAGCTGGTTATTAGAAACTGGAAGAGTATCCTGGGGCAGTGTCACTTGAGGTTTACTTGATTCTCACCTGTTTTCCATGGAATGTGGTATTTACGTTTCCATGGGCCAGGATGCTGGGCTTGGTGGACTTCCACCCTGGACTTCTGTTGTTCTTGCATTCAAGTTGAATCTACAACCAACCCAGCCTTATTCAAGACATGGAGTTATGAATTAATGGCACAATAATTCATGGAAACTGGTATTTATTTCTTTACTATTATTAAATAAGCAAATTATTCAAAATCTGTCCAGGCTGGGAACTGAAACTCCATGAGGCTGACTGTCCTTCGGAGCTGCCAATTCCAGCTGGAAGAGGAGAGGCAGGAACTGAGGCAGGATTAGTCCTGCTGAATATCAGCTCTCTGAAAATGGGATGTCTGGCTCAAGCTGCTCACGTGGGGCTCTGTCTCAAGCACCTCAAGGGAGTGATTTATCTCTCTCTTCTGAGAGATTAAACTAAGTGAGGACAGCTAAATGTGGGGGAAATCAATCTTGTTTCACCCTCTCTTGTCTTTCTACCCCCTTAAGTTTTTTTCACCCCACTGATTATATTCTGAGCAACTGCATAATGATGTATAGCAAGCTTAAGAAAGCTCATCAAATTAAAAAAAAAAAGAAAAAAAAAGAAAAAGAAAAAAAAAGTATCCTTAAAACCATCTGAGGCTGCCAAGGAATAACAAAAAGATGTTTCACATATTTCCTTCCCAGAGTCTGAAGGACACAGAGATTCAATGGAGATATTTTTGTTCCCAGAAGAAAAGAAAAAACTCAACCAATAATATTAATTTCAAGGGGTTTACTTTGCTTTATTTTGTCCAGGTTAAGCCCCTAATCTCTTTTGCACTTCCTGGAAAGAAAAGTTTCGTTTTTGTTGCAAACTTATTTCTACAATTACAAAACAAAAACAGGGGTTAAGAATATGTGTTGGAACCCAAAAAATAGAAACTTCTGCAGATACTGAAGGGTTCAGCCTGCAGCCTTAAAAAGAGCTTCGATTGATGTAGTGATGAAGGTACACAGACACTGGGTAGAGAAATTGTAAACTTATGTCTCTATAGTTATAAGTAAGAATATGCCTAGAGTAGGTAAGAAATTATATTGGGTAAAATAGTTTGAGGTTTAAGGTGTAATTGTGTGACTCATAGAGTAGGTTAGAGATCCAGAAACTGTAATAGAGGTGTGCATCAGTACGTGACCTATCAGCTTATTGGCAAAGAAACAGACACAGTGCAGCAAAATTAAGTAAAGGTGGTGGGTTAATAAGTGAAAGCAAGCTTCGTGTCAAGTGCCTATTGGGCTAAAATGTTATATATTGCCATGCAGAGAAGAAACCCATGACTTCCTCGAGCTATGGCTGACTTGTTGCTTCTCTAAATCTGACGCCTTCAGACTAACATCTTATCTGGCTACTTGATCAATAAATCATCTCAAAGCAAGGTGGTCCCATCCCTCAGTCCTCATCTCGACAAATATGAATCACCAAGAGTTTTTGGGAGGAAAATTATTTGAAATTCCATTTTCTTCTGGTATTCAGAATTTTCTGTGTGCTTTCATTTCAGTCTAGAAGGAAAAACATTTTGAATAGTCAAAAAAACAATGTTCTTTCACAATTCTTGCTTTCAGTTTCTTCCAGAGGACTCTGCCTGGTTGTGAGTGAGTAAGAACTTTCCAGAGCTCTCCATGAGCAATGTCTTCTCATTTCCTCAAGCCAAAAATGGGCTTTTGTGTCTGGGCAATGACTTCTGGACCGCATTTAATTATTTCAGAAAAAAATGTCCCCTGATCCTGCCAGCAGCACCTGTAACAGAGGATGCATTTCTCTATGGGATCTGAATCCAGGTCTTTGTCTTCATCTGTGCTATAATTTCATTTATCTGTCAATAGGGATGATATTTACATCGATCTCACAGAAGTGCTGCAAGGTTTACTTCATTAAATTTTGCCAAACTTCAGGTCCTTGGAAGCAAGATGGGATGGAATTATAAAGAAGTTATTTTTAGTATTCAGAAATTAATCTTTTAACCTGCCAGAACAGATGCTCTTTGCCTTTCTCTGTGCCCTCCAGGCTGCTGAACTCTGGTGAATCATGAGCAGAAACTAGCTGCAGACTTTGCTTGCAGGGTAAGGATTGCATCAACCCCGTGGAAATAAAAATATGATCTCAAAGACCTGTTGGAGTAATTTTGAATGTGAAGATTGTGTTGGACAACTTCAGAGATGTTCAGCTCTCAAACCCAAAACTGTTCAGTTGGAAAGACTTTGTCTACGAAGTGACAGCAATTTGGGCCACTGAAATTTATATTTGTCTTCTGAAATCTGATTTTCCATATTTTTTCCCCCTGTTTGGAATTAGCAATTGTCAAAATTGAAGTTTTCAGACTGAAAAAAGTAAAACTATAGGAATGCTATTAAAAAGTAGTTAGAACTAACAATGAGACAAAATATAAGAGAACCTAAAGAATTAAAAGCACACATGCCCTGGAAAGCAAAAACTTAGGCCAAGGCTTAGAATATCTGGAATGGAAAAATTAATAAAGAGTAAATAGAGGAAGATGATTTATTTAAGCTTCAGGCATTTTTCTTAATTATGTTTTAAGAATGTTTCATTTTCATTATTAGCATGAATGGTTCAGTGACTCAGTTCTACAGACCTCAACAATTACAGTTCAACAATGTGCAAAATCTGTCCTCCCACTACCTTTCCCTTTGATACTTTACCACTGCTTCTGCTATGTTTCAGTTGGGACTGTGTGACCAAAAATGGGAATGTTAGGGAGAAAAATGCCTGCAAACATTCACATTCCCTTTGCTGCACCATGAAAAATGCCACACCGCCAGTCCCTCACTGCACTGGCCTCCCTGCAGAGAGCACCTCTGCAGGGAAATCCTGCAGGCCTCATTGCTTCAAGCTGTCCAGGCTTCCAGGGAGAACCTGCCCAAGATCTTGCCAGGATAATGGGATCTGAAATAACAGCACTGTGGCCTTGTCCATTTTCCACACTCTTTGCCTGAGCATGCACTGTCCTCGATCAGTGGCTTCAGACTGACAGAAATTAGGTTTAGATTGGATATTAGAAAATAATTCTTCCATGTGAGGGTGGTGAGACACTAACATAAGTTTCTGGGAGACTGGAATGTAAATAGGTAATGACTCAAAACAATCTGCCATCTCTGGAGGTGCATAAGTGTTATTTTTATGCTTTTATATTGCTGTATTACTATAATCATAACTAAAATGGCTAAAAACCTGCTTCCTATTGCAAACCAACTGTTCTAAAATAAAGTTTTAATATATATATATTTATAAACACCAATCATTCAGTGTTGTTTCACTTTAACCCGTCCCAAGGGGTCTATTAACAGGAACCAGGGATAACCTTGCCTTCAGAACAGGGTCCCTGGAAGTGTTCCAGGCTGGGTTGGACGGGGCTCTGAGCAACCTGGGATAGTGGAAAGTCTTCCTTCCCATGGTAGGCGTTGGGAATGAGATGGACTTTAAGGTCCCTTGCAATGCAAATCATTCTGTAATTCCATGATGTAGACATGGGGTGATCTGTTCCAGGCTGTTCACAGCTGCACAGCCCCAGAAGTGGGAGCACTGTGCAAGGGATGAGTGAAGCCCAAAGCTAGGACATGGCTGTCGCATTGCCAGGGTCATTTCATTCCTTAAGGTGAGTCAGTGCCTCTGTGTGGTGTCTCTGCACCAGACAGATCCAGCAGCCTGCTCAGAGCTGACTTCACAGAATCACAAAATTGTTTAGACTGGAAAAGACCTCCCAGATTATCGAGTCCATCCTTTTACTGAGTACCACCTTATCAACCAGAGCACTGAGTAATTTCTTGAAAACCTCCAGGAGTGGGGACTCCACCACCTCCCTGAGCAGCCTGTTCTAGTGCTTAATCACCCTTTCCATGACAAAATTCTTCCTGATGTCCAACCTGAACCTCTCCTGGTGCAGCTTGAGGATGTTTCCTCTTTTCCTGTCTCTTGTTCCCTGGGAGAAGACCCTGACCCCACCTGGCTGCACCCTCCTGTCAGAGAATTGTAGAGCGTGAAAAAGTCCCTTCTTTTCTCCAGGCTGAGCCCCTCAGCTGCTCCTCACAGGACTGACTTGGTGTATTCAGAGTACAGAGCTTGAAGATGCACAGAGGTCCATGCAAACACCAACAGCTGCAGAGTTACCATGGAACAGAACCATCCAGGCATTTCAGGTACAAAGAGATCATGGAGACATGGTTCAGAGAGTGAGTCATCTCATTTGTGCTGCTAAAATGCTGCTAATAAAATGTGATGACAGGCTCAATGTTAATAACATGTGCACTATCTCTGTGATCAGCACATTATTTATTTAAAAAACGGTGTTTATTCCTTCCATTGCCTGTCCTCATCATTCAAGGCCGAACAAAAGATCTTTTGTGTAGCACAGAGCTGGGCTTAACCCCACAAAGGGCTAAGCATTCTTGCAGCAGTGGACTTAGTCACATGCTTAACTTTAAGCATGTCAACAGCCCCACTGAAACTGGCAAGACTAATTATGTCCTCAGAGTTAAGCATGGACTTAAGTGCACTTTTGGATCACGGCCAGAGCACTCAGCACCTTTGCAAGGCTGATCTACCAGTGACCAGATTTTTTTTTGAAAGAATTTATATTCAAAGAAAGCAAAATGACATTAAAACAAAACAAAACAAAACAAAACAAAAACAAAAACAAACAAAGAAACAAAAAAAGGAGAAAAAAAAAACCTCTTTGCATCTTTCTGTAGGTATTATCAAATTGGATCCAGGCCAAAACTTTACCATTCCCACCAGCAAATGCAGCTGTTCTCTGAGAAAAGGGTGTAATTCCAACCCCTGGAGAAAAATGTACATTTCAGTGCATTTGCCATAAGGAGAAGTTTGCTGTTTTTCACAGTTAAAGCAACTTTTCCTGGCTGGTGGTAGTTTCCTTGTCTCCAGTGAAAACTGCCTCAATTTCCTATGGAATGTTTACAGGCAGAACAGGAAACAGTTTCATTTTATTGCAACCCCAGAGTGTATTTCCCATTTCATCAAGCCCATGAAGAATGTCTTCCAACCCTGCAGGCTGATATGTGGTTCAGAGAGCCCCAGGGGGGAGTTTTCAGGTACTGCAGGACCTTGAGCAAGACCTCAACCACCTGAAAAGAGCACCTTGTGTCTCCAGAGAAGGATGAGGTGAGATGAAGTGCCACTGCTACATCTCATTCCAGACCATTGCTACCATTGACTCTTCCCTCAGTGAATCCACATGGTGAAACACAGCCCCGTGAAACTTTGATTCCTCACTGCACATCTTGCCATCTCCTCCAGGATGGATCCTACCTGCAATTAGTGCTCAGCTGGATTTATTTTTTTTTCACTTGCAAACTCATTTTCCCCACTGGACACCCCAATTTTTACCAGATTATTTAAATTCTCAGCTTCTGTCCCACTACTTAATGTTTCCTGTTCCTGTTCCTTTCTACCTCTGGAAGTGAATGCATCCCAGCAAACAATTTCTCATGGATTAAATCAAAGAGGTGCTCCAGAGGAGAGGAAATGGAAGGGGGGAGTGAAGCAGGAAAGAGGTAAGTCCCTGAGCTTTGAGCTTTGCAGACGCCAGTATTTCTCTAGCAATGCCCTCCCAACTTGCTAGAACCTGTCAGTCTAGCCTTCCTATTTGAATTCCACTTTGAATTTCTGCTAGAATATACTTGTCTATTGATTTCACATTTGCTATTTGGTGAGGTTCATCAGGAGCAGCTGTAGCATCTGTCCTAACTCCTTCATTTCTCCTCCTCTTTTCAAACCAGTCCCCAAAGTACAGCTGCTCTGGCTTGGAGACCCTACACAGAGCTTGCAAGCAATGTTTGTTAAACAGATCTTCAGTTGGCTCTAAGCTCCCCAGGTTTATCACTAGAAACACTCAACTTAGCAGCAGACCTTTCAGTTCAGTCACCTACTGACTGGACTAATTTTTAAACCCCAATATTTACCTAAACCCTTGCCACTGAAGGAGAGTTTTGCTTCCTTCATCCACCTTTGCTAAGTCACACAAGAGTGCATGAAGTGACATTTTCTATTTTCTAAGAGGCCAAAAGACAATTTTGTTATAATATGTTCAGTTCTGCTTTTAATCCTTACCATCTTCAGGTTCAAATGACTTCAGAATTCACCTCTATCCATCATCTACCCAAATCATTCCATTAGGCCCATCACAGTTGTACAGGAGAAATTAGGTCACTTTCCTGGAAGGATAGTAACTGCTGATTTATTTTTCAAAAAGGATCATCTGTAAGCACAGCAAGCTGCTGAATGGAGTGAGATGGTGCGAGTACCTCCTTCTGGTTGTTGGATATTCCCAGAATCCAAGAATGGGCCAAGCTGGAAGACACCACAGTGGATCACTGGTCCCACTTCCCTGCTCCAGCAGGGCAATCCAGAGCACAGGGCACAGGATTGTGTCCAGAGGGGTCCGGAATATCTCCAGTGAGGAGACTCCCCACCGACTCTGGACAATCTGTTCAGTGGTCGGTCACTTCCCAAGGAAGCTGAACAGAACTCAACAGAATTCAACAGAATCACAAGGTTGGAAGAGAGCTCCAAGATGATCAAGTCCAACCCAACCCTAACACCTCAACTAGACCATGGCATCAAGTGCCACATCCAGTCTGTTTTTGAACACATCCAGGGATGGTGACTCCACCACTTCCCTGGTCAAACCATTCCAGTACATTATTATTCTTTCCATGAAAAACTTTTTCCTAGTATCCAACCTATATTTCCCTTGGCACATCTTGAGACTGTGTCCTCTCGTTCTGTCAGTTGCTACCTGGAGAAAGAGACTGACCCCCACCTGACTACACCCACCTCTCAAGAGGTTGTAGGGAGTGATAAGGTCACCTCTGAGTCTCCTTTTCTCCAGAATAAACAACTCCAGCTCCCTCAGTGGTTCCTGACAGGGCTCGTGTCCCAAGCCCCTCACCAGCCTCGTTGCCTCCTCTGGACGCGCTCAAGCGTCTCAACATCCTTCCTGAACTGAGAGGCCAGAACTGGACACAGCACTCATGGAGTGGCCTCACCAGTGCTGAGTACAGGGGGAGAATGACCTCCCTACTCCTGCTGGCCACACTACTCCTGATCCAGGCCAGGATGCCATTGGCCTTCTGGGCCACCATGGCACACTGCTGGCTTATGTCCAGCAGGCTGTCAGCAGCACCCCAGGTCCCTTTCAGCCTGGGCACTGTCCAGCCACACTGTCCCCAGCCTGTAGCGCTGCAGGGGGTTATTGTGGCCAAAATGCAGGACTTGGCACTTGGACCTATTGAACTTCATCTTACTGGACTCTGCCCATCCATCCAACCGTTCCAAGTCTCTCTGCAGAGCCCTCCTTCCTTCCAATAGATCAACACACACTCCCAGCTTAGTGTCATCTGAAAATTTACTAGTGAAAGACTCAACCCTCATCCATGTCATCAATAAAAATACTGAACAGAACTGGCCCCGGCACAGACCCTTGAGGGACACCAGTGGTGACTGGCTGCCAGCTGGATGCAGCACCATTCACCACCACTCCCTGGGCCTGACCATCCAGCCAGTTCCTAACCCAGCAAAGAGTGCTCCTGTCCAAGCCAAGGGCTGCCAGCTTTTCCAGGAGTGTGCTGTGGGAGACCTTGCTGCAGGCCATCTAGACAACATCCACAGCCTTTCCAGCATCCACCAGGCAGTCACCTGGTCATAAAAGGAGACCAGGTTGGTCAAACACAACCTACCTCTCCTAAAGCTATGCTGGCTGGGTCTGATCCCCTGGTCATCCTGTAAGTGCTGCGTGATGACACTCAGTATAAACTGCTCCATTACCTTACCAGGTACTGAGGTCAGGCCTCCTGTCCAGATGGAATTTCCTGGCCATCAGTTCCTGCCTGTTCCTCTGGTGCCATTGCTCAGCACCACCAGCCTGGTTGCATCCTCTTGGCACTCTCCCTTCTTCATTTCAAATGTCAGTGACTACTGGTTTTTTTTTCCCCTCAGAAAATCTCTTTTGCTCATTCATTGCTTGCATGCGATAAGACAAAAGGAAAATCCGAGTGTTTGTATGACTGTATTAAAGATTTTTCTGTGTTTCAGTGTGTTGCTGTGTCCAAGCATAGGTCCTCTCTAGTCCCATGGAATCATTTAAACATGGAGCACAAATTCAAGCAGTCTGGAAAACTTTGGCAGTGTAAAGCATTACAGAATGTTGAGAGCCAAGGGCAAACAAGTCAGGTAGCAAAGGCAAACTTGCTGTAAGACAGCAATTTTGAGTTATTTACTTTCACAGATGCTGGCTGGCAAACATTTTGTTTTGTCATTAGAAAATAAACACTGAAAATACTTCTAGAGGCTACAAACTATTTAAGCTGCACAGACTTCCTAGACACTCTAACAGTACTAATGCTGTTTCCTGCAAACTCTGAGACATTAATGGTTCCTCTATCCTGTTCAGCAGTACAAGTAATAATAACACTCTCAAATTATAGTAATCTGCAAGAACAGTAGTAGCAATCTGAAAATTTTTAAAGGAACAGAAATCTGAAACCATGTTTTGTTGCAATGAATATTTTCTTCTAAGATTCTCCATGCTCACTTCCTCTGGTTCCTCATGCTAAGTCAGGTAAAACCCTCGTAATTCCTGAGGACCAGATCCACATGGCATGTGAATGTCGTGAGATATCTGAGACATTCAAAGCTTATTAAAAAAAAAAGAAAAAAAGAGAAATAAAAACAGAAAAAAAAACGGGGAGTCATGAGAAATGTCTATTTACCTCTCACTGGAGGAATTTAAGAAAGTTCTGAAGAAGTACCATTTAATAACAGGGCAACATTTTTGCAGTCATTGTGACATGAACTCCCTTTTTGTTGATAAATTGCACAGTTTGGAAAACTATCAGTGAAGTGAAAGACAATATTACTTTTCCTATTCCCAAAAAAACACTTTTTGGTATGACAGAACTGCTGTATCACAGGCATCTTCTTAAAGCAGAGGGGACCTTTTAACAGTTATAGTGAGGAAAATCAATCAAATTCATTGAAATGAAAGAGCAACAGTAACGGAGTCAAACATTTTAAGACTCAAAACCAGAGTGTTGTAGTCTGCAACCTCAGGATCACGTCCAGAGAAGCCACAGAGTTCTGGGGACCAGCATGGAACACCAACAAGATGGGATCCCGGTTCATGAAACCATTTATTCAGCATGGGAACAAACTCGGATCCAGAACAGAGAGCCCCGAACAGAGCCACAGCAGGGGTTTTTGAGGGACAGAACTAGGGTGGAGTTCAGGGTCAGGGACCACTAGAACTACAACAAGGGAGAAACTCCCAGGGACTGAAACCCAATCAGAACTCCTGGGCCACCCTTCACAAGGGGTTTGGGGTGGGGTAACTTCATCCAGGGCTCACACGCCCATCCCCCAACACAGGGGGTCAAAATCCACACACATGGCTTACAGCCATTCCTCTCCTTTCACAATGCTTATCTGAAACTAAGTCGTTGCCTCCCTGAGGCACCTCACAACACCTGCTCCTTTTTTTTTCTTTTTTTTTAATTTTAATTCGGAGCTTAAAATATTTCCAAAACTTACACCATAAAATCCCACCTCCTCCACAAAGCACCTGCTTTGCTTTGTGGGACACTAAAAACTCCACAACAAAACACATTAAGCAAACAAAAAAAAATTAAAAACAAACACTTAAATCTCAGACCACAGCCGGGCAAATTAAACAGTGATGGTACTTAATACAAACATAACGTTTTTTTAGTTCAGTCTCTTCCAGTTCTGGATTTTTTTTTAGGAAGGGTGCAGTTCTTAGATCTCCAGCTTCGGCTCTGGTTCCAGTGTGGGCGTCGCTCCTTTAGACCATCATGGTGAAACACTGGCTTTGGGAGCTCAGTTACAGTTTCTATTTCCTTGGAGGAGGTGTTGCCCACGATGGAAAAGGCACAGCCCTCAGGGGTGGAGCAGCTGAATAAAGGGGTGGAACCAGAGCAGGAGTTATTGGGGGACGGGAAGGCTCCGGACAGGAAAAGAAGGAGCAAGGCGGGAAACAAGGGATCCCAGACCACGTGGCTGGTGCCATCTTGGGAAGGGGGGGGGGGGGTGGTCTGGGACGGACTTTCCTGGACCAGGAATGGGGAATATGGAAAGACAGGGGGTGAAGGAGGACACGGAACGGCGGGCAGACGGCAGCAGACCCGCATCACTCTGGATGTTCTCCGTCCCTTGCCTGCCTTCAGGAAAACAGGGGATGGGATGGCAGAGACACAGGGGTGACGGGGAGACGGCAGCAACCCCGAGCCATATTGGCATTTTTCACCCTTTGTCCTGCCCTTAGGAACATAGAAGAGGGGAAGATACAGGGAGGTATACACCAAAAAAAATGAGGGACTTCACAGAAGCCAAAAAACAGTCCACAGGAAGAGCCATACCGTCCATGATCGTCCATAATTGTCCATAATATTAATATCGTCCATAGATGTCCTTCCCGTGTATATAAAAAAACCAAAACCATCCATAATACGTCTCGTTGGGTGATCTTAGATGTTTGTCCCGGTGTCTGATCTCTATGCTCCCCCACCTCCGTAAGCCCTTTTCCCTCATGTCCATGAGGCACTCTCAACGTGGCCCTCCTGCCAGGTCTCTTGAGTCCTCCTTTCTAAGGCGGGGGTCTCGCCGGCTCTCAAGCCATCAGCTGGAGACTTACGGAGTGTCCATGGAGCTGGTCCTGCTGTTCTGGTGCTTCACTGGATGCCCGCATTCTCCACCATTTGTTGTAGTCCACAACCTCAGGATCTCATCCAGAGAAGCCACAGAGTTCTGGGGACCAGCATGGAACACCAACAAGATGGGATCCCGGTTCATGAAACCATTTATTCAGCATGGGAACAAACTCAGATCCAGAACAGAGAGCCCCAAACAGAGCCACAGCAGGGGTTTTTGAGGGACAGAACTCTTAAGGGTCTCCACCTTTGAGGGTGGAGTTCAGGGTCAGGGACCACTAGAAACACAGCAAGGGGGCTGAAACCCAATCAGAACTCCTGGGCCACCCTTCACAAGGGGTTTGGGGTGGGGTAACTTCATCCAGAGCTCACATACCCATCCCCCAACACAGGGGGTCAAAATCCACACACAGCCATTCCTCTCCTTTCACAATGCTTATCTGAAACTAAGTCATTGCCTCCCTGAGGCACTTCACAACACCAGAGTATATATTCCATCAGTTCCTGCCTGTTCCTCTTGTACTGAGGAGCAGAGCCTGGCAGCTCTAGAGGCTGGACTGCCCCAGCTCCCTCAGCCTTTCCCTGTCAGAGATGCTCCAGGCCCTAAATCATCTCTGCAGCCTCTGCTGGCCCCGCTCCAGGAGCTCCCTATCCCTCCTGTGCTGAGGAGCCCAGGGCTGGACACAGCTCTCCAGATGGGCCTGGCAGGGCTGGGCAGAGGGGCAGCATCACTCCCTGAGCTGCTGGAACTGCTCTTCCTTCCCAAGGTGTCCCAGGATTCCTGATGATTCCAGGACCTAGTTACCCCTGTGAAAGGATCGCTGAAGGTTGAAAATGCATTTTCAGGGGTGCCTGATGACTCTGGAGCAACCCTTGCTTGAAAGCTTTCAAACTCCCTCTCTGTGAGAGTGCCTTCATCAGTACCTCTAAACTATCTGATAGGTGAAAGGCCACCCCAGGCTCTGGTGCAGGATCTGGGTTAAATGCTGTAGGGCAAACAATGAAATTCCACTTGGGCTTTCCACATCTGGGGGGATGATGAAACACTAAAGTACTGAACTGAAATTATAAGCAGCAAAAAAATTTAGTTACATAATGCTACAGCTACACCTCTTCCTTACAGGGATTGCAACTCTTCCCTCTCTCGGTTCTGTTACCTTTCAAAACTTTCTTTGGTACACATGGAAATGATCACAGGTACTTTGAGACAGGAACTGGAAAAATGCTAGTGAGGTAAAGGCATCGGAACTATCCAGACCAGATCCAAGTGCTATTTCTTTGTCTGATTTAGAAGATGAGTCATGTTTTTCACTGGATGACCAAGCTGAGCTGTAAAACCCTGGCCCATGTTAGAAAAGTCTGACTTGAGGCCAATATTTTTTCTCATCAAAATGAGGGCTCAAATAACACACAGAAAAGCAACTTTTGAAAGTATTTATCAGCTGGTGAGTAAATAAATCATGACAATCAGTTCGATGAATATAATATATTAGAAAGCTTGATAAAGATAACCTCTTACTAATGACAGACTGTAAAACATCACTGTTGGAGTCAGAGGCACATGAAATATTCTGCTATCTGTGCTGACAGGTTCTGACACCCAAGAGAACACTGAGTTTAACTTAAAGCCATGGAGAAAGCTTCTAGAACTAAGTAGAGAAATTGAGAATGTGTGTGAGTTACATAGAATTGTACTAAATCACTGGGTGAAAAAGTTAGCATTTGGAGTTTTAGTTATATTAATATGTGAGATACAAGATGGAGGATTTGGGGCATTGTCTCTTTCTCCATCTTGTTTTTCTTATTCCCTCTTCATCTTTTTGCTAAGGGTTTTTGGGTAATAATGAGTGATTGCATGAAATAATCTGCATTGCAGCACACATTTGTCAGGTCATTGGGTCACTAAAGAAAATAAGATACTTGGCATTTGATTTTGGGTAAATAGACACATAAAAGGCTTTGGAGAGATTCTTCCTCTCTCCATTTTGCACCTTGCATCCCTAGTGTACATAGCTCCTTGTACTCTGTAAATATGTAATAGAGATAAGAAAGAATAAACAGCTGAGCCCGAACATGAGATAACAAGTGTCTCTCATCAATCTCAGTCCTGGGGAATAGAACCAAGCCACCAGTGTCGCACCCCGACACATCATCACTTTGTGGTTGCAAGTAAGAGTGAAGATTGACCATGAGTCTGAAGGAATATGACATCTACAGAAAGCATGTTAAGTGTCTATTTCTCCCATGTTTTTTTTCTTCACTTTTGCTATGAGTGGTAAATCATATCTGGTTTATCCTTATCCTTGTCTCTTGTATATTTTTCCTAAGTTTTCAAAGTGTCTGTAAACCTCTGCAAAATTCCTCAGAGAAAATGAGGAGTGACTTGCAATAAACATATAATCTTAGAATTCATATAAATGTGTATATACACATAATTATAAATATTTGTAATTATGAAACTTTCTTTCCTATTTCCTTCCTGAGGAAGACCAGGCCATTTGTAGGCACTCCAGTCAGGAAGGAGAGAGAATTGTTCAAGCCAAGGGCAACTCAGGTTCTGTAATTAATTCATGCAGCAAGGCTGTCATTAGCCATTGTCAGAATATTTCATTTCAAGAGTTGTTATTATTGTGTGTCAGGAAAACTTTGGGATGGGGAAACCATGATGGTTTTGTACTCAGTTGCTGAAAGGAATTTAGTTTGGTATTGGCCAAGGAACAAAACTTTAATATCTCTGGAAATGAATTGGATAAGATTATTAATCTGTCAGGCAACAGAAGAAATCCATCTCCCGTTGATTTTGGGACATCTATAAATGGAGGTTTGCTATTCTAAGTAGTGCTGAACAATAACCATTTGAATTATTCACTGTGTTGATTCCCAGACTGATATATGATACTGCAAGGCTGGTGAACTAGCAGAATCTCATGCCACAATGCTACAATTAAAAAAAAGTGTTCCAGAAAGTGGAGGAAGACTCAAGATGAAGGTGTATAAAACAAGGAAAAAATGGTACAACACGTGAGCATCAAAGAAATTTTCTGTAACTCAAGGAAAGCAATTCAAAGAAAAAATAATTGGTTTGGTTTTTATTAATAAAAACAAAAACATCAAAGAAGAACAAACCAAAGCAACCTTTATACATTAATTAAAACCTGGGAAGTTTAGTTGTGGAGATAGAGAATCAAGAACACAGGCACCAACCTTCTTTCAAGAAAGAGATGACTTAAGACTTAAAGTCATAGGAGTGAGAAGAGAAGTAGAATCTAGGGAAAGACCAGAAGGAAAGACTACATGCCTCCCAAGACATTTTCAACACAGATAAAATGCCTGGCACTATTTTCCAAACCTCATTAAGTGGGGGGATTTCCCAATGCACTGAGAGCAGATCTTTCAGCAGGCAGAGCCTTATCTTATCGATTTAAGCTACATTGCTGTATATTGATTTGCTGACTTTAATCAGGATGTCCTTCTAAGCAATTAGATCTTATCTGAAAATGTAGGAGTTGCTGCTTGCCTCTACAAATCCCAGATTTCAATCAATACTCACAAGATTCAACCAGTACCAGCCAGAATGTGGCACGACTGTCCATTTCAATGGAATCTCTACCCACAGTAAGGCATCCCCACTCCCACACAAATCATGTCTTCCACTGGAGCCTCCTGCCTTGAATCATGCTCTGGAGGATGCTGGCCTCCTCCCCTGATTCCAAAGGCAATCTGACTAGTTGCTGATTCCAGAGCTCACTTGGCTGTTAGTCATGCCTCCCCTTTCTTCCCCCTGATCAGACTACCCAGAGCAAAATCACGTGGACAGTGAGGAGGAAACTTTTGTTCCTTTGGCTTCTACAGCATGGTGGGAATAATATAATTTACATCTCCAAGGCACCAGCAGAACATCAGTACCTTCCCTGGCCAGAAGAAGGGGAGGGAGACACTGTGACTCAGTCAGTCATCTGAGTCACCGTCCTGGCAGCAGCAATTTGGGTGGTGCCACTGTCACCACCCTCCTCCCTCAGAGCTGTGCTTGTACTCACTCCCTGCCTGCATGAGACTCTTCTGGCTGGGGACTGAGGTACCTGCCCTGGTGCACCTGATTTTAACATTTGGATGACATTCTCCAAGCCATGAAATAAATGTGAAAGCATTCCTTTGAAAGAAAAAAGAAACTGTACCAAACAAAACCTTCTAAAATACCCAAGTCAGCCTTTAAGCTGAGTCTGGCAAAATTTTGGGCATTAAAATAAACATTTCTGCATGCCAAATGATCCTCTTTAAAATTGGAAAGAGAAATTTAATTGAAATTGTTAAAAAAAATCCAAGAAAAATACAGAACTGGAGTTTTCCCAAACTGTCCTTCCTCTTTCTCACATCAGAAGCAGAGAGTGACAGTGATATTCTTACACACCAAAATAAAGACCAAGCTGGTGGTCTTGTCCTACAGCATTTACCCCTCATCTCAAACTTCCCAGAGAGCATCTTAATCACCCTCACACCTCCTGCAGTGGTGTGTGCCACAGATAAATCAGTTCTCATACTAATTACAGGCAAGAATTCTTACATGAACCCATAAGACATTATTTTATTTTCAGTCTGAGTAAAGTTGAAAGCCATTTAAAAGCTGTAAGCCAGGCATGAAGGACACTTAAATTATCTTAAAAACAGCATGGTTTTGCAGTATTTATGAGCAAATACTGGGAGGACTCAGACTTAGATCAGACCCATTAAGGTGTGAATTATATGTAACGCAAGATATTACCATCTGCCACTGCTCTCGAAGCATTCAGACCCCTACATAGAGTTCTTCACTTACTGCTTCTCTAGAGCCAAAGCAACCCTAAGGCCCAGGAGTGAATCTGAGCTTTGTATCAACATCAGAAGAATGGCAGCAGTAAAAATTGAGGGTCAGCTGCAACTCAAAATGATGTGCGTGGTTCTGGTGGTGTTTGAGGTGTTCCTGTAGGAAATAGATTTATTTCTGCTCTAGAAGAGCCCTGTGCGCTTTCTGAGAGCTGAACAGCAAAGGGAAACACTTTCATAAAGACTTCTTGATCAGTAATTTTCTGTTTTCACTGAAAATTTCCTTTAGAAATTTACATGAATAATTTTAGTTAGTCAGCCATTACAACATTAAGGTTTTTATTCTCTCACAATTTGAAATAGTTTTGAACAAAGACAATCAAGAGGAAGCAAATTCAAAGTAGAAATTCTGCCAAGATAACAAAGGTCATGTATAATGTGTTAAAAAATGCTACATTGAACTGAAATATTTTGCTTCATCAAATTACTTTTTTTTCATTGCCTGTGTTTCTGCTGGCACAGGATGGGAAAGGAAGTGGAAAATAAATTCAGGTTTCTCCTTGCATCACTATCTCCAGAGCCTTTATGCTTGGCTTTTCTATACACTGCAACCACATTTAGAGCTAGGCCATCCCTGAAATGTGTATTTATGTAGGTGTTCCTTTTTCTTTTTTTTTTTTTTTTTTTTCTTTTTTTTTCTTCTCTTGGAGCAATGTAAGTTCTTTCAGTACGGATGTGAAAAGAAACATCAGCAGAATGGATCCAAGTTTGTGCCATTTGGACCCAATCACTTGAAGATGATTTTTATGCACCTGAGGGATGACATGAAATGTTTATCCTGTGGAGGGCCACAGCCCATGGGCCACTTAGGAAGTTTTGCTGGGGCATGGGAGATGCTCAGGGGTGCCAGAGCTGGCTCCAGGCACTCTGCCTGGTGTCCCTGTCACCAGCACTGCTGGGAGGGGAGGTTCACTCCATCCTGAGAGCCGTGTCCCCATGGCAGGGTCAAACTGGGCTGTATCCGTGGCACTTGTCTTGCCAGGGGGGTTTTGCAGCACAGGCAACTCATTCCTGCTCTGGATTCCCACCAGGCACAGGGGGCTTAGGGATTTCTGCAGGGCACTCAGCAGGAAGAGGAGATGAGTCCTTGTTTGTTGTCACCAGGAACATCAATTCAGGCCAGATAAGGCTTGGGACAGCCACTTGGAAAGCAGGACCCTGGTCAAGCAAATGGTGAGTCAAAATTCCAGACAAACCATATGAGGGGGATCTGGGCAGGCCTAGGAAGTCTGTACCAGATCATATTTGTATCCCTCCGAGTTCAGTGTTCTATTTCTGACTGCAGGCAGTGCCAGTTATTTCAAAAGAGATTCAGCTGTAGACTATTGCAGTTTATCCCCAGGGAAAGCTTGGTTTTATATTTATGGCCTGTGTCTTGAACAGAAGATTTATATCAATTTGAAAGAAAAGGTTGATAAACATTTATTCTTTTGGGCAAGACACTCCCCAGCCCCTGGGGAGAAGCATTTTCACAAACTCTGGAAGGGGTGATAGGGGCCTCAGACACATTTTTAAGACTCAGGGGTGTGGGAGGAGCTCATGCAAGAGCAAAGTCACTTAAGGCTTTGCAGGCTTAGGCTACAAATTTTCAGGGAGATCCAAAACTCATGTCCATGCCATGTGAAAGGAAAGTGCCTCTTCCAGACAGCATTTACCCCACCTGAGGCTGAGGACTGAAAACCCACTTCAGTCCCCACTGGGAGGTGCTCTGCACTTCCCAGGGAATACCCAGAAGATTTTAGGAAGTTAGGATCACCATTTCTCTCTGCCCTGCCAAACCCCACGTGTCCCTGTAAAACAGCAAACCCATCTAACCCACAGCTGGATGAACAGGGATACAACTCAGGTCTCCAAAGCTGTTTCTTCCTTCTGAAGCACTTGGCTTACTCAAGATTTACTGGACTGTCAGGACAAAAGAAAGCATTCAGGACACCCTCCTGATCCCATCCTCAATCTCATTAACTTCCTGCCTTCCAGAGTGCCCCAGTGGCCTCGTGTTAACAGCAGCAGAAGGGCTGTAATTGGTAAATGAAATTGATTACACAACTCTTTTAATGAGGCAAATTGTCTATCTCTGGAGAAAAGGTATCATTTTCTGCTGTGCATAAATCAAACGAAGGTCTCTTAAAAGCTCTGGGTAAGTAGAGAGCATTTCAAATTGGCTACAAAGTGTTAGACAAAGCATTGGCAGAAGGAAGGGCAGGGACAAAAATGACCTTAGCGGCGCTTTCCTATCCCCATTTTCTGTGATTCTATGAATTTTAATTCTGAGCCACACAATTTAACTATTTCTTGCAAAGAGCTGCAGAAAATGGAGTCATTTTCTCTTGTGGGCAGATCTGTTCTGTCATCCGTCAGCTGTCAGGGTGCTGAATTGTTCCTACAGAAATGCGGACATAAAACTGATCTGTGTCTGTCCGAAGGACTGGCCATTGGGGCATCACAGCTGGAAGAAGCTGCCAGAGGTTGTCCTAAATGTCCTGAACTGCTCTTCAATAAAACAATCTAAACTCTGACATGTTGCAGGACCACTCAATATCTTGTCATTTAATCATGTTAATATTTTCATATATCTGGTTTTAAATTGCTGCAGAGTAATCAATTCCTTTACTCTCTTACTCCTTTTATAGTAGCCATTTTACTAATGCAGAGCTTGGCCTTTACCGTCTTAGAGGAGAAATGTATTTCTAGGCTATTCTCAGAAACAAGAAATAATTCCCTTTCTTTGTGAGATGCCCTTGTCACATTAATACCACCTTTCAACTCTCTGTAATCCTTAAAGGAGTCCTCCAAACCTGGTGTCAGTTTTGTTCTGAATATTCCTCATATTATGCAGTTGCTTCTGAAGCTGTAATGACAGCACAGAGACAAAAAGATCTCAGTGTCTGGCCATATAAATATAAATTACAAGCCTGTGTACTTATAGTAGCATAGAATCATAGAATGGACTGAGTTGGAAGGGACCACAGAAATCATCTCTTTCCAGCCTTTCTGCAGGGACACCTTCCACTGGACTGGGAGGCTCATTCCTAGGTTAGACAACCTGTGAGACAGGTGTCATAATTTAACATCTCTTGTAAATAAATATGCACCCCATTCTCAGGCTAAGCCTGACCACTTTCATCTCCCAAATTCTGTCATTGCAAGAATTAAGGAACAGGTGGCACGTTTTGGGGGTTTTGCCTGTGCCAGTTTTAAGGGAGCAGAGTGCTCTGGGAGGAGTAGTGATTGATGTTCTTTCATTCACTTAACTGAAAGCCTCTCACCTGTGCCAGCTGTGAGTTAGGTTTTACAGACCAGATGATACCCCCAGTTATTACCTTATTTTTTCCAAGTGGAGATGTTGTTCTTAAGTGATTAACCTGTGCTCAACAAAAGTTTCTTAAACTGTTCTTTTTTTGACCATTTTTCCTCTTGTCTGCATTGAATTGATTTATTTATGTAGACTTTGGTGTGTTATAAACCCTAAAAAGATCCTGGACATTAAGTCTCTTCTCAGGGGAGACCTTATCTCAATGTTGATTGCATGATTTATTTAACTCACTGCAGAAAAGCACTATTTTCTGTTATGTACCAAATTATAAACTCTCCCTAAAAACCTGCTGTGACAGACAAATAAACATTTTAGCCATGAGAAGGCAGAAACAGAAAGGTGTTGAGACTTGCTGAAAGCCACAGAGGGTGTTATTGTCAGAGACCAGATTAGGATTTTGCAAGTCACTCATCAGCAATCTCACTTGATTTGGTATCTGGGAGTTACAAAGAAACTTGGCAAACTTTACCAGTTCTCCTACCACTGGCACTGAGATAGCATCCCAGGAAAAGCTCGTGTAAGATAAAGGGTCTGCCACAGCTTCCCTTCACTGTTGTGTGTGTGAAGACGAAAAGGATGTGGCAGAAAGGTGCAAAACCTGTTGGTAGAAGTTGTAGCACCCATTCTGTGAGACTGTGAAGTTGTGATGGGTGGTTTACTGACAAATCCCTAAATCCCTGCAAGCAGGGAGTTGGCCCTGCAATATGGGACTGCCACCACCCAGTTGTTTTCCTCCCTTTTTTTGGGGGGGAGGTTCAGAAAATGGATCTCCAGGATCCATCTGAAAAAAGCAAAGCTTGCCAAGTGCCAGTCACTCTTAATATCGTAATCCTGTTTAGCAATACAGTTCCTGTCTCTGATACCATTTCTGTGTTTGGGACATTCACGCTTTATTTCACTTCAGGAAGACTCACTGACCTAGGCTTGCTGGATTGGTTACTCAGGTAATTCCCTCAAGCAGGAGAGAACCACACAAATAGAAGTTGGAATAGAATAGAATGTTGGAGTTTTTTCTAGTTACTGTGTTTAAGGATTGTGTGCCATATGAAATAATAAAGATTTACTAAATTATGCAATCACAGAATCACAGAATGACCTGAGCTTGAAGGGGCCCTAAAGATAATCTGGATCCAACCCTCTGCCACAGGCAGGGACAACTTCCACTATCCCAGGGTGCTCCAAGCCCTGTCCAGCCTGGCCTGGAACACTTCTAGGGGTGAGGCAAATGGAGGATGATATCCACTTACCTTCACACACATGTACCAGACCATTCCTGGAATCCCCAGAATAGTGTTAGGAGTAGGGCACAGAAAAATAGAGCAAAAACTTCAAGAGCATTTCTGCTCTCCGTCATAATTCTGGTAACTATATCACCTGTGGATTTTGCTCAGTATCTTCTAGAAAAAAGACAAAGTTCTTTTTCTGTTCACTCTCCAGCATTTCATAGCAGTTCAATACTTGCAGCTGAAGGACACAGGACATTTTTAATGTCTATTGCAATGTCATTTTTCTCCACATGCTTCAATAGTTTGTTTTCCCCAGTTCCTTCTCTGAAGAAGAGGGCAAGGATGGACACAGGACTTTGAGACCTGCTCAATAAATAAATTAATTCAAAGTAGTAGCAACATCTGAAATGATCTTTCCTACCCCAAGTGGAAATCATAGGTGGACGCAGACATATTCCCCCAGCTGCACAATTCCCACAAAAGTACTATTTAAAACTAATGGATTGAAAACATTCCGAGTGTAAGTTTGCTGAAAATGAATCAATCTGTGAATCAAAATGAAATTCAATAGGTGATGCCTAAACCCTTTCTTGCCATGGGGAAGAAAAGCCTGGGATGTGGAACAGCAAGTGTGAAATAAAAGCAGCAATGGGAATGTTAGAGAAGAAAGCCTAAATGATGGAAATCTAAAGCTGAGCAAAATTTTTCTTTGTGGTTCAGGAGGTCTGGTCACACATATATAGCATATTTATATTTTAATTGCATAAATACAGTGCAATTATGCTCTTGCACATAAACATTTGGAGTAAATTTTGCTTCATTTCAAAGGTTTCCAAAGTGCAAACCTGGGAAATATTATAGCTATATCAGGCAGATTGGGAGCTACCTTAATTTTCAAAATGATTGCAAATACCTTTATGATAGAGAGACTTTTTTTAGCTAGGTTAGGTCAAGAGCCACAAGAGCGATGTAGAAATGGAAGCTAAGTCAACACATTCCAGAGTGTTCCATTTTTCAATTACCATTATTTTTTAGCTTAGGCTTCAATCTTCAAAGCTTGTATATACATGAGTTGTTCCCTGGGTGTTTGAAACTAGAATAATTAACTGTGTAGGTTGGTTGGTAGTGGATAGGTGGATGTGTTGTCACAGAAATCAAGATGTGCATCAGAAAACAGGGAAGGAGAAGAGTAAAACCAGCCCAGGACATATCAGGCTGTAAAACACACAGTTTCCAATGAATTTAGATCTCTGCCAAGTGTCTGCTTAATTACTTGGTCCCATAATCTTGGCCTGCCTTGAGAAGTGCTTGTTGTTAGGAACACTATCATCCAACTGCCTTGCTCCTTCAGGTCTTTTATTTCGCTGTTCCAGCCGAAGTTGATTTTCATTTAAATGTGGCAAACATAACAAGCCCTGTCATGAAATGTTAGAGGTCAACTACACCCCTCATTTTATTTAGTGTATGTTTCTTTACTTCATTTAAAAGAAGAATAGCAAAACCACAAACTGAAATCCAATATCACCAAGCACTGAAAACAAAAGGGTGCTTACGGGATTGGAGTGCTGGGAAAAAACCCCCACCATTTTCTTTTGGAAAGCATTTGGAAGAGTACATGTGATCTTGTTTCATTCTTTGTTGCCTGATATTTCAGCCATCCACCCTGGGCTTAATTCTTTGTGGTCCTACCAGCAAATACAGGGTTTGTTCCTGGTGTTACTGCTCACCTACTGTGTGACATGGGCTGAAGCACATCTACATCCTTGTGGTACCTAAAGACACCTGGATGTAAAATGGCTGAAAAGATGTATTTAATTTATATTTGTGAATTATATTTATGCATTATATTTATGGATTATATTTAATTTAGCTTAGTTGCAGAAGGCTTAACCTTAAAGACTCCTACCTGGAGAACCTAATTGAGTGCTCTCTCGTGTCTCTTTGTTCTCTTCTGTGTTTTGTCCACTCTGCCTAAAAATGGCATATTTATTTGTTTGAATTTTGTCATGCTAATATTTTTTCTAATACTTTTAAATTTGATTTCTATCTTTTTTACAGTCCCCGGTTCTGGAATGTCCTTTGGAACCATTTCCATGGGAAGGACTGCAGGACTGTGCTGTTCTCTCACATCATAAACCTCTAGCAAAAATAGCTACCGCATAAAACAAATAAACAAGAGGAAAACAAATAAACAAATAAACAAGAGGAAATATTTTTTGCTATAATAACTGTTAATTAACATGATTTGCCTTGTTAGATGATCTTCAGTTTTAATTTGTGATGATTTATATGCATTTCTATACTTTATATATTCAAGACAGGGACATTGATGAGTTTCTGCTGTTTTGGACTTTTAATAAAATTATATGCATTCATAAACCTTCATATTTCAAATATTAAAAAGCTTAATTAAAAAAATATAAAGTTTTTTATGCTTCTTATGAGAAATATATCTTTAGCAAACAGAAACATGTTAGTTACCAGTATGCTGCTCCCTAATCAGAGGGAGTGAGGACATTAAAAGGAGGAGGATAAATCTAATTTCAGTACTTTGCTGGTTGAACAGCATGTTATATTCACAGAACCAAGAGGCTTTTTTTCCTTGCAACTGGAAATGAGAAAAATGAACATAGATAACATGATAAATAGCACATTGATTAGGAACCTCATTTCTTGGGAATCTTGTTATTACAACAATAAACCCACAAAAACTGCATCTATAAATAGGATAAAATGCATTTGTGTGTGTAACAATATTAAAATAAATCTAAACAGAGCTAATAAATATATTTAACAGTGAAAAGAAAATTAGTAACTCACATATATAACATGTTGTACGTGGACCTTGATGCAATGTGCTAATAAATAAAATCGCATCTCTATTCCATTATTTGAATCTACTTAAAAACTTCTGAAAGAGCAAATACTTCAGTTTAATACTTCAGTCTTCCTTTCACTTTGTGTAAAATTATGTCTGTGTGTATTTCTGCACGAATTTTTAAGTATTAAAATGCACTGTTTTGATTTATGTGCCACCTATGCATTTTCTTTTTTGTTTCCTTATATTTTGTTCCATTCCCACTGGAACTGTTTAGAAAGAGAATCACACAGAATGGCAAGACACTGGGTTCTTGCCATGCTCTGTTTTTCCCTGGAAAAGCAGGATCTGCCCCATCAAGTGGGATTACAGTACCAGAGGCATTTAGAATTGACTTTAGGAAGGGTGTGTATAGGTATGCTTTTATGAACCTGATTTCAGTGGGACAAGTTCATGTGCAGGATTATATTGGATTCAAGGCAGGACTTGAATATCTTCATATTTCAGTCTTTCAAAACCCCCACAGATCATTTCCTACAGCACAGCTCTGATAAAAACAGCTAAATATGTCTGGAATGTAACAGATTAGTTGTTTTAAAGGTTGCTTGCTATAGGTTAAATGGGAGAACAGCAGTTTTTCATTTATTCCTTTGTAGATCTGCAGCAAAGCATTCCAGAGAAGGATATAGATGTAGCAACAAACAGATGAAGCAGTTGGGATTTCTTAGTCTAGTGGCATTTTGCAAAAATTCTTTAAAAAATGGAGGCGTTTGTTCCAGATCCTTATCCAAACACTTATTTGTTTCAGCAGTTTCCACAGTAATTGGCCATTGCAAACACACAGAGTGTTGTAGGGCTCGCATAATGGGCCTGCTCTTAATTTATAAAAATAAATCACAACTTAGATGTCACTTTGCAGTTTCATGTAGTAAGATAGCCAGCTGGAGAATCGTAACAATATGGTAGTTTATTTTCTTTTTTTTATTATATTTTTATTTCTCTGAGCAGTGGCAATGAAATTTCTTTTCAAAGTTGACCAAACTTCCAAGACAACATGACAACATCAAGACTGGCCAGCACAAGCCAATATGGGTTGTCATCATTGCCAGTGTAGAAAAATGGCTTTTGGTGAGCTGTACATCACAGAAGTCTTCAAATTGCATCCACACATGCACAGATGCCATATGATGAATATCTTTCCAATGTGAAGTTATTCCCTCTTAATGCTATTAATGTCCTGAAGCTGTATGAACATCTTCCCCAAAGCTGGTACCAGGCAGCAGCTAGAGCTGACTGGAAGTCAAGAATTCCCATATTTATTAGCATCTTGGGGACTTCTTTGGGTTTTCCTGTTGGTTTGCAAAAAATAATATTTAAAAAACCAAAAGAACCACAAACAAACAAACAAAAAAATTTAAAAACCCCACACTAGAATAAAAATTGCACTGGAACAAAATCTCTCTGTCTTTGGAGAAATGAGAAATCCCAGCCCTAAAATTGTGATACACATTTACATATTTGAGGGACAGAAGCACAGCTGTGACATTGAAGTACACCAAGGTTGCGTCCCCTGGTCTGTCACCTTTGGCCACCTGGATAACTGCTGTGGTCTCTGGGCTACAAAATGGCAGAATCCAAGACCATGCTGAGTTGGAAGGGACCCACAAGGATCATTGAGTCCAGCTCCTGGCCCTGCACAAACACCCCAACAATCCCACACTGTGCCTCAGAGCATTGTCCAAACACTCCTGGAGCTCTGGCAGCCTTGGGGATGTGACCATTCCCTGGGGAGCCTGTTCAGTGCCCCAGCACCCTCTGGGGGAAGAACATTTTCCTGATATTGACCCTAACCCTCCCCTGACACAGCTCCTGGTGTTCCCTCAGGTCATGTCCCTGGTCAAGGAGAGCAGAGATCAGGGCCTGCCCCTCAGCTTCCCTCATGAAGGTGTTGAAGAGCACAATGAGCTCTGGCCTCAGTCTCCTCTTCTCCTGCTGGAGAGACCAAGTGCCCCCAGCCACTCTTTGTGTGGCTTCCCCTCCAGGCTTTTTACCATCTCCAAAACCCTACTTTGGACACTCTCTAATAGCTTTAGATCTTTCTTATATTGTGGCATCCAAAACCACACACAATATTCAAGGTGAGGCTGTCCCAGCTCAGAGCAGAGAGGGACAATCCCTCCCTGGCCTGACTAGCCATGCAGGGCCTGGTGCCCCCAGGACAGGGATGTCCCTCCTGGCTCTGGGCCACTGCTGGCTCATGTCCAGCTGGCCATAGACTAGGTCCCTTTCCACAGCACTGCTCTCCAATCTCTCATTCCCCAGTCTGTCTGTGCATCAGGGGCTGTCTCATCCCAGGAGCAGAATCCAGCCCTGGCCTTTGTTAAACTTCACACAGTTGGTGATTGCCCAGCCCTGTCATTTGCCCAGGGCTCTCTGCAGGGCCCTTCTACCCTCCAGGGAGTCTCAACAGTTCTTCCCAGTTTAGGGTAATTTGGAAACTAACTTAGAATCCCTTCCAGTCCTGCATCCAAGTCCTTTATGAGGTTCTTGCAGAGCACAGGACCTAAGATAGAGCCCTACAGAACCTCACCAGTGACAGGTCCCCAGTCTGATGTCAACCCAGTCACCGCCACGCTTTGTGTCCAGCCTGTGAGGCAGTTACTTGCCAAGCACATGATGATTTTATCCAGCTGTGGGCTGGACAAAATCAACCTGCTGTCCTCATTAATAGACTCTAAATTATTTTTATAAAATTATTTTTATAAATAATTTTTATACCATCAAAACCAATGACCATCAAAACAAACACTGTTTGTTGTAGTAACACTTTCCAAACTGACTGAAAACTTGCATGACAACAAGTAGCAGCTCCTCACACCGGAACCACGGAATCCATGATCTCCAAATTTCTGCATGAAAAATAAGACATACTTTATTCAATGCATCAAAAGTTAGACCAAAAAAAATTTAAAAATCTTTCGCACCTGGATGAACTTCTCAACAGCAGATAAAGAACAGGAACAACCATTCTTGACATTTTTCACTAAATAATAATTCTGTTTCTGAGCTGACCGAGATGTTTTTGCAGACCTTTAGAATGTACATCTGGAAAAATTATATATTTTTTTCTATTAGGTACTGAAGCACACTGACCTGATACAGATACAGGTTTTACAGCTCATTACAGTCTTGTCTCCCACATACTCCTCCAGAACACTGAACTACTCTTTTTCATCTCAATTAAAATAGAATAATATAAGACCTGTTGTCTCGGTTTTGGAAGACAGGTGTCTGCTGGGGAGGGCAGGAGCCTCCCTTGGAATGAAAATGTAGACCCCCCCTCCCTCCAAATTACTGTAATTCTGAAATCAAGGGCTCTCAGGTAGAGATCTGGGGATAGGAATAACAGTTCTTACTAGTATTTATAACAAGACAAACACAGTAACTACAGCATTAACAACAAAACAGAACCAGGGACCCCGTGATGGGAAGGGATGGAGGAGGGGCTTTGCTTCACAAACCCCCTCGGGCGGGCAGTCCCGGTGCTCCTGCAGGACTCGGTGGAACAGCTGGCTGGAATGGCAGGAATAAGTAGGAATCCAAGAAGAAGGAAGAAGAAGCAGCAGCTCCATCTGGGTGATGGTGAATTCCCTTTTCCCAGCCGCAACAGCTCCCAGCGAGGGTTCTGCTCTGCAGCTGAAGAAACCAACCAGCCCCCAGCTGCCCTTGCCCTTCATTTTTCCTGCCCCCTCCCCCCCTTGGCCCAGCCGAACTCTTTGCGTTACTCAAGCACCCAACAAGTACCAGCAGTCAGATTTCCCTCCCACCTCCACAACTAATGGGTAAAAATTCCATAGGTGAGCCAGAACTAAAGGAAGGACACCTAACCCCCAACACCTGTGTTACCTTATGTTTTACGCTTTAATAGACCAAATTTTATAAGGGTTTTTCATTAATTTGTTTCTTTCTTCCAGACAAAGCCGGTATTATATTTCCCTATATAGCACTTGCTTCTGTTTCTCCTTAGAGTTTTATCTACTCCTACTGTTAAGTTGTATTCTTCAAGTTTCATTTTAATTTCTGATTGTAAACAAGGAAGATGAAATCTAGTATTTGAAGCAGATTATTCTGTATCATCCTCCTGAGAGGACTTTACAAATCTTTCCCGCCTCTGTTGGTGGGTGCCGTCACATTTAAGATACCAGAACATGCCATGTAACCTGTTTTTTATGTAACTCTTTTGTGCTTAGATGAGTCAAATTGTCCAAAAACTCAAGCTAAACCCATCTGCCATTCTACTGGTGCTCCAAAGGTGCTGCTCTCAGCTGTCTCTCCTGCTCTCACAGCGTGGGACATGCTCTTGCTTGAAAGACACCCAGCCAACAGCCAAATTTGACCCTCAGACAGATAATAAGACACCTGCAAGCCAGACTGGGAATAGAAGGTCCATGGATTTGAGAGAAGTGAATGAGAAGGGATGCACCAGAAAGGAATGGCACAATACAAAGTTTCATTTATTTTGAGCTTCAGTTCAGAAGCAGAGGGAAGGCAATTGAATCCAAAGTTAGCAGATTTAAAACTGATAAAAGTGAAGAGATATTTCAGCCAAAGTCTAATTAGCTACTTTGTATCTGTATCTATTATACATAGGAGTAAAAAAAAGAAAAATAAAAAAAAGCAAAAACCAGTAACAAAATACTGCATTACTTTCACATTAAAAAATATAACCAAATATACACCTCAGAAGAATATATCTTGAATAAAAATGTCAGACTTAAAAAGCTACTTTAAAACTTATTAAGCCAGGTATTAATGGAATAATTAAATTTTGAAAATATCAATGAGTAAGTATTTAAAAATATATCTTGCAAATTTTATAGTTGCTAAGAAGGGAAAACCTTAAATCTAATATAGTCTTTAAAGTCACTTGTTTCTGAACATAAAATTTTCAGAGTAATGAACAGTCAGGGTAATAATCTGTTAAGATAAGGAATGCATTGATGTGTATATAAGGAGGAAAACTATGTGTGAGAAACAGAGGATTAGGCACCATTCACTTTAATTGTTATTTCTTTTAATATACAAAATCATTATTTTAACCAATGGTAAAATATCCACTAAAAAGTAGTCTGCCATATACTTTAATAAGTCACCCAGTCCATTTTTTTTACCCTGGGCAGGGTTACATATAAGCAAACTTCAGTCTCATGACTCACCTGGCAAATGTTTGTCTAAATCATTCTTTAAGCCTCCACAAATTCCCAGAGCAAGCTAATCCAGCCCTGCACTATCTTGCCATTAAAAAGCTGGGGTTTTTTTCCCTAATTCCACCCTCTTTCTGTTGAGGCAATTCAAACACTTCATGTCTTGTCCTGTTCCTGGTGGCTGTTATCATGTCTCTGCACATTCTTCCCTTCCCTAGACTAAACAAACCCAGCTCCTTCACTCTTGTCTCACAAACTGTGTTTTCTGGACCTCTAATAATTCTTGATGTTCATCCCTGGGTTTTTGCCAGTTGGCAAGGGGCATTTCTCCAGCTGTTACCTGCACTTAGCTGGATGCAGGATCCCGAATGAGGCTTTATCCATAAGGGAAAGAGGTATTACTTCCCATACCTCCTGTAGCACCCCTCATTTATAGGGGATTCCTTTTTTCAACAGGATGGATCTGATGATTCACAAATTCCCTTTTGTAGATTTGCTGCCTACTTGGTTGTTCCACACCATCTATTTGTCCCCTTGACTCTTAGAAATTGTTGGTTTGTTTGGTGTTGTTCCTTTTTTTATTTTGAAAGTTCAAAATATGAGAGGCTCCCATCCAAAAGAGGAATTGTACATATGTTAACAATGATGGAAAGACAGGAAATAAAACACTTTGTATATGAAACTAAATTTGTTTTCACCACTCCACAGTTACCACTTAGAGACTGTAATCTTTTGTTATAAGTGGTCATCATAAAGTGATCTCTGGTACAAATACTTCATTCTGGCAACATTTGTACTTTGATGCAATAAAATAAATCAATGAGTTCTTAAGATTCATAAATAAAAAAAATATGGGATCATTAGGCAAAAGAATTAATAGAAAGACTTCAGAAAAGAAGTGAGGAGATGTGTGGAATTTCCAGTGTTGTCTAGAAAATTCAGGAAGAGAACTGCATTTACCTCACATTCTTTTAATTTCTTCAGTCTAAAATTTGTCATTCTCTTCAAATAAGGAAATGATAAAAAGTCTGTACCTACAAAAATACTTCATTCACAAGTCTTCCTCTTTCCTAGGAATGTGAATCATCCCATGATCAGCACAATACCTGAAGCCTGACACTCTGGTGTTCCAGGTTTTGTGGCTGAGCTCTCTGAATATCAACTTCTTGCCAAGCTTTGCTTCAAGACTAGAGCACTTCCATTGCCTTGCTGTTTCTGATTCTTTCTCATTGTTTCTGATCATATATTTGAGTTTCTGCTCCAACTTTTCCCTCAGAAAAGACTTGTTTGGATCTTTTTCTGTCCCAGCTACCAATTTATTTGCAGTTTAGTTCCTCTGAAAACTGAAGCCTTCTGTCAGATGTAGCTGAAATTGGAAAAGAGTTTTGAAATTATGAAGAGAAAGTACAATAGCAGATATCGAATATTTTGTTAACATCGATCTTATCCCCACAGAAAATCAAGCCAAGGAGCCTCTCTAAGCACTATCACACATTTTCCTTCTAAAAAACCTGCTTTGTTCAGGCTTTCCAGAAATAAACGACAACAAGAAAGAAACTATAATTCTTGCTATAAAAGAAATTTTAGAGGGCCCAGGTGTGAGAGGAAACCAAGGAAAAGATTTCCATTGGCCAGAGAGAGTTTGGATAAAACTTTTACGAACACTGACAAAAGGGGCAAAAGAAAAAACAAAATTTCATGCTTAATTGCAGCTGGCATCACTGAAATCCCCTTCTAATTCACTCTGCAGAAACAGCAAAGACATTGTATCATTTATTATATCAGCAAAAACATCACTATCATTTAGATACCAGTGATGACACTGCAGAAGAATGGACAGGATAGAATTTGAGCTAGCCAAAGATTGATTTTATGTCTTAGACTTTAAATAACTCGAACATTTTTGTCATTTCCCCCCTCTTCATTTAGAGCTATTAAGAGCTCTCAGGCATCAAAAGCAAGCTGTGGAAAACACTGAAAATTTATGAGATATCAACTTGGATGTTTTCTGTGTTCATGCATCTGAAAAGTGAAGTAATAACTTGTCAACTTTTTGATCCAATGTATTTTATTTTTCAAAATAAACAAAACACAGTCCTCATCTCCATCCTTCCAAACAAAGGAACTGACAGTCGTAATTAAACGTATTTCCACTTAAACATTTATTCCTGAGGAAAAGGATTTTTAAAATGAGAGGAGAAATAAATTAGCAGAAACATCTCTGAGCTGTTTTGAACTTGATCATTAAATTGATAATTTTTCCTACTTTCTTGGTTTGCTACAGCCCTCTCTGTCTTTCCTTCAGAAATTCCTTGCATTGTTTCAACAGCAGTTCCTAGTTTATTAATTCAGGCTTAGGCATTCAGCTCTTTTAAAACGGGGTTCCCTCAATCATTTTTCCAGTCAGGCAAGTAACCTTCTTCTCAAATAGTATTTTTTTTCCTCTCCAAAGCAAATCCACAAGTATTATATTTCCCTATGAGAGAACAAATATATGAATTACAAAATCTTCCTCCTTCCCCCAACCCCCCCTCCAACAACAGCCCACTGATTTCATCCACGCTTTCCCAGAAAATCCAAGCAGCTTCACATTCTCCCTGGCCCCAAATCCATCAGGTTTCCCATTCCCACAGTCTACTCCAGCCCCTCTGAATGGACCACACTTCTGATTCCCAAGGACTCCATAGAGAGCCCAGGAGTGAAGTGTCCTCCCTGGCAGCTCTGCTGTGTCACAGCAACAGCGTGACAGTGGCAGCAGATGGGCTGCCTTGAAGCCTCTCTTAGCAGCATGATGTCTCAACTCAGCCCTCCCATGGGGATCCAATTTTTGGCTGCTTGGCAGGCTGGGAAGGGGGAGAATCTGCTCTCCCTTGCTCCTGTGCATGAGACATGAAACAAAAGCCTTCCCCTGCCTCACTGGTTTCAGGCTGGCTCAAGTCCTTCACATCATGCAGGCAGCAAAGGCTGCCCCATCCCCTTTCCTGAAGGCAAATGAGTGATTTATATTCCTAATTTTATTATATGGATATCAGTTCAGGCAGGTTCATGCAAGGCAAGACAATAGCTGTTAGGGAATTTGACTGAAAAATCAAGGTGATTTCATTCACCGTCATGGCAGAAACAAAATAAGGATCATGATTTGCAAAGTTACTTCAGGGAACAACTTCCAGGAGATGCCCTTTTGTCGTTCTAATTGGGAACGGCGGGAAGAACGACACGGACTCTCAAGGGAGTCAGAACAGGAGAGAATCTCTAGTTTATTGTTACAGTCATGTTATATAGACTAGTTCGTGAAGAGTACAGAAAGGAAACTCTTATTGGTTAGTAAAATACTACATTACCATCATTGGTCAGTGGGGTTTACCACCCCCTGACCTTCTCCTGTAAGGAAAACACAGGAATCAGAAAAACAGCACCTGCAGGCTGTTTTCTGTCTTTGAGGATTGTTTTGAATCCTCCCATGAATTTCCCAGGCTAGCTTCTCAGGCAGGCCTGTCAGGCCATGGGCCTACAGCCTGCTCTAAAGCAAGCCTCCATAACTCACCTTTTCGGTTTAGGAAAAAAAAAAATAAAAAATGTACAGTGTTTGTAACATCCTGCTGGGCCCTTGCAGGAGGGAGAACAAACACGGCACAAGTGGTTTCTTTTACTAGATATTGGAATGGATACTAATTTGGAATTTTGGTTTATGATTTTGATGTTTAAAGATTGTTTTCCTTGCAAGGATTTGATGGTTGAGTCAAATATTCTTAACTTAGTGAACTAATACAAAACATTGTTAGTCTGTTCAAACTGACAGTCTAACTTGTCAATATAGTAGTTTAAAAGAACACTAAAGTGGTCAGGGTGAGCAAATTTGGGTCTCGCAGGGACCGCAGGACTTTGGTGCGGCTCACCCCCTGCAAGGCGGGGGGGAACGCGTGCTGGCCGGGGCACTGCTCGAGCCTCGGCACCGTCTCGCGGGGCGGCTCGAGTTTGCAGGAGAACCCGGCAGCACAAGGCTGGCAGAAACCGGCCCGGCGCCTGTAGCACAGTCCGCGCGCGCGCGGGCCGCACTGACGGGCGCGGGGGGGAGCGGAGTTCGCTCCCCGTCCTCCCCGCCGCTTCCCCGCTGGAGCGCGGGGCAGCGGGGGTGTTGTGTAGGTCCCGCGGCTCCGCGCCGCCCCTCGCGGCTCGCTCCGCGCGGCTCGCTCCGCGCGGGGGGAGCAGGGGCGTCCGCGCGGGCTCCGCGGTTTCGCGCCGCTTCCGGCGGCACAGAAGAAAGGAGCTCACAGGGCGCGCGCGCGCGAGCGAAAGGGGGGGTTTGGGCTCCCCCCCTCCCCCGCCGCTTCTTGGATGGGAGCGGGGGGGGGGGTGCTCGCCCCGGCCCCGGCTCCAGATCCGGGCTTTGGCTCGGCTTTCACAGGGTTTTTGCAGCCGACCGGAGCTAGGGGGCCCGGCTGGCCGCCCGGCCCGCGGCCGGTGGCGGCGGGCAGCGTCCTGAGTTAGCTTTTTCTTCCTTCTTTTCCACCTTTTCTCTCGTTTTTTTCTCGCCGCTGCTGCTGCTGCTGTGGGGACTTTATCGGTGGCTGCGGCTCCTCCGTGTGCTCGGGCGTCTGCCCTGGCTCCGCGGCGGCGGCGGCGGCGCCCCCCCGCTCCTTGTGCGCGGGGGAAGCTGAAGAGAGGGTTTTTCGCGGCCGCACTGGCAGGCACTCGGGGCACCGGCGAAGGCTCCACGGCGGCTGCTGGCAGCAGTGTTTGCAGCGGGGGCTCCGCGGAGGGCGCAGGCAGAGGCGGCTCTCGCTGCGCTGGCGATGGCGGCGCTTGTGGGTGCGGTAAAGGCAGAGCCGAGCGATTTTCGCTCTTCTGTTGTTTTTTTGCTGGTAAAACTTGCACGCCGAGCTCCGTGGAGGGCGGGCGCTCAAATTTTTCTGGAGAGGAAGATCTCCGGCTCACGGACTGCTCTTGCCCGCTGCTAAAGTTTTTTAAAGGTCCGGGCAGAGCTGAAGGACTGCTACACAGTTCGGTTTCACTGTTTTTAGGTTGGCACTGTTCCAGTGCCTTAAAAATCACTCCCCAAGTTGCTGCTAAGCTGCACGCACTGGTATCTCCCGCAGCTAGCTTAGTCCACAGGTGGTCTCCCACTGACCACCAAATCTCAAGGTTAAACACATCATTCACAGTCACAGTAAACTCCTGCGCTTTCACCCAGTAGAACAAAGCGCGTATATCTTCTTCAGGAATACAGAGTCCCATGCTCAGCAAGGCGTCTTGCCATGCAAAGCTGACAAGTTGCTTATCAGCTAAATCACAGTTCTCCATTATGAAAAAATTTTTTATCTTGGCGGCTCCGCGAATGCAATTATGCAAACGCTATCGGCTTGGACCCGGGATTTCAAGCTCTGCTTCACCAAGATAGCCGTTCCAAGCCCGCTCTCTGGCAGGCTCCACTATCCCGTTGGTTAAAAACCAGCTTTCTCTTGGAAAGCCCGGGAGAATTCCACTTACCCCTCTAGGGGGAAGGGCCGGTGTTTTTCCCGCTCGCTGCTTACCCTCAGGGGATTAGCAGATGTCTTCACGTAGGTTGCTTTCTGACCTCGGGGGTCGGCTGCACATCACGTCGGGTTATCAGACCTCGGAGGGTCGATCTCTCATCACGCGGGGTCACCAGATGTCGTTCTAATTGGGAACGGCGGGAAGAACGACACGGACTCTCAAGGGAGTCAGAACAGGAGAGAATCTCTAGTTTATTGTTACAGTCATGTTATATAGACTAGTTCGTGAAGAGTACAGAAAGGAAACTCTTATTGGTTAGTAAAATACTACATTACCATCATTGGTCAGTGGGGTTTACCACCCCCTGACCTTCTCCTGTAAGGAAAACACAGGAATCAGAAAAACAGCACCTGCAGGCTGTTTTCTGTCTTTGAGGATTGTTTTGAATCCTCCCATGAATTTCCCAGGCTAGCTTCTCAGGCAGGCCTGTCAGGCCATGGGCCTACAGCCTGCTCTAAAGCAAGCCTCCATACCCTTTAATACCCACTCAAAGTAATTAAATTACTTCTTATTTGATCACCCAAAAATGGCATATGGAAATCCATAACAAACCTAGGATGCTGCATTTTCTTAATAAATATAACTTCATTAGCTTTTTCATCCCTGCAACGCTAAATACTTATGCACAAAAAATTATTTTGCTTGGACTTGTATCATGAAATAAAAGTAATTAATTTCTCACAACACTGCTCCTGTACAAATACCAATTTGCTGTCTCCTTTGTCTGCTTGGGAAACACACCCTGGTTCTGATAAACTGATAGAGCATAAAATAGTTACAAGCTAATCCTTGTGGACTGAGAACTCCCAAGATTTCTTGTTCCCCTCCCCCTTGGCACGAATTAAAGACTTCCTCTTTCACATGGCAAATCTCCATTTTCCCACATATTTTTTGTCAGAGCTGTGTTTCTCTAGGCCTTACAAACCCAAATTCCTTCAGGTCTTTTTTTCCTTCAGTGAAATCCATATGTACAGGCAGTGGGAGTAGCAAGAGCACCCATTCTCTTCTTCCTTCTCTTTCAAGACAGACGGCTCCTTTCCTTGCATGGAGACAGCTCAAGAGTTTCCTTGGAATAGTTCACATCATTTTGCCTCATGTGTCACCACTCCCACTGCACATTCATAATTCTCCAACTGGATCCTTTAAGAAACAGATGATGTACAAATCTACATAGCTGAGCTTTCTGTGAATTCAAACCTCCCCTGTAAAATCAGTCATGGTGTTTTCAGTGGATTTGTAAAAGTTGCTGTCAAATTAGTCATAGCTGAACTTTTACTATATGAAATGCAAAATAATGATTTCTTCCATCACTTCCATCTGCTCTGATGTTTTTGATGAGATGAGGCTGGACAGGAGGTGAAAGCTTGCACCTCCTGCAGCTTACCTAAAGAGACAGGGTCCTTCCAAGGTAGCTTCTGAATGGGATCAGTGGGGATGGTAAAGGATGTTTCAAAGGTGGCATCTCAGATAGGAGATGCTGCCTGAGCTGATTCTAAGTCCCAGTTCCTCATGTGGAACCAGCCTTGCCTTGAGGCTGCAATTCTTTTGCAGAGGCAAAGCTGCCTCTTTTCCAGGCTGCAATTCACCTCTTCAGTAAACGCTTTTGAACAGGACTGACCAGGCATTGAGACCGCACTTCATTCAGAATGGGTCATCCTGTCTGAGCTGGCAATGGGTTTTGCTGGGAGAAATCGCCTCATGTCCCACCTTCTTCATTAACACCTTCACAGCTGGCAGCTTTACAGAATCATCAAATCACAGAGTTATTAAGGCTGGAAAAGATCTCCAAGATCATCAAGCCAAAACTGTGACCAATCCCCACTTTGTCAACCAGACCAGAGCACTGAGTGCCACATTTGGCAGTTCCTTGGATAGCTCCAGGGATGGGGATCCACCACCTCCCTGAGCAGCCCCTTCCAGTGTCTGACAGCCCTTTCAGTGAAGAAATTCCTCCTGACGTCCTACCTGACCCCCTCCTGGTGCAGCTTGAGGTTGTTTCCTGTCATCCTGTCCTTGTTCCCTGGGAGCAGAACCTGACCCCCACCTGGCTGCCACCTCCTGTCAGGGAGTTGTGCAGAGTGAGTAGGATCTCCCTGAGCCTCCTTTTCTCCAGGCTGGGCCTCTCAATCTTCCTCAGCCCCTCCTGGTGCTCCAAATCCTTCCCCAGCTCCGTTCCCTTCTCTGGACACCCTCCAGACCCTCTATGCCCATCTTGCAGTAACAGGCCCAGAGCTGGACACAGGATTTGAGGTGTGGCCTCACCAGTGCACCTCAAAGCTCCACCTAGTTGCTTTGCCACTCCAGAGTAGCTCTGTGACATTCCCTGCTACCTGCAAGACCTGTTCTCTGGACTCTGAGTGACCTCACTGTGATGGAAAGGCACTGGCAGAGAAAATCATACGTTGCTCTTTTTAAAGCACTATGGCTGTGCCAGAGCAGGAGCCTTGAAATGGAGCACACAGTTTAATCTGCCGTTGACATGTTTATTTTTAGCCCAGTTGTTTCTTATTAGAAAGAACTTTCATGTCTTCTAATCATTCATCAGCACTTCGATGTGAACACAGTGTTTAGTAGAACACTTTGACCATCACCTTCAGACATCAGCTGCTCTTCCATTAAGAAAAAATCCTTCTATATTGAAATAAATGGTGAGAAGTCTGAATCTGCATGACACATTTTTAAAAGGGGCATTTGGGGTTATGTAATTTTGTGTGCCAAAATCACATGCACCCTGATTTACCACATTTATTACAGTATTTATACATTTGTGTAAGGAAAAAGAATCAAACACTAACTTACAGACCTTGACAGTGTGTGTTTCATGCAAGTCTGCTCCCTGCCTGGCACACTTTTGGCTCAGGCCAGCTTATCTTTGGGGTGGTTCAGTGAAGCTCATAGCCCTAAAATTGCATTCAGTAGGGATGCAGCCACTCTTTTCCAGGGAGGAAGAAAGTCCAAGCCCATAGACAAAGAACCAGATCATGGCACTTGGCCCATGAGCCAGGGCTGGGGCACCAGTCTGAGGCTGGGTTTTTGTCAGTACAGGCCAATCTCCCTCATATGTATTGTGTTTTTGTAATACTCTGTGAAAAATAAAATACTGAGGTAGGTGACTTAGATTAAAGATCCTTTACAACATTGCACTTAGTGTGTTTGTTGGTTGCATTTTTCCTCTGCTCACTTTCAGAGATTTTTATTTTTTTTGTCAGGAGGATTTGGCAGTGCCAGAAATCTACTGCATTTTTGGAGAATGTGGGGAAAGTTCTACACTGATTTACTGCACTGGAGAACATGGAATCCTTTGGTCAGGAATCCTAGTCAGGTGACACAAGATCACAGAGTTTAGAACCAGTGTATTCTTACTGTCTGTTATCTATTAGTTTGTTTAATGCCCATTTAAAGAGCTTTTTTGTTTTAAACCCCTTGTTTCTAAATGGATACGAATATTTGACCTTCAGATATTATATAATAACATTTTATATGCAGTTTATGAATGTGAGAGAATCAATGGTGTCATTAAGTAATACTCTTCTGTGGTTTGTTTGGGGATTTTTTATTTTCTGTTTGTTTCAGAAAGCTCATTGGACAAAATCTTTTGAATACAAGGCATGATCATATGTTTAGCCTTTTCTGAAAAAAAAAATGTTGGAGAAAGAATACTTCAATGAAAATTGCTTGGGTAGAAGGAAAGTCCTTTATAATTACAATTTATGAGTTCTAAACTTTCGTTTTCTGCAGCTTTTTCACTTGGTCTAATAAAAACTTCCTCTATCCCTGCAAGGTTTGCTTGTCACTCTAACAGCGGAGCTGATAGACACTGCACACTTTAACTAAAAATTGTCATAGTCAGATCAATATGATGGCTCAGATGAGAATAATTCAGAGTTAAACAATCCAGTGCCTAGGATATAGAATGACTAATGGCTTTAAAATAAAAAAAGTCAATTAATTTTACAAACGTATCAGTCAGTTGCGAGAATTTCAACTTCTGGTTTTAGTAGGAAACAAATCTGGCATGGTTCAGGTTGGTGCAGAATCCAGTTTCAAAACTGAGCCAAGAACCCTACAAAAACACAGGCCTTACTCCAGTGGTTGTCAGATTAGTAAGGATTTACACTGACGTGGATTAGGTTGCTTTTGCAGGTTGGTGCAGACATTGAGAAGATAATAATCTAAAGGTGTAATTCAGGCAAGATTTAAAACTCTGCTTGATTTTACATGTGTAGGCAGCCTTAAAGAGATCAATGGGATTACCCATGTATATAAAGTTAAATGCACACATAAATCTTTGTGAAGCTGTGACCCAAGGGTCCAGCCTTGTATTTATCTTCAATATGGATTTTAGTTCTAGAGGCAATTTCATTGATGATTTAAATACGCTGATACACAGCAGTGTCTCATATTCATGGCTGCAAATATCTGATTGATCAGATCCTTAGATAATGTGAGGAGTGGCAGAAAAGAGAATTTTATTTTCAATCTGTTCACTTCCAGTATTGCAACTCCAACCAGCTTTAAATCCTTCTCTTTCCTTGCATTTTTACTCTGAAAAGACAGAAGATGTTCTTTAGTGCTACATTAATGTTTTTTCAGTCTTCATCAGGACTTCCAATTCTACCACATATGGTTCTTCAGTTTATAATTAGATTATTAGTGATAAATTGGTCTCCCTTTTACCCAAGTTCAGATTAAAACATATTAGATTTTTTATTATTACTTTTATTATGACTGTGTTTTTTTTAGTGTTCCTTTTCTGTTTCCCTTGGAAAAGGTGATCTATCCTCATGTAATTGCTTTGGTTTTGACCCTTTGACACTCACTGATGTCTATTTAAGAAACTCCAATTAAATGTAACTGGGCTCAGCAGAGTACTGACCCCTTATTTTTACAGCTGTATCACAATTTCTTCTCCACAAGAATTTAAAATTGTATTTTTTAGTATTCATCACTTTGCATTAAAGACATAACAGAAAAATAATTTTTATACTTATTGGGGGTTTCTGAAGCATACACACATCTGCCTTTAAAATCTAGACTATTTTCTATGTTTATTAAATCTACCTGTCTTTGAAGAATTTAATGGATTCTGATCACTCTCCTTTGAAGGACTATTACCTGAAAATTTTCTGTCTTCAACACTGCAGTTCTGTAAACCTGAAACCTACTTTTTCCTAATGAGATTCTTCATTAAATACTGATCTTCCATTCTGACATTGAGTCTCAATACAGTGTAGCTCTATAGAATTCAGTAAAATTGTGCTGATATGGAAATATTGCAAAAGTAGAGGAAGAGACCACAGCAATTTCAAATATAAGGTTTGGAACCACCATTCAGGTTTTCCCTCCATTAAAAATGAACTGCATTAACTAACAGCAGTGCAATTATATTGGTGCAATACCTGTGTGAAATCAGAATCAACCCCTACATAAAATGATTAGACAGATGAAAGCCAGAAAAATGCAACAATTCATATTTTTAATCATCTGCCAGTTGCTCTATATGGGAGACAGGAAGGCAGGGGAGGGGAGGGGAGGGGAGAAGGCAGGCAGGCAGGAAGGAAGGCAGGAAGGCAGGAAGGAAGGCAGGCAGGAAGGCAGGAAGGAAGAGGAAGGAAGGAAGGAAGGAAGGAAGGAAGGAAGGAAGGAAGGAAGGAAGGAAGGAAGGAAGGAAGGAAGGAAGGAAGGAAGGAAGGAAGGAAGGAAGGAAGGAAGGAAGGAAGGAAGGAAGGAAGGAAGGAAGGAAGGAAGGAAGGAAGGAAGGAAGGAAGGAAGGAAGGAAGGAAGGAAGGAAGGAAGGAAGGAAGGAAGGAAGGAAGGAAGGAAGGAAGGAAGGAAGGAAGGAAGGAAGGAAGGAAGGAAGGAAGGAAGGAAGGAAGGAAGGAAGGAAGGAATTTACTTCTTAGGAGAAAAAAAAATAATCCTTAGGAAAAAGAAGGACTGTGGAAGATACATCAGGATTTAGGGGAAGACAACTTGATTTAGGAGAACCTTCATGCTTGGTTCTTTTTAGTGTTTTTGTGGTTTGTGTCTTTTACCTTTACCAAGTCACCCAGACCTTCAGGGTCACCAAGACCTCTCTTCTGCCTGTTTTTTATGCCTCCTGGCAAGAGAACAGAATTTCCATCCCTAAAATTCATTTCATGATGCATAATTTATTTCAGAATCTCAGTAATGTTTTGATCTGACAAAGCAATGTCTCTGAAAGCTGTCAAGTAAAAAGAGTCCAATATTTCACTTGCTAAGAGCTTGTTCAAATAATCAGTAGAATCATATTCAGAACTGCATTCATCTCACAAAACTTCACATGTATGGGTAAGGCATTTAGGGCACACAATTTGTCAAGACTTTTCCTGCATCTGATGGGGAGGATACCTAAAGAGGCA
The DNA here is from genome assembly GCF_030490865.1 of Poecile atricapillus. Lineage (NCBI taxonomy): Eukaryota > Metazoa > Chordata > Aves > Passeriformes > Paridae > Poecile > Poecile atricapillus. Next base: position 14,560,351 of record NC_081289.1, read on the forward strand.
GCTTATCCCATTGTCCTGGGATGAATGAATACATTCCTGGATATGCTGTTCCTTTAATCACAAGGGCTGCCTAAATATGTAGGATTGATTGGATGCCAGTAAGACACTGATGTGAAATAATGTATAATCTAAACCAAGAGAGCTGAAAAATCTCATGAAACAAAACATAGCTAGAAAATGAGCCTCCCCAAAATTTGGATGTCATGTAAAGGAACAGGAAAATTGAGGGGGTTTGTCTAGATTTGAAAAGCCATGGGTGTACTTATCCTTTTGAAAAACGCTGCATCTTCTTTAGTCAGACTGCCTAAAGGGCAAAGGGTGTGGCAACATTCTGGACAGTTTTAAAGTTATAGGCGTGTGTGCTGATGTGCATGGCCTTCAGTCTTTCCACGCTCAATTATTTGAAAATTATTAAAAATTGCTGAAAATTATTGGCACAGTCCTAATAATTAATAAATAAAGACTATATTAATTAATAATTAGCTAATTAATAATAAAGACTGTCCCAGGAGAGTCGTTCTGCAGGGTTTGTAGGGCACTCTGATCAACCAGGCAAGAAGAACTATTTTACAAACTGTGGACTTATAAATCTTCTAGGTTCCACAGTAACAAGGTTTACAACGTATAGAAACTTATGAGCACTAAAGAAACCATTTCCCACAGACTCTCACATGATTTTTTGGTTTTTTTGTTACTGCTAAAATGTTACTTAATGGACTTCTCTGTCTAATAATATTTAGTGTTCCACAGTGGGATGAAAATTTTCCTTTTTAAATTGCCAGTAAATTTCACAGTCTTCCTTTTGTCAGGCAAAATTTCTGTTGCTTCAAAATACTGCTGTAGCTTTATGTCATTGCTTCTTTAAGCAATTTTCAGAAGCTGTAATGAGGCAGGGAGACAGATGCCTGGAAATTTCAGAAGAAGCCCCCACATTGCACCAAACTTCTCTGACTCACTGTCTTAAAGACTGGAGCTGAGGTTTCATGTGATCTGCTGCTCTGTGTGATGCCAGCTATGTTACTGTTTCAAACAACTATTTCATAAAACTATCTAGCAAAAGCCGACCTATGAATCATTAACAAGGTTGTTTACAAGATGACTTTCATCTTCCTCGTGTTTTTCTATAGTAAATTTCCACTTTAACACAAGCCACAGCTACACCCTTAAGTGGAAATTCATTACCCTTAAGCTGAGTGAAGATTTCTGCAAAAAGAGTTTGGCTTTTGTGCCGGTTGTTAACGATTAATGTTTAATAGGTTTTGACAACGTGTTCAGCCACTTGCAAGACAGAACTGAAGACAGTCCTCAGACTCAGTGCTTAGGAAAACAGTGCCTGTAGCACAGTAGTAGCTTGTCAATCCAGAGAGCTAAGGACAGAACCTAGAGTTACAGGTACCTGTGGAGTTCAATCTGTAGGTGACAGGATCCTGCCAGAAGCACAGACAATAGAACCCCTTCTATCCACTACTTTCATACAGAATCACTAGCTGGTTGAAGTTGGAAGGGGCCACAGTGGCTCATCTGCTCCCAACTCCCTGGTCCGTCAGGGCCATCACAGAGCACACAGCACAGGATTGTGTCCAGATGGTTCTGGAATATCTCCAGTGAGGAGACTCCCCAGCCTCTCTGGACAATCTGTTCAGTGCTCAGTCACTGCCCAGGACAGAAGTTCTGCCTCATGTCCAGGTGGAACTTCCTGGGATCAGTCCCTGCCCGTTCCTCTGGTGCCATTGCTGGGCCCCCCGGAGCAGAGCCTGGACCCTGCTCTGAGCCCTCCCTGCTCACAGGGACACCCAGGGCTGAGGGCCCCTCTCAGCTGGGGCTCCTCTCGAGGCTGGACAGCCCCAGCTCCCTCAGCCTTTCCCTGTCAGAGATGCTCCAGGCCCTAAATCATCTCTGCAGGCCCTAAATCATCTCTGCAGCCTCTGCTGGCCCCGCTCCTGGAGCTCCCTGTCCCTCCTGTGCTGAGGAGCCCAGGGCTGGACACAGCTCTCCAGATGTGCCTGGCAGGGCTGGGCAGAGGGGCAGCATCACTCCCTGAGCTGCTGGAACTGCTCTTCCCAATGCACCCCAGGAAACCACTGAACTTCTTGTCCCCCAGGGTGCTGCTTCCTCTTGGACACCCTGTTGACCATCAGGACCCCAAGTCCTTCTCTGCAGAGCAGCTTCCCAGCAGGTCACCCCCAGCCTGTGCTGGTGCACTGAAATATTTCTCCAAATAAATGCAGGATACTACATTTGTCTTTACATTTACATTTGCCAAGGACTGCCCAGCACTTGGGGTTACTGCTTTTACAGCTCAAAATTTGAGCACCACTGTGAGAAAACATCTTTGATAGCACAGAGGGGAAAACTGAGACAGGAGCATAACAGGAATAGAGAAGCCTGTGGCCATGTAGAAAGTGATCCATAGAATTACTGGTGCTGAGATGGCCACATTTTTGTTTTATAGTTAAGTGCCAGCCATGAATGTTGGCTACTCAAGAACAACACACAGAGTAAACAGACTGTGGATTTTCCATGTAAAATGTTGACGTCTGAGTTCACAATCATCACAGGTAGCTCCTGTTGTGTTTTGGTGTACATTTCTTGGCACTTCTTTTGCCTGAATCCTTTCATTCTACCCTGCAGACTGGATTGTAACAAAACCTCAATTTTTCACATACCCACTAAAGGCTGAGTGATCCCATTCTCAACCCTGAAGAAAGATCGTAAGCATGGAAGAGATGGTGTGAAGAGAAACAGGATATGGCAAGTTATTGAAATTGTGTTGAGGCCAGAGAAATTCTATGCTTTTCAAGTGTTAACCTGTGTTATCAGACAATAAAATATCCACAGTAGCTTAAAGCAATGGTGGAGATTTGCAGTAATTTTCTAGGCTTTTCTTAATTTTTAAAAATGAAATATGAAATACAGGAAAATGTGTGATTAGGTAAAAATAGTTTCTCCCATTGATTTTTCTTCCATTGAAAAATCAGTCAAAATTTAGATCATTTGGAGCATTTTACCAGCTTTCACCAGTGCTGTTATTGATGTCCTTGTTATTTGCATTAACCACTTGATACGAGCTGAAATTATGAGCTACCCTGCCCTAGTCATGTTGTTTCTCTATAATACAAGAGAAAACTTCACTCAAGAAATAAAGGCTGCCACAAGGAAGAAATGCAGTGATGCTGATTGGTGTAAAGTGGAAGGTGCTGAGAAGTAGCAACATTTTCCTTCAACCAAAAGGCAGTAAAGTCTGAAAGAGGAGTTAAGAATGACTGCCGGTCAAATTTGATAAACAATTTGTGAAGAAAGGCAAAAGGAGAGGTGCCAGAGTCACATCTAGAGGAAACTGTATGAGTCTGATTTGGAGTAAGGCACAAAATGCACTGAGAATCCCCATAAAATCAGCAGACATCTGACTATAAAGTCTCTCCAAACACAGGTTGTGAGATGTTTTCTTCATAACATCATGGGACATGCCAGAAAAATTAATAGCTCCTCTCATACAAACATTCAAACATTCAAATATTCAAACATTCCCATTAACACTGTGCAATGGGTTTTTTAATATTTTTTCTTGTCTAAGATTTCTATTCCTAATTTGAATATAACATGCCCAGATTTTTCTTTGTAAAAATAACCAAAAAACCATAACTGTCCTTTATGAGATTAAAGAAGTAAAGAATTCAGAACAGCCTGTAGGATGGGATGGATTCTTTAACTTCTGGGAGTTTTAGTTTTGATCATCCTCTATAGGCTTGGAAAGGCATTGGATTAACTTTAGGACCACTACACCTGATTTAAAACAGTGGGAAAATGTGTGGGATCATGTGAAAATGGTGGTTCAGGTCTATATGTGCAGTGACTCACCACAGGTATTATAAAGCATTATTCTGCATTTATTTCTGACTTACTGAACAACAAAGTGCTTTGGTTTTGACCCTTTGACACTCACTGATGTCTATTTAAGAAACTCCAATTAAATGTAACTGGGCTCAGCAGAGTACTGACCCCTTATTTTTACAGCTGTATCACAATTTCTTCTCCACAAGAATTTAAAATTGTATTTTTTAGTATTCATCACTTTGCATTAAAGACATAACAGAAAAATAATTTTTATACTTATTGGGGGTTTCTGAAGCATACACACATCTGCCTTTAAAATCTAGACTATTTTCTATGTTTATTAAATCTACCTGTCTTTGAAGAATTTAATGGATTCTGATCACTCTCCTTTGAAGGACTATTACCTGAAAATTTTCTGTCTTCAACACTGCAGTTCTGTAAACCTGAAACCTACTTTTTCCTAATGAGATTCTTCATTAAATACTGATCTTCCATTCTGACATTGAGTCTCAATACAGTGTAGCTCTATAGAATTCAGTAAAATTGTGCTGATATGGAAATATTGCGTTGGAAGATTAAAACTCTTTTGCCACAAACTCTTGTTTTCATGTTTACAGTTCCTCCTGGGGAAAACCTGATTAGGATTAACTCTTCCTTGGAAAACATTTAAGTGCAGTTTAAGCATAACCCATTTATTGTGAAAAGAAAACTTTAGACACAATACTGTACATAGCCTGACAAGTTTTTACTCTGATAACTAGAAGAGCACTGGAAATACGGAATGGAGACTGCCTATAGTTCTCAGAGGGATGGTCTGTGTTTGTAACCAAACTGGAAAAAAAAACCTGCCTAGGGATTATAAAATATGGACTGTTTAAGAACTATGTACAGTAACAGCAGGAAATGTTATTAAGATTGAGAATTTGCCTCGGAGACATAACCAAGAGGCATTTCCATTCAGCTCAGTTTAAGGAAGATGTGGTGGTCTCAGTAAGACCTCCTTGCGTTTGCAGGATTTAGACGCTACACACAGAATTTGGGGGACAGAGTGTTTATTCAGTGAATTAAACATTACACTTATGCATATTTACCAAATGAATGTTTAAAATGAAAGTTTAGTAGCATCAAAACTCTACTGAATTTGGAACTGTTTAGAACAGCTTTGTGGTAGTTTGGCATTTAGGAAATAAAGTGGGAAATACCCATGGAAGTGATTTATCTGAGAGAGGCTGCTGGGAGTTTCTTCTCTTCTTGAGATCAGGCCAATAGTTAGCAACTTATGAGAACTGACAGAATTTTGGACCACTGAAAAGTAATTTCACCTTTGTGAATACCACCTTATAAACCTAAGCCTGGGAACTTCTTGTGTCTTTGTTTCTGGCCTTGAAAGGTAGCAGAACGCTGGTGTGGGCTGGCCCGCTCCCCCGTGGCCTGTGTGGCCCAGCAGGGCCTGGACTCAGCCTGCTGTGGCTCCCGGGCGGGGGATGGAGACTGCGAGCATTACCCCAGCTCCAGGCCAGGGCCGGGCTCTGCTGCAGCCCCACCTGGGAAACCCTCCGGGTCCCATTCCAGCAGGGTGGCTGAAGCCTTTCCCAGGGGGGCCTCCAGCCCTAGGCTGGGGCCGGGCCATAGCTGCTGACACCTCACTGATACCCTCTCACCCCCCACCATGGCCTGCACAGATGGCTCCAAGCTGAGGACCATCCCTGTCCGCTCCAGGCTGAGAGAGACACCTGAATTCCGACATCATGAATACCTGCCATGACTTAGGCCAGATTTAACCCTTTCACTACACAGATGACTGAATCCTCTCTCCAGAGAGAGGAAAGTAGGAGCAATCAACATGTAAAGAGACAACATGAAACATTAAGGTCAGTAAAAGAAGGAGTCAAGCCTCAGATGGAAGGAGAATGAGGAGATGCTTTAATAAGCTGAAATATTCTTTTGGTAGGGCCATGGAGATGGACAATAATGTTTTGAAAAACTCCTTTAATTCATGAAAGAGTATTGGGGGAACGAAGTATTAAAACTGTGAATCTAAGCAAAGGTATCCATTGATGAGCTAAGTAGATGGTGGAGTAACTGTGACCCCATTAGAAGCTTGTACAGACAGACAGAGAGAGAGAGAGAGGGAAAGAGAGAGAGAAAGTTGATGAAGACCCTTTGCCCCAAGGGAGAGAAGGAAACCTCTGTTCCTGGAGATGATCACAGAGACAGATGAAGAGAACCTTTGCCTTTGAATAACTTATCCTTAAAATAATACCCCTTGAGTTCATGGCCCATGAACACACCTCAGAGTGGTGTGAAAATGGGAGGAGGGCATGATGGCAGAGTTTTTTTCTGGGCGGCTGACAGTCATGAAAATGAAAAGTCACAAGAAAACTGTTTCTTGTGGAGAACTCTCCATGGAATGAGAGAAAACTCCTCTCCCTACAGAGACTGATGAAAAGACTATTGTATAGTTGGTACTGCTTTAACATCCCAAGTTTTGTCTCTATATTGTCATTTGGGAAAGGACAAAGGTTGGGTAGGGGGAGAAAAGGTTTCCAGAGGTTTTATTCTGGTTTCTTATTCTTGTAGTTCTATTATTAAACTTCCTTTATTCCTTTTAAGTTTTAAGCCTGTTTTGCCCTTCTCCTAATCCATATCTCACAGCAAGAAATGAGTAAATACTCTGGTGATTTTAGCTAGAGTTAGAGATTATGAAATCTGGACTGTTTAAGAACTGTGTACAGTAACAGCAAGAAATGTTATTGAGAATTTGCCTTGGAGACATAACCAAGAGGCATTTTCATTCATCTCAGTGGAAGGAAGATGTGGTGGTCTCAGTAAGACCTCCTTGCGTTTGCAGAATTTAGGAGCCACACACAGAATTTGGGGGTCAGAGTGTTTATTCAGTGAATTAAACATTACACTTATGCATATTTACCAAATGAATATTTAAAATGAAAGTTTAGTAGCATCAAAACTCTACTGAATTTGGAACTGTTTAGAGCAGCTTGCAAGCTTTTTTATGTTTCCTAGACACAGTGATGTAGGAGTTGCTTTTTTAAAGTTCAAAGTAAATGTTTTCTTTCTTTGGTCAGTTAAAACAAAAAACAAACAAACAAACAAACAAAAAACCCAAAAAAAACAAAATGGGGAAAGTGAAGCCAGTGGTTTTTTGTTTGGTTTTTTTGGGGGGTTTTTTTGTGAGCTCAGTTTGCTTGGTACTTGTTTTTGGCAATTCAGAAGAGTTGCCCACCCTACCTAGAAAGTTTGCCTGGGAAAAATATCTCTACGAACAGAATTCCCTTGCAGCTTCCAAAGACAAGGCTGACTGCAGTTTTCTCTGCAAGATGTAGAATAAGTTTAGGCATCACCAAACGAAAAGGATTAACAGTGTTGTGTGCTGCATCATGTGTCTTACAAGAATGACTCTTCTCCAAAGTTCAGAGGCTGGATTTTGATTCATAAGTTTCATGGGTTAGCTTCACCTTTAAGACCGAGTGAAAAAAAGAGGAAGTTGAAGCTACTGGTGACTGATGGGAGTTTTTCTTCCTGACCAATTATCAGCCATTTCCAAGAATTGACAGCAGATCTGACCATTAAAAAGTGAATTCAACTTGTAAACACCCCCTTAAGAAGTATACTCGGAGCTTTCTCGTTCTCTTTCTGGTTTCCGGCGTTTAAGAGGTAACAAGCTCTGTGTTGGTTTCCCCCCCCCCTCCCAGGCCCGGGACAAGGCCGCAGGGATGGGGGGGGAGGAGGAGAGAAAAAGTCGAGCTTAACACTTTTGTTTAGTTTTTTAAGGTCTGCTGTTAGACTGAAACTTGACACTATGAACTTTTGCAGCTTTCTTAAAACTTTTAATTCTTTTACTACCTGAATAAACAGATTACTCCTTTTTCTTAGAAAAGACAGAGAGAGACAATTAACATGTAAGACATCATAAAACCACCAAAAACAGTGAAGAAAAGAGTTAAGTTTAAATAAGAAAGAGAGAAAAGGAGATGCTTGTTGCTGAAAAGTCTTTCTGTTACAGCTATGGAGATGGACAGTAGTTTAAAGACTCCTTTAATTCATGACTAGAGTATGGGAGGGATAGAGTATTCAAAGTGTGGACTTTAGAGAAAGTGGTTGTGATAACTGTGAGTTGCTGGAACTTAGGAGTGAAGTGAAGATTTTGAAGCTTTAAAAGAGCCAGAGAGATGGCTGTTTTCCAGGAGGGCTCACAGAGAAAAATGAAGAAGATTTCTACCTTTGAATTACTTATCCTTAAAAATGGCATCCCAGGACTTAAAATGACCCCTGCACACCTCGGAAGAGTGTACAATGGGAGGAGTAAACTCTAGAAACTCCATGGATTAGCAGAAAGAGACTTCTGTTTCTCTGCGGAGACTGATGAAAAGACTCTAAAAATTGAGACTGTTTTTGACCACCAAGATTCTAAATTTTTTTGTCTCTATGTTGTTATGTGTACAAAGAAATGATCAAGTAGTGAAAAGTAAAAGGGTTCTCTGAAAGTTTATTTTGGTATTCTTATTCTAGTAGTTTGTTAATAAACTGTCTTTATTCCTTTTAAGTTTTAAGCCTGTTTTGCTCTTATTTTAATCCATATCTCTAGCAAGAAATAAGTAGTTTTTTGTTACTAGCTTAAAACCACGACAATAAGGCAAAGGAAAAAAATGCCACTGATGTCCAAAAATGAAAGCACTTTCTGCCAGAAGAGGAAATTAGTTTCTCTAGTTGGATGAGAAAAATTCCAGCCAGCAACAAAATGAATATATTCCAGGGGGTTCAGTGGAGATAGTTTAGTGTCTGGAGCATCTCTGACAAGGAAAAATTGCTATCTTCAGCTACAAAAGGGTAATTGGATGACAACAATTTTGCTAGTTGGAGATGACAATGATGCACATGAAGTCTGAAGCTATGATATCCTTTAATCACTTCTCTAGTTCTTCCATTTTTCATTTTGGTATGAGTTTGGTGCATAAAGTTTTAAACATTGACAGCTTTATAAACTGACTTGACCTAGGTCAGCATAACCTCACTGACTTCCAAACAGCAAAGTTCATTTACAAGAACAAAGATGCTGGCCTAAACTTTTTTAATGTGTTCCCATAACTTTATTCCTGCATATCACCAGGTTCTGAGTGTCTGTCTGTGTTTGATACACAATAGCTTTCAAGCCCCCAAATAAAGGTTTATTGGGAGTACCATGGAAAGTTTTATTAACTTAGAGTTTGGATGTGAAAATATTAACTACAGACTACCCAAACAAAATCAGTAGGATTGCATCAATTTAAAGCAGTGAAAAATCTGATAAGTAGTGACCTCTTTTTTTAAAAATATTCTATTTTTTTCCCCACTGAGAGATCACATTGGTTTCTGTTTCTATTTTTTCCTTTAAATATAAATTATCTGAGGAATACATAGTAGATAGTTGTATAATCTTACAGAGACTGAGCTGATTTTTCTTTTCTTTTTTCTTTTTTTTATTCAAAGTACAAAGGCTGAAGTGCTAAACTTTATGAGACGTGTAATAGGCCTTTGGCTTGCAAAATAGTAAGGAATAAAAATAAATAATAATCATCTAATACCAAGTACTTATGTCATGCCTTTCATCCAAGGAAGTCAAACCACCTTATAAACAGCAATGAATTAATAGAGGAATGTTTTGCCACAGGCAAAAAAGCGAAATAAGAAACCATCCTTCTACTTGCTGCAGCCTCCTGAACTGCACAAAGGCAATAATTCTGTGAGTGAAAATTACACTGCTTTTGGTGCTTATTTCTTAGCACTTCTGGAAGCTTGGATCATGCTGTTCCTTTACACAAAGTCTCTCAGAGTGCAAGAGCCATGTGGCAGGATCAGTTCAACCAAATGTATTCTTTTCATCCTGTCCGGGCAGCTCTACAACTCAGGAATATATGAAAAAACATGGAAAAATCAAGGCACTCTGTTGGGGTCACAGGCACAGAATATGTGCTCTTACCTGTGATACCTGGCTCTGACACCCAGGAAAGCACTGAATTTCACATAACAGCGTGGAGACAGCTGTTGAAGTTAAATAGAAAAACTGGGAATGTGAGTGTGTAAGTTAGAGAGTTTTCTTAAGTCATTGGGTGAGAAAGTTAAAGGTTTAAGCTATTTTAGAAAACAAGAGACAAGATGGAGGACTTCGGGTGTTGTCCCTTTCTACTTCTTCTTCCTTCTTCATCTTTTTCTTCTAAGGTTTTTTGGATAATAATAAGTGTATAAAAAATGTCGCAGTGCAGCACACAGGTGTCAGGTCATTGGGTCATTAAGAAAAATAATTTACTTGGCATTTGTTAATTGGACAAATAGACATATAAAAGACCTTGAAGAGATTCTTCCTTCTCCATTTTGCACCTCTCTATCTTAGTGTATATAGTTCCTTGTATTCTGTATATATGTAATATAGATAAGAAAAGAATAAACATCCACGTCTGAACATGAGAAGACAGCCTCTGTCTCATAACTCTCAGTCCTGGGGAAAAGAACCCAGTTATCAGTGTCGCATCCTGACAGCATTCAGGCACACAGTGGAAACAAAGTGTGACTGCTCTTTTTTTGTTTGTTTTTAATATTTTCAAGAGATTTGTCCCTTTTTTTTTTTTCCTTTTTCCACACTTTTTTTCTTTTTCCCCCCTTTATTTTTTATTTTCAACCAGAAAAATTCTGAGAAACTCAAGTGGAAAAACCCAAACAACCCAAGAAAACAAAGTAGTTTTCATCTCTTGGATTACACATGGCAAAATAATATCTTTTAAATAGTAAAATAAGGTATCAAACTTTTACTCCCCAGAAAATCTACAAAGAAGAAATATTCAGAATCTTGACAATTTTTAAAATTATTAGTCTTATTTTTTTTTTGGCCTTTTTTAAAATCTCTTTTTTAGGTTTTATTTTCTTTTTTTCTCCATGGTATAAAGGGATTGTTCCTATGTAAAAAAAGCCACATGTTTTAGATTTGGGTTTTTTTGTTTTGTTTTAAATTTATTTTTTTTAATTTTTTTTTTTTTTTTTTACCTTCTCAAGATGTGCTATCATATATTTTATAGCAAAAAGAACGCTATACAAATGAATCACAGAGTCACAGAATCACAAGGTTGGAAGAGACCTTCAAGATGATCAAGTCCAACCTGCCCTAACACCTTAGCTAGACCATGGCACCAAGTGCCACATCCAGTCTGTTTTTGAACACATCCAGGGATGGTGACTCCACCACCTCCCCAGCCAGACCATTCCAGTATTTTATCACTCTTTCTGTGAAAAACTTTTTTGTAATATCCAACCTATATTTTGCTTGGCATATCTTGAGACTGTGTCCTCTTGTTCTGTCAGTTGCTGCCTGGAGAAAGAGACTGATCCCCACCTGACTACACCCACCTCTCACGAGGTTGTAGAGAGTGATAAGGTCACCTCTGAGTCTCCTTTTCTCCTGGCTAAAAAATCCCAGCTCCCTCAGCCATTCCTCACAGGGTTTGTGTTCCCAGTCCCTCACCAGCCTCGTTACCTCCTCTGGACGCGCTCAAGTGTCTCAACGTCCTTCCCGAACTGAGAGGCCAGAACTGGACACAGCACTCATGGAGCGGCCTCACCAGTGCTGAACACAGGGGGAGAATGACCTCCCTGCTCCTGCTGGCCACACTACTCCTGATCCAGGCCAGGATGCCCTTGGCCTTCTTGGCCACCAGGGCACATATGATGGTTTGGCATTTAGGAAAAAAAGGTAGAAAACACGGAAGTGAAGGCTTTGAGAGAGAGGCTGCTGGGAGTTTCTTTTCTGCTTGAGACCTGGCCAATAGCTGGCCATTTCTGAAAACTGACAGTATTGTTCACCATTGAAAAGTGAAATCAACCCTGTGAATACCACCTTTTAAACCTAAGCCTGGGAGCTTCTGGCTCTCTTTGTTTTCACCTCTGAAAGGTAACAGAACTCTGGCTGGCTCCCATTCCCCACCTCAGGTCCGTGCAGCTCTGAGGGGCCTGGGCTCAGCCTGCCACGACTCCCAGGTGGGGGATGAAGCCTGCAGGGCTTCCCCTCAGCCCTAGGCCAGGGCCAGGCTCTGCTACAGCCATCCCAGGAAGCCTTCCAGGTGCTATTCCAGGTGCTATTCCAGCGGGGTGGCTGAAGCCTTTTGCAGGCAGGGCTGGGCTCTCCAAGGCCTGATGTAAAGGCTATTGTATAGTTGGTACTGTTTTAACCACCAGGTTTTGTCTCTATGTTGTCAGTTGGACAAAGGAATGGTTGGGTGGTGGGGAGGAAGGGTTTCCAGAGATTTTATTCTGGTTTCTTATTCTTGTAGTTCTATTAATAAACTTCATTTCTTTTAACTTTTGAGCCTGTTCTGCCCTTCTCCTAATTCATATCTCACAGCAAGGTGTTCAATTTTTTAATGTCCTCTGCCTCCACAGCAACCATTCCAGAAGCCCACCTGAGTCCCTTTGGGTCTCTGTAATAGCCATTTCGAAGGAAGTCTATGCCCAGAACACACGGGGCCTCTGGGCCAGTCACAATGGGATGTTTCCGCCACTCTCTCCCAGTCAGGCTCACCTCAGCTTCCAACAGAATCTATTGCTGTGATCCCCCCGTCACCCCAGCAATGGAAACAGGTTCTGCCCCCACATGTCGTGATGGCATTAGGGTACACTGTGCACCAGTATCAACTAAAGCTTTGTATTTTTGTGGCTCTGATATGCCAGGCCATCAGATCCACACCGTCCAAAAGACCTGGTTTTCTTGTGCCTCTTCCTGGCTAGAGGCAGTGCCCCTCTAGCACTGGTTATCCTCTCCTTCCTGGGCATACAAGTTAGAGGATCCTTCAAGGGGATTTGACAGATCATACTCTTTTCTGTAATATCTGGCAGTTTGGTCATAGGATGTTAAGGCTACCTTCACTTTAGTGGAACTTTTCCAGTTGGTGTTTCCTGCCCTGAGTTGAAGCACTCGTTCTGCCAGGGCAGAAGTGATTTTCCCATCCCACTTTCTCATGTCTTCCCCATGGTCACACAGAAAGAACCACAGCTCAGCTTGTGGGGTGTATCCTCTCTCTTTAGCTGGGGGACGCTGCGCTTGGAATTTGGAACTTGTGACTCGCACTGGTGCCATATGGGAGCTGTTCTTCCTCATCTCCTCCCTCATTTTCCTCATCTCCTCTTTGAGTTCCTTAATCACAGCAGAGACCTGAGCCTGCATCGGGCCATGGACCATACTCCCAAAATTTCTAAACTTGGTGGCAACAGAACCCACTGTCTCTTGGTTGTTATCAGCATTAATCATGGCAATGAAGGTGGTGTATTCATGTGGCCCTAGATTTGCCAGACTCCACAACATCTGCCCAGTGCACCTGACTTTGTCGGGGTCATAATCATGCTGTCCACCCCTTCCAAAAGGACCTAATACCACCCCTTCTCTCAGCTGTTGGATCCCTTTCTCAATGGTTTTCCAGTCCCTTCTATGATAGTGCTCTTCCATTCTCTCTCTGTGGACAAACCTCTCTCTTACACTCATCAAAAGCCGCTCCCAGAGGGAAAGGGGCCCTGGCTCCCTGATGAATATCTGATTCACACCTGAGTCCTGGGTGAAGGGTCCCACATTCCTTGCCTCACCACCATGCAGTTGCACGCCTGTACCCATAAGGTCCCAGACCCGAAGTAACCAGGTTGTACAAGCCTCACGCCCCCGCCTCACAATGTCTTTTTGCAAATTACAGAGACTGTCATATGTCAGGGACTCTGTAATGATTTCAACTTCTGGCTCCCCTGTGGGTTGTGAGGGCCCTCCTTTCTTATCCTTATCAACAGGGTGCTGTGATTTCATCTTAGACTTCCTCGTTTCCACAGGGCCAACAGCTGCTGGCTGTGACTGCCCTTGTGGTTCAGCTGGAACCTGGACAGTTGTAACGTCTGTGGGTTCCACTGCTGCATCATCAGACTCTCCTCTTCAAGGCAGGGGGAGGGTTTCCCAGCAGCTGAGGAAATGCACTCTAGCTTCTGGTCTATTTCATGTATCTCCCTTACCAGAACCCCCACCTGCTGTGGGTGGTTCATTTCTGAGGGCTGTGGGGCAGGGGCAGGCTCTGGAGCAGCACCCCCTGTCTCTGGGGCTGTGACAGGTTCTGGAGCAGCACTCCCTGTCTCTGGGGCTGTGTCAGGTACTGGGGCAGCAACCCTACTCTTTAGGGCTGTGTTAGGCTCTGGAGCAGCATCCCTATTCTCTAGGGTAAGTGTCAGGGTGCTTATCCCAGTCCATCTCCCTTTATCTCTGAATGCCAGACAGAACAGGCACATCAACAACACCAGCCACTGTATGATGTCATTTGCATCTAGAGAAGATTTTAACCCTTTGAAAACTCATGGGGTAGGCCCAAGGAACTGGGTGTAGGTTTGGGAGAAATTTTCCCCTGGTATCATTTCCTCACAGTAGGTACCATTATTAAAGTCACCCCAAAACCATCCAGTTAGTGTGTGATATCTCTGAACCAATGTGCCCACCTTCCAGAGGAAGTTATGCATCCATGAATTCCTCACCTTATCAACCCACAAAACAAACTGAATAGTAGCCACAGTAGCCTTATTTATAGGACCCATATTTAGGTAAGGTGCAGCAAATGGGAGAAGTATAGTTGTGACCACATGCCCTCAGCCAAACTCTGTGTTTCTCAAGCACCCACCAGCTGTAGGAGACGCTTTCTGGGGTGGACGGTCTGAGACACGGCAAAGACCTCTATAATTGAGTTAGGTGTTAGAAGTTTATTTCAGGGCGTGGGATAGAGAGAGAGGGAGCCTGCTATGAGCCAGCAGATAGAGCTCAAAGTGGGCTCGGAGAGAACAATACAAAAGGGGGTAAAATATGAATACATGAGCTCAAGACTTAAGATTGCTAAGGAAGAGAGTAACAGAACAGAAGTGAGAGAGCCAGGGAAAAAGAGCAGCAAGAGTGTAGAAAGAGTGAGGCAAGAGGGCTAAGAGAGCATAGCAAGAGAGTAGCTAGAGAGTAGCAAGAGAGAGTTCTCTTTTACAATTACTTGTATAATCTATACATTTGAATATTCTATTCCTTCACTAACCAATCTTTCTAAGTATACTAATACAGTAACAGTTGTGTGCGACCTATAGAAATCGCTGCTTTTGCACATTTTTAGTTATCTCAGGGTCTTTCAGACCTTTCCTTATAAGGCTGGGGAGAGGGGTCTCAGCTTGGTTTTATTGCAGGAAAGAATGTGTTCTGGCATACCAGCCTGGTTTCTTTGAATTATTCAAACCGTGCTTTCATTTGTATTTCTTCCTTAGTCTTTCTGGCTACAGAGTCATATTTATAATTTCTTTCTAATTCTACCTTCCCAACAACCAGCAGTCGGATTTTCCCCACCACTAATGGGTAAAAATTCCATAGGTGAGACAGAACAAAAGGAAGGACACCTAACTCCCAACACTGTGTCAAAATCTCCCCAACTGTTCTTTTCCCAATGATATGTCAGATGTTTTTAGTTAATGTTTACCATGTCTCTGATTTCCTCCCCATCAACCACTCTCAGTGGCCTGCTAGATGACGAGGAGATAACCAGGAAAGCAATCTTACAAAATTACGCTGCCATTGACTTTCTGCTTCTTGAACATGGTCATGGGTATGAAGACTTTGAAGGGCTCTGTTGTTTTAACTTAACATCCAAAAGCAAAATTGTCCACACTTCTATCAATAAGATGCAAGAACTCCTTGGAGACATCAAACAAGAAACCCAGGATCAGATGAGTTCCATCTTTAAAGGATGGGGACTAAAAGGATGGCTAGCTTCTATTGTCAGGACCATTCTGTTTATTTTCTTAGTTATATTTCTTATTTTAATTGCCTTTTCAATTTTAAAGAGAGTTGTCTTCATCCCTCCCACCAATGGAGTCAATCATATAGCAGTGTCTACACAGCAGTCCTGGTAGAGAACATGTACCCCCGACCAGAATCTATTCCTCAACTCTCCAAAACTCTCCTTAAACAGAAAACTGGGGAGATGTTTCTTGTTAATGGTGTGTTCTGTTATTGCCCAAGCTGACGGTTTGATCCAAATGAGACCCTTCCACCTCATGTTGTCAATCTATCCTGAGTCTCCTGTCTATCCTGTCATAGGCCCACCATATGCTTGGAATTCCACTTCGGAAATCCACTAAACTTTGACATTTGATTAGTCCATGTGACCCAATTTTCTCCCCCCCCTACCTCCCTCATTGGATGATGATTTTATGAACCCTGCCTTTTCCCCTCCCCAGGATATCTCTGATTAGCTGATGCTTTGAACCCTCCCTTTGAACCACCTCCATATTTTAGCTGTTGCATGCTTGCATTTTCTCTCTTTTGCCCCCAAGATTCCTCACAGCAATAATTATTATTATCCCATGCAAAAGACCTCCCTCTTGTCCTTGCTTCCTCAGAGCGCAGAATGACAGCCAAAAAGCTGTAGAACAAGTGCTCTAGTTGCACCTCAGGTCCTCCTGCTCCAGGGGTGTGACCCATGCCTGGCACGGGCCAAAGTGATAGAGCCAGATAAGCTCTGGCCCAATGTGTTAGATCCACCTGCAGCATCTGTTCGAGATCACTCCTCTTCAGGAATTTGGCTGCACAATGCAATGTTTCCCGGGAGGCCTGGAGAGCAGCAGAGATGGCACCACAGCCCAGGGCACAGGAGCATCCCAGTGCCAAGGCCCCGAGGAGGCTACAGCCTGCAAGGCTCCAGGGCAGGAGGCAGCTGAGCTCACTCCCAGGGGGACACCAGCAGGTCACAAGTCCTCACCTCCACCATACACTGATTCTGGTCATGGCACTGGGAGGAGAGTGGGTGCAGGCTCTAGGGCACATGTGTGTCTTCAGGGCCTTTTCTCTCTCTTTCATTAATAGATGCATTATCTCTTGGAAGAAATGCATGGAGCAGAGCTGAACCTGGTTATCATCCTGTATGAAAGGAAGGAAAAAAGATCTCAGCATCAGCTGCTTCAGGCCCACCTGGGCACAGGCCTGAAAATTCATGGGGCACCAAGTGTTCAAGGCAGCACCCAGAGCCCGTGGCTGGGGCCACAGGGACTTAACATTGCCACAGAGTGGCAGGAGCGCCTCAGCCAGCTGCAGGGCAATGGGACTGGGTATCTGGGTGCCATTATCCACAAACAGCTGAGTAGAATGATGGTCATCCTGTCATCAACATCACTTTTTTTTTTTTTCCACAGGAGCTCCATAAGGCTTTCAGTCAGACTCCACATTCTTTTTGGCCTGTGCAGAACACAAGTCTGTGAAACTCCACCCTGCTCCTGTAGGGCCCAGAAGCCAAAGGCATATCCTGAAGCACTGAGGCAGATGAACTGGGAGGCAGGAGAGCTGGGAGCAGCTGCCTCAGTGCCCAAAGCCCAGCCAAGCCCTATCAACTGCATTCTCCAGCCCCACACTGCCCACACAGCTTCAGCCACTGCCCTCTTCTCACCATTGTGGGATTGTCCCTGAGCCAGAGGAAGGCCTTGAGAACCTGACGATGCATCTCTGTGAGCTTGTTCTGCAATGTTCTTTGACATGATCTCCAGGATTCTGTCACTGCATTCACTCGAGTTCAGGTACTCCAGGATGTGAAAGTGACAGAGGACCCAGCCAGCAGGAGCCAGGAACCGCATAAGGCAGCAGCACAGGGTGCAGGCATCACCCCAGGCAGCTGAAGCTATGCGAGGGCAGAGAGCTGGGAGGCAGCTCAGCGAGGCAGCAGTAGCCATCAGGCTCACCTCCTCAAGGAATGCCAGGGTAGGGAAATCCCAGTATGGCATCTCTTTGCTGAGCCGCCCAAGCAGATAGGATGCAATCCCGGAGCACAAAGCATATAGATGCATGGCACATTTCTCTGACAGGAAGAAAAAAGAACCAAGACTCGGAGCCAGCAGGGGAAAACCTCTCCCAGGACTAACTCACAGACATCTGATCTTTCCCTACCACCCTGTGAGGGGACTTGGGCCCTTCGGGAGGCAGCTGCTCTTAAGCATCCTCCTCTCCCAGCCTTTTCCAGTTTCCTTGGCCATCACTTGGTGATGAGGCCATCTGGCCCATGACTGTGTGGGGCACCCCAGGCACAGTGCTGGGTGTCAGAACAGAGAAGCATGTCCCAGCCATGCTTGCATTTCATTGCCATGACCACATCCTCATACTGGAGAAAGCAGAGCAGGGACTTCAGGGTCTGCACTGCAAACCTGCATGCACAGCAAAGCTCAGGTCATGCTGGGAGTACTGGCTCCAGCCCTGGGGACATGGCAGGGACAGGAGGACTGGGATTGAGCACCTTGGGGCTGCTGGCAAGGCTGTGTTGCTCCTGGCATCCCATCCAGAAGGTATTGACCTCCTCTGGCATAAGCAAAGTGCTGAAGAACACTTGGAAGAACAGATGCACAAAGAGGCGGGGGAAATACACCGTCACTATATGTGGGACACAGGGCACCTGGAGAATCTTCCACATCACCACAGTTGCCTGCAGAGGACAAAGCACCTTGAGACAGTGTTCAGTGCCAAGGTATCCATGTGGCAGGGCCCAAGCATGGCAGGGAGAGGCCAGGGGAGATGCAGGGAGAGCACTGCACCTGGTGGCCCTGCAGCTGCCCCTAGGCAAGATTTTAGCCCAGCGCCTGAGGCAGGGAGATTCAGTGGGGGAAGGAGGATGGAGAGCTGCAGGAGTGGTGGCGTTGGGGTGAGCAAAGGCCAGTTCCAGAAACTCACAGCCAGGGCAAAGACACCCATTTTGTCCCATCAGAGGTACACGTGCTGGGCTCTGGCCAGTTCCCCAGTACACCGAGGAGTAGCAGCTGCACCACATGGTCATAGCAGCTCTCTCTGCAGGGTCAGAGCTCTGACTCAGGGGTGTCTCAGACACAGCATCATTGCCTGGGTAGTAGTGGGGAGCTGAGCAGGCTGAGCAGGCTGAGCAGGCTGCCAGCTCTGCCTCTGCCCACTGCATCTCAGTGGCAGCACCCAGGCAACCCAGCCTTGTAGGGACAGGCGCCTGAGTGGCAGGGAGGGAGCATGGCAGCAGGCTCAGGGGCTGACATTCCAGGTCTGGGAAAGGGAGCAGCCAGAGGGGCCTGGCACTCTCATTGATCAGACACCTGGGACTGGCTGTGGCAGGTAATGGGCTGGGGAGACCTGAGCCCTCTGGGCAGGTGGGCCCCATGCCTGTCACACAATGGGACTACATGCAGGAGAGTAATGGGACTGGCTGTGGCAGGTAATGGGCTGGGGAGCCCTGAGCCCTCTGGGCAGGTGGGCCCCATACCTGTCACACAATGGGACTACGTGCAGGAGAGTAATGACCACATCTGTGGGCTCATTACTCTCCTGTAGCGACCCACACCAAGGCAGGGTGTGCCTTGGTGAGATCCAGCAGAGTCCTGTCCAGCCTGTGCTCAGCAGACTCAGTTCTGTTCCATGTTATTCCATGGAAAGGGAGTGACATACGCTGGGGAGGATGAAACAGGGAAACCTTATGAATATGATTGTTTAGCAAAAGATTCTGAAAATATGAAGCCTAGAATCAAAATAGAAATGAGAGCTAGCTTTGAGTCATGGGATACTGAATGCTAGTTAATAAATATCCAAAGAACAATAGCCTAGCCAGCTAAAGGAGAATCACTGTTGATGAAACAATGTCCTTCTGCTGATAGAGAATCCAAATGTCAAGCAGCAAGAGAAGAATTTGTAAAGCTTTTAGAGTTTGAAATGTAACACTCTATGGTAATGTAGCAATTCCTGTAGGCTATAAGTAAATTCTTTAGTGGGTGTTTCTCGTAGAGATTGGTTACGGGGAATTAGAATATTCACTATAGAAAGACATATATGGAATTGTAACAGGAACTTTGCTCTCTTACTCTTGTGTTTTCCTACTCTTACTCTTACTCTTACTCTTACTCTTACTCTTACTCTTACTCTTACTCTTACTCTTACCCTTCCCACCCTCTTAACCCTCTTGATTCCTCCCACCCTCTCTTGTTTTCTCCCCTCTCTCTCTCTCCCCCCACTCTCGTTTCCCCCTCTCTCCTAAGCCTCCCTTACTCTCCCTGCCTTCCCTCTCTCCTAAGCCTCCCTTACTCTCCCTGCCCTCCCTCTCTCCTAAGCCTCCCTTACTCTCCCTGCCCTCCCTCTCTTGCTCTTCATTCCTCCCTCCCCCTCTTTAACCTCTGTTCTCCCTTTCCTTGCTCCACTCTCTCAGCCCCTCCCTGACCACGTGGATGCTGAGGCTGGCAGTGGACACGGGTCTCTCTCTCTGTTTACCCATATAATAAATTGCTTATACCTGAACAGCTTGACCCTGGAGAAGTCTCTCACTGCAAGCGTTTTCAACTGCAATAACACATAGGGAATTAAGAGTATGTTCCCAGTCACAGTGCAGGGATAGATGAGTTTTTTGGTCCTCAACTCTCTTACCTACCCAAATACGAGCACTTTCTAAGTGCTAATCTAACTTCTAATCTAGCCATTATTTCTTTATCAGTGTTTTCTCGTGTTTGTAATTATTTTGTGATATTAGTTAAAGCCTGTCCCATGATATGGGTAGTTTGAATGGAATGAGTTAAGGCAATGACAGCCACTTAGGCTATGGCTAATATGATTATGGCAGGAACAATAGCAAAGATAAACAAACCCAGAAATTTGTGAACTCATTTCTTAGTTGTTTGGATCTCTTCTTGGACTATTTGAGACAGTTGCAAGAGACCATCCTGTCCTTCTGAAGCTTGAGTCATATTTACAGGTACCCAAATTTCAGATCATCTTTTAAATGGAAGGAGGACAGAAAAGTTACACATATCTCTTCGGTTGTACATGATTTAAAAACAAAAGAATCAGATGATAAAAGATATAAACCATTTCTATAATCTACTGAAAATCATTAGCTAAAGCAAAAACATACAGGTGTGAAGTAAAAGTCATTAATAATTGTTCCTCTAGCAGTGTCAAATTAGCTATTGCTTCATTCTCATCTAATTTTACTTGGTATATCCTATTGCCAAAAGCAGGTAACAACATTTTCCATGACTGTTTGTGTACATGGAACTGAGTATTACTTAAATAATATTGAATTAATGATCCGGCCATCCCACCATCATGCCAAACAATAGTGCAGTTTGCTTGTTGGGATAGGAGAATGGTTTCATTGGTCCCACTTTCTCTAAAGATACCATGTGGTCTCCAATCAATTACCCTTCCACACTGTAAGAATTGTTATTGTAGCCATTGTCCTATACACTATGTCCATTCCAACTGCCTTATATTGGAGATGGGTGTAAAAGGACCTCAGGAAATGAGGTGGAGTGGCATCCACAGATCTTTTGGAGGGAGACGGAATGGCCAGAAATGTAATAGCAGTCAATTTCCTTGCATTCTCTGAGTGTACATCTATTGAATGCAATTGCAAAGAAAATTTAGCACAAGATAAAGAGGTACTTGTCCGACTTCATGTTAAGTATATAACATGCGGTAAATCAGTAACAAAAGTAGTTACATATACAAAAATATGTATCTACAATATCCTGATCCAGGGGAGGAAGCCGGGTTCCTCCTACCTATAATGTTCCATTGTTGTTGAGGGGAGGCTGTAGATCCTACCAGGTCAGAGCCTGAAACAGTGGAGGTTGAATGATGTGGGCTCAGTAGATTCTCTCTTCTGCCATTTGATGGCAGTACAGCAGAAAGATGACAAGGTTAATTGTTGTCATCCTTGGCTGGATTTGATGAGTCTTGCCAGGAGCCAGTATGGTCCTGTAGGTAAAGAAACATCCATAACCTCCGCCCCAAGCTAAAAGTGGAACTGGACCTTTCCAGTGTACTGACCACTATGTACATCCTTGTATGTAATTTATGGGTAAACTTTTTCCCCATAAGTTGTCTGACCCAGGAGCCTTTTATGTGCAGTTAAGTTGTCTCTAGTGAAGAAATTCAGAAAATTTAAAACATAGGTTGCTTTGTCAAGCTGTTCTTGAGGGAGCATCCCTATTTTATCCTTTTTAATATATGATATATATTTAATATAATATCCTTTTTTGTTTTTGTAGCATGTTTTCCAATGTATAATGTGCCCTTTCCACTATAGCTTGCCCTGTTGGGGAATGGGCAATACCAGTGATGTGTTTGATACCTCGAGCATGGAAGAATTCTTGTGTTTTATGAGATGTATATGCACATCCATTGTCTGTTTTTATCTGCTGAGGGACACCCATCATGTTGAAGCATCTCTTGATTTCTCACCCTTGTGTGCTGTTGCTACTACGAATCTGGAAATGGTATCAATAGAAACATGGACACATTTAAAAGTCCCAAAGCTCAAAATGTGTGTTACATCTGTTTGCCAAATGTCATTAGGTTTCAACCCTCGTGGGTCTGTATCTAAATTTGTGGCAAAGAAAGAGTCTGCTGACATTGTGAGCAAGTATTCACTACATCCCATACTTGTAGCAAAGTCAGATTGAATTGTTTTGCCAGTGCTTGGGCATTTTGATGGCAGAAATCATGAGAAAGTGTTGCCTGCCCTAACTTTTGTGGTATGGTGACTGTCATGGCAAAGGCATCTGTCCTCGCAGTACTTTCTACTATAGGTCCAGGCAGAGCAGTGTGTGACCTAAGGTGCAGGATGTAGTACTCATGAGACCTGTGAAGTAAAAAGCTGTACAGAGTGGTTAATGGTTAATGGTAAGTGGTTAACAAAAAGATCTTTGTTAGAGACTTCCTTCAGGAATGAGTGCTCAATTCTCTCAACAATTTCTGTAGTCTAAAGAGAATCAGAATGTTAATAGGTTCCTGTGAAAAAGGACAGTGTTTCTAGCACAGCTGCCAGTTCCACTACCTGGGTAGATCCAGATTGAAAGGTTATTGAATGTTCCCACTTGTGGACATGATTTTCTGAGCCTGAGAGAGTTTTCAGCCTGTCAGTGGATGATCTGTTCCCAAAGGAAAGTTTCTGGAGAACACGTTTCTCTCAAGGATTGTTTTTTGTAAATAGGTTTTTGTTCCCAAAACAGTATTATACAGATGTCTTGAGTGTTTCTCTTAGTCCACCAATAGGACAAGAGAGGTGTTGTTCCCTTTACCAATCATGTTAAACCTGTACCAGAACACCTTATAAAAAGGTCTGAAACCCCTGAAATAAAGCCTTCTGCCTTCTGCCTTCTTTGGATGCAAAACCTCTGGCTGCTGTGATTGAATCCACACTCCTATTTCGTGTCCACTAGTGACACCCACTGTCTCTTACCATTTCTCCACAGGGTTTCAGCTTTGTGTGTCTTTCCTGATCCGTCAGTGAAAACAGTCTTTGCATCAGGGGTTGGAGTTTGTTTGTAGTCGTCATTGTTGAAAGGGGAGTTCCTTGAAGGATTGTATGAGGGCATGTTGAGGCATCTTGTGAAAAAAATTGTCCATTATAGTCAGCAAGAGCAATTTGAAATGACTCTAAATCCTTGAGCAGATTCTTTAATTCTGCCTCAGTAACAGGGAGATGGACTGCTGGATCATATCCTGTCAGGCTCTGGCATCAAAGTCATCCCACTGACAGCAGTCAAATAAGCATCTCAAGTTGAGTGGTTACAGTTTTTGAAAAGGTGTGTGGCAAAAAACCCACTCTAATAACCAGAGACAATGTTCCTGTACATCACATTGACAAATAAAAAGCATGGGGTTGGAAAGATTGCAGAATCCCCAACAGTCGCAAGGGCAAATCTGGGTTTTGACGTGTGGCAAAGAACTTACTGATTTTATCACTTACAGTCTCTATAGCCTTTTGGCTGTTTTTGTCAACTGCCATGGGGAAAAGAGATCTGGGTCCCCTTTTAACAATTGAAATAAGGGGGATAATTCCTTTGTGGTGATTCCCAATAAAGGGCAAATCCAGTTAATGTTACCTAAAAACTTTTGAAAATCATTCAATGTGTTCATTCATTCAATCTGGTTTTAGGGTCACTGGCTATGGGGTGACAGTTGTCTCCAATAATTTAAACCCCAGGTATTGCCAGGGAGGTTGTTTGGATTTTCTCTGTGGCTATGTACAAGCCTCTGCTGGCAAGTGTTACCTTTACAGCATCAAGACAGTCATGTAATAACGGAGAATTGTCAGAAGCAATTACAGTTTTGTCCTTGTAGTGATACAGCAAAATAAATGGCTATTTTTGCTGTACTGATTGTGTCACTGAGTGAATGACAAATTGACAGATAGTAGAACTGTTTTTCATACCCTGAGGTAGCACAAGCCAGTGGTATCATTCCATGGGGATCTCATGATTGATAGAAGGTAAAGAAAAGGCAAATTTAGGTGCGTCATCAGGATGCAAACGAACTGTAAAAATGCAGTCTTTTAAGTCAATTATCACTAATTCCCAGTGTTCTGGAATCGTTGTGGGACTACATATTCCAGGCTGCAATGTTCCCTATAGGTAAAATGACTGCCTTGATTGCCCTGAGATCCTGTAAAAACCTTCACTTTCCTGATTTCTTAAAATAAGGGAAAAAATAAAATAAATGACAAAATATAAATTACAAAAATAAGTGTATTCCAGGGGAAGGAATTATATAACCCAAATGTAATTGTTCTTGCACAAGGATCTGGGCTTGCTGAAGCTACTCATTTTTCAGGGGCCATCGGTTTATCTAGATCAGCCTCTTTGAAAGCTAAGTCAGCTTAAGAAGCAGCTTTTCATCAATGGCCTCTATCAAAAATGTGTTGAAATGATCAAACCCCATTGTGTCATCAGGTCCGCCCCCACAGAGTTGATGGGATCAGGAGTACATACAGTTGCAAGGGAGTAGTCTTGCCCTCCGGTCTGATGATTTTCAGCTTCCTAGTGGACAGCCAAGGAATCTGCAGACCTCTGACGCCTGCTACAAGTGCTGCTGAGGGGACATGGGGCCACTCTAATGGCCAGTCCTTTTGGGATATGATGGAAACATCTGCTCCAGTGTCGACTAAACCTGTAAAAGGCTTGAATTCTATTTGATGAGTAATGATTGTTGTACCCCTAAAATATTTGTGACCAAAATATTTGTGAGGTGCCTGTGCTCCCAAATCCTCCTGCATCTTGTTGTTGTAAAGGTCAGTGCTGAATAGGAATTGCTGGCAGTGGTATTAATTGTGCCAGTCTGCTCCCCTGTGCCACAGTACAGGGAGGATTAGGTGTCCAAGCCACGATTTTAATTTCCCCTTTATAGTTGGCATCAATGATTCCTGGCAATATAAACAGTCCTGTGCGGGTGGTAGAGGACCATCCCAGGAGTAAACCATGTGTTTGAAAAGGCAGTGGCCCACACACAGAGGTGGGCAGCAGGTGAACCAAGGTATCATTAAGGGTTGTGGTAGTGCTGATGGTCATGGCACTCTCAGTGGTACCACTTGCAAGGCTTGTGCTTGTGTTTGTGTCAGATTGAGTGGGGTCCTGTTGAATTGAGGGGCACCGGACTCCAGCATGCCCCACTTTGAGTTTTCCTACTGTGGAAGAAGGTTGCCATGTTTGTCATATATAGACTGGCATTGATTGCTCCAGTAAAGCCATTTTTTAGCAGCGAGGACAGGGTTTACTGGGCCTTTTATTGCCCCTTTGGCCCTTTGGACATTGCTTCCTGGTATGTCCTAGCCCCACCCACATTCAAGGCACTTAACAGCTGCTCTGGCCACTTCCAGCTGTTGGGCTATTGAAGTAGCAATTAGTTGTGCTTTAAATTGTTCCAAGACAATATTTGTGCATGCCTTGATAGAATCACAAAGTTCAAGAACTGCATGATTACAAATTGAGTCCAGGGCTTTTTTACAGTCATTGTCAGCATTTTTGTAAGCAAGAGATTTTAAGGCAGCATCAGCTGTTTCTTGACTATCAATTTGCTATCTAATGGCGAATAATGTCATCAATCAATGAATGTAATACATGGTTCCTGAGGCTCCTGCCTCACAGCAGCAAAACCAGACTCCAACTTTTTTCTATCAGGTACCTTTCATAGTGCTCACATGGCAATAACAGTAGACTGATCCCATGCTTGGGGGAAAGTCTTAAGTGAGCCCAAACAGTAGCATATACATGTGTACCAGAGAACTGTGATCCAGTGATATTAATGGATGGTTGTTGATTACCATTATTCAATGCCTGAGTTTGAGCCAAATCTACAAATTCTGTCCACCAGACAGAGTATTGTCCTCCTGTCAAAATTGTCTTAAAAAGAGATTGCCAATCCAGTGGTAACATAGTATGTCCTTCTGCAATTGCATCCAATAAATTCGTAGTAAAGGAGGAGTGTAGACCATTTTCTTTCACCAATCTCCACAGTTCATTACCATCTCATATGATAGTTGTTCATTATGCGGGTTTTGATTACGATATACAACAGACGTTGCTTGAAAGAATTTAATATCGCCCTCCTCCAACGCTTGCTCCAGCATTTCTGTATAAACCTTTCTGGCTCAGGTCCTATAGGTGGTATTGTTTCCTCTTTATAGTCACTAGAGGAATAGGACAAGATATAAGACTGTGGTGGAATATGTGAAATACTTGCTGCAGCCTTTTTGCATGATATTAATAGTATTTCTTCTGCACTAGAGGCTGCTGAGGCCACAGCACGTACTGGGGCTAAAGGAGGATATAAATCTGGTTCTTGTCCACAATCAATAGGACCATGATCAAATGGATCCTTTTTCTCCAGGTCATTATCATCAGGTGATGTTTCATTAATAAAAACAACAGAATATGATGGTGGAGCATCCCCAAGGACATGATCTGCTTCCTTAAATTGTTGCAGAGCCAAGTATACCACACACCAAGTAATAACATCATCAGGGTGGACATTGTGATGAGAAATTTGGTGGGTTGGTAAACATTCACCAACCTTTTACAAGTGAGTAAGGTCATAGGAAGCATCTGATGGATACCAGGGACAAAATTGTTTGACCCTTTTAAGTAATTGGGTGAGGCTTTGGGGTTGGAGTTTATAACTTTGTTCCCTGGTGATGTGCAACAGTCAGTCAGTCTTTATGCCATTTTTGAGATTTCATTGCACGTTGCCCCATTATAAGAAATGCTGCCCAGCTATTCACAAAAGTCTAACTTGTTCTATAGCCAGCGATGAAAGGAGCTCCTTCGTGATCAGCTGAACACACACATGCTTGATTCAGTCAGGTTACACCACTGGACTGGATCACATCAGTAGCACTGAAGTCCCTGTAAATCGGGAGCCATTTGTTGGTGTATGAATGAGAGACTCACAAGCTGAGAGCAAAATGAAACTGTTCATTGCAGAGTTAAGACAGTACTTAGTATGAGAATCTGTTCAGTCCTTTGCAAGCAACAGGGCTGCAGGAGCCCTGTTGTAATAAATCCATCGGCCTGACAGTTTGTTAGTTTTCTCAAAGTTTGCAAGTTTTGAAGAAATGGGATGCCTTTCCTGTTCTCAGATAGTGCGTAATCTACTTTCTTCCATGCTTCCCAGGAATCTTCTGCACTGTCGGGCTTGCTTCTTCCTCACACTTACCTGTTTTTTTGTTTCCTTCTACTATTTCCATTCCTGTTTTAAGAGTAACAGCTCTATACTTTTACCTTTACACAGTATGTGTTTGGCTCAGGTGTTGGTGAATGAGACACCATGAGATGTAGGAGGTTCCCCATGTAGGGATTGTTATTCTTGGGGTTTGCACACTACATCTGCCCTGACTTTGTGCTGTCTCCACTAAACAATCTCTTAGTACAGTTGGGGTCCCTTTCAAAAAAGGTCTTAATACATTAAGAATCATTTCTACAGAGGTTGGGATCTTTTCATCTGTGCATTTGTGTTTTGTTGCTAAGCAGTGAGTTTTTGTAGCAGCAGCAGAGATATTCTTAGCTGACAGCATAGGGGTCAAGGTAGGTTCCCCTTTTTCCCCTTTTTTCTTCCTGCCCAATGTAGCAGCAATTTTGCTGGTCGTTGAATGGGTTTTGTCAGGAGGGTCTGGCCTGTGGTGCAAAAGGACAGATACATCCCAGAATCCAAAACTTTCCATACCATCTGTATTGGTTCTGACCAAGGTAAAATTCACAGCCCTTCCAGTGCTGTGCTTTGCATTGGTACCTAGGCGGGTGTTGAGTACAGACCACTGTTTTGGCTACTGCCTAGCAGTGCTGTCCCTCTGACATTCCTTCCCCCATCAAAGGGGATGGGAGTGGGCAAGATCCTGGGAAGGGACATAAGCCACCTGACCTAAATTAGCCAAAGGCATATTCCATACCTTGTGACGACAACTCAGAAAGCTAAGCGAAGGGAGAGAGGAGGAAGTGGGGGCATTTGTGAATTTTCAGTGGTTGCCTTCTGGAGGAACCACTACATGTGCTGAAGCCCTTCTTTCCAGAAAATGTCCAAACATCACTGCTGATGGAAAGTAGAGACAGACATTTTTTGTCTTTAGCCCATGCACACACAGATGTCTGTTTATTTCTTTCTCTTACTGCAATAAAATTGCCTTATCTCACCCTGGTGGTCATTCTCCGTCTTATCCTCTCCTCTGTCCCAGTGGGAAAGAGAGTGATAGAGCAACAGAGTGGGAACCTGGCACCCAGCCAGGGTCGACCCACTACAGTCATTTTGGCACCTGAATGTGGGACGATATAAAGTTGGTGAAATGAACTACAGCAGGAACCTCGGGGTGCTGGTCTGGAACAGCAGAGGAGTGCAGGCGCGAGGTGGCAAACAAAGTTTAGCAATAACTCCAAAGCTGTGGTAGGAGCAGCATGGGGCTGGGTGGACCCAGGGGTATCGAGCTAAAAGTGTAGTAAAAATCCAGAGCAGCGGCAGAAACAGTGGAGGCTGGGCAGCCTGGAAGGGCAGATAAGGTGTGGGGGAGATTGTTCTGGGTTTCTCCTGGCTGTCACCTGTGTAATGCCCTGGCAATAGCAGCAGCTGCCAGGCTCCCGCAAGCACCCGTGAGAGGCTTCCTTTCAGAGGGTGTCAGGATCCCCGTTTTCCCCTGAGGCACCCAAGCAGATGGTAAGGATACTTTCCAGAGTGATTGGGTATTGAAAGGACCCACTTACAAGGCCACACTTGTGAGCAGAGGCTCACCCACAGTAAAGACACACAGAGATGGAAAAGCTACGCAGTAGCAATGAATCCTCTGGGCAGCAGCAGCAGTCCAACACCAAAGCCTCAACAATTTGCCACTCAAGCCACATTCCCTAGCTAAGAGACAGCCAGAACCCCACCACCTCTCCCAAGCATGACTCCCAAATGCTCCTTTCCCTTGGCTGACTCCAAGGTGGGATGTAAGAGGTCTCAGCTACGTCTTTTGTTTCTTCATGACCTGTATTTGTCGCCCAGACAACTGCTCCCTTCACAGACTCTTCCTTTCAGATGGGAAAAAATTCCCTAAAGAATCCAAACCAAAAGAAGGGTCTCTGCTGTATTGAGACAAAATTAAACACTAAAAAGCAGCTAAAATATAGAATCAAAAAAATAATTTCTTAGCTCATAATAAAGACACAGCTCCTTATCAAATTCAGGGATCACTAAATTTCTACTTAAATACAATCTAACTCTTTTTCAATGTGTAAACAAAAGAGCCAGTCCTGTCCTGCAGGGTTCCAGCAGTGCTTCACAGCAGTCCCGCATTCATGTCAGGATGGTGACTAACACAGGGCTGTCTTGCAAACTAAGGCAGCTTCCAGCAAACTAAGGCAGTACTGAAAGGCCAAGTGTTCCCTCAGGATACAGCAATCCTGAACAATCACCCCAGAGCTACCTGATGACTCCCACTCTTTGTGGTACTGGTTGCTTTTCTGTGGAATGTTCTACCTGCCCTGAGAGTAAAGAGGGAGGTGGAGAAAGAGCTTGCCAGGCTGCACTCAATCCCTTACCAGCAATCCTGGGTATGTGGAGAAGTCCGAGCAGAGTGCAAATGTGCAAACATAACAGCCATACACATTTGCACATTTGCACTCTGCTCGGACTTCTCCACATCCACTGGCCTGGAAGCCTGAGCTTGCTACTGGGAAAGGCTTTGGAACAGATCCTCCTGAGTGCTATCCCACAGCATGTGCAGGGAACCAGGGGATCTGTTGGAGGATGGGAAAGCTCTGTGGAGGGATGGGGACAGCTGGGGGTCCTGGCAGGATGCTGAGGAGTTCTGTGAGTGTGTTTTGGGGGCATTGGTGTTGGCGGGCATGCTGGGGAAGGAGTTGTCTGGAAGTGAGAGGTCTAGGCTGGAATTTGAGTCAGTTTGACAGCAAAATCTGTGGTTCGGCACAGCTTTGGTTAGCGAGGACAGAAGGAATATCTGTGACTTTACCTTTTAGTAGTCCTAATTCTCCTGCAGGGAAGAAGAGGGGAGAGCTGTACTTTATTGGCCTCTTAGATATCTGTACCAAGGGGAGGATTAGCCTTTTTTCAACCTACTCATTTGTTTGGGCTACTTTTGTAACACTGAGTGGACTTTCATTCCTTGAGAACGTTTATTCCTTAAGAGAATTAGGATATTATAATCCCTTCATAGAAAACCATTTGCAATCCAAAGAATGGCCGTTTCTTAATCTCTGTGTAGTGTTATTATTTGTAAAGTGACTCTCGATGATGTTAACGAAATGAGTTGCTGCTTTGAGATGGGAAGCAAACTTCCAAATCTTTCACATTTTCTGGACATTCCAATTAATTTGTGAAGTCTAAAACTTTTTGGAACTACTTGAGCTGGGGAAGTAAAGCTATCCTGAATTGAGGATTCTTAAATGCCCTGAGCCTGCAGAGCAGGGCAGCATTTGCTGATGGTTTGAGCCGTTCCTAAAGATCCTGTCAGGCTGTCTTAAACACTTGTGGCAAAGAATTCCTTCAACCTGGGCCACTTCAGGTGGGCTGGGGGTGGCCCCAGGGCACCAGGTGGCAGTGGGTGCAAGGGCCCTTTGTGACACAGTGCAGCATGGTCACCCTGGGATGGAATGGGACAGGGTATCCAAGGACACATGGTGACATAGGAGCTGGTGGTGACAGGGCCACACCACAGTGCCCAGAGCACACAACGGGACAGGACGTGCCAGAGTGGTGCTGTGAGGAGCCCCCGCACAGCACTCTTGTTCGTGCCTGACCCAGAACTTTTTGAGGCATTACTCCTGCAGCTGACCTTGCAGCCAGACTGTGGGATTTTGTGACTCAGACCTTTCCCAAGGCATCTTCTATGTCTGTGGCCTGTGCCCTTCCAGGCTAGACTGTGGGATTTGGTGACCTGAATAATTTACGTGGAATCTCCTGTCATTGTGTCAGGAACTCTCAAAACCAGATCGTGGGATTTGGTCACCTGAATCGTTTACGACCAGTCATTGGTCTCCTGTCATTGTGGCAGGAGCCATCAAGGCCAGAGTGCAGGACTTGCTGACCTGCAGCCTTCCTGAGGCTTCTCGGTCGCAGGTGCCTTCCAGGCACAACTGCACAACTTGTTGCCTCAGAGCATTCCCGAGGCATCTCTCTAGAAGGTGCCCTCGAGGGCAGACTGTGACATGGCGGGCAGGTTCCTCAGCCTTTTCAGGCGGAAAAAAACTGAAGGCCCTGGAGCTGCCCCTGCACAACAGCCTGAGGAGCCAGAGCAGTTCCAGACATGTCAGGATGGTGAGTGGCAGAGCTGTTGCACTATATTTGGAATGGTGAAAGTAACAACATGGACTCTCTTGTGGGTTGTACAGGAGAGCAAGGTTTATTACTCCAGATCTTCTTTTATAGACAAGTCCAAGAAGGTCCGGAAAGGTAAAACTCTTATTGGTCAGTAAACTAACACATCACCATCATTGGTCAGTTGTGTACACCATCCCTCGACCTTCTCTTGCAAGAAAACAAGAAGCTGACAAACAACACCTGCAAGGTTGTCTTCTGTCTCTAAGGATTATTTTGATTCCTCCTTATGATTTCCCAGGCCACATCTCAGGCCAGTCTGAGAAAGTTACATGACTTGGTTTTCCACAGACACTGTGCTCCCTGCTTGCTTCTTGCATTTAGCATCCACAGCAGAGCTGGGCCACAGGACTGATGGCTGCAGCTGGCTTGGCCCCATCCCATCCCACCTGCTGTGGACATGCCCACAGATAGGACAGAAGCTGGGCCAGGGCTGCCTCTCACAGTGACTATGCTCCATCCCCTGGGGCATCCCGAGGCTGTCCCTGCCTGGGGAGAGCAGGGCTGGACTGTGTTCTCCAGCCTCCCCTGCAGTCCCTCAGCTCTGTCTGTGCTTACTCTTTGTCAGATGCAGCCATGAACCCAACACAAGAGCAGCACCCCGCCCGTGGCGGCTTCCACAGAATGCTGAAGGTACCTGCAGCCATCCCCACCTGGGCTGGGCCTCCTGTCACTGCTCAGCCGAGAACTGTGCTTGAAGCACTCCATGGAACATGCCTTTCTTCCCTGTCCTTGGTTCTCCTGCAGATGTTCCGGAAGTCTGTGCCCATTTGGCATAGAAAGACCAGCACCACAGCAACTGAGGGCACAGCCGAGCCTGACTCTGGGCTGACCGAGCTCCCAGCAGCGCCTGATGTCAGCCCAGATTCAGCTAAGTGCTCAGAAAACTCTGACACCTCAGCGACTGAAGACTGGGCAAAGGCTCTCCTCATATCAATGACTGAGGATGTGGTCATCACGTACATTATCAATAGAGAGACTCAGGGCATAACAAAGACTGAAATCAGCCCAGATTCATCTGAGTGCTCAGAAGACTCTGACAGCACAATGAATGATCACAGGGCAAAGGCTGTCATAACAGTGATTGAGCACATGGCCATTGCAAACACCAACACCGGAGGGACTCAGAGGATCACAAATATTGACACCACGCCCACTCCCACTGTGATTCACACTCCTATTATGGATTTTTTCGAGGAAAGTGCTGTCTCTTCTCTGCAGCAGGTAACCAGCCTGGGGCCAGGGCTGGAGGCCTCCCATGTTTGTGTATGCCCTCTTTCTGTGGTCACTGGGCCCCCTCAGTCTTTGAGGCCAGCACAATGTGGCAGGAAGGGAAGCACTTCTTGGGGGAAGCTGGAGAAGTGGATTCCTTGGACAGCACTCCAAGTCTTCCTCATGCCTCCACCAGGTGCCAGACATTGTAAGGACCATTCACCAGAGTATCATGTCCAACGTCACTGTGTGTGCCAGGCTGCAAATCAACATTCTGAGGCTGGCTGAAGAACACCCTGAAGACATGGTGCTGAGCCTCCTTCACTGTGCTCCAACATGTGACAGGTACGGGGCCCACGTGCCTTGAGAGCTCAGGGCTCACCAGCCTTTAGGGCACATCAACCCACACAGCCTGTCCAATGGGGTCTGCCCAACAGGTGGAGTGGTCCAGGACCCTCGGGCCCCTCTGTTACCCAAGCCTGCTGCCAATGCTCCCTCCCTCCCCCTCAGGGCACCAGGCCTCTGTCATCTGGGCCCCACAGCTGCACAGGGCATGGTACTGTGACTGAGATGCCTCTGACACAGAGCTCTGATCCCACAGAGCTGCCACAATGATGTGGAGAGTCATAGGCTCGTCAGGACCAACACTGCAGAAGGTGCTTCCAACATTGCTCTGTGTGATGGAGCACTGGCCACTGTACAGGATGTGCACTACCAGTGGGGACAACAAGGATGTTTTTGCCCTGGCTGTGAGTTTATGGAATTAGCCTTTTCTTACCCCCAGGTCTCCTCTCCAGCAGCTCTCCATTCTCTCCATGCTTCAGGTGTTATGCTAAAACCTGGGCTAGGGGCAGGCTCAGGGGGCACCAGGCCCACTGCTCTCCCTGCATCTCCCCTCGGGCCCTGTCCCAGGGACACCTCAGCACTGAGCGCTGTCGTGGGTTGCTTCTTTTGCAGGCAGCTCTGGTGCTCTGGGTGATTGTGCCTCAGTGCCACAAGGCAGTGATTCCTTATTCTGGGCGACTGTTTGTGGCTCTGCTCTTCCATGTTGTCATCACCACACAGCAGATGCCACCAGAGGAAGTTGGTACCTTCTGGAAAGCATGCAAGGAGGAACATTGCCTTCCCAGCAACCCAAACAGGTCCCAGTTCTCCTGTCCTTCCCACACCTTTGTGGCCAGCACTTGTGCTCCCAGTGTGACCTGGGCTTTGCTCTGCATACAGGTTTGCAGTGAAGGCCATGAAGACTCTGCTCCACCGACTGCGGTGTTACAAAGAGTTGATGACTATGGAGCGCAAGGGTGTCTGGAACATGCTGCTCTCTGCTAACACCCAGCACTATGGCACTGGTCTGATGGCCAGGTGAGACCCCCTTGTCCCCACTACCTCTGGTATTTGTGCCCTTTGCCCGGAGGCCCCCCACAGTCCCTGTGGTCATGGCCAGAGGGCCTCGTCACCGAGAGTTGATCAAGCAGACTGGAAAAGGCTGGGAGAGGAGGGTGTCCAGAAGGAGCTGCCTCCCAAAGCGCCCATATCCTCTCCAAGAAGGTTGAGGAAAGACAGGACCTCTGTGAGTCAGTCCTGGGAGAGATCTGCCCCCCAACCTTAGGGTCTTGGTGCCTTTTTCCCCCTTCCAGGGAGCTGTGCCGTATCTTTGTGCCTTTGTGTTCCCTCATTGCATTACACCTACTCCCGCTGCTCAACAGGGAGGACACATGCTGGGATCTGCCTTTCCTGGCATTCCTTGTGGAGGTGAGCCTGATGGCGAGCACTACCTCACTGAGTTGCCTGCCAGCCCTCTCCCCTTACATAGTCACAGCTGCCTGGGACAGGGCACCCGCACCCTGTGCTGCTGCCTGGATCCAGCCCTGTGCAGTTCCAAGCCCCTGCTGGCCGGGTTCCCTGTCACTACCTTTGCCTTTCAGGTCTTCGAGTGCCTGGACTTGAGTAAATATGGTGACAGCATCCTGGAGATAATGTCGAGGCACCTGTACAGCAAGTGCAGGGAGAGGCGTCGCCTGGCACTCAAAGGCCTCCTGGTGCTCAGCAAGAATCCCTCGAGGGTGAGAAGGGGCAGCGGCTGAAGCTGTGAGGGAAGAGTGGGGGTGGGGAAAGCAAGCAGCCCCTTGGTCTGGCTGGGCTTCAAGAGTGGAGGCAGCTGCTCTCAGTTCTCCTGCCTCCTGGCTCAGCTGCCTAAGAGCTTTGGGACACACCTTTGGCCTCTGGGCCCTGCAGCAGCAGGGTGGGGTTGCAGTGCCAGGGCAGTCTTGGCAGTGCAGCCATTCTGGCTTCCCAGCACAGCCTTGTGTTCCACACAGGCCAGAAAAATGTGCAGTCTCTCTCAAACTCTTCTGGAGCTGCTGGGTGATGCACATGGATATGTTGTCAGCATGACCCTCTCTGTGCTCACAAATATACTTGAGAATGAACACATCCTGATATCCAGCACCACTGCCCCAAAGCTGGCTGAGGCACTCCTGCCACTCTTTGACAAGGTAAGGCTCTGTGCCCCCAGCCATGAGCACTGATCGTTGCCCAGAAATTTTGTGGATTTTCAGGACCTTTCCCAGATGGGCCTTAGGCAGTTGATGCTGAGGTGTTTTCTTTTTTTCCAGGACGACATCCATATGCAGCTGCTCTCCCTACACCTCTTCTTCAAGGTGATGGACTTGGTAGTGGACAAAAGAAAAAAGCCCCTGAAGAGGATTGTGAGGCAGAGCCTGCTCCCACTCTTCTTTCATTGCTATGATGAGAACAAGCGCGTGGCGAAGGTGAGGTTTTGAGTGATTCTGGTGCATCCTTGGGAAGGGGCTCAGACAATCACCTGGCTTAGCCTCTCCCAGGCTCCATCTTTCTGCTCCTGGCCTTGCCACAGGGACGCAAGTCCTTTTCTTTGGGCTGCAGTGGTATGCCCATATGTCTGCTGCTCTCCAGGCCTCTCTTCAACTGCTCCTTTGTGTGACCACATTCCTGAAGAAGAAGAAGCTCAAGAGACTACTGAAGAAGAAGAAGATGTGGAAGTTTCACAACTGCCTGGTAAGGACGGCCTGGAGAAGACTGAGCTGAAGCCTGGAGAAGCCCCTTGCCCCCGTGCTGCCTTCTGTGAGACAGAGGACCTGGTTCAGGAACGGCACGGTGACCAATCCCAGATCACTCGGTCCATTTGCACACAACACCAATGTGGTGGATGGCAAAATGGCATTTATTGGTGAAGAATTTGACACTTTATAACCTAGGTTCACAGTGTCACTCCCATCTGCTTTCATCACAGCTAGGTGCCTATTGGCTAATTACGGGGGTAACTACCATAAACTATAGAGGAGGGGGGTAACTCTATCTTTCCGTACACCACGTTATCTTCCAACCGCTGGGCCCTAGCTCCCTACACCCCTGGCACTCAGTGTGTGGGGCTGGCAGCTGTGGGCCCTGCCCAGTGCTGCACCCAGGGGCACCAGCCTGCGCCTCACACGCCTCTCCCTTCCCTGGGCAGCACGGCTTCTTCTCCAGGCTCCTGTGGCCCTGAGCCAGGTGCCGATAAAGCCCTGGCACAGCAGGGCTGTGGGGCGGGGCAGCATCATGGCTCCCCAGGCAGCAGCCAGCCCTCTGCCCCTTCCAGAGCTTGGCACCAGTGGCTGCTGGCCGGGCCTCAGGGCTGTGGGGGCCTCAGGGTTATTCAGGCAGGTGAGGCCGGGGCTGGGCACAGGGAGTGCCCAGCCGAGGGGCAGAGCCCGCGCCAAGCCTTCCCTCCTGCCTCCCTCTCCAGCTGGCACAGGACAGGAAACGAGTGGCTGAGTACGTGCGCCAGGCCCTGCCATACCTGGAGAGCCGGCAGGAGCACCTGCGAGAGGTGGCCAGGAGGTTCATCGGTGAGCCATGACCCCGGGCTCCCTCCCTGCCCCGCCGCAGCTCGGCCCCAGCCACAGCTTGGCCCCAGCCACGGCCGCTGCCCCAGCAGCGGCACCCGGGCCCAGCACCATGGAGTCCCGCCTGCCCTCAGAGCTGCTGCTGGCCTCTGGCAGCCGTGCCCGTGGGCGTCAGGATGCGGCAAGGGCTGAGCCCTGACAGGGCAGGAGGGCGTGTGGCCACAGGGAGCCGTGCTGCTGGGGCCCTGACAGACTTTGTGTTCCCAGGGTCCGCCAGGATACTCTTGAGGGGGCAGAAGGAAGAGCTCCGGTTCCTCAGCGAGGGTGAGTGAGGGCAACGGGCTGTCAGTGGAGGCTGGCACAGGGAGCTGCAATCCCTTCCCCAGCTGC
This sequence comes from Poecile atricapillus, assembly GCF_030490865.1. Lineage (NCBI taxonomy): Eukaryota > Metazoa > Chordata > Aves > Passeriformes > Paridae > Poecile > Poecile atricapillus. Next base: position 14,597,305 of record NC_081289.1, read on the forward strand.
AGAGGACTTCACTCCCTGTGTGGACGAGGGTGGCGTGGGCAAAGCACAGAGAGATTGCAGGGACGTGGGGAGGATTTGTGGTGAGCACCTTCTGGCTGATCCTGTTGGCTTCTCCTCTCTTGAGGCCCTTGCAAGAGCTGAGTGGGACACTCTAGGCAGGAATGTCTCCTTGGATTCCTGCAGATGTGGGCCAATGACTGTGGCTCTCTTCCTCTCTGTTGCAGCCCTTCAAGCCTCAAAGAAAAAACGGTCTAACCTGTATGTTCAAGAGCAGTTTGCCAGAGAAGCAGAATTAGAGTCATCTTCAGGATCCAGTGAACCAGTGTCTCAAGAACAGCAGTAGGAGACACTGAAGAGGACAGACAGCACCTCCCAGTGCCACTAGAGCTCCAGGCACAGCTGAGCCTCTGGGAAGCTCGAGTAGCTTCGGCCCTCTCCCTCCCTCCAGCCCTGAGACCATGCCTATCACCTTTTTTTCCTTTCCAGCTCATCCCTTTGCTTCCTCTTCCAAATAATAAACAGTTTGGCTTTTCACTTTATCTTCATCTCTGTGGAACTGAAGTGGTACAAATCCTGAGTGCTGAGACACACAGACCCCTCCTGCCATTCTCTTCCGTGCTGTGTTTTGTGCAGAGACGCAGAGGAACGAGGGCAGATCAAGCTGGAAAGGTCCTTGGGCTGAAGTTCCACTTACACAACATTGTAGAGTTAAAGATCTTGCTGAGCACCCTGAATGCCAGTTGTGGGAAAAGGAGCCTGTGTGTCAGGAACCAAAGTTGTGTCTGAGGCCCTGCCATATTTGGTCTGCTGTTGTGCACATTGACAAGACAATGACTAAACCCATTTACACCACTGGACCTTCAGAGGAAAACTATGCCCTTCTACAGGATCATTACTTCAACAGAAACACATCTGTTCCTCCAGGAGGACTGCAGACACCATTTAACTGGACTGCTACCAACACCCAGACTAACAGGGTGTCAGGTTGTATTCAGACTCTGGCAGTAGGTTGGTTTTTGTTAGTTTTCTTTTTTGTACTACTACATTTTCCTAGTAAAGAACTGTTATTCCTATTCCCATGTCTTTGCCTGAGACCCCCTTGATTTCAAGACTATAATAATTCAGACAAAGGGGGTAGTTTACATTTTTTCATTTCAAAGAAAGTTTCTACCTTCCTTAATGGACACCTGTCTTTTCAAACCAAAACAAATTAATTAGTCAGTCGATGGGAAGTTAACCTGTGAATGAGGAACAATGTAGCTGTTGTTGGCATGGAGGTGGTATCACAAGCTGATGTGACCTCGTCTCACGCACTGGCCAAGCATGAGAAGATATCATAACTGGAATAATTCCACTCCAGTGGTGTGAGAGCCGATGGAAAGATGGGGACTTCAGATGGCTTTTCTTTATAATGTTGTTTATTCCATATACTAGGTTACAGCAGGGGGTCATAGGTCAGCCTACAGCTGCTGACTATAGGCAAGCTATGTGTCCTGAAGCTCCTATGGTTCAACATTTACATATATCCTATCAAAACTGCTAAAATTACCATACTATGTTAATGACTAGCTAATCATCTGAGTTAACAATTACATGTTAAACTTTGAAACTTGTTTTGCAGTGTAAAATTCTTTTTGCTTTGGTAAAAAAACATCTTTCTGTCTGCCTATGCTTTTTTACTTGGTAGCAAACATGCTTTGTTTGGAGACCACTTAAGCTATTGGATTTTAGCCATAAAACCCCCTTCTAATTGATTAAACCTTTGCTCTAAACCTTCCAACTCGACTAAACCTTTGTTCTTTCAGCTGTTTCAGCAACAATTATCCCTAAAAACACCTTTGTATAATATCAAAGCTTGCTTTCATTTCTAGAGAACCTTCTGCTAAACATTCATATCCATAAAACTTTTCTGTTAAATTCTCATCCTTCCCAACACAGTGAAGAGATGAGGCCTGGTTCTGGAGAGGCAAGGACAAAATGCACGCCTTTTTGATGCAAGGGGTGCCCTGAAGGTGCACAGCCTGCCTGCCCCTCCCACTGGAGCACCATGCTCCATCTCCTGCTGCTGCTCAGTGGCTTTTCACCAATCCAGGTGTTGGTATGTATTATTTGCAACAGCTACTAATAAAATAAAACTTGCTTTGCAATCACAAGTTTTTTGCATGGTCATCCTCCATAGACCATGAGATTTTTGGCAATGAGGATGGGATGCCCAGAGCAGAAAAACTGATGGTGTTTTGAGCGTGTGTGAGTGAAAAATTGGTGCACGTTTGAGTGTGGGTAAGAAAACAGGGACAGGGTTTGGACAGTGGAGCATGTGGTTGCACCATGAGCATGGGCACATAGCTGGAAAACAAGAAAGGAGTGCCATGGGTGTGTGTGTGCCAAGAACAGGGCCTGGTCAGTGGGGCACATAGCTGTCCCAGCACAAGCTGTTCTGTGGTCAGTGGGTGGCGTGGTTGCAATTTCATTGGATAGAGTTACCAGCCTCACTTCTTTTTGTGGTCTACAGTCTCTTTGTGTGAGTGCATTGGTAAGAATATTTGGTGAAAAGGAGCCTCGGGTGGTGGTTTTGTCAGTGGAGCCATCAGGCTGGATGGCAGGAACTGTGGAGCACATTATCATATACGCTAGAAACCTGGATAAGTACTGGGCCAAACCATGGGAGGCCAAGGACCTTGTGGGGGTGTTGAAATACTGCAGAGAATTTATACAAATTCCTCAGAGATGCTCTAAAGAGTGTCTGATTCCTCCCAGTTAGATGGCTGGTTGCCTATTATTTGCAGACAAAGTTGCTGTTCAAGAGAATGCAGAGCTTGGAAAACAGGTGAACAAGATGAAAAAACAAGCTGGAATGGTGTTAGAATGCTGAGCATTTCTAACTGCTGTAGAACAGATTGAGCAACTCAGGTAGGTCTACCAATGATGCTGCTTGGCCACCTGTGGCCAAAGGATGGACTACTTTAGGACAAGCAGGCAATCTGCTTAAAGGAGAAGGAATGAAAATTCATGTCCTAATGGGGTCTCTGTAGCTTTATATGGGCCAACACTTAAGCCCCAGGATAGAGAACATTATCCTAGAGGGATGCCTGAAGGGATGGAAAGCCTACAGTCATGGACCAGCACCCCTGCATCTGCAGGCTACTGGAACATGCTGTCTCACCTTAAAATTGCTTCTGTAATTTTCTTTTCCTTGTCTTCCTGCCATGCTACCAAATACCAGGGAAGGAGATACAAATCTCTGATGCATTGATTACTCATTTAATCTTTTTATTTTTTTTTCCTCTTAGTTGCACAGGGATAAAATAACCATTTCATGCTCATGACAAATGGGGGGCAGCCCCAAATTTCTCAGCCCTTATCAACTTTGTGGCCTCTTCTGGACGCTCCCCTACCCAAGTGCAGCACCAGCTTAGTCTTGGTGAACCTCATGAGGTATCTAGTGGGACTGGTGTTTCCTGCTCTTGGGTGACACTGAGTTTTGACAATATCAGTGTCTTGGTTTAGGGCAAATTTGGGAGAGAACTTCCAAATGGGGTCTTTCCAGAAAACAAATTCAAGCTGCCCCTCCCCCAGCTGGTTCAGGAAGAGATTTCTTTGGAGAAAAGTGGAAAAAAACCCTGTTTATTTAACAGAAATTGAATAATATTAAACAATAAAACTTGTCGCTGTTTGATGAGATGGCAAGTTGAGGAAAAGTCCTTTTCATATGGTGTAGCTCAGCTCACTCAGTCTCTTATCGCTGGAAAGTGCCGAGGCCCAGGCCCTGGTGGGCCACAGGCGTGAGCTCCCAGGGTTTAGCTGGGTTTTCAGTCCAGAGCAGGTTTGCACAGATGTAGGAAAAAGGGAAAAAAACTGTCCAGGGAACTCCTCTGCCTCAGCTAGCTAAAACTAACTAAAAGCAAAGGAGAGCTCTGTCCTGCTGTCTGTCTGTGCTGCAGACACCACAGTCCAGGAGCAGGATGCGGGGCAGTGAGTGCTCTTTCTCAACAGAAACTGCGGCTTCTTTTTCCCCCTCTTCGCTCTCAGAGTCAGTCTTACAGGTGCAGAACTTAATATGTAGCATAAACCAGGTGACTGGGGATACAAGCATCACAAAGTCATCCCAGGACAGAGATCACTGAGAAGGAAGGAGAAATCTTTATTAATGCCACTGTGTACGTATCTGATAGACTCCTGAGGAGGGGCTCCACAAGGACTAGGACAGGTCTGGAAAAGGCTCGCAAAGGAGGTCAGGAAAAGATTTCTCCTCCAGACGCCTTTGCAACCCTGTGTTAATCCCTGGTTCACCGCTGGTTTTTCCCTTTACTGTCCACCCCCATGCTTGCATCCCATTGGTTACTGGTTTCTCCCTGCCCCTTGCCTTCCCTGTATCTACCCCGTTTTTTTCCCTCAGTTTGGAAAGTTTCTGTGCTGGGTCTCTTCACAGGGGGCCCTGCTCTAATAAAGGCTGGTTTCTCTGTGGAATCACTAGCCAGAGCTCTAGTTCTTTCTTCTCTGTGTTGCCTGGGAGAAGCTGCTCATGACCCGAATGCCACTCGCCAGGCCAGGAGAGGGATGTGCCTGTGCCTGTGAGAACCATCTTTCTCAGGATGCTGCTTCAGGAAGGTCGCAGCACTCCTGCCATCCCAGCTGCCACAGCACAGGAATACCAGAGGCAGCCTTCAAATGAAAAATAGGAAATTCTTTTCCATTCCATTATCACAGAAAATAATGTGCACTGTATGTAGAAACACATTTAAAATCTGCAAGAAAAATTCCTGGACACCAGGCAGATACTAAACACCATTGAACACATATGAGCTCCAGATGTGGGAGCTTTTGTTTATAATTTCAAAATAATTCAGAATAGAGATTACTGTAGTCATCCACATTCTTCTTTCCCTGTATACTGGGCCAGACAGATCTTTGGTCTCCCCTAGCACATCATTAATTAGTTTCATTAATATGTATCTTCTAATGTCTGTCAATCAAAATCCAGCTTCTAGGTTTAAATCATGCTTGAAGATTGATTACCTAGTTTTAGAAAGGGTATATTTTATTTGTTCAGGAATAACATCTATCATTTTATAGATTTTAATTTAATCTCTCAAAACCAAAATGAAAACTTGTACAAAAATATCAGGTAAAATCCTCTTGTCTGATTATGTATTTGTCATCAGAGAACTTTTAGAGCAGGTTAAATCATCCTGCAATAGAAAGAGCACTAATATATTTTTATTGCAAGGTAAAATTGTGATTCAGGAAAATGCTTCCTCAATAGATAAGGTTACTATTAACAGTCACACACCAGAAATTCAGTACACCATTGTATGGGCTGTATTTCAGACATGTAGCAAAAGAAAAGTCATTGCTATGTCAAAGCATTTAAAACCGTCAACACACCTTTTGATAGGGAATGTGGCTGATGTTCAGCATCAATTTCTAATAAAAGATCCAAAACAGGTGTAAAGGAGGAATCTGGTATTTTTGGTACCATTGTACACAATTAAAAATAAGAAATCTTTTGGGGATGAAAAAGTAACCAGGACTTAGATAAATAAAAGTAGAACTCAGTCTCCTGAAAAAAGTGGGATCTAAGAATCAGCAGTTTCATTTTGTACCTGCAAAAATACTGCTCTAAACAGCTGTAGACACAAAAATCCATGTACAAAACTGAGAGGGAAAGTAAGAAGCCTTTAAAAATAGAAACAAATAAGCTAAAGAAAGATAATGGGAATGGCTCAGGCTGTTTGATGCTGCTGTCACTGTAAAAATCATCTTGTTTTAGCACAAGGAATCTTTGCTGGCATAAAAGCAGCATCTTGCAGCTATGCCAGAAAGAAAAAATATGTTTGTGGTAGTGGACAGGCATGGGAAGGATTTAGTTGCATGTCACATTCTAGGTGATGTGACGTGGCTTGGCAGCCAATCCCCAGATGACCTCTGAAGTCAGGGTGAGTTAGAGCTGGCCAAATGAGTTAGGAATATGAAATAAGGCAACAGAAGAGACTTACATAAAAAACAATTCTGTTTTCAAGCCAAACTGAGCCCCTTTTAAGGTCCTTAAAATGCAATTAGAAGTCACAAGAAGTTCAAAATACACCAAGAAGTAATAGATGAAAGGAAAAAGAAATTTCAAGTTTTTTAATTTATTGACTATAATTAGTGTTAGAAACTATTTCCTAGGCTCTGTTAATTATTCAGAGAATTTCACTTCCATTAACATTTATTCCTTTAGTTTGTGAAAAACACCTCAAAACCATAACACGTCAAACCTCACAGATTTCATGTGTCCATTTCACACTTGCAAAGGTACAAATCCTTGTGAACACTTGTGAACACGGTGATTTATCTTTACTCACACAAGGATACTTTTGCTGTGCTATCCAGAGATATCCAAGGTCATCCAGAGATACACTTTGGATAAATATTTTTTCCCAATTATTGGTGTAATTTCCTTATAAACAAACTCGCAATTAAATATCCTTTAATTTGGAAGTCAACCCTGTGACTTCTTTGTGAGTATTTTTTAGTAACTGAGTTTCTGATACTTTTCTCTTTTTTTCTGTCTGTTTTACATTTTCCCACTGCACATTGCCTCCAAGTTTTCATTTGGGGAGACAAAAATTACTAAAAGAAGCAGGAAAATCAAGCACAAATATAATAATCAAGTAGAAATTAGTAAAAATATTAATCTTATGATATTAGGAAGAAAAAGAAGTATAGAGAAGCACCAGAAATTGTATAACAAACCAATTTTGTCCTCCTTTTAGTATAAAAACATCTGATTTAAATGAATTTTTCTCTTTTCAGATTTTGTAGATTTTTGCCATGATGTTTTGCCATGATGCAGGTAGAGCTGCACAATTCTGGTGCTACTGGAGCAGGCTGAGAGCAGATTTGGAGTTTTCAGTCATAACCTGGTCTCCATTAGCTGTGACAGAAAAAGGATTAAACTGCCAGAGCAAACCATGATTTGATGCTGTTATGAGGTGTAGGCCTTAAGATCAATTAACTGTTCAATATTTTTAAAAATCACTTGATCCCCGATAAGCATGAGGTCCAAGATGGGATGGGGTCCAACAATTCAGACAACAACATGCTCCACAAAATTGAAAGCAGAAAAGGCAAATTAGGCTTAAATCTCCAGAATATTTTATCAAGATGTCTGCCTTTTGTTTAGAATGTCAAGCACTGATTTTATTTTGAGGCATGTAAAGCCTCTTCTTTAAAAGGCAATTTGTATAGAGCAATGCAATGTAGCTCCCCCCTCAACAGCCCTCCCGTGGATAAGTGAATCTTTACAGCTCCAGAAGAACTCTGGCTGTTTTGTGGCAGGAAATCAGGTCAATGAAGAGATTTGCGCTCCACACGTGCCCACAGTGACACTGGCCAGAGAGCTCCTCCAGCTTCAGACAAACAAGCCAGCAAGAATTCCTGCCCATGGCTGAAGGCCAGGATTAAACTCTTCCCTGGACAGCACCCCCCACAAACCACTAACCCAATGGGATGGCAATTTCATTACAGCTTTACAGCATTTATGGAGTATTTAATTACTTTCCTACACCCTGGTCCCATTTTAAGGTTTGTTTAATCATTTGTGTCTCTAATGGGGATTTCAGTTTCCAAATGGGCCTGAAGCCAGAGATGTAAATGGAAGGAACAATATATTGCTTCCTGAAAGATGACACAGGGCAGAAGGGAGGAGAAGAAGAGGGCAGAAGAAGGAAAATAAAGGATGGGGGAATGTGAGGGAAAACATAATCTTAAGGGTCAGGCTAATTGAACACCCCAGCAGAAAATGGATGATCCTCTTGTGCAATTAGCAGACTAAGCAATATCAATAAATGAGTCTTTTATAGGAGACCTTCAACAGAGAGAAAGTGGCTCTGATGGAGGAGCTGAAGAGGAGAGCTCTACAGAGTGACGTGGGAGGGAAGTGAGATGCACAGAGCAGTCATTAAATCAAATTAGGTGGATTTGCAGCATTAGAGCTGAGTAAAGAGGGAGGTGGTGACTGGCAGGGTTGCCGCTCTGAGCTTCCCAAGGATGGAATTCAGGAGAGCTTAACCTTCAGGGAGATGAAGAGTTTCCAACAGGCTAGGACACAACACAGTGGTAACAGTGGGTTCAGAGCCAACACTGGGTCTCATTTCCAAGCAGTTCTTCCAGGAGCATTTATGCCTGGCTGGCAAAATGGCCCCATCCCACAGGAATCACACAATGGGTGAGGCTGGATCAGCTGGTCCCATCTCCCTGCCCTAGCAGGGCCATCCCAGAGCACAGGGCACAGGATTGTGTCCAGATGGGTCTGGAATATCCCCACTGAGGAGACTCCCCACCCTCTCTGGACAATCTGTTCAGGGCTCAGTCACTGCCCAGGACAGAAGTTCTGCCTCATGTCCAGGTGGAACTTTCTGGGATCAGTCCCTGCCCATTCCTCTGATGCCATTGCTGGGCCCCCCGGAGCAGAGCCTGGGCCCTGCTCTGAGCCCTCCCTTTGGATATTTATACACACTTATACTCTCAGTCTTGTCTTCTGGAGCAGTTTTTCATCTGGCTTTTTTCTTTCTTTTTTTTCCCTAACATTCTTTAGAATCACAGGAGAGAGGAAGGGATTTCACAGGGTCACCAAGCCCTAGCTACTGCAGTCTCAGGAAATATCGTACAGTCCCTGTAAAAAATCTGCTCAGATTATTGTCTTGCTTCCCCTTTACTCCTGCTGAACAGCTGTTGCAAGAATCTCTGTCCTTGAAGATTTCCGAGTGCTTAACAAATTTCCAGCCTAGATGTATTCCTGTCTAGGTTATAACCATGTGTTCTTGTGCCAATGTTTTCCTTCAGTTTAATCTCTCTTTTACCTTCCTGCTGTTTATTTAATTGCTTTTATCAACTTGATTTAAGAGCTTGTTATGAAGTGGTTTTAACTGTCTTTTAGTTTAAGTAACTGAGTTTCTAACTACAGTCGTACAGTGCCCCAAGGGGTTTGGCAGGAGCTTTCTGTTGTCATAATTCTCTGATTACTCTTAATCCTGTGCGCCATTCCTCTATCAGGGATAGTTTGGAGGTATTTAGAAACAGTACTGCTGCGGTGTCGCCAGGTTACTAAACCAAGAATAATTCAAAACCCAGTTCTGCTGGCAGCTGTGAAAATTCAGAATGCAGGATTTGTATTAGGGTCTATGGGGTCCCATGAAAGTGGTGCTGTGACATTTTCCAGTTTAGAGTGACTGAAGTGCTTCTTGGCCCAAGAAATTATTGGACATCATTCAAATGACTAGGGATGTTTTTCAAATTTGAGTGGAATCTATGTAAAGTGTCAGCTTCCCACAGATGCACTCATAAATAGCAATTATTGATAATATTGCTGCCACTGTTTAAACCTTTTTGTTAATATGTGTTTAGAGGGTAGTGTGTTTACAAGAACACACTGCTCCTTTCTTGCTCCAGTATCCTGGCGTTTCTTCACCAAATGGGCTTTATGCCAGGGCATAAATACTGTCCCTTCTGGTAACTCTCATTTGGAAAGGTAATTCCTGCAGCTAGATGCTGATGACTGCATCTTTTGCACCATGGTTTTTCCATGTGAGAGCATCACACCAGTGACATGTCTGCAAGTGTGGTATCTTGTACTGAATTGTTGGAGCAGTTCCCCTCAGAGCAAATCCCTGGATGCCTCCACTTTGCTGGGACCCTGCAGCCTGGCTATGGGAGCAGGGGAGAGGAGTGCTTCAAGCTTTCCACGTACCTGCTTTGCCACTCCTGAGCCAGCAGACAGCATGTGCATTTGATTTATTTAATGAATGGGAGTCTAATTATAAAGCAGAGGAAATCACTGAAGCATAAATTTATGGGCTGCCTGAGTTCACCTCCCATGTTGGCAGAAAGCAGTGGTGGTAGTGGATGTTAGCAGTGTTGAAGACGTCAGGGAAGAAGGTGGATAGCTACAGGCTTTCCCTGACTCCTGGGTGGAGGGGAGCAGGGATGAGGTGCTGGCTATAGGAGAGGCTCAGCTGGCAATGGCTTTCAAGCATCTCCTTGAGTCCAGGATGTTATGACAAGAGAAATAGGGAGACTTGGATAAAAAGTCCAGCGTGTTCTGACAGCAGTTTGTTCCTATGTTTGGATATAGCTTGAAAAACTGAGTCATAAAGGGCTGCAGCTATACACTGCAACTTTGTGCCCATTTTTGGCTACGTCTTATATTACAAAAATTACAATGACTTCTTAGAAAGGAAATCCATGCCTTTCTACTAATATGCTGTAATATTCCTGGAAGGGAGCCAATGTGTCGATTTAAGTACCCTCTCAAAGTGCGAGGGGCTGTGATATTTCCAAGTTCCAATGCCAGCTAGAGCCTCTCTGGAATGTGTGCCAAAGTCTTCCCACCAAGAAGAATGCCTCACATTAAGCGTGTCATCCCTGGGCTGGCCTTCAGCTCCTTCCCCAGCTCAGGAGTCTCAGCTTTAACCTTCATTCCTGTATCCCATTTCCCAGCCCCATGGAGTAAAATGCCATGGAGAGCTCTCCCCTCACCCCCATCATCCCTTTACACATTAATGTGAAATGAAACGTTCTCATGGCTGGCTGCTGTTGAGCAGCAGACAGCAGTTCCTGCATGGGGAATTTTAATGTCACATTTATTTCCTAAACTGGATGCTGCTCAATGTCACTGCAGTTTAGAATTTGTGGGTGCCCAATGACCCAGCCCTGCAGAGCTGATCAAAAGATTTAAAAAGTCCAAATCTGAGCCCAAAGGATAGAAAATAGAAGTTTTGTCTGGGTAAAACATATTTCAGAAAGACTTTTTGTGACAAAATATCTTTGTCCTCAAGAACATCCCCAGACTTGTGCAGTAACACATTTAAAAATCCATCATGCACTTGTAGTTTAATGGAAATAAAAGTACAGTCCATTTTAAGACTGAGGGAAACTGAAGCCCTTAGAAGAATATAATCAGATATATTTTCAAATTAAGCCTAAATTTTTATGAAGCCAAGCTCACAAATATTGATGATTCCTGAGAAAAATTTAATCTGCTTTTATGAGTTTTTAAAAACACCAAAATATTAATCTCCATCTTGACTTCTTTGGGCCTCAAATATTTTCCATTTTTTCTCAAAATATTGGAGCCAAGGGTTTGTCTGTGTGTGAGTATAAAATGAAAGAAGACACAAAAGAAACCTCCCCTGCAAGCACAGCAAGGAGATTTACACATTTTTCTGTAAAAAGAGGAATGGGAATTTCCCTTCCATTGCCATTATTGGTTCTGCTGATTTCCCTAGTTTCAGTGTTGCTGACAAGCTGGGTGTCTGTAATAGCAGGAAGATGAATTTAAGAATGTCTTAATTCACAATTAATTAATTAACAATTAATTAATTAATTATCAATTAATTAAATGTAACTTTCTGAAGTACAGGAGGAGGAAAAAACACAAGCCAGTCTAAAGAATTAAAATACAATACCTAAAAAACAATAGGCTTGTAAAAACGGGCATTTTAACTCAGTTTACAATTTAAAAAGGATTTTTAATACTTTCCTTTGACAAGATCAGTAATTACAGAAAAGAAGAAAAACTTAATAACTTTTTATGTTATTTGGATCTTTCTTTTTAGGACATACTGGGACAGGAAATGACAGATCTGGACCAAAAAAATACAGGATATCACAACTTAGTAGCAGTGGGAAATACAAAGAAACGGCACACAGGTTTGAAACTATCAGACAGGTAGAAGTCTTCTAAAAAAACAAGACTAAAAGCCCTAATTTGAAAAAAATAAGTTTAATAATCTGTTCTCCCATATTCTGAGGTCTGAAAGGAGAGATGCATCATAGTAACACTGTGATATTTTACCCCATACTTGGTCATCATTTTAACATCATTCCCAATCATATTTGAAATGTCTCAGTCTTTACTGTTTGAGCTTTTTGCTTTTGTTTTAAAAAAGTTTGGGGAGATAAATGAGTAAGTACCCTTGAACTCCCCTGGACATGGGAAATCCAGACAACTTGCTTTGAATTTTATTATTTTTCTTGGATTATTCAATCCATCATTCTTTCTTTACAATTGACATGGAAATATCAACTTTTCTCCATGTTTTTTATTTTGATTTTGTTTGTGGGGGAATTATCAATGAGGTTTTTTGTTTTGGTTGGATTTTTTTCATTTTCTTTTGCTATTTTGGTTTTATTGTTTTATTTTTAGGGTTTTTTTTTAATTAAGGGATATAGTAAGGGAGATCCTCTGTTGCTGTAAATCAGGATAGTGTTAGGAATTTAAACAGTCTTTTGAGACTGAGTTAGGATCCAGCGTTTAGGGACTGTGGATATAGGGTAAATTAATACAAATAGGTTTCTGACTTGTCAACCACACAGAAATATAGAGTAGGCTGAAAAATAATACATATATATGTGTGTGTATATATATATTAAAGAAAGAATACATGAATGCATAAATATTATTTAACTGTATTTTTATGTAATAAATGTGTTTATTTAAAGTAAATGTAATAATATAAATGCACTACTAACCCCTTTACATTTACAAATATGTGGATTTAGTGATAATACTTACATTTATTAATATTAATATTCGTATTTAATGAATTTGCAGCAAAAATGTTGATTATTTGCTGTTTTTATAGAAAACAAAGGCATTAAGGATTGACTTTATAGCTGAGAGAAGGAAGGCAGAATAACACAGATCAAAATTTGGAAATCCACATCTGTACATCAGGTTGACCATGAATGACCTTAGAGTACCTTTTGTCAAATTTTCCTTGGGCATTATTTGTGATCAAGGAATTAAACCTGAAAATGCTTGTGCTTTCTGTTAGGAGTATTTACTTAAAGAGAAAAAAACCTTCCCAAAAGGATAACTTGGCTTCTCCTTTTTCCTAATGGAAAAAACTTTTGGGAACTCACGCTCAAACACAGAATTACCGGATCATTGAGGTTGGAAAATAATTCCAAGGTCATTGAGTTTCACCTATGACTGATCCCCACTGAGTCAACCAGACCACAGCACAGAGTGCCACATCCAGGCATTCCTTGGACACCTCCAGGGATGGGGACTCCACCACCTTCCTTCCAACTTTTATCAACCCTTCAGAGGAAGAAATTCCTCCTGGAGTCTAACCTGAAGCTCCTCCAATGCAGCTTGAGGCCATTTCTTCTTGTCCTGTCAGAATGGCACCGTCTCAGGATTATGGCCACACAGATGAGGAGCTGGGACAGTCTTGTCCTTTCTTCGACAAGTGAGAGGACCAAGTTGCTTGGAGTTTTCACAGAGAACCTCTGAGCCCATTTCCCACAATTTGTTTATTCCTACAGTCTTTAACCTTAGGCACTCATAGACATCTTGAAGAGTCTCTCCAAAGAGGGTTGAGCTCCCCTCTTGGCTGTGCTGGTGAAAATCCAGAAACTCCTCTGGAAGTAACCTGTGTTTTGATCTTTGATTGACTTTGGCTACTGAGGGAGATGATCCTGCAGGATGCTGAGCCCTTCTGTTAAATCTGAAGTGTTTGGTTGTGATTTCACTACTGCAGACCCCTGGTTTATGGGGCAAGGGACTTTTCCAGGGCCAGAGCAGCAGCTGAATGAAGTGACCCCCTCAGAGGACTGGGCCTGTGGTTTGTTTATGGAAAACTGATCTGGGGCTGGAAAGCCATAGTGGTGATTACACAAAGCACTCGCCGGCTCCCGCTCCGTCCCTGTGCCAACAACAACAACAGCCCAACGCTCCGAGTCAAACCTGTTCATGGAGCCGTGGCTGAGCAGAGGCAGCAGTCAATGGACGGGATTCTTGCCAGCTCCCAGCCAGCCAGGGGTATTTTGTTCCTCTTTAATTCACTTGGATCACGTTTGTGTCCGATGCTGAAATTCGGAGGTGCCGCAGGAATCTGCCGGGAATGCTTTGAGAGCTTTGGCACCATCCCCAACGGTAGGAGAGTCCAACCACTCGGTGTTATCTCCTTCCTTTGTCTATCCCATGACACTTTCCAGCTCCTTTCAGCTTCTAATTTAACCTTCCCATGGAATAATGTGCTGCAGACTATTTAACTATGTCTTTGCTTTTAAAATTGAATGTTTTCATTTCCTTACCCACATTGATCAGTGAACTTGAGGCATGGGTAGTGTGGAGAGAAGAATCAAGAATATAAATATTATAGACAGAAGAAATAGGTTTAAGCACAGTTACCTTTAATAACCCTATGTATATGTTATATACATACATATAAATATATATATGTTTTAATATCAATTGAGATGTATACAAGTGTAAGCTGCCTATGAGTACCCTTTATAAAAATCTATGTTTTAAAAGACATAAATGCTTGTTGAGAGTGAAACAGCTGCTAGTTCTTCATCACTGGAAGGTGTGATAGAAATAGAAATAAACCTTTAAAAGTCACCAGGTAATTTTTTAAGCTCTTCTGCTCACCACTAAAAGAAGACAAAAATCGTGGGAGTACCAAGGAAAAGGAGTTCAGATGCCAGCATGCTGGAAAAACAAAGATCCTCACCTGCAATAAATCAATACACTTTTAATTGAATCCTCAGCTTCTTCAATTCCTACAAAGAAATAATTTCTTTGTAAAATTTTGCTGTTGCATTTTGGGAGAGAAAAGCTTAGCCAGTTGTTTATTCAGGAAACATGAGCGAAAATGTGTAAATTTTAGTGCTATAAATTCTTGTAGCTGCACTGAAGCAAAAGAAACAGCTGCTGTTGATCTAACACAGCTTAGCACCTTTCTAAAACATCTTCTAATGCCTCCAAGCACTCTCATGAGGTTTTGTCATTTTGTTTTAATTAGATAGAGGGGGGAAAAAACCTCTAGAAAGATAAAGACAAAATCTTCAAGGAAGGGAATGCAAAAACCTGTGGGCTAAGAGAAATGAAAACATCCAATTTTAAAGGAGGACAAAAAAAGGCAAATAATAAGATTAAAATAATAAATTTATTAATACTATTCAGAAACTGAAAAACATTTTAAGTGTAAAACTCCCAAAATTTAGAACTGCTGCTAAAATAGAATACAAATAAATTTATATGGAGAAATGGATCAGAAGTACTCTTTGTAATATTTTAAGAGAGTATTTGACTTTATGAAGTTGATACTAGCAAAATTTTCTTTACGTCTGTTCAAAGAGACAAAACACCCCTCACCATTTCTCATTCATATAATGAGAAACTAGAGGCAGGAAATCAGCATTTATTATGCTTTTAAAACTGTTGAGAACTGAACTGAGGTACAGTTTACCCGTCTGATGTCTGTCACCAACATTTTTGTTGATCTTGGGGTTAAATATGATCAAAAATATGAGTTTGGCCTGCATAGGAAGATTATATTGTGAGATAACCTGAAGCACAACTCCCAGGAATATTGTAGATAAAAGAAAGAAATAGAGAGCCTGATTAATGTGAAATCAACCCACAGGAGAAAATTCTGCATAAAATATATCTAATGTCTTATAATATATTACTATTTATCTAGCTTTTTTCAAATATATTTTCTTTCTTTCTTTTTTTTTTTTTCCTCCCTTCACTGAAAAAAAGCTCCAAAAAAGCTCCAAAAAGCTTGGATAAAAGATTTTTTTTTTTTTTCCTGAAATGTAGTGGTTTTTATTCATATTCAGACAAGTACTGCAAGGAAAGAGTCCAATTTATGCTGCAGTCTCTTCTGTATCACTCTAGTAATGAAGAAGAGATATAAAATGGGAAAGAAATTACATTGGGTTTCACCTGTTTCATTGATTTGGTTTTCAGCTGTGTGTAAAGCAATTTTATTCTCAGTGAGTTTTAGCTCTGTGGCAAAAAGAGTTTCTGGACTGCCTAAAATTTGATAAAGGGATCGTTTTACCTCTCCTCTTCACAGAGCAGTGAAAGGATCACTAAAACCTCCTCCATATTCACAAAGCCAGAAGACTTTCATAATAGTATCTAATGGAAGAAAAATTCCTCTTTGCTCTGTGTCTTTCCTCCACTAACCCAGAGCAAAAGCAGGGATATTTCCCAGCACAGCAGGCAGCCACCAGCGAGGGAACAGAGTGTTTATCCACTTCCCTGGGAGCTGAAGTGTGCTTTTCCACTCTTGTTATGTTAACCTCTGATACCAAATGTTAGTCTTGCCTGCCCTGTGTATGACATTGGCAGGCACAGGGGATTAACAAAAAAAAAAAAAAAATTATTTTGGCTCTTCACAGCAAAACAACAAGAAAGGACCATTTGTGCATCCCTTCAGTTGCTAAACTGTCATCTCTCAAGGTTTTCTGCCTGTGTTGTCTCAGTCATATCCATCCAGAATGAAGGAGCTCCAGTGCTTTATCCATGTTTGCAAAATTGTAGAGTGGACTTTTTGCTTGAATCTTAGCTGGGAGTGCCAAATTGCATGGGTCTCCTTCAGAAGAAGTTATTAGAAAATTTTCAAGATCAGCTTTCCTGCACCATTTCCACTGCACCAAGCCAGAACAGAGCCATGAAAGGGTGTTAACATTTTCATACTGGGTAGAAAACTTTTAATCAAAATTTTTTGCAATAAATCATAAATATAAGGTAAGTATTGTAGTAGCCTGGTGTTCTCATTCAAGTTTTCTGGTCTTTTACTTAAAATAGTGACTGAACACTGTTTTTGTTTCTGATCTAGCTTAATCTCACTGATAACTTTTAAGGTTTTAACTGGACCTTAAAAACAGAATCCTTTGGAGTACAAGAATTGCAAAACCAAAATAATCTTTTAAGTAGAAATTTCAGTAGTAGAAACTTTTCCTCATGCAAAATATTTCTGAAATATTTTTGTTTGTGTCTTTGTTTCAGAGAAAAAACTGTTGGGTGGGGTTTTTGTGGGGTTGTTTGTTTGTTTTTGGTTTTTGTTGTGTTTTGGTTTATTTTTGTTTTGTTTGATTTTCCTTTGTTGGTTGTTTTGTTTTGGGGTTTTTATGTTTTGTTTTGGGTTTTGGGGTTTTGGGGGGGGCGGGTGGAGGGGAGGGATGTGTTAAAACACAGTGGCAAAGCAAACATCTCATTTGAGATTTGGAAACATCCAGTACCAGCACCAAATGTTCATGATAATCTGGGAGCACTGGTAAAAGAACATGTTTACATGTCATAGCTGGACTCCAGGTGCATTTTTGAGTAGAGAGGATGACTCGAATTATAGCTTTTAACAACTGGCCTGAGTAGGCGGCAGGGTAAATAATTGCAAAAGTGATTGTGCCTCAGGCCATTGTAGAAGAGGTAAAGTCATGCCTTATCATCTTCCTCTGCATGTTGACACGATTTTATAGCCTCAGATTGCAAAAAGTGTTATCTCTGTTTCTCTAAATTCCTCTGGCTGCAGCCATTCTTGCTCTTTTCAGTCCTATTTACTTTTCCAACCAGCTCTTCTGTCCCTCCTTCGTCTTCTTGCTGGCCTCCCACTTCCTACACACTGCTACTCCACTTTTATTCACACAAACCCCAGAAGTGTTGCTATAAAAGGGTAGGTGATATGTTAAACCTTTAGTTGTGACCCCAGCCCTTGTGTTATATGCACAAAGTCACGAGTGCAGAGCACGGGGAGGTGGAATTTTCTGTAGAAAGGGGTCAGTGATAACGGCCTGCACAGCAGCTGAAAGGCCAGATCAGGCCTATAGAAAGAATCACAGGGTCATTGAATCACTGAGGTTGGGAAAGACCTCCAAGAACATCCAGTCCAACCTGTGACCAAATACCACTACGTCTACCAAACCAGAGCACCGAGTGTCACGTCCAGGCTTTTCTTGGACACCTCCAGTGATGGGAACTCCACCACCTCCCCAGGCAGCCCATTCCAGTGTTTAGGAGCCCCTTCAGTGCATCCCACACAGCCATCCATGAGACTGACCCAAGCACTGATGGCTATCCAAGCTCCACAGCAGGGTCTGTGTGGGGTGTTTTAATAGCACAAGCCATTTCTGTGTGAGCAGGGAATGCTCTACTGTATTTAACAAGCAGTCCAAGGATAATCACACAGAAATTTTGCATGTTCTTCATTTCATTGAGCTGATTCAGGATCCCATCCCTGGGAAAAACATGGTGGAGCATGGAAATTGCCTTAAAGAACTTGAGACTGCAGCAGAACTGACATGTGGCATTTATCTCAGTGCAAAGTAAGGCATGCTGCATGGTCAGTTTTTCCCAAGTGAAACAGTTTCCACTGGCTGTAGGTATCACATCACAGGACAAAAGCCCGTGTGTGGGGGGAGGACTTAAAACTGGGTTGTATGCTAGGAAATTTGTAGGTTCTAAGTGGGTATTTTTAGGATTTAGTGTTATTTTCTCACTTTACTGGCTCAGTAAGACCCTCAGATCTGTCACCTTGTTTGATACAGTGCAGCATCTTTTTTTTTTTTTTTTCTTTGAGCTATTTAAAGAAATAGAAGTCATGCATAAAAGAGAAATTTTCAAAAATTAAGGGAAGATACAGGACAGATATCAAGGTACAATGAAGAAAGTGAGCTAATCCCTGACAGTGTGGAGTTTGGTATAGACATATTTAAAAAAGTGCTTATTTGTTTAACATTCTGGGCCTAGCTCAGTACAGTCATATTTCTATAAAGAAATCATGCATTCCTGGAGTTTTGCTTTGTTTGGGGTTAATGAGTGTCACACTATAATAGGAACGGCGAGACACTGACTCTCTTAGCTGTATTGTCCAAAAGAGCAAAGTTTATTATTTTAGATCTTCTTTTATAAACAGGTTCAAGAAGGTCTGAGAGGTAAAACTCTGGCTGGTCATTAAAGCAGCACACCACCAGCATTGATTAAGTGGAACACCATCCCTTGACTCTTTCTTGTAAGTAAACAACAAGGATCTTAAACAACACCTGCAAAGATTGTTGTCCTTTACCAAGGACTGTTTGGATTTTTCTTTACGCTTTCTCAGGCTAGAGTGAGAAGCTTGTGTGACTTAGTTTCACACAGGCTCTGTGTTCCTGCTTGCTTTTTGTGTTTAGCATCTGCAGATGAGAGCCAAAATATCTGTCTCTATCAGATGAGATGTGACTGTAACACTGACTGTGCCCTGTTGCAAGAATAATCTCTATTTTCAAAAGATGTAGCCATGCAAATCAGTTTTATTCTCTCTCAGGATAAAAATTTCATCTTTTCATAATACTTAGGTAGAGACCACAATAATTAAGGGAAAGCCTGGATGCTTCCTTAGACTGTAAACAGTGTCACAAAAACTGTCCTTAACATCTTTAGATTCAACTCCTTACACACATTTCAAGCAATTCTACAGCATAAGGATGTCTTGCTTTACATCAAAGGCAGAGCTTGCAGGGACAGAGGCTGTGTTTAACAAACACTGCTGGCTACTGAGACAAGCCATACTGGGGAATTGCCTCCAGCAGGAACTTCTCAGCAAGGGAAAAAAGCGTCAAATTAACCACTAAAGGAAAGATAAAAATCAAGCCCAGCGTGTGCACTGGAGAGAACATACATGTCATAACCTCCTAACAGTCCTAAAACCCCATAAATTTTCCTATTGTTGTTTGTGTGTACAAGCTTGTATGACTCATGGATTAGGCTGTGTCAGTCAGGGATGATTGTGTGACCATCCCCGTCTTCCTGAAATAAACACTCTCTGTGTCCTCTGCTCAACGCGTGATTTCTTCCTTTTCCTCCCTTGCAGGGCAGAAACCTCAGTTTCTATTCTGGTCCTTGATAAAGGAATTGCTCAGCTGCAGAACTGGAATGAAACATGGGGCAGACAGTAAAGCATGTGAGTAGGAACCTTTTACACAACCACAGGCATGGGTTAAATGATGATATTTGGGAAGAGAGATTTGCTATGAGCATGTAGCAGAACAGAATTTGGCATGAGCTTCCTCAGAGGGAAAAGGGTTCCTTATAAACTAAGAACTTAGCCTAAACTTAGCTCCAGGCGTGGACAGCCTGAAGCACAATCAGCCTCAAGTGTCAGTAGTGTGATTCAATCAAAAGAACGTGCTGGATTTTTCCATCCAGCTGCTTTTTTTACCCACTACTCCCATCATGAGAGATGGGGTCAAAAGCCATATAGTCTTCAGACCAAAAAGAAATTATAATTTTAAAAGTCGCCATGCCTTTGTTTTTTTCCTTATCCTGCTTGATTCCTAACAGGCTGAATTTGTTCTTCCAAATAAAACTGGAGAACAGTGGAATGTGGGTGAAAAACATTTGTCTGTTTACCTGGTTTTAAAAAAGATATGCATAGCAATGAAAGAAAAAGGTAATCCCTTTCTTTGAATTGAGGCTAAGAAAAGGCTCTGGGCGTACAAGACTCCATTGCCTGTTCACACAGCTCCTAAGGAGTGGTTTTGATTTTGTTGTGAATCCTTGATCCCTTGATCCATGTCTTGTGCCTGATGCTCTGCATCAGCACATCCCTTGCCTGCAGGAGGGAAGGGGAATCCTACTTGGGATGGGGCTGGAATGGTCCAGCAGCCAGGCCTTCCTGGAAGCTGCTGGTGACACCATCATTTGAAACAGTCACAAATCAATCCAGGGACTTCCTAATTAGCTCATAGACAACTCCAGTGAGCTTAAACTTAATACTATGGAAAGATGCATTAAATGTTTTACCTATAAGCCCTCAAAGAGTACTTAATTACATGCATGTACTAGGCTTGGGAAATGCCTTATTTGAGAAGAAAAAAAAAAAAAAAAAAAAAAAAAAGATAGGCCAGTATGGACAGAGAGTGCACTTTGGCTCAGGGTTGTTCCAAACCCCCTGCCTGTACATATGCATTGTCTCAAATGGGACTTTCGGTTTTTGGCTGCCTGAAAGTTGATCCATACCACGTTTTCTGCTCTGCCCCTCCTCCAGCAGATGTGATTTCACACTAAGGTTTTAGGGAATTAAAGTGTAGTAGCTCAGCCAAATGGGCATCAGCATCCATCAGACAAAAAGTTTGAATAAAAGTTGTTTTAATTCAAATAAAATTGCCTTGTAAGGACACAACACACAAATATTAACTACAGGAGATACAAGCCAGTGCTGAGAAGTATCCCACTGGCTTCAACAATCTGACTTGTGCTGTTAAATATACCTTTTCAGCTCTACTTTGAACCAAGACTTTTTTATTACAGTAGACAAAAATAAGAATGTTAACTAAATAAGTTTATGTGAAATATCGTTGCCCATTGTTCCATCAACTTTTGTTGCTGCTTGCAAGTGAATGAGCTTCTCTTTTAACAGAGTGTTTCACTATTCAACCTTTCTTTGCTTTGCTTTGCTCTTTCTATTTCTTCTGGTTGTGACCATTGAGAAGAGCACCTGTATTTGACACTAAGAGTAGGAATAAACACACAGGTTAGGACATGTTTCCTGGATGTGTGGTGTGGAACTGAGCCTGTCATTTCAGTGATGGGAAACCTGCTTGGATCTAACAGATACCAGACCAGAAGTTCTCTGAGCCCCTTCCATTTGGAACTGCTTGACTTGTATTTATTTTTATCTTTGTTTTGAAAAATATTAATTTGTTGTCCTTTTTTTCATCCTCTTTCAACTTGCTCCAGCTATTACAATTCCACTGCACCTGAAAGATGCAGAAGCACCAGTCCAGGAGGGAAAACCAGTACAGGTTTACTTCTTTGTAGAAAAATTTCCCCATTATAAAGACATTTAGTGTCCCAAATCAAGTCATATGAATATGTAGTGGAAACTTCCTGAAAGATTTCACTGGGAAGTTTTCTTCAAGAGCTATGCCAGAGTTCTGAGTACAAGATGTTCCTGAACATATTTGCTTTCTGTGATGGTGTAAGTCAAGTAGTCATGAGAGAGATGGGGGGAGAGAGACCACCTAGACCTTCCCTTGCCCTAGCCAGGGTCAGTTACAGGCTTGTGAGTCCTGACTGATTTCTTAACTCTGTTGGTGTTTTCCAGCATATTTTAAACTACACATTTAATCATTGTTTCTGTCATTTCCCAGGTCTTCTCTGACTTGAACATGGTCAGAACTGAGTCCCAGCATCCCAGCTGACAACTTACCAAGCACCTCATATATCTTTTTATATGTCCCAGTGTGGAATTTATCTTCCTCACAAAAGAATGGTGTTGTGACTCCAAATCTCCTCTTCATCATTAAAAACTTTTCACAGTTCTAGCATAAGTAATGGAACCAAACTTCTTCACATGGTTTTAATTTCATATTTTTTCCTTAGTATTTTTCTTACTGATAGTCATGCAAGTTCTCTTCAGCTAATTTGGAATTATAACAAATGAGTAGGGGTTCAAAGTATGCTTATAATTACAAGGAATAGATTTTCTTTCCCAAAATGTTGCCTATCATCAACTAACCTTGTTTCTGAATTACTGCTGCAATAAAGATCATCTTTGAAAAAAATGGATACCATCAGAAAAAGACAATTACATAAATCCAAAATATGAGTTAAGCTGATAAGGGATGTAACACATTAGTATATTGGAGAGATTTGTAATCATACATAACTCTATTGGCAAAACACACCTACATACTGAAGAGTGTAAATCCCCTTTTGTATATCACCTAATATAGAGCTTTACTTTGATATAGGAGAACAGATCAATACATTTCCTTTGAAATTAAAAATATTTGTAAAACAATTAAAATTTTGGTCTGAGCACTGGAGTGTTGTGTGTATGTGTGAAATCTTTCATGCAAGAAAGTAATTGTAGTTGTACTTACTAGGTGCATTTTAATGCATCTGGATGTTATTTTAATTAACACTATTATAATTTCATTTAATCTCACTTTTCTAATTCTCTGCCAAGGAAATAGGTTTGATGGTGAGCTGCATAAAAGCTGACTCTGTAAAATGCCTTTCTTTGAGGAAAAGCTCTGAAGAGTAATGGCTTTCACAGTGTGACCAGAATTCTTGCCTATTTACGTGCATTATTCCCATCCTCCCTCTCACAATGCCTACAGTTCTGGGTACACATTTTACACTGTATCATCTTTGACCCACCATGTTAATTGCTATGAGCTGTCCCAATTATTTTTAAGGAAGAAGAAAAGCTGCAGAAGACAACTTTCCAAGAAATGTGTAACAAAACCAAGTTTGAAGTTGTTTGTTGGTTTGTTTGAATCTTGCTTGGAATTTCTTTCTAATCCTCATTTGCCTAGCCTAGGTGGAAGTGAGGATGCCAATAAGGTTTCAGAAATTCCTTCAGCTATGAAATGGTACCATTGGTATTCTTAAAACAATATTTAAATAATGTTTAAATAAATAATTTCAATTCTTTCCACCACCATTCCCACCAAATAAAAACACAGTTGGATTCCTTTTTACTTCCAACAAAACATTTGCAGCACATGTCCAGAAAAAAAGAAAAAATTCTGGAGATGTTGTCAGGCCCTTTATAAAATTCTGGAAATACGAACAAAAGTGATTTTGGCATTTGTAAGGTGAACAGCTTTCTGTACTGAAGATTTCAGTTGGTCAAAATTCTCAGAGCTAATCTTCTGCTCCCACTTTTTCTTCCTTGCCTTTACTTCAAATCCACCATCTTAAAAAGAGAGGACCATATGGCTGGAACACATTTCCATCTCAGGTAAGTGCATTTGCCAATGGATATTAAAACCAACCACCATGGGAGCTGCTCAAACTTGCTGAGGCACATGTGGTGCCCCTACAGTCCCTTTCTGGGATCTGTTTGGGATTTCAGCCACAAAGTGGTGCTGTTGCAAAAGCTAACCATTACAGAACATGCTCCCTGCTTTTAGAATGACCCAAGGCATGCATTAAACCCAATAAAATTTTCATGTATTTGCATACTCACACGCATATCTTCCCTATAAATATTCAATTTTTTATCATCAAACGAAGTCACAGAGGTATCTGTTAATATGTAGAGAAAAATACATGTCTTCAAAGTATATAAAATATCACGTTTTGAAGTCTGGTCAAGTGCCTAATTAATTAGATCAATGTCTTGTAATTATCTCAATTAAAATCCCCAGAATTCAAAGATTACTTTCTCCAGCATGCTTTAAGCAATGTTTCAGATTCTTCAAGACAGAGCAGGGACTTGTTCAAAGAAATATTTTACTTTTTTTTTTAACTTTTTTTTTTCTCCCCCTTTTTTTATTTTTTTTTTGTCATGTCAGAACCTCAGATCCAAGGGCGACAGATAAAATAAGGTAACCATTTGGGAGCTGGATTGCTTCTCATTAAAAACTAAAAAAGCTGCTTAAAGTGTCAAAGAAAGGCACCTCTGCTAAGGGTTAGCATGAGGGAAAAAACCTCCCCACCCCCAGAGTAACAACAGAAGATGTAGAAATACCTAGAAAGAAGCAGCTCCAGAAAGATCTGTAGGGGAAAGGCTGGAAAACAGCGAGGACCAAACATGTCTCCATTTTCCCTGGCTGTGAAAACAGGCTGTCTACAATGCTTTTTGCAGTGCTCACATATTCGGCGAGATTAAGGTGTCATATCTCAAATTACAAGGCATCTGATTGCCCACAGACCCAGACACAGGGCAAAACCCCTCCATTCGTGCAAGCTCCGGGAGGTTTGCCTCCCATCAGAGGTAGGCAGCCCCTCTGCCCAGGTCTTTTGCTTCTTCTTCTTTTGCTGCTTTTTTTTTTCTTTATTTTTTTTTTCCTTGCTGCAAATGTGAAGTTCCTGGGCTAGGGCTGCCTTCAGAGGCTTAACCCTTTGCCTACCTCCAGAGGAACATTCGTTCACCAGACACAGGAAAATTTTCTATTCCTAGCACCGTTTGTCTACTTCAGGAGATTAAAAGCTGAGTCACATTTTAGGCATTTCTCAGATATGACTACAGTGCCTGGGCTGGGTGGGGGATGCACAGGATTTAATTCGAGTTCCCTCATCTTAGCTGAGAAAGCTCTAAATCAGATGGAAACAGCATTCAGGAACAGGTGAGACACAAACCATTGGAACTAGAGTTATTCAAGTTTGAGGAGGGTGGGGTTGTTTTGGTTTTTTTTTTTGTTTGTTTTTTTGTTTGTTTTTTTTTTTTATTGCTAGAGCAGTAAGTTTTAGTACAGAATTCTTAGGAGGCAGTGGTGGGAGATGACTTTTGTTCTCCCATTTGGGCAACAAGAGACTCAGGCAGAACTTATGAGACAAATACAAATTGTGGAATCCCTTCAACAGGACCATTTAAATGGCAAAATCCCCTAAATGGGACCATTTTACGCTTAAAAATATTCAGAGAAAGGACAACTGCAACTAATGACACCATCTGTATTTCAATCTATGGTGGTAAATATTTCAATAAAACTGTAAAAACTTTCCAGGTAGATTAAAATGTCTTAACGGAGATGGTACAAAGCTCTGAAGCAAGAGAGGGGTAATTATCTTTACACAGAGAGGAAAAAGAGAAAAAAAAAATCTATGGTTAAACAGGAAAAGAAAAAACTTACTGAGCTAGTAAAAGTATTCTTTAAGGAAACAATCTGGTGACCCTTATGATTTAAAGTGTCACCTCATATCTTATATGACCACATTCTTATGGTTATGACTTGCTCAATTATGCTCAAATCAAACAGAAAAGAAAGATGACTTAAGCATGTAAATTTAGAGGGAGACTTTGAGGCATGCAGCTAAATTTATCAGCCATCTCTGTGAGCGATCTCTCTAAATAAAAAGTTTGGGAACCAGTCGCTGCTGGTTGCTGATGAACTTTCCATGTTTTTGGCACTTGCTATCTTTAATGGACAAATCTACTAGTCAAAACAGGAGGAACTGTACACAAATCCAGCCTAAAGTCTGTTCTTAACAGTGGGTGTTTTCTCCGAGCACTTATTTTTGTGTCAGGGTGGGTGACTTCCTTGACAGAAATGGTGACTGAAGAAATAAATTTGTCAAAGATTTGCAAATAATTGGAAAAAAAAAATTAATAGAGAAGTCAGAGTGAGAGAGCAAGGGCTTCTGGCACTGTAGGTCTGTATGTCTGTTTCACCTGTTTGACATGTCCTGTAGTTACTTGTGAACAGGGGTAGGAATAGCAGCACATGCTGGCAGTGTGAGCAAAGTGTGTGCATGTGGGAGATAGAGGGAGCGTGGGGGACAGAGGGGCGGGAAGGGGGGAGTGGATGGACCATTAGAGTGCAAACACAGAGACATTCCTGCAATAAAATACTTGTCTGCTGAGAATCACAGTCTGGAAGGGATGGTGGTGATTTAACAAAAGAATTCTCTAAAATGTTCCCTGGTGCTAATAGTGTTCTTAATAATATGAAGAGGTTTTGCCAGGAAGAGGAATAAAACCATTTATTGGATTTAAAAAAAAAAATAGGCACAGGATGGTGGTTTTTTTTTTTTTTAGAGCACACAAGGGGAAAAATGACCTTTACTACAGTTTTGTCATTTTCAAAAAAATTCCTCATTCTCTGAATTTCCCCAGCCAGGCAAGGTTGTTATAAATGGTAGGTAGGGAAAGCAGAGTGTGGCAATAAAGGGGTTAATCCACAAAGCACAGAGCCATCTGGCTGAGCTGGTTTGTTATAATCGAGCAGATTATGTTCACGGGACTCAGAGTTTAAGGCTCCTCTCCCATAGAACAACTCTGCACAACCCAAGCAGACCAACTTTGAGACTTTGAATGAACGTATTTACATCCACCTTTCTCTTCATGTCGACTTTTCTGGAAACATTCACACGGATGCCATGGTTACTCCTACCACGGTAAGGGAAATTTGACGTTTTCTAATAGGGTCCTAAGAGGGCAGGGAGGGGAGGGGGGAGAGGGGTCCTTTAAAGAAGTATAATGGGGAGGAGGTGAGGGTCTTGAAAGCAGTAGACATGTCCCAAATGTTGCCTTTCCCATGGTGCCTCCTCCTTCCCTCACCCCTACTTGCCCTATAGTTTGCTTCAGTCTTGAGGTTCCCCTCTCCTCCTGCTCCTCACGCTGTTGTTCGGGTCCCTGGAAAGAAAGTGGTGGAGGAGAAATATGAGGTGCTACAGGAAATATTATTTAAGAGGTAAAAGCAAAGGAGACTTTTTGTTTTGTCTTAAGAGGGAAACCAGCAAGTTCAGATATAACAAAAGGGGTTTAAAGTCTTGACCGTGGATTGCAAGAACCAGCCTCAGCACACGTAGCGTAGCACGCTCGCCCTCTGGCAAAGTTAGAGCCCCTGACAAGCAAAGCCAAAATTCCCAATTTCTAGACCTCGCCTGCTGCAGGTAACCAGTTTCACTGGAGCTTTTATATTTTGTGTGTGTGCCAGACGCTGAAAACCCTGTTCATGACCTTTGAATCAATCCTCATTCTGCCCAAACCCAAACACTAAATTCTCTGGGAAGAGCTGGAGATCAAAAGATTCTCTGCACATCTGTGTCTAGGTGAAAAAGATACACTCGCTCTGTGCTGGAATGGCAGGGAAACTAGTCTTATGTTGCAGCTCCCAGCACTTGGTGAGTGCCTTCTAGGAATGCAGCACACAACTAATCAACAGAGATGCACATCTAAAGAGCAAAATAGAAAGCTGTTTCTCATCTAAACAGCTGAAATGCAGCTTAAAGTGTCAGTTACTGTCGAGTCCTTATGGAGACACCAAACTGCTCTTAGCCAAGAGGGGAAAAAGTCCTTGGATGGTTTAGATAGTTTTCTGATCAGTTTTTAATCCTTCATTAAAATAAACGGGAAAGCTCTGTGCTGGTCCTATCTCTCAAACTATAAATATGCAGTATCTGGAGAGATGGATATTTTGGATTGAATAGGGCTGCTATGCATGCATTCTCTGGTTCCTATATTGCAAAACCAGTTATTTAGAGATGACTCTGTGTGTGTGTGTGTGTGTGTGTGCGTGCGTGTGTATGTGTGTGTGTGTTTGTGTGTGTGTGTGTGCGCGCATGTGTGTGTGTGAGGGGAGTTGCTTCTCCCCCTTCCCCCTTTTTAAATAGACAGGGATATGTGTTATTTGGTCCAGACAATTGTTGTGAGCTACAACCTTTCAAAAAACACTCTTTGCTCTCAGGTTCATGTGATTTGTTGCATGAGGAGTGCAAATGGTATGTAAAGTTTTGCTTTTGCATTGTGCCTTCAGGAAAATATCCAGACAAGTAAGAGAGGCATTCTCAGGCACAAAAATACCTGATATGTGCACGCTTGCAAGTGGAGAACCAGCGCAAGAAGCACCTATAAATGGGATGCAAGGAAAAGAGAAATTTAATAATAAAAAAAGAAAAAAAAAGAAAAAAAGAAAAAAAAAAAAAACCTTGCCAGACAAAAGCAGCAAATAATGGAGGAGTTCAGCATGGTCCCAGCTGCTGGTAGTAAAAAGACTGGTCTGAGATACACGTGCAAATACCAGGGTCTCTATGTGTGAGCACGGTGGGGGGACAAAATCCAGGAATGATTGCAGGTGGTAGATCCAAAACATGGGGAGAAGAGGAGGCACCAGCAGAGACAGGAGGGGAATGCATTGTGTAGAAGGGTGCTACATGTTGAGTTATGCAAAACACATAGGTTTAAGGGATTTTGTTTGTATTGTTCTGCTGTGGGTTGGGGTGTTTTTATCTTCAGGGAACAAAAAATGAAATGGTGATTATAAAGGTAGATAAAAACTGAAGGGAAGTTGTTATACAGCAGAAATAAAGTCCTACATGTTCATTGTTGTGCACTGGGGTAATAATGGCAGGTGAGACATGCTAAGGTGGTCGGCTTGAAAGGGAAACTGCTGCACATCAACTGGAAAAAGAGGATCCTTGTGGGTGGCAGAAAGTTTAGGAGCTTGCAAGAGGAAGTAACACTCGAGAGAGATGGGAAAAGGTACAGGCTGGAGGCTGGGTGAGGATATGAAAGGGACATACAAGGATGGTAGGATGGTCTGCAAGGGGGAGGTTGGGCATGGAGTGGGAGTGGAGGGAGAAAGGTGAAAGCACAAAGGATGTTTGGAGGAGGAGTTAAAATGTGAACTATTAGCTATTTGGAGAAAGGTATGGAAAATAATCAGCTACATGATGCTTGTGGGGGGGCTCAAAAGGAGACACCTTTGATTTGTCAAGAAATAGATACACAGATGTATTTACAAGGAAAGTAAAAGAGTATGAAAGGCAAGGCTTGAATGGTGATGGAAACGTGCTGAGAACAGGAACTCAGAGGGGAAAATGAGCTGGATGGAGTTAGGGTGTGGTGAGGGGAAAAGGATTCTGTAAGTATGTGAAGGGGTAACTGATTAGAGATATTTAAGAGGAGGCTGGAAGCCTGCTGGAGTGTGCTGCCTGCCTGCAAGGGAGAGACAGAACTGCGGGAAAAGCCACGGAGAAGTGTGAGGAAATGCAAGAGAGTGGAAATCACAGGGGCAGGATGAACTGCAACAAGGATATAAAGCCATGGCAGGTGTTGAGAAGTGCACGAATGAGGAAAAACTAAGGATTGTAGGAGGCATGAATGGGGATGAAATGAAGAGCTCTGTTTTCTGTAATGCCTAGGAAAGAGGTGATTTAGAGGAGATACAGGGCGAGAGAGCAGAGAGTGAAGGGAAATTTGAGGGTATGTTTCTTAGTAGGCAAAGAAAGGGAGTGGTGCAAAGATGGAGTGGTTTTCCCAGCAGAACCGGGGATGCCTCTTTACTGGGGAGTAGGAGCAGCACAGGGAAAAAACAGGCGGTAAGTTACAGGGGAAACAGTTGGGGCAAGGAACAGGAAGTAAGGAATAATGGGAAGACTGTGGGAGGAGGAGAACATAAACAAAAAGGAGCAATTTTCTGTTGCAACAGACGTAACAAATGTGTTTATATATCTCTGTGGTAGGTACTGGATAAGTGAAACAGCAAGAGGGAATGGAACAAATGTGCTGGTGCAGAAATTACTGAAGATATAAAGGGGTAGGAGAAGGAATGGGAGGAGAGATTACCTGGAGGGCCGAATAAGCCACATGACTGTGCTACGGTCAAAAGTAAAGTGTGAAGTGTGTGGGGAGGCAAATGCAGGTGGGATCTGTGGGGCAGGAGGTAGAAGTGGACGGGAATGACAGTTCCTGTTACAAGGGGTGAGGAGCTCAGCGTGGGTTGGCACACAGTGGTGTGGGAGTGAGGAAGGGACCTATCAGGCTGTGCCTCCATGCAAGGGCTGTGCAAGGGAAGGTAAAGGGAGGGAAAAGTTGTGTCTAATGAGAGACATTTGTGTGCACAGCATGCTTGAAGAAAATGAGGGAAGTGCAGGTGAGGGTTGCAGACCTAGGTGTGGGGCCTGGGAAGGAACGAAGGAAGGAAGGAAGGAAGGAAGAGTGATGAAGAGCGAGAAAAAGTTTATGATAATTTAAGCCATTTGTCGTTATCTGCCTCTTGCTTTGAGGGAGGCTAAGTGTGCAAGGGGCCCTAGGTGCATGCAGTGCACCAGGAGAGCAGATTGGGAGTTCAGTGCAAGGGCACAGGTAAGTCCATAGAGACCTTGATGATAGGAATTCCATGGATGCATGGAATGCTGGTTCTGTGTGAGGGCCAGGGGTGAATATGTTCAGTGAGTGCTGTGCTTATGGGACTGGCAGAGTTGCAGGTGATGAGGACAACCCAGGCAGAAGCTGAAACCCTCGTAGGGTGTGTAAGAGCCCTGGGCTGCTGTAAGGGATGGAAGCCTGCATGGAAGTCCCAAAGAGCCACACAGGAGGCCGTGCTGACATGCAGGATGGCATGCAGAGGCTGAGTGGAACATCACGTGTCCACTGCGTTCGCGGCACAGTTCTCCATGTCAAAATCACTTACGTAAGGCCAGCACCAGGGGTGAGTCTCATGAGTGCTAGGAAGGCAATGTTTGCACTGAGAAGGAGGGTAGGAAAGAATGACTAACCGGGAAAATGGTTTGGTGCGTGGGTAGCGATCGGACCCGACGTGCTCTAGATGTACCTGCCTTCTGCATGACTTGCACAGCAGGCAGGCTCTCCTCTAGAGGTTTTTTGAAGGCTTTTTATGAAGAACTGCTGAATAATCCTTAGAAAATCCCAGTACATTTAACTGCAATATTTAAACCAGCTTCATTCAGAAGGATACCAACTCACCTTATTTTCACACATTAAAACCTCTGAATACTGCCACTGGCACAAAAGGGCAGAGAGGTTTCTCTGGGACAAGTTACCAGGGCTCTTGGATGAACAATCATTGGGCTGAAGCAAAAAGAAGGACTACAGATGTCAGTCAAAAGAAAGAGGAAAGCACTGGCTTTCTCCATGGCTTGAAGCAATGCTGGAGTAATGTGCATTTGGAGGTTGAAAACATAGGATACATCTTGGGTGTCAGAGACAAGCACTGTGAACTTATTTCCCTTCAAAACAACTGCATTTATTGACAACAGTTGTTCTTCAGATCTGGTCTAAAAAGATCTTCAAATTGTGTGGCTCACTTTGGACTTTGGTTTCGTCTACATTGAGTAGGAAAGTGCTTGTTTCCACCCGTAGCTGGTGAGAAGATTGTGAGTAATCCTGTGGGTCTTGCACTGGAAGAAATCAGTCTGATCACACAGAACCTCTAAACTTAAATGTTGAAGCCTCTGAGCCTAGACTTTAATAGACCATGGTTCATAGATCCCTTTTCTGTTCATTGCAAGGACAAATTCCTGCTAAAATAAAAGCAAGCACCCTGTGAAATGATAAGCCATTATTGTTCTTGCAGCCACACGTTGGGTTGGGAACCCATTGTCCTGGTTTTTACACTGGTTTCCCACTGCAGAGTCCAGTTCAAGCTCTCCAGCTGGATAATTTTTCCTGGCAGTTCTTGCAGCTCGTTGCAGTCTGTGGGAAGCACCTTTCTTTTCTGGTGGGAGCGAACTTCCCACCATGGCAGGCTGTGGGTGGAGGGGATGGTGAAGCAGCTGTCCATGAGGGGGAGATGCAGTCTCAGATACTGGGATTCAGCTGGGCTGAAACCACACACCACAGCTTACTCAGCTCACTGCCACCAGTGCTCCCCTGGCCTCTGACCACTCTGCTCCCTCCACAAAGAAAAATGAAAATCAAACAGTGGCATCAACCTGTCAGCTGGCTGAGAAAAGAGAAAGGGATCAATGGATTGCTGCAGGAAGGGAAGCAAAGCAAGAGTGAATGGGTTGTGCTCAGTGTGGAGAACATGGGGCATTTGTGCCTGCCTGGACCCTTTTCAGCCATGACACAGCCATAGATATCTGCTTGCAAGGGGCTGGAACATCTGGGTGTCCATGCAGAAGTTTGTCTGGCCATGTGTGTGTGTCTCCTGGTGGTGTCCAGAAGCAGTCAGTGGGAAGGGATGACAGAGGGGGATGGCAGCTGTTGCTGTGTGGGAGACTTTTGCATCTGTCAGAGGGGGATGTGGGGATCAGTCATTTTTTGAGGGGACAGATGGGATGTGCGTGTGAAGAGAGAAGCACTAAGGGTGGGTATGGAGTGGTCTCAAGGTTGTGAAGTGAGTGCTAGAGGGAACATCCACAGCTATGTTTCTGATTGTATCATGAGCCTTAAGTCCATAGGGGAAGGGGAGTCCTCTGTAGGAAGCCTCAAGGGAGATTATACCTCCCAAAGAACTAAAACAACCTCACTCAAGCATCCAGTTCAGTTCAGAGCCTCCTTCTCTCCTTCAGATGGTACAAGCAAGCCAGGAAACATGGCCCTTTCCTTCAGAGCAGCAAGCACTTGAAAGAACACAGCAGGACCATATACTCCTCCCTCTCTGATCTTTCCCTGCCTCCATGTCATCTCCACCTTTTCACACACATGAGGAAGGGTCTTTCCCTCTCAGTTTGTGTGTGGAATTCCCATCTGAGGGAACGCGTGACAAAGCTGAGCGTGAACAAGGACACAGCAGCATGGGGGAAGGCTGTGTCCGTGCATGTCGAAACAGAATTTGCTGGTTATCTGTTGTTATCTCAGGCTCAGAGAAGGAGCCTGTTGGTTGCATTTGGATGCACATGGGAAGGATGGCAGGGTATTCCATGTTTCCATCAGGCAGAGTATGACTCATTTGGAGTCACCGTTTGTGTAGCTGTGAAAATGTGCAGATCCTGCAGAGCAAAGTCCACTGTGTTATCTGTTAAAAAACCTGTACTGGAGGTGATGAAAACACTCTGAAAGGATTACAACCCACAGGGTAAGATTTGCAGCACTTCTCCAACATTTCCTGTGCTTCCAACGTACATGTTGCCCGTAATGGAACCACAGCAATAAATGTGCTCCTCAGATGCTCTTTCACACTGTCCAGCAATAAATTTCTGTATTTTGAGTCTGACCCTGCTATAGGTTTCACATATTTTATCTTACATTAGCTGAGTTAGCATGCAAAAATCTAGTTAATTCAAAAATATGTATTTCTAGGCAATGCCTTACAAAAGAATTCAACCACATTTGCCAAAAGTCTGAATCGATACAATCAGAGGTAACTCGCAGGGAATTGTAGAGCTGCAGAAGGAAGAAGTACTTTGTACTCTACATGAATTCAGGTTGTGAGTGTGAAATTTAAGCCAAACTACTTCTTTTGAAAAGCTCTGTGGTTAGACAAGTTTGAATACAGCTTCCTCTCCTGTGACTTCTGCCTCACCCAGGAGATGGACACACTTGCAAGACAAAATCAGCTTCTGTCCCCTCCAGATACGGGATTTGGGATTTGGTTTTTGCTCCAAAGCAAGATGAGATGTTTTGGCTTTTAGGTATCAAATATAGACCTCATAAATCTGATGGAGACTAAACCAGAGTTGTTAAGACATAGGCTACATTTCATGTGCTGAGGGGTCTTTCCTGGATTTGTACATTAGAAAATATTTACCCATTTCAGGGTTTTCAGTTCCTGTGAGAGGTAAAACTATTTCCTCCACTCATTTCTCAAACAATTTGCACAGTCAGATTTTACATGATTAGCTTTCCAAATGAATGATGCAGATAACTCCATAACATAAAAATATCTTCC
Organism: Poecile atricapillus; assembly: GCF_030490865.1. Classification (NCBI taxonomy): domain Eukaryota; kingdom Metazoa; phylum Chordata; class Aves; order Passeriformes; family Paridae; genus Poecile; species Poecile atricapillus. The sequence goes on from NC_081289.1 coordinate 14,631,106, forward strand.
TGAAATTATGGTTTTTCTTTGCTGTTTATTCATATTTGCATGTTATCCCACTTAGATCCCTTAACATCTTTAGCAGCTTTCCTTCTTTGTTATTGTTTACTGAAGATATCATTCACATATTTGACTTAAGCTGTCCTTTGTTTCTTTTCTTACAGTTAATATGATTTCTTTTCCTCTAAGCATATTCTTCAATGTCTTAATTATGTTTTTCCAGTTTTCTGACTTAATTTCATCTAAAACTTTGTGACACTAGAGCATTCAGGAATAAAATTGATGTTCCAAAACCAGACCTCTTTCCTCTAATTGCCTACCTTCTTCAATTACACTTTTTGCACTCACTATTTTTCTCTTTTGTGTCTCCCTTCTACCCTAAAAGAACTTCTATCTAATAAATCCAGCACTAATTCCTTGTTGAAATCATGGCTAGCTAATTTTCAATATTACACCTTTCCAACTTCCTCCCTAACATTTAATAGAGTTGGTCTAAATTGATTTTTCCTAGACATATTATCATAGGGTTTTCTCCTCTGAGTCTCTTACTTTTTGCCCATTTTTCTGACAAATATGTCCTTCTATGTAGCATTTTTTTCTATCCTTTCCATTCCTTCTATTCATCTACAGCCTGTTTCTTCTCCCATTTAATTTTTCTTCACCTTTACTCTTTAATGCTTTCAGACTGAGATGATTTTTGAGGTCCCTTCCAACCCAAACCATTCTATGTTTCTAAGATTTTTACGGAGTAAAACTCTCATGAGAGAGATGAAAACCATTTCATCATATAGGGATACCTTCAGGAAATATTGCCTCAATATGTCATTCTTTCTAGATGTGCTCTAGATGTACTTAGAACAAAGTATTAATTTATTTATACTAAATTTATTCATGAATTAATCTGGGCAGAGACCTTTTTTTCTGCTCAGAGAAAATGTCTGTGTTCAAACTGCCTTTCTGTGTTCCCTTGCTGTTTGAACTGCCTATTTAAGTCTGAAACACTCAGGAAATACGTTTAGTTTTTCTGTTGAAAGACAAACCATCACAAGCTCTGAGAAAAGAAGAACAATCTAAATAGTACTGCAAGATGAGATGAGGGAATTGTTGTTGTTGTTGTTGTTGTTGTTGTTGTTGTTTTACCAAAACAAAACAAAAGCTTCATGAAGTTAAATCTTGCCCTGGGAAGCTAAAGCTGCTTTTCACATCTGCTAGGACAGGGAGTTGTCTTCGTTGGAAAAGTTTGCATTTTTGGGAAAAAGAAATGTTTTTAAAGTCCGGTGATTTTTTTTTTTTGTTATCTCTGTCTTTCCTCTAGTAGGAAATCTTCCTGTTAATTTTTTTTTTTTTTTTTTTTGGTCAGAGGTTGTTCTCTTTTTTTTAACCACTATTAAGCAAATCTTATTGGTTTAGTTGTCCTTTGGCAAGTTAATTTGTTTACTTCAATCTTTCTTTGCACCTCTGTTTCAGACTGTGCCTTTCCTGGTTCTGGTTTGACACCAGCACTTCCACTGATCCCAATGCATTTCTGATTTACCCAGGATCAGGGCAAGCACAGAAACCCATCTGACTGCAGGTCAGATGCAGTTCTACTCTCAGTTGCACCCAGGTGATCTTATTAAAATTTGTGAGGCTGTAACTTTGAATTTGTGTCTTTGGGTTTGTTTTGGGGGATTTTTTTTAGCCATGAATGCACATCCAAAGCATTTTTGTATGTTGAGCCACAGAAATCACAGGAGGGGAGACAATATGCCTACATTAGATAAGTAGTATTTTGACTGGAAAAACTGCAGCACTTTTTTTCTTTTTTTTTTTTTCTTCTTTTTTTTTGGTTGGTGGTGGTGGTGGTGGTTGGAATTTGTCAGATCCTCAAAAACCAATCATTCCCTGCTTGTTCTAATAAATCTCAACTAAGTCCCTGTGGACACTAAAGTTCAAAAGGCTTTTTCAGGCTTCTCCTTTGCTCAAAAACCTGTGTCCTTTTTAACCTTGTTAACCTCGGTGACCCATCTACCAGCCATCCACAGAGCAGGGAATTGGTACTTGGAACTACAAGGGCTAAACCAGCAAAGCACATTAACCTGGAGAAAACAAGGGCATGATGCTTCTGCCTCACAGGGGACTCTTGGGATTAGGAGGCAAAGAGAAATTCCTCAGGACTGGAGAATTAAACCCAACAAAATCCATCTCTAGTACAGTCTAATATCTCCTAATACGGTCTGTGTCTCTAAGATCTCAGCCAGCCAGATAGAATATTCTTCAAAGCTCTGTCATGTCTAATTTTAAATTCAACAAGTGATTGGGCTTCCACCACTCCACTTAAAATTTTCATACCATTCCCAATCCAGCTTGAGTGCCATTCATTACTACAGGATTGAGTGCTTTCCCATGGGCAACTTCTTAGCAACAACACAGTCCTGGGTGGCAGTAGGACAGCTGGCAGGAGACCAGGTTGGATGAGTGGTTTGGCTTCAATTTTATTTTTTCTTTAGTTAAATTCTAGTGGTTACCTTTTTGTGATGGCATTCTTTGAGGAAGAAGTGAAAATAAAATGTGTCATTGTTGAAAGTAACAGAAATATTTTTAATAAATAACCTGTTCTTGGAGAACAGCTCTTTTTTCAAAAGAAAGGTTGCACTGTGAGACCACACCTTGAGTCATGGGCCAAGTTTTGAGGCCCTCACTAGAAGAAAGACATTGAGGGTCTGGAGCGTGTCCAGAAGAGCTGGGAAAGGGTTTGGAGCACCAGAAGCAGCTGAGGGACCTGGGGGAGCTCAGCCTGGAGAAGAGGAGGCTCAGGGGGAACCTTCTGGCTCTGCACAACTCCCGGACAGGAGGGGACAGCTGGGGAGGGTCAGGCTCTGCTCCCAGGGAACAAAGGACAGGACAAGAGGAAATGGCCTCAAACTGTGCCAGAGGAGGTTCAGGTTGGACATCAGGAAGAATTTCTTCATGGAAAGGGTGCTCAGGCCTTGGAAGGGGCTACCCAGGGAGGTGGTGAATCCCTGTCCCTTGAGATCTCCAAGAGACTGCTGGACCTGTCACTCGGCACTCTGGACCAGGTGACAAGGTGGAGATCGGTCACAGGTTGGATTCGATGATCTGGGAGTTTTTTTCCAGCCTCAGTAATTCTGTGGTTTTGTGAAAAGCTCAGTACAATCTCCTCAAGATGATGGGTGTGTCTGTAGCCTGGCAGCAACCTGGACAGTGTTCCAGGAGGTAACTCCATACAAATTACTGGGCCTGTACTTTCCCCCATGAGGAGTCTCCAGGTCCTCCAACCTATTAGCAGAACTGCACCAGGATAACCAACCTTATTTCTGTTTGGATGGCAGTGCAAAGCTCCCCAGGGACAAATTGCCCAAAGACACTCTGCAGGCTGGTGTTAAGACATCCGGCTGTGTAGAGCAGTTCTGGTGGAGCAGAAGAGACAGCAGTTTCTGAGCCAGCACCCTGCAGGGTGAGCACAGAGGGCAGACCCTTGCTCTGCCAGGGCAATGCAAACTGCCTGAGGCTCTTCTCAGGTATTCACACTGCTTGGTGAGGCACATGAGCTAAGCTAAAGCCTTTTTCCAGCTCCCCCAGGACAACATGGTCCTTTAGGATGACTGGAATCAGAAACCTTCCTGGTCCTCTACAGGAATCATTGAAAGTCTTAGGTTAGAATGGACCTTAAAAATCATTGAGTTCCACCCCCTGCCATGGGCAGGGAAACCTTCCACTATCCCAGGTTGCTCAGAGCCCCACCTAACCTGGCCTGGAACATTGCCAGGGATGGGGCAGCCACAGCTGCTCTGGGCAACCTGTGCCAGGGCCTTACCACCCTCACAGGGTAGAATTTCTTCCTAGTATCTAGCCTAAATTTCCCTTTTCAGTTTGAAGCTCTTCTCCCTTGCCCTGTCACTACAGTTCCTGATGAAAAGTCCCTCTCCAGCTTCCCTGAATCATTTTCAGATTCTGGAAGGTGGTCTGAAGTTTCCACAGCCTTCTCCTCCCCAGGCTGAACAGCCCCAGCTTTCCCAGACTGTCTCCATAGGGAGGTGCTCCAGTCCTCTAATGAACTTTGTGGCCTCCTCTGGACTTGCTCTGACAGTTCCATGTCTTTCTTCTGTTGGGGCCACCAGAACTGGATGCAATATTCCAGGTGGGGTTTTACCAGAGCACAATACAGATGGGCACCACAACCTTCCTTCAGCCGGGTCCATAAATTCAATTATTTTCATTTTATTCATAAAATCCCTAAATATTTATGACTATTTAGGGAAATTTGTGTATTCTAATTGCTTTCTGAACTTTCTCCTGATTAACCAATTGTTTTTAGCAGTACATGGAAACTTATGACTACAAAGAAGCATCCAAAATTATTTCCTGGTTACCATTGATGGATTTCACTTTGGGTTTTTTCCATCTTTTCCCATCTATCAACTTCTATTTTTCTCTTGCTGAATATTCTTGAACAGCCAGTTGCTAGCTCTAGAGCTAACTAACTTAACAGGGGCCTAATTCTGACCCCACTTACTTGGAAGAAGCCTAATGGCCCCCCAGAGAATAAGTTCATCTTGAGGCAGTGAAAATTTAGACCAGAGTCAAGACCTGAGAAGTCAACATAGAAACTATTGCCAATAGTCAGGGAAATGAGAGTGGTTGTTTCTGAAAAGAAAAGGGGAAAAAGAAAAAGGCGGGGGGGGAGTTTCTTAATGTAGAAACAGTTTTCCAAATCTGAACTAGCAAAGCTTCCTCCAAAATTCTGCTCTGACCTGTCAAAAATTGTCTAATCACAGTGTGATACTGCTCTTGTTTGTTTGTTTCCTTGCTTGTTTTCTCCTCTCTTTTTGCAAGAAGGTGTTGGTGAGGTGATTCCTGCTCTTTCAATTTTTCCATCCATGAAATTCTCATCCAGATGAAATATATCAGACCAAATATGAAAAATGAAAGCCAACATCCTACCTTTGATCTGAGGCAAATAATTGTAGGTGCCATCGCCAGCCTTCCACAGGAATGTGGTCCAGAGCAAAGGACTTGAAAAGAACCTCAAAGATACTTCTAAAACCCATAAAATGTTTTAGCAATTTTGGGTTTTCCTCCCCTTTTCCTTTCTGAAAAGGAACAGATGGGAACAGAAGTAAATTCTGCCATCTGGAAAGACTGAAGGATCAGTATGAAATGAGCCAGGTGTCAAGTTTGTTCATCACCAGCCCAGCTTTGTCAATTATCAACATCAAAACCTTGTCTTGACAACGGCTGAATTACACTAAAGAGAAATGGCTTTGCAAAGCCATTTTTTCTGTATCTTTTTGTCACCTAATTGTTCTACTACCTTGAAAACTCCAGTTCTGAACAGAAAAAGGAAAGAAATTAGTTTGAAGTTTTACTTCTTATGCCACAGGAAATTGTCTGCTTTGGTCTTTCCTACCTTCCACTGAACACTGCAGTCTGGATTCCACTTAAAGTCCATTATCTCTGTCATGACCTTTTAATATTATGCTAAACTGAATTTATATATAGTTAATTTAGACCTTGTTCTTATAACAGTTTGAAATGGAAATGTAGCACCTTTGGGAAATCAGAAGCACAAAAATCATTATAGTGCTGTTCAGTCTCTGGAGAGTGTCTGAATCACTGTCTTTTTTGCTTTAAATATTGGAAATTGTGTGTAAATGCAATTATATCTATATATATATAATTGTATTACATATGTGTACACATATACATGTGTGCATATATATATGTGCACTTACTGTACACAGAAGACTAAAGAAGTCTTGTTCTTTATCTGAGTAGATTTTCTCTTTTTTAATTATGTTTTATTTGCATTTAATTTATGAGATCTCACAGCACCATTGGTTTTAATCTTATTATGTATTGGCTTATCCTGCTTTAAGCTTTATACTAAAGGACATCTGAGCAAATAATATGCATACTAATAAGACGGATAATACAGTGCCCAAAAAATATAAATAAGGTACCTGGAGTGGCAGGACAAGGGGGATTGGCTTCATAATGAAAAGGAAAATTTAGGTTAGATATTAAGAAGAAATTCTCCCCTGTGATGTTGGTAAGGTCCTGGCACAGGTTGCCCAGAGAAGCTGAGGCTGCCCCATCCCTGGCAGTGTTCCAGGCCAGGTTGGATGGGGCTCTGAGCAGCCTGGGATAGTGGAAGGTTTCCCTGCCCATAGCAGGAGCCTGTAATGAGATGATTTTTAAGGTCCCTTCCAACCCAAAGCATTCTGTGGTTCTGTGACTCTCACATATATATATATACATATAAACATGTACATACATATATATACATACATACAAATATACACACAAACACACACACACATATATATATATATATATATGTTATCCACCAATTATAATCAATATTTCTTTTCTTCAGACATGCACACACACTGATTTCCTTGGTAAATACCCTCAGCCTTCTCTTGCCATCTTTTGCAGAACAATATTACTTCTCTTTTGCAGAACAAATCTTTACAAAAAGCTGGAGCTGCATATACTGGTACTGTTTTTCTATGCATAATGCAATCCATGATGCTTCTTTTACATCTTGGCTGTGATTGCCTTTTGTCAAATTTTGTCTGTAGTCCTCAATTATCCTCTGTGTCTGCATATTCCCATGGGTTTTCAGTTTGGTAACATAGTCAGCTGTGGTTATCTTCTGTTTTTCCTCCAAAACATGCAATTTGTTTTGTTTCTGCTGTGCAACCTGACAAATTTTCTTTTTTCTCCCCCTCTAAACATAAATCAGGAGTTTGTAATGTTCTTTTTATTTCCCTTCAGTTTGATGTTTCTGCATCATCTGAATAGATGAGGTCCACAAGCTCCCCTGAAATTTCCTGAGAAAGAGTCAAATATGTTGTGTAAAAATTTCCCAACTTTTTTTTCATCTTCATATGATGCTGATACCTTTCAAAATTTCTTTACCACTGGCTTCCTCTTTTTCTCCTGATACCATGACAATTAAATAAATCCATGACCTCTGACTGAGTCCCCAAGAAGAAAAAGACATAATTATTGCTGCTCATGTCCTTTTTCAATGAATTTCTTATTTTTGTGAGAAGGCAAATTCTTGTTCGAATCCCTTCAGTTTGAACCTCTTGTTTTCTTCTCTTTCTCTTTCTCTTTCCTTCAGAAAGGGTTTTTTGAGGACCTCTGACATCTCTATTTTCTTATCAACATCTTTCTTCTCTTCATGCTTTACAAATGATCTTCTTTTTCTCATTTTTCTCCTACAATGTACTGTGCCTTGGTGAGGGTTAGACTGAACTAAGACAAAAAAAAAGGAATTAAGGGAAAAGGCATCATTTCATTCCTCTTTCAAAAAAGACTGAAATTGAAACCATCTTTAATGGTTAAAATAAAGTTTTTTTTTGTTTTTTTAAAGTTCTTTAAAGGCACAGAAAAAGAATTGCCTTATCAGACTTGTGCACTGCATCTCCATCTACTTAATTAGATGATGATTTAACAGTTTTGTTTACTTGTCTTCCCATTTTATGAAAGACTCTTAGTACCTCTGACCCTTTCTATGTTCCCTCCTAAATGTTTGTACAGATTTAGTACAATGGTTGTGTCTTCACCTCAGAATTCCTTTGCAGTCAAAATCATGTCAACATCTCTTTAACCTTGCTTCTTTTGCTCTTGGCAATATCTAATTTCCTTGCAATAAAAAGTTTTCCTTCATGTAAAAAATAATAATTAAAAAAAACCTGCAACAATGAAGAAATCCCAAACTTTAATCTACAGCCTAAAATGTGAAATTAAAGCAACGGATCTTTGAAAGGAAGGGATCTTAAGGATCATCTTCTCCCAACACCATACCATAAGTCTTCCCATACATCTTCCACCAGGCCAGGTTGCTCCGAGTTGCTCCAAGTCCCATCCAACCTGGCCTGGAACATGGCCAGGGATGGGGCAGCCACAGTTTCTCTGGGAAACCTGTGCCAGGGCCTCACCACCCTCACAGAGAATAATTTCTTCCCAATATCCAATCTAACCCTGCTCTCTGTCAGTGTGAAGGCATTCCCCCTTGTCCTGTCTCTGCAGGCCCCTTCAAGAGTCTCTCTCCATCCTTCCTGTGGGTTCCCTGCAGGCACTGCAAGGCCACAATGAGCTCACTTCTCTTCTCCAGGCTGAGCAACCCCCAATTCTAAAGCAATAGCTGCAAGGCTAAAAAATATTTCTTTTACAACAAATATTGCCATATCTATTTTGTTATCATATCTAATTTTTAACATTTATTTCAATGTAACTGGGAGCCAGACCAGACTGTCTCTATGTTGGAGATTTCTGGAAGAGCAGACAAATCTTATTTCTTCTTTTCTTGTGTATTCTGATGGTTACTTGCCCTGAAATAAGTTGAAGACAACTTTCCATTTTAGTTCAAAAGGGAGATCAGTCTGTTATCCAGTTTAATTTTATTTGTTGCAGTGAGGGAAGCACTTGATCTCACTGTAAACCTGTGATCTTCAGTGCTGACAGTCCTCCTACTTAGTGCCTCTGTAAACCCAGCAAACTCAAAGGCTTACAGTGAGGGCCTCATACTGGAGAAAAAATGCAATTATCTGATTTACTGATCACTCCAGCTGTTTCAGAGGGATCAGCAGTCCTTGAGAGTTATAATCATGCTATTGAAGAAGAGTGGGACCAAAGCTTTCAGGCTCTTTTGCCCACAACAAGCTGGAACTTGCATTCGCACAGAGCTAAGTGAGTAAATTCCTTTCATCACCTGGTTGTAGAAGGGTGTGCATCTGAAAAATGCAGCCCTTCTCACTGGGCATGGGTATGTGGGGGGGTTTTCCCAAAGATAAAGGTCTTGCCTTTTTATCAGGTGAGAATCTTCAAGTCATGCACTGAAGTTACCAGGTGACAGACAGCTAGTGCTTGCCACAGAAAAATCCCTTAAAATTCTTTAAAAAGAATTGGACCAGCTTTACCATGTGTGTTTGAATTGCCAGGTTGTACTGTGATCAACTCACAGGTATATGTGTTCTCATTTTGAACCCTTGCTCTGCAAATATCTCGGGGTGGGAATTTGTCAGGCAGTAGTCTGCCTGTGTCATAATGAATTCACACCCAAACCAGTTTGAATGAATGCTTTAAGGAAGATTCCTTGAGCTGTAATTAGTAATGCATTGCTAGAACCCAGGTACTGCACATTTAAATACTCCTCCACTGGCTCTGATTAGTAACACACTGCTAAACCCCAGCACAGCCCTGTGACATCCATTCAGCTGTTTATTCACTCACTTGTTCATTCACTGTTTCTTTTGTTTTGAGGAGCAAGTACATTTCTTTATATTTTTCCATTTATACACTCAGTTCTCGGGGTATAAGCTTATTTCCTCAGATGAACAGAACATTTCTGAGGGATTTCAGTTGAAACAAATTTAATTTTTCATGGATCAGCTGCAAAGCTGTTTTGGCCTCTGTCTCCAAAGCATCACAATATAAATTTTATGGACACATTGATACAAACCACCTTTCTATTTATACATAAAAATTCCTTTTATGTTGACCTATGTAGTTTCAGCTTATAGGCAGTTCCTCTGCTTTAAAAGAAAAGAAAAAATTATGACATATAGTTTGAGAGAGCAGAAACATTTTTTCATTAACAAAAAAAAAAGAAAATAATTTTGCCACTGGTCAGTCCCCCTTTTTGGTTTTCTTTCCACAGTTACTACTTCAAGCTCATGCACTTGTAAGGGAATTTTGGAATTCAAGCTGAGGGTGGTTATTGTAAATTCATAAAAATAAGTATCGGTATGGAGATTGCTTGAAAATGGAGAGTCTTGGAGAGGATGGGACAAACCCATTCCACCCATTTATCACTACAGCCTGACACTTTGGAATACCCAGCTGAGCAAGGAAAAAGGTGATCAGGACCAATCACCAAAAGATCACATGGCAGAACTGCTCCCCTTTTCTAAGAGGGGACCCTGCAGATCTTTTGGGATTCAGGAATCTTTGCTGGCAGCAGCTGGTAGGAGCTCAAAGAAGGGAAAGGAGGATGAAGGGCTGCCAAAACAGGCTCCAAAGTGTCTTGCTGTGACTCTGACCAAGTGCTTACAACAAACTGTCCAGGAATAAGTTCCAGCTCAAAAAAAGCAGTCACTTCGTGGAGGTTATTTGGCATGTCTTCCTGAATAACAAACACACTGGGGTGGTGGCAGGGCCATCATAATTCACTTAAAATTTGTACTCAAAGCTAAATTTCACCCTTACAGAGACCCAGCTTTGAGGTCTTCTTCCTCTTAGGGCCTATTTTTCCAGGAGCTCTGCCTTAGTCCAGCCCCCTACCCAGTCTCGTAACAGAGTGAGCTTCAGACAGAAAGAAAAAGGGAATTCACTGAATATTTTAATATTTTTGACATATTCATTCAGTTCCCCACACCTTAATGCTCTTCATTGATCCAGTGATATCTGGGCCATGTGTGGTGGTGCCAGCAGTTTCCAAAATTGTGCAAATACCCATGAAACATGGCTTATTATGCATAGCTTGGCAGTTCAGTGTAAAGAGTCTGCCAAAAGGAGACAGGAGCCTTATCAGAAAGAGACAGGAAATTCTCGAGCAAATTTAGGAGTTGACTTTTTGAGTTAGGAGTGTTGACAGGCGCAGATCCCTCTGTCTGGCAATTACCAATTCTTCCTCTCATAACTACAAGGAAAATCCAAGTACCTCAAATTTTGACTGGGCAGGAGGTGTGTCCAAGACCTGTTTCTCCAGAGCCATTCCACTTCTGCAGTTCTTGTTCTGACCTCAGACCAAAAATGCAAAGGTCACATTTCCCTGCTTGAGATCTCAGACCAGCTTTTGTTGCTTATGGAAGATTTCCACCCAAACATGGTAGAAGTTTCTAAATATGTCTGACAAAACTATGACATTGTCAAAATGTGAATGAAACGTTTAATCCAAAACCTTGCCTAGGAAATGTGAGAGGTGCTGTTCCAAGTTGGCAGATTGGTTTCCCTGTCAGGTGTGTGCATTTTTTTGTTTGGTTTTCTCAGCCATACATCACTTGGCTCTGCCAAATACCTAGATAGCTGGGATCAGCTCTAGCCATGAGGATGTTAATCTCTTTGTTTTAGTGTTTTATAGGATTGCTTCAGCACTAGACAATGCATTCAGACACTGGAAGGAGTAGGATCGGACACAAGGTGAATGACAAACTCTCTGTTTGAAGTGGAAAACTTGCTTGATTTTCTGCTAAATTATTCTGTCCCTATTGGCAGTTTGCTATTTCCACAGACTTGGCTCATAAATATTGGATGTCTGCCTAGCTGGGAAATTGCATTTCCATTTTCAACACCTGCTATGTGCTAGACTTCTATGAGAGTGCTTAGCTGGCTCTCTGCAAAGAGGGGGTGCTTACAGTTAGTGTTGTTACCTGTGAGTGTCCTTAAAACATGCTTAATACTCACCCCAGTTTTACCTTTCCAAGACAACTCCAGTTTTCTATGGATTTTGAAGTACTGGTGAGATTCTCATCAGATTTTCTGTTGTTCTTACACCACCGTATCTCATGCAGACATAAAAGATTCCATGCTCTTCCCTTATAAACCCAGGCTCAGATATTCCTGTTTGGTATCTCCCTCCACACTTAGATTTCACATTGTGTTTGCTCAGGAGTGTTTAGGAAGAGCCAATGTTTGCATTTCATGGCACTGTATGTATAGAGGCCACAGAGAATTCAGCAGATCCACTGAGGTGTTATGTAAACAGAGGATATTTATGATAATTGTAATTATACACGGTTGCATAGAATTAATCATGGAAGCTCAGAAACCATTGTTGCATATTTTGTTTACCAGATCTCAATAACTATTTTAGTAAGACAGACAGGCTCAGGGCTAAATTAATTCCCTGACAAGCTAGCAAACCTGGGTTTCTGCCCATATGTAGCATGGGTACAGAATCAGTGTCATATTCTGGGATTTTCTTACACAATGAGGCATAAATAAGCAAAGGAAGAAAAATAGTTTAGGAAAAACTTAAGCCAGTTGTTTTTATGGTAGGTTTTGGGGGATTTTTTAAAGATCTGTTATCTTTTGCTGTTCAGTGTTTTTGCAAAAACAATGAATTCAGAAGTAGGCATTAATGGAAAACCTGAAATAACATATCACAGTGTTTCTGTGCAAGTTTTATTATCTATTGATCATGAATTTATAAATACATTTTTGTGCATGAAACACACCTCCCTCTCCTCTTGCAGCAGCCCTGGAAATCTCATAGAGTAGAAGATTCAGTCAAGAAAATCACATAGAATCATAAATGAAAATAAAGAGATCACCATTTTCTTATTCACAAACTCTTGCCTGTAAATAAACTCCTGTTTATCCTGTTCTCAGCTGCCTCCAGTGATGAAAATTGCATGTTTTCTAAACAACCTGTTGCTGTTAGGACACCCTATGCCTGCCTGGTCCTTCAGCCAAGCAGTTCCTATCTTGCTTCACTGCCATGTTAAGATGAACAAAAATCTGTTCTGGCCACTTGAGCTGATGGGGTTTTGGCTCATGTCTTAATTTTCTCCTCATGTAACAATCATTTAGAAAGAGAGGCACAAGTGCAGGTCTCATTCTGTAGCAAGGCTATATTAGTAACAGGATTTGGCTTTGAAAATTAAGACACATTTGCTGAACAGGTCATTGATGTTTTCCTGAATCTTAAGATCTCTTAATTTCAATTGCACCATTCAGATTCATTCTAAGGTTGAAGCACTTGAGGTCCGCCTCCACTTTTACATTTTTGGTAGTGCTGGAACCAACAGCACTGTGCAAAGTCTCACCTGCTGCTTCTCACAACTGCATCACGTAGGCAAGGTTCCTCCTACATCTGGTACAACCATGAACAATAGAAGGGTAGAGCTCAAATGACTGATGAGCACAGTGGCAAGAGATTCCTGTACTTTATGCATCTGTTGCTATAGCCTTCAAGTATGGGTTTAGCTTACAGCTGGTGGAAGAATATTGCATGAAAATGCAATTTCCTGCTTCTCAGACTGAGTGAAATACACCTGGGAGTGAACAGGACTAGGGAACACAATTGTCTGGAGTCCCTGAAATGCAGGCTGGGTGGCACATGAGCTTTGCTGCTTTTCAGAGGAACACATTTATCTGCTGTGTTCTTTCCTCTGGGCTCTGCTAAAGGTTATCACTGCCCTAGCTTTTATGCTAGTTTCAAACATTTATGCATTAATCATCAGAGATATGGCACTTTTCCTTGCAATGTCTGCATATTTACTGTCTTGCATGACATATGTATATATCATTACTGGATGTTGATAAGAACAAATGAGAAGGAAATATTTAACAGACCCAAACAAGCACTATACTTAGCATGTGATTTATAGGCTTAAAATGGAGTCCAAATGCTAGTGGTGGGAGCCCTGTAAGCTGCATGTGCAGCATTGTGTTCCGCATCAGCACTTAAAAATGAAAAATTAAACATCAGCTCCGTTTACTTGGGCTACAGTGAATAACTTCAGTGCTTTATGAATTAATGAGGTGTGCTTACATGCCAAACTAAAAGCAAACTTAAAAAAAACCCAAACACCTACAAGAAAACTCTTCTCTCCACTTGGCAAGACTTTTTGAGTCAGAGAGTAAGATGTACTTATGCCACCACAGTCTGGATAAGGCACAACAGAGCATTGCAGAGTACATGAAAACAAATTAATTCACTGGGAAAATCCTTTGCAGGTCACTCCTGGAAGGCAAAGAAAGAGATCGCCATGTTCAGTCCTCCCCAAAATAATGACCCAGCAGCATTTCAGAAGGTCAAGGGGTCTCAGAAGGAGGTGGAACCAATGGAAATACTTTCCAGTGTCAGACTTTCATCTGTGACAGCTAAAACTGGGGATTTAACTGAAGGAGAGGAGTGGAGAGGAGTGGAGAGTTTTCATACAAAAGAAAAACACAAACAGAGAGAACCTGCCTTCAGAGAAAGCAAACAGTACTGTTTATTTTCTGATCACTCTGAAAGCAAAGATGTTAGAACCCTATAGACCAGTCCAGATGAAGTTAGTGGAGAGATTCCTAAGTATTTTGGTGGACTTTGGGGTTATGCTGAACTTTTGATGTTTCATGGGCAGGCTGCTGGCATGTGGGTTGGAGGGATCCAGTCCTGCCCATTTTATTCCAGAAATTAAGCAGTTGGTCACAGCCCTAGGGGTTCATGGCCTGCTTGTTCCATGGAAAAAAAAATAGGTAGGCTTTCGGGATGCTGACAATTTTCTTGTTCTCTCCCCTTCCCAAGACCTGTGAACTGGAAAGCAGGTTCAAATCAAGATAAAATGTTAGGACAGATAGGAATCAAGAACAAGCTATGCTGGCTAGTGCTTGGGGAGACAAGAGGCATCACTGAGATGGAGTGTTTACAGAAAAAAATCTCACAGCTCATATTTGTATTATGCATTTATAAATTCCTGGAACTCATTTTTATAGGGTTTTTGATTAATGGCTGTGCTGCAGTTCAGCACCAGGCCTATTGAACTTACTGTACGAGAACTGAGCAAGCCAAATATGAGCACTACTACTGGACTATGATTTAAAGGTGGTTCTTTGTTCAAAGGCATTGTTGGGGCAGCTCTGCTTATTGTACATCTAGAGATCAAAGTCAGAGCAGCCTCTCAGCAGCCTTCTTAAAATCAGAGGCAGGGATATGTTTGTCTCAGGTACCTCCACAGCAGAAGAGCTGAAGAGCAGTGAAAAGTGCTATGATTTCCCCAACACCTTTACAGCAAAGCAGGTGCAGAGCTTGTTGATGTATGGATTATCCTAATTACATATTTATGTCACTTCCATCCCAGTATCTTCCAGGAGCATGGCCAAATGCTCCATTTCCTTGTGCTGGTGTTGCATGCCAAGTGTTCCCACACTGTGGTATTTGACATTACTGCTGTTTCTCCCACACTTCAAAGAAGACATCTGTGGTTATGGCTGGCAAATGCCAACTTAATTGTTGATTATCATGGTAATGTAGTCAAAGCAGTCTCAGTTCTGCTGAGGTGGGAGTCACTTCATTAAATATAGTCCTTAGGGCAATTAGGATTTGTGAGGCGAAACGGGATGCTTGTAATTCATTGGTGTGCCAACTGGAGTCAAATTAAGGCAACGTGAAAAAAACAACAACAACAAAAACCCACCCAAAACTGGATGGGAAACCTAAAGATTTGCCAACATTGAGAGAAATATCAACAGACCACACCCTGTTCTGTGGTCTTCCCAGACAATGCAGCTTTCAACTGCAAGGTGGAATCACTCTAGGTGGTGAAATATCTGTTTGATCCCAGAGGTGGGATGGAAGATCAGGATCCTTGGCATATTTCACCCAGACTCCTGCAATCAGTTCTAGCAAGAAATAAAACAAAAGATTGATAATCATTATTGATAATGCAAGTCTTTAAAAATATGAGGGACCCTTTGAAATCATAGGTTCCAGGCAATTAAATCTGTCTCACTCTCTTTCTGAGTGTAGCATAAGTTTGAAGCTCCATGTCTCTTCTTCCATGCACTTTGTAACAACAACAACAATCAAAAAGGAGGCCACCCACTCCTGAACAAAGAGTAAATCCTGGAAAACTGAATTTTCAGGTAAAAATTAATACTGTAAAATTGTTTCTAAGAAAGAGTTTCTCCCCTAGGGGATTGGTTTTGTGTTTATAAAGACAAGAAACAGTTGCAATGATGCTGGATTACAAAATAGACCCAGACCAAAAAAAAAAAAAAAAAAAAGAAAATTAGGAAGTATAAAGTTGCTGAAATTCATTTAATTACACTTATGCAGTGTAAGGGGCTTGACAGGAAGACAAGCTTAGTCTAGTTTTAATGAAAATGTTACTAGTTTTTATGACTGCTTGCACTTGGATGAATGTCCTTTATTGTTAAATATAAGTATTATACATACGTAATTAGCATGATATATTTATGGCAGAATTACATCTTTTTTTTTTTTAAATTGGTTTCCTTCATTACTCATTCTCAATTAACTTCATTTTTTTCTTAGCTCTTTTTAATTTCTTTGAGCTTTGCAAAGCATAGTGGCTGTGATTTCCTACTTGGGGCACTATTTTGAAAGATCAACTGTATGGAGCAGGTCACGTGTTTCCTTTTAAAGAAAACTTTAATTCATATCTGTTGAAGTCCTTGCTTCCAGATGATTCAAATATAAAGTAGCATTTGTCTTGCCGTGCCACACTGTGATGGTTCAGTCACAACTGGAGGCTGTTGAGCAGATGAGACCCTGATTTGGTATTTCAGAAGTCCCTGCTGCACAATTTAAGAGTGCCAAGTGGGTCAGCCATCAGTCAGACACTGCACCAGACAGTCAAGCTCCAACAGGAGTGACAAGCAGTCATAAAGTTGCCATTTTCATGGGAGAATTTTGGTTTAAAAAAAAAATTATTAAAAAAGTACGATCTGAGTACATTAACCCTGGAGGAAAAAAAGTGGTGCTTTAAAGAGGAAAGGAAAAGCTGTTGAAAGTGTGTTCATATATCTATAGAATGTCAAGATTTTGGATCCATACACATTCTCAGGCTTTCAAAGCAGGAATGACATGAGGTTATGTATTTGAAGTACCAGAAGTTAGAGTTTAGCTTGAGGATGCAGAAGACCATTCACACTGGATAGTTCAGGTTCACAAACTGGTGATCTGTGCCACCTTGGATGCCATGCCTGGGAGTATTGGGGAGAAAAAGCTGGAGGAGCCACAAGTAACCTCGCTCCTCACCTCCCAGAATTTAGGTGTCCTTGACACAGCATTGAGATGAACAATATGAAGAGATGAGAGTCCCCACTGCTTGGTCTCACTGTGGGTTTGGTGGTTTTAGGGGATAAATTCCAGTCTCCAGTATCTTTACATTCAGTATGACTGAAAACACGGAGGATTAGGGAATACCAGAGGGATTGTGTATTTTCATCTTGACTCATTAAGTAATTCTGAGTAAGTGTTCCCAAAGGTTTCCCCAGTGTTCCCTTTATCAGTCCAATTCAATCTATCCAAAAGCAGACAGACAGACTCCCACTAACTTCTTGTGGAGCTGGACTGAAATGTGCTGCATGCAGAATACACAGCTGCTTGCTTAGAAACATGAAAATAGCTAAAATCATATTGGGAAAATGCATGAAAGCTCATTAATTGAAATTATTTTTGTTTGAGTTGTATTCATGTGATGATTCATGTTTCTGGCTGTCAATTACAAACCAATGACCAATAGAAAAGTCATAAAAGATTGAGAAAAACACAGAGATCACAGTCTCTGATTATGTCATGTAACCTGTGTGACAGGAGAACAAGGACAGTCTGTTTTTTGGGATCAGTGAAACTATGACTACTTAACACTACTCATACTTGTAATTTATTTCTCTAAGTCCATTCTTAGGGTGATAAGAATTTTTTTCACTGACATACTTTCAGAACTAGATACAATTTTCATGCTTTCCTGTGAGAGTCATTGTGAAAATGGGAGGACTTGCTGAAACATTTGCAGTGATTCATTCCATCCCTAACCAAGAGACATACTTTTTTGCAGAACAAAACTATCAGCAAAAGGTAATTCTACACAGACTGCATGTGCTAAATCCCTTAGTGTTCCTATTTATCTGTGTAGGGAATATAAAACCAGATTCTCTTTTTCATCAGTCCCACATTCCAGGGAAGCTGCGTCTTTGACAGACTATGTAGGAGCAGGACTTTCCCAGCTGGGAGATGCACTCATCCCATTAATTCTCCTCAGACACCTATCCTGTCCAAAAATGATGAACCATTTTCTAAGGCCATCAAAGGACACAGGCTTTAAAGTAATTGTCACTTCCCAGAGTGTTAGAGAGCTCTTTAGTTATTCATCCTGAAAACTGCAAAGGCACCAAAACATCTTGGTCAACTGAGGGGGTGAGCACTTTATCAGAGTTTGGAAATCCCTGCTGTCATACTGGTTTTCCCTATTTTTTTCTGGAGTGGATGATTCACTGAAAGGAACTGAATGTATTTGTGTTCTTTCTTGAACCAAGATCTTGTCTAAGCCATCACTGTGAGGTTTTACGTGTAGGAGGGGCAGATCCACAAGAAAACTTCATTACTGTGATCACCTCAAATGTTTTCACACTGATAACAAAGGGAGTCTGCACACACGGTTTCTGCGATTACACAGACCATGTGTTACATGGCCATGTGAACACTTACAGAATTAAGAGAGTCACTTTTTTTTTTTTACTGAAATTGATTCTGCGTGGCCTTATGTCAAAACAAATAAAGAGCTGGGATCAAAAATTAGCGTCTGGATAAATTTTGTTAGCAAAATTGGTATCATGGTTTACACAGACAAGCCAAAATATGTGAAAGTCAGGTTGGATGGGGCTCTGAACAGCCTGGGATAGTGGAAGCTATCCCTGCCCATGGCAGGGGGGGTTGGAATGAGATGATCTTTAAGGTCCCTTCCAGCCCAGGCAGTTCTGTGGTTCTGTGATCCTATGATCCACTAAAACATCAGCAAAACCCCCTGCAATTATCCTCCTGGAGGTGAGGGCTGAGTGGGTGCACACCTTTCTCAAACACTGTTCAAGCTGCCCACAGACCACTCAATCACTGTCTGCATCAATCATGAGTCTCAGAGGTCTGTGTCTGGCATCACTTGCAGCTATGTTCATGCAAAACTTTATTACAGATATTTTGCAACTAGGGAAATAATGGCCAGCAAAAACATAGTTTTCCCTAGTTTTTATTTTTAGTTGTTGTGACACAGATGAATGAAATGTGCAGTTGAGACAAATATCTAAATATATTTTTGTCCATACTTGAATATATCCAGGGAATCTTGGGTACAGAGCTATCTTCATCTCCCACAGCAGCTCCCACCACAAATATAACCTCAGTTTTTACAGTAACCACAGTATCTCAATAGTGTCATTGGGATTAATTACTTTCATTCCCATTTCACCGGTAGAAAAGTAGCTTAAAAAAGCTGTATTCTTCTTTTACTTCAGAACCACTAAATGCATTCTAGTTATAAAACAAATTTTTCAACTGTGCTACTGAATTAACCCAAATAAACACATCTCAGACTAAAATGAACATGTTTTGTCTTTACTAGTGCAACATGTAGCAGCTACATGTTCGTCAGTAATGCTGCAGGATGAAAAAAAAAAAAATTAAGTTAATTTTAGCAGCATAAACAAGTCCTTAATATCTTTCCCAAACTTATAAAGGCAATTCCCAAGGGAGTTAGGAGCTGAACAAGGGTAGTGACTTAACCACTGGACACTCATTTCTGGCTAGCTCAAGACCTCTGAGGAGGAATCCTGCAAAATTTTCAAGACCCATCAGCTTTTCCTTGGTCTCAGCAGGACTCAAAGTCCTGAGCACTTGGAATACCACAAACACAATCTGCACAATGCTGAAGCCAAGTTATGGTAAGACCATGGGTGTTGGCAACATTTTTATAAACCGCTTTTAAAAGCACAATTTTAAATGTATTGTACAACATTCACATAGTTATGGTATATTTTTAATTACCATTGCAATAACATCTGGAGGCCTTGGTCAGGATCTGGCCTCACTGCCCCCAAACTGTTGAGATGCATTTTTTCTGTGTCGTAGTGAATGAGACCCTGCAGAATTCCTCGTGTAAGGGGAGAGGAAATGGGGACATGCTTCTGGCATCTGCAGGTGGCAGGCAACCAGGATGCTGTGGGATTGTCCGATGGGCACATCCAGCCAAGAAAAGGGCCACAGCATGAGGCTGCAGCTGAAAATAAAACCTTCTCCTAGGTCTGCTTTCATACCCAGCCCCACGAGGTGAGGCCAGTCAGCTGCAGGGCAGGGACACAACACTTCTCCTGCTCTGTAATCTCAGTTAGTCCAGCCTGCAGTTTCCCCAAGCAGGAGATGCTTGATAAGGGCAGGAGGGTTGGCCTTCCCTGCTGGGGAGAGATGGGAGCATCACTTACTGCTCCAGATCCAACAGTGCTCACGTCCCAGCACAAAGCAAGGCACCAGCCTCCCTCCCAAAAACTCAGAATCCAAGAGCTTTGAACACTCAGCTTAAGAAAACAAGACTGATGAGAGGAAGGGGCGTATTTCTGGATGGAGATGGGAGCTCTATTCCCAGATATGCCCTCAGGCAGTCTATACCAGCAAACACAGCAGTAAGCTGTACTTGTAAATATATATTTTCACTTACTCAAACTGTAAACAGTGATGACAGCTGGGAGAAGAGCAAAGGTGGGTAGCAGGGAGGAGAAGAGAGATTTTTTTTTTTTTTAATTTCTCATGAAGAAATTAAGTTGCCAGTCTCAGAACTGGTGAAAAAGTGTGCTGGCATCAAACCAAAACCAGTGTGTCCTGTGTGACACATGCTGACAATCAAGGTTCATTGTTTTTTCACTGAATGAGATAATTTCACAAAGCATCGGAGTATTTTCAGGTTAGGGCCAGATCCTCACAGTGAAGCAAACCAGTGGGATGACTCAGTGCTGCTAAACTACAGAAGATCTGGCTTTCTAGAAAAATATCAGGTGCCTGCATTGTCAGAGAAAATAGACTTTCAAGGCTTTTATATCCTTGTTCCTCAGATCCTGTGGATAACATTGTTAGATCTTACAATTCCACAGTAATGATATTATCCTTCAAGTCATAGACTTCCTAAGGAAATCACGTGAGAGTCTCACATTGTAATAAACACTCATACATCCCAGTCTCCCAAATTCCTGAAAAGGGTTTTGAATCAGAAAAATCAAATCAATTAAATTCAAACCATGTGGAAGGAAGGCCTGTTAACTTCAAACAGTTAAACCATTTGTGCTTTTAAACATATTTTGTTTATTTGTTTTTAAGTCAAATAAGCTGTTTTGATCTGTTGAACCGAACCCAAAATATTTTCAGATGGTCAACTTGTAAACTTTTTGACTCATGTTTCTTCTTCCCAGATTCATGACTTTGAGACTTCCATGGCTTTTAAGTGCCTCTTCTCAATTTTAAATAGTGGTTCAAACCCCTGTTATGTTCTTTGTACCTGAGACGAGTAGCAGAGATTTAAAGCATTTTCAACTCCTTGCAAAGCAGAAAAATTATAGTGCAACACCCGTTTCTTCTGTACACTTAAAATAACACCACTTCAGCTTTGCAGGGCTCTAAGCAACAAAACTGTAGTAGAGATGTAAAGCTCAATCACTCTGTGATAATTTTGCTCAATTTTCTGCATTCAAAGCCTGTCCTGCTTTGCCCACCTGAGCTAAAGTGTTCATGGACTTCTCTGGAGAAAAAAAGTACCTGCTTAACAACATGTGAAGGGGGGGACTATGTTTTGCAGCTCTTCTTTCTTCTGTCAGCTGTTGTGCAGAGATGGCAGAGAAAAGAACACTTTGTATAGCTGCACTTAGTGGAGGAGACACTAGGGGAAACTGGGGCTGTGGCAGAGGGAATGAAACAACTGCTGTGTGCTGCACAGACTGAGGGGTTCCAACAGAGAAAAAGGGGCAAAATCCAGAAGTGTTTCTCCATGTCTCCATAGCCCATCTAACCCAATTCCCAGCAATTTCTGTCATACCTGAGTCTGATGTGCTGATACAGCCTGTGTGTCTTTCTCTAAGTCCCTCCTAATTAACTTTTCACTTGGCCACTGCTGAGAGAGGATCTCAAGGTGTTTAACTTTCACCAGACAGCCAGAGAGAAAGGATGGAAGTGCTATTCCCCCTGAGAGAAGTCCAGCCAAGGGAGAGAATCTTGGAGCCATTGGTATCAGGCAATCCACGCAGCATAAAAATTTAAGAACATCCAAACTGCTGAAGGAGTTTCTGTTGCAGTTTGATTTTTTAGGAAACCAAAGAAGCTAACCACAAGTCACAGCACAAAACAAAAATAATTTTTGGTACTACTAAAGGAAGTATGCTGCTGCAGGAACCAGCAGGTTCAGACCCAGAAACTTCTCTGGCCTCTGCTTAAATTGGCTTCTTACACTCCAGCTCTGTCATACCACAGGCCTCCTGTGCACCTCAGGCAGGTCAGCTTCTCTCTTTGGCAGGAAGATTTTCACCTGCACAACAGGAATCACTGAAGCACCATTCAGCCTGGTGGGAATATCATGACAATAAATACTCTAAAATACCAAATCACAAGTTTCCTGAAGCTGAGGAGAACAAAAGGGCTTGTCTAGAGCCACAATTTAGGCAGTTGCCTCTGCCAAAAAAGCTCTAATGGGATGACAGGAGATGACAAAAATAAACAAAATAAAAAAGGATTTCACCACCACCAGAGCCTTTCCCAAGCATAAGCTGTACGACACAAGGACATTGCAACAACATATGTGTCCATCCTGTATGGGTAAACCTCTGTCTGACAGAGACTTTTATTTAAAAAAATAAAATTAAAAAAAAAAGTAGCATAGATCTGGCCTGGGCTTACAGCATGTTCACCAGGTTGCGTCAATCTGGAAAAAAACAGAGACATAATCATGTATAGGTAGATGGAGCTGCCTTCCACAAGCAGAGACACTGAGAGAATGAAGATCCGTCCCTGACAGACAGATTCAGAAAGTCTTCTGCCCATGTGGCTGTGTCAGAGGCAAGAGGAAACATGGAATCACAGAATCATTGGGTTGATAAGGTTGGAAAAGGCCTCTGATATTACCAAATCCAACTGGTAACCCAGCAGCTCCAGGGTCACCACTAAGCTGTGTGAGTGCCATATTCACATCTGTTTTCAACACTTCCATGGATGGTGACTCTGCCATTTCCCTGGGTAATCTGTTCCAATGCTTTACAACCCTTTCTGTGGAGAAATTTTTCCTAATATTGCAGCCCCTGATTGATTCTGCTTTACACCAGTGCCTCTTTGATACAGGATCAGTTAAAATTTCATGGTTGAGCTCGTGCAACTTTTCTATGTGATCCTTTTTAAAACAGTTTGATTTTTTTTTCCCCACCAGCAGAACAAACAGAAACTTGACCGATAGCAATGCAGATTAACCCACTGAAAAGGCATCGTGTCAGGATTATGGTTTGGAACATTTGAAGAATGGGAATATTGATAGAACAGAATCAGAAAGAGTGGGGGCCCTTCTTTTGTCACTTGTGCTTAGCTTGCACAAGTTTCACTTTATCACCTGCAGTGGAATTTCTCCCAGTCTAAACCAGTGTTAGAAAAAGAGGTGAGGCACAGGGAACACTAAGAGTGAGAATTTTTGAATTAGTAAACTGAGCAATCTGGACCATATTTAAACACAGACATATCATACACAGAAGACTGATGGGAAAGCATAAAGAAAAAAAATTAAAAAGCTTGTGAAGATGCTAAATGCACTTTATTCCAAAAATTAAGATCAAAAGAAGTGTTTGAGCCAGAAAAAAAAATTATGTTGTATGCTAAGCATAAAAAAAAACAATTTAGCAAAAACATATCCTCCTTGGCATTTACTCCAGAGAATACCAATCAGGAAAACAAGAAGATAATTAAGCTTCTGTGTTGCATTACTTCAAAAATTCAATTGAATGAAAGCAGTAGTACAATAATGAACTGAGTCAGAGAGCACTGTTTAATTAAAGGTTGATTTTAAGGGAGTTTATAAGAATAACACTTAACAAAGAACAACTTGGTTGGGCTTATTGTTATGGAAAAGGGGGGGAAAAGGTTGTGGTGAGTTAAATGGCATTTATAAAATAGGAGGGTCTGATCAAACCAATCCAGATTAGTCCTCCACAGCAGTAAGACCTTAAAATTAGGTCAGGGGGATGAAAGGAGAGCTGAGTCTGAACTGTTTCATACAAAGGCAATGTGACATATGGAACATGTTACAACTAAAGCAGGGAACATGAATGTTTTCAGGAAAGAAAATGACAGGGCACTCCATAAGGAAATTTACAACCATGGAAGCTTCAAAAGCAATACAATTCCTATTTATTTGTGTATTTGTTTAAGCGAGGCAACCACTGTTTGTGCTCCAAAGGATAGGCATTATTTATTCTCCTTTACACCTTCCCAACAATGGTGTTTGTGAGGTTTGGTTTGTTCCATTTTCCTTGGGCTGCAATTTTGCTTTCCCAGAGCACAAAAGACAAGAGCTACTAACATTTTAAGGGCTATATTTTTAAGGTTCAATAGTAATGTTTTAAAGACCTTCTTTTGCTGTAGTCTCTTGTGCTTTCACTAGGAGTCTTATAAGTGAAGACTTTTTAGTACAAAACTGTCCTTGAACAAGTTGTTCCTCAGCCCACCTGCTATGTATCTCAGATTCTGTCTCCTGAAGGAAAATATTGAATATTAATCCAGAACTTCAATTTCAAATCTATAATCTGAGACCTTACTGTAGAAAAGAAACTTTCTCTTCAGTTAGAAACAAAATGAGAAATATTGAGAAATAATTTATTGTCTTTACACTGTGTATAAAACTCTCATTTTCATTGCCAAAAATTGCAGGTTATGAGGAAGGCAATGAAGTTACAATATATTTTTGTGTAGTGATACCTACATTAAAGGCATTTCTTCTGTTAGAATGTAGAAAAACTAATCTCTTTTCTCGCAGTAATGCTGTTTTTTTCTTACTCATAGCTGTAGACCAGCATAACCAGCTCCTAAGATGTCTAAGCAGTCTAAGATCAGTATTAATCCCAAATTTAAGGAAAAGGAAAAGCATTTAAAGGAATTTAATCTTTAATTTAAAATTAAAATTAAAAAATTAAAACATTAAAAATTAATAAAATTTAAATTAAATTAAATTTAAAGGAATTTCTTCCACATAGCTGTAGACAAGCACAACCAGCTTCTAAGCTGTCGAAGCTCAGTATTAATCCTAAATTTAAGGAAAAGGAAAGAATTTGGTGAACTGCTTATCTTAGCTTCAGCTTGGTGATAGAGCACAGAAAGGAGGACAAGAAAATAATTTTGTTTTACCAGCTAGTTGTTCAGACATTTGAATATTCCATTTTTCAATATTGTTAGAGATCTGCAACAGAAAGATCTTCCAAAAACAGTCACACTTTCTTCATCCAGGTAAATCTGAAGCAGCACCACACAAGTCTGCAGAGTTATTTTAAGTCTATGCAAGCAACTTTTAAGCCAAAGACACAGCAATGTTTCTTAAATTCCTCCAGTTTATTTGGAATCATGCTGATTATGAGCATTAACACCTGACCCATTCCCTATTGGATTTCCTCATAACAGTTTACCAGTACTGACATTAGCTGAAGAGAAAACCAAGCCAGCTCAGACTTTATGCCAGATTATGACCTCAGTTTTATGCAACTCAGTCTGTAGTCGCCTGCTTTCTGCGTGACCAAAAGCAGAGTTTGGCCTCAAGCTTTAATTTTTAAGAGTTGCATATACACAACTGTCTCCAAGCATAATTCCATTTAATAATTTAAAATGGGAATAAATGTCCTTTTCAATTTCCCCTAATTTCTAGCAGTCTAAAAATATGTGTCTTATCTTTGCTGGATAACTCTAGCAAAGTATTTTGCTTGTAAACCCAACTTCTGCACATGCCCCTGAGTTCTATGGTCCAGACAATTTGAATCCCCCAGGCTTGACCTGCCAGGTTGTCTTCTACTTTCCACTCACCTATAACTCAATCAAAGCCCTTCTAGAGGTTTGATATCCCAAACCGTGCCCTCATAAAAATGCTGACAAGAAAGAGGTCTTCATGACACTGTAAAAGAAGAAATTTCTGAGGCTTGAGGTGCTCTCAGCCCAGAGATGTTGGTTTAGGGTGAGATGATGAGAGTGCAGGACAGAAAAGAGGCTCGTGTGTGGTTTTGTCTTTTCCTGGGAGGGCCCAGGAGATATCTCCTGGATATGTGTAAGCTTCCCATCAGTGTCATCCGCAGGAAAAGCTGCTTTCCATTGAAAAAGCCCTTTATTCCTGTGTGTAGCTCAGCAAAGCTCTTTGTGTTCTCACTGTCAAAAAGGCCTGAGAACTTTTTATCCCCTTTACATGCAGTTATCCCAAGATATTGACTGATCTCTCAGCTTTTGTAAAAAGTTCCCCCATATGTTTGCCTCCCCAAAGTTCCTAAGGATGTGATTGCTTTGTTTTGTTTTTGCAGTGGGCTCCTTTCCATATTTTCTGGTAACAGACCACAAGCAGGTTAGGAAGGTCCTTCCCGGGTCTCAGGGAATATGCTCCCCAGTTTTGCAGCATTAGTAATAACCTATCTCATTTGAACACAGGCCTTTACC
Source organism: Poecile atricapillus (assembly GCF_030490865.1). Taxonomy (NCBI): domain Eukaryota; kingdom Metazoa; phylum Chordata; class Aves; order Passeriformes; family Paridae; genus Poecile; species Poecile atricapillus. The sequence goes on from NC_081289.1 coordinate 14,657,261, forward strand.
TCACAATTTGCACAGGATGCACTTGCTACTCACCACACATTGTCAGTGCTGGTGCCTAATCAGGAATATAAAAGGGAGGGAGGATTGTCCCGTCCCCCCGCTCCCTGCCCTTTCCCAGCTTTGCTCCCAGCTTTGCTTGAACATGACTGCTCAAGCTCAGCTTGCTCAGAACAACTCTTCATGCAGCCAGAGGAGCAGGGACTGCTCACCCAATACTCCCTACTGAGAGGAAGTGGGTGGAGAGGGGATGCTGAGATGACAGGAGTGCAGAGAGCCCAAACTTCACCCCACTCTGCTTCCTCACTCGCCAAAAGAGCTGGCTGGGAGCATGGGAGAGTAAACTGCTCCATGAAAAAAAAAAAAAAAAAAAAAAAGGAGGATGAAGTAATTGACTTTTGCAGCAGAGCAAAGGGAGTGCAAGTGGTGGTGGAGGGAAGATAGGGAGGAACTGTGACTGACTCACAATATATTCAATTCCCCGCTCTTGGGGAGATGCAGCTGTGCATCTCCCCTCGTATAGGCTGTAAAGTTACACCATTGTCCAAAGTAAGCATCCCTAATTCTCTTACTTCCTGAAGCACAACAGTGTTTGGCTCCTTTTTAATCAGGGATTTCTACTGTGCAAATTGAAGTCTAGAATCAGGCTTTTCCTATGTGCAGAATTAAAAACCCTTCCCTTGATTGTTTTGTTGATTCCTGGGGAAAACTACTGAACTGTTACAGCTGATTTACATTGGCTTTATCCTTTTTTAAAGCTCATTCCAAGTTATTCTTAATTCCTCAAGGCACCTGAGATGTTGTGCGTGAGCCAGCCACAGACACCTTTGGCAAATCTTTCCACATCCTTTTTCTTCCCTTCTGCTTCTTCCCAGCTACTCCTGACTTCACTTGAGTAAGGACTGTTTCCCTTTTCTACCACTTCACTAAGAAGAAACATGGCATGGAATTACTTCTGATTTTGGCCAGCTTTGGTTAAGGCCAGCAGAGTCTGGGGAAGAAGCTGAAGGAAGAGGCTAATCCAGTGTGTAGAACTAACCTAGACCAGCCCAGACCTCAGGAGAGGAAGGGCTGAAGGCCCACTCTCCCATTTTCTTCCCATGTGAGCTTTGGCCTGCATAACTTAGGAAAAGTCACACAACCTGCCTGGGTTTTACTTTCCAAGCTGTAAAACAACAGCAGCCCTCTCTGACCTTCTGCTAGCAGAGGAGTTGAAACTAGATGATCCTTGAGGTCTCTTCCAACCCAAACCATTCCATGACTATGATTCTGTGAATTTTGGGGTGCTTAGATGTGAGTAGGATCCTTTTGGGAAATGTATAAATGTGCATCTGAAAAGAGGTGACCAAAAGTCTGCTAAAATACTACTCTTTCCTGGTTCTCGTACCCTGAGAATTACTTCTACCCTGCCCTTCTATAATATTTTTCATAACTATGATTTCTTCAGTAAGAAGGGTTTTTCTAAAAAGCCATACAAGTTAGTGACTGTATAAGGAGAGGTAAGGCCAGCTGTGGTACATGTCACTTGCCTCCTTCGCATGCCCAGTTTAAGACTTTGGTTTTCTGTCAAATATCTGGAGATCATATGCTTGGTAAGAGACAGCATGTGTCATAATGCTCCCAGGTCTAAAACACCCCTTGCAAGGATTTTTGGCGAGGGGGAGCAGGGAATGCATTGTGTATCAACAGCAAAATGGCATCTGGATTGAAAGATAAGAAAAACCGCCATGGTTTCCAAAAACCAAGGCCATTTTCAGATGAGTTTTGGACCTGGCAGAGGTGCAGAGCTTGCATTAGTGCAGTGGGAGAACACAGAAATCATGCTTTGAGTTTGGACAGGCTTCTAGAGATCCTAATTTGCAAATTATTTTGGATGGAAATTAACAGAGCATTCAGCCATGAGCTGAATGTGTGAGCAGTCTGCACTTCACTCACAAACTTAAAAATCAGATATTCTGCTAGACTGGGACCAGAATACTCTCACCACCCTTAAGCATTAATCCCCAAATATAGTCAAACTCATGGTGAAGTGTGAACTGAGAGTTAAAACTGGAACACTTCCACATCTTGAGGAGAATTACATACAGGAAATTTTATCCACATGCACATCGATGAACTGGGGGACTCTATGACAAAGTTCCTCTTCAGGCAGATTTTCTACCAGGGAAAAAATGCAGAGGAGCTGAATTTGCCAGAACAGTCCTTACCCTTAGGACAGGCTTATGTGTAAACAATTTGCTGTAAACTAATGCAAATTAGCAGGATGACTTTTTTCTCTAAATGGGCAATGGCTTTTTGAAAGATTCAGATACATTGGGAAAAAACAGAAGCCTGTCATGGGCACACATTGTATTTGTGAGATCTTCTCCATAAGAAAGGCTCAAGGGTCTCACTTTGCACCTGGGAGCAGCTCTAGGAGAGCCCTCATGATTTCACTGAGAGAATTTGTTGGTAGAGGTGATATCTCCTATTAACCAGCTTATTTAACAGGTCAGAACAGATAAGTTCTTTCTGTACAAAGCTCTTTTTAAAGTCTGACATCTTTTGCAAAGAAGCAAACTTCTAAACTTTCCTCCCACCAAAACACTTGTGTTTTATCAGAAATACAAGACTTCTTTTTCTCTGAGAATGAATTTTAAAACATCATTTTAAGCTGGTTGTGAGTGAGCTACTGCACCTGTGCAAAGGGCATGGAAAAGATATTAATTATACACAGCAATGCTAATTTTTGACCATAGTTCTGATGGAAACAATTCAGTTGCATGCTGTATGTTAAAATAAGGTTCAAACATCAGCTGTATTTAGTTACATTGTCATTCCCTGCTTCCCTTACTGTGCAAAAGTTTTGCACGGTATTCCAATTAATGCTGATTTCTCTGAGTTCCTATGGTGGTTTTAAAATATTTGGGTCAGGCCTGGGGTCCTTTTCTTAAGAATGCTGCATCAGATACTTTGCACCTGGAAAAAGCCTAACCAGATTTTTTATATCTGGGGGGCTGTGAACCTTTGAGGAATAGGGAGAGGCAATTCAGAGAGCAGCCTTTGATTCACAGAGTGTCGTGGATGTATTTCTGCATGGATTCAGGGAAACCTTGAGTCACAGGCTTTGGAAAAGCAAACACAGGTGCAGCTTTGGGTGAAACGAAGTTGCTCTTCCCTGGCAAGGCTCAGTGCTTGGAACAAACTCCAGAGCAGTAATGTTGGTCCTTCTAAACCATCTTAACATTGGAAGGGGCTGCCTAAGGAGGTTTGGAACCCCCACCCCTGGCAGTGTCCGAGGAATGACTGGATGTGGCATTCAGTGCTCTAGGCTGGGTGACAAAGTGCTTGTCAGTCACAGGTTGGACTTGATGCTCTTAAAGATCTTTTCCAGCCTTAATGATTTTGTGATCTAGTGATTCTATACCCTCAGTGCAAACATCTGTGTTCAAGGGTCACAGCAGAACTCTCAGAAAAATAAATAAATGCCTTTTAAAAAAAAAAATTACAAAAATAGCGTAACTTTAGGATCTATTTTAATTCTACCCAAACAAAAACTCACTTCATTTCTAACTAGCATTCCCTATATTTCCTATATTTCTTTTTCCTTTTAGGTGCAAGTCCTGTCTGTGCCCACGAATCAGACTTAGGAACACAAGATTCTTTCATAACCAGACTCTAACACTTTTGAATTTGCAGCCCTTGCTTTATTCTGTTTGTTTGCTTGATTTCACTGTTTTCCTTACTTCACAAAAGACAGAGGAAATCAGAAGATGTTAAAAACTACAGAAGATGTTTTCAGCTTCTGAAACAAACAAAAAAAAACCCAGGAATTCTTTTGCTATCAATATAAAATCCTGTGAAATAATGATACCCTGAAAGTCAAAGCTGAAAACAGTTTTCATTTCAAACTTCCTAGTATTAGAAAAACTAGCAAATAGTGGTTTAAAACTTCTTTTTTTCTGCAGGGTTTTTTTTTTTTTTCCCCCCTAAAAAAATGAATTGTCCAGAGGCAATATAAATGTAAAAACATGACAGACCATCCAGCATCACAGGGTCTCCAGCAGGCTGCTCTTTCAAAATAGCCTAACAGGAGATGGACAAAATTCTGATAATCTGAGAGGTGCTTCCCCCTTTTCCTCCTACAACCAAGTTAAAAAAAAAATCCACTTCTGGCATTTTTAAATGGAGCAATCAGGACAATCTGTTACAAGGCCAAGCTTGAAGAGCCAGAACTGTGGGGAGGTGAAAGAAGTGAGTTTCATCTGGAAGGCTGCTCTCAACTTTAATTATGGACAGCTTAAGCCCTCAAAGCATCTCTCTGACAAAAATAAGAGGAACTGCATCTACTGCCTGACTTTAATACAAAACAATTAATAAGCGCTGGTTGAGCCAAAGTAGGTCCAGGTTGGCTTGACAGGTTAATGGATCTTCAAACTGTTTCAAGAAAAGACTTACATGGAGTTTCAGTGCTGCAAAGAAACATGAAACCCAGGCCTCTTTGGTGTGGCTTTGGGTTTGTTACAAACATCTTGCAGAGCTTGAAAACTGCTTTTGATGATCAGCCTAACTTCCCTTTCCTCAGCTTAATCCCACTTTTCCTGATTGCACTCCTTTGCCCCAGCCCAAAGCGAATGTTCCCTTTCCCCAATGCTTACACTGTCCAGATCTTTGCCCTGGGTTTTCTGTCATGTGCTTTTTGCCAGCTCAAGGCAAATGCTTGCACCTTCAAGGCAATTTCCTCAAAGGTCAGTTTTACAACTCTCAGTCGTTTTTGCTTCTCTTTCCTGATTTTCCTTTTGTATGACAATACCTTCCAACTTTCTCGCAGCTTTCCCAATTTTACTGCTGTGCTACAAGAAGCAGCAATTCCCTTCCAGCTCTGCAGTGAAATGCCCCAGTATTAGCATATATTAAATGCTGTGCATTTCCAAATTTTTAGATCATTCCTGGGTATGATCAGGTATTGCTCCTTTCTAAATTTATTTTCCCCTCTGTATATCACTGCTCAATACCAATATTTCTCCAGCATATGAGATTTTAATTTCTACTTCAGCTTTCATTTTGTAATTTTCTGCCAATGTCTTTTTTTCTTCATCTCCTCAGTAGAGATTGTATTTCTCTTCACTCACTGCTGTTTGCATCCTCTCCAAATTCAGCTGCAAATTTAGGTTGCTGCTTAGTTCTACTGCTATTAACAAACAGCAATGAAAAGATTAACACACAGTGTATCAACTTAAATTATCTGCTACCATGTTTTACTTCTGGAGCTTGCTACTCTTCTGTTTGAAAATTACTTCTGAGGAAAAAAATATGCAAGTGCAAAAATCTGAGCAAATCTGCTTTTTGTAAAATTAGTAGAAGTCCAGTCAAGTCAAGCTATTTATTCAGCTATGGACATGACCTTTAGATTTCTTTGTACTTTGGGCAGTTTTCAGAGTTACACAGTGAATAATATGAAGAAATGCTTCAGCTTTTGTGGAAATTATTTACCCCACTACAGCTTTATCTCTAGGATGCTATTGTTTTTATTTCCTTGTAATTGATGTTTTTCATTGATAGATAAAATTTTCAAACAGAATTACAGGTGGAGTTCCCTGATCCAGCCAGTGCAACATGAAAACCCCAACCTGTCTGACCTTGCAAATATCAGCTGACTTCTGTGTATTCCAGTTTCTGCTCTTCTAAAAAGGGACAAATTGCAGTACTCCTACTTTGACAGTAATAACCAAGAGAAATAACTTATGGATTGCTCTAATATCGGTGATGTGAGAATGACAGAATGGCCTGGGCTGAAAGAGACCTTAAAGGTCACTTTGTCCCACTCCCTGCAGGGTGTCCCTTGGGCAGGGACACCTTCCACTAGCCCAGGTTGCTCAGAGCCCTATTCAGCCTGGCCTGGAACACTGCCAAGGATGGGGCAGTCACAGCTTCTCCGGGCAACCTGTGCCAGGGCCTCACCACAGTCACAGGGAGGAATTTCTTCCTCATCTCCAATCTAACCCTGCTTTCTGTCAGTGTGAAGCCATTGCCCCTTGTCCTATCACTGCAGGCCCCTGTCAAGAGTCTCTCTCCATCTTTCCTGTGGGTTCCCTTCAGGCACTGCAAGGCCACAGTGAGGTCATCCCAAAACGTTTTGTTTTCCAGGCTGAACAATCCCAATTCTCCCAGCCTTTACTCTCTCCGTAGGGAAAACCAGCCAGCTCTTTGAGGAAGAACCCAAAGGATGTCAGGGTAAATACCCAGAGTAATAAAACACAACAATCTTTCCACAGAGTTCCTTCCTTTGCAGATACAGAAAGTAAAAAATAGACATTTTGATTTGACAAAACTCTTCCAACACACCAGGGAAATTGGGATCCCAGCCTTCAAACCCCTTGTTCTGACCCCTCAATACACAGATTAATCAGTCAGCTGCTTAATGCAAAATGATACCATGGCAATCAGGGCATGACAGGTGTAAACATGTAATTATGTCACAGAACTGTCAGTGAGGGATGGAACTGGAATAGAAAAGAACCTTGTTGTGACTGAGAAAAGGCTGCCTACTTCTATAGCCGATTACGGACCTGGGGATGTAGCTGGGACAGCTGATTACTATTTACATTACTAATAGTCCAGTCCCCCAGGGAGATTGTGAGAGGATGCTGGGGAGTGCCAGATATCCCCAGGGAGCTCTCAAGTGCCCTGGTGTTGGTGGCAGGGAAGGGAGGTGCAGGGCCAAAACCTGACCAGAATTAACTGTGCACAAGATGTGAGAAGCAGCAGCTGTTCCAAAGAGTGAGGTAAGCAGGAACTGCTCCTGACCTTTCCCTTGGAATCAGGCAGGTATATGTACAGCAGGCTCCTCTTGATCTCCAAAAAGCACAGATATATCTGTGGAAGGATCCAATGTAGGCACACACATGCCATTGCAATCATCTGTGTGACTCCACACAGGTCATCTGACCATTCAGAGCACAGACTGCTTCTTGCAGAGGTGTTATCACAAAAGTGCCCCCTCAAAACTGGTGTTATCACAAAACTGGTTGGAAAAGCTTTCCTCACTGACCAGTAGGGTCATGGTCACCCCCACAGAGTTGTGGGTTGGTTCAAAGTGCAGAGGAGTTTTACACACTCAGGTAAGCAGCTGTCCTGTTGTGCTTTGCTCAACTAGTCGTTCGAAGATGAAACGTCAGTGACCCTGTGTGCTGAATTCCATTTCCATAATAAATTAGGTATATACCATTCTCTGTAGACTACTGAGGCTAAGTGCTCAGATGTGTCTTCTCTTTCATAAATGCCCTTGAGTAAATTAATTAATACACCTCTCAACTGCTGCAGAGATGAAGAAACTTTGGTGGGCTGTCCCTCAGATGTGTAGCTGCTCTCCTCTGCCAGCATGCCAAGGGAATGGATTAGCTTCAAATCCCCTCACCCAGTGGTCCAAGTTTGGTTGGCCCTCAGCATGGGAGGGTTAGCACTTTGGGCTGCCATCACCTGATTTTGGCTCTGAATTCTTCAGCTTGTTAGAGGACCTGGTTCTTGTGAAAGCTTTAGCTTCAACATGTATGTGTTGAAATTTCCATATCCTGAGAAGTGGAAGAGCTCAGGAGGCTGTCTGCAAGGACATTCAGCACTCTGCAGCAATCTACCTTCATAAACTCATATTGTATAAACAGTTGATAACTACTCTGAAACACAGTGCAAATTTTCAGACACAGTTGTTTCACATTCACACCTTTCTGAATGTTCAGAATGCTTTTCTTGTTCTGTACCTTTCCCATGTCCCCCAAAGCACAGAGGAGTAGGGCTGCATTTCTTCCCAACGTAGTTATTAGGAAAAGTGAATCAATGGGGCAATCCATGACTTGGGAGGTTGTGAAAGCAGTGTTCAGCAAACAATGACAATAATTACACTTTCCTCCTTGGTGAAAGCCTGGAAAAGCTGTCAGCCACCACAAAGGATCATTAGTAGCTGGGTCTGAAGAACAGAAGCTGCTCCTAAATTTTTAAGAAAGTGCCAAACACTTCAAGCCGATTTACATAAATCATGTGGAGTATTACAATGCTGAATGTAAAATTCACCAGTCACTTTTCTTTCTATTCCAGCTCCTCTTAGCAGTGACTTGCAAGTAAATACATAGGCAGTCTCTCACAGTACTAGGATTTCATGCTTTCTGCAGAACATTTTAAATTATGTTTTGCTCTTTCCTTGTATGGAATGTTCAGAAGCTGACCAGAATAAAGCTATACACATATTTTAAATTACCACAAACAAAACTAAACGAAATTTTTCACTACTACATAAAGTGGTGAGTCTGAAAAGAGCAGAAGGTGGTTTTCCAGAGTTTATTAGTGATTGAATTTATCAGTGTAAGGAAGAGATAAGCTTATTTACTTCTCTTAAATTTAGACCTTCCCTGAGCCACCTAGCTAAGACAGAATTAATACCGCACTAACACAAACCATTAAAATAGAGTAAAGATAAGCCACAGCTGGGAGACCAACCAGATTTGCAATGCATGAGCTTTTCTTTTCTGTGCTGTTTGCTTTTCTCCTCTGAGTCACAAATGTCAGCATTTTCAAAGTCAAACTTGCTTAGTGCAAACCAGCCACAAACACAACCAAAATGAACTTTTGTCAGGAATTCACATGTGTAAAATTCCAAGAAGCACCATAAAGAACAACAAAAATATCTCACTAACATCAGCTAGCCACGAAAAACTTATCTTGAGCAAAATCTTTCCCCCTGAAATGAACAATCCAAATTAAGAAAAAAATAAAAAAGAACAATGAAAGAAGAGGAAAAGTCATGTGAAGGATTGAACTCTTGTGAAATTTTTATACCATTCTCCAAAATGCCAAAGAAAGAGCTGAGTGTGCTGAAGTAGCTTCTGCTGAGGTCCACAGAATCCTGTGCCCCTCTGGAATCTGGAATTTGAGTCAGTATTCTCTCAGACACCACATGTATGCTGAAACCTTGCCTCCAATCTAAGTCCCCTCTATAGATAATTTACTCACTGGGCTGCACTGAGTAAGCAGTTGTTCCACTTTGTGAATTGCATTGTGGAACTTCTGAGGCATGGCCAGAAACACCAGAATTATTTGCTTTGAAAATATGAAAAGATAAACATTTTAATGTTTTACATTTTCCTTTCCTTTTTATGGCTTTAACAACACGCATGCCAAATAAATTTCAAATTACCTTCATTTCAGACAGGAACACAGTTTCATTTTGGGCAAAGAGCCATTCACCAAATGCAGTACTCCTCAACTTTTAATGTATCTTATAACCAGATCACAGCCAAGGCCATAACCCAGCTGCGGCTTTCCAATAACACCCATTTCTCCTATCTAGAATAGTGCTTTAGACATACTCTTATGGTGCTGGACTTTATGGACAGCCTAACAATTTTTAGTCATGGACTGGAACTTCTGAACAGCCCTCATGAATCTCCCTGAAAACTGTAATCTCACCAAGCTTTGTGTTTTCTGTCAAAGTTTTGCACCCAGAAAAATATAAAAATTCATTCTGAAATGTTTTTACTTTTGCAGCAAATAATTTGTGAAGGATAAATCAAACTACAGGTTGAATTTCAAAGTTAACATCTTTCCCACCAAATCCATAAGACATTTCACATGAAGTTCAGGGAAATACTTTTCACCATTTTTCGCATTAACAGGGTTTCTCCACGGAGAAGAAAAATTGCTCATTTTAACTTCTCCAACTCTCAGGTCACCAGCCCTTCCTTTCTGTGTGCAGTGTGACATTAAAGAGAGCCTGAAGGAACTCCAGCCTTACTTTTCCCACCTCATCACCTGCTCCAACTTCTGTATTTTGCTAGTGCCACTCAGTTTTGAGACTGAGCAGAGCGGTGATTGCATGCAGCTGCATGTTGGCATGAATAATGCTTCTGGCTTTTGGGCTGAGCCTTGCCAGAGCTTTGCTCACCATCCTGTGGGCTCATGTGTCGCCCCACATGTGGATTCCGGGTGCTGCGAGAAACCTGCTCAGTGACATCTGTTTAATAATACTTTCACTGATTTTAACAGCAAATCCTATGCTGAGGGAAGGCAAAATCGCACTGCAATTTTTTTATCCAGAAAGGCCTGGGCTCTGAGGTCCATCTACATTAAGTTAGTATTTATTCAGGTATGACAGTAATTATATGGTAACTGAACATCTTCAATTTCCTACCCCTGCCCCTCCCCCAAAAAAAAAAAAAGGCAAAACATTGCTGCAAGCAACAGTCTAGATTTAGGTTAACTCACACTGTGACAAACTGAGGATGGAGAAAACACATTTCTTGTCCATAAAAGGACACCTCACATCCACAGAGGGTAGCTCTGATTTTGCTGCAGCTCCAAACTGTGAAGTGGGGACTCAATCTTGCAAAAAGGGGTTTTGTTTAGAGTGGATAGAAGGTTGAACAGTAAAAGATTTTTTAAGTGGAAAATTTTCTGTTCAGGAGGGAGGAGATCCTTGCCGTCATCTCAGCACTGGTGAGGCACATCTGGAGTGCTGTGTCCAGTTCTGGGCTTCTTAGAACTGGAGAAAATCCATGAAAATTATTAACGATTAGGAAAACTGTACCAGGAGAAGAGGCTGAGAGAGCTGGGGCTGTTCATGCAGCAGAAGAGAAGTCTCAGAGAGATTTTATTTAAGTGTAAAAGGGATTAATAAAGGTGCAGGGAGGGAGGAAGGGAGGGAGGAAGAGATTAATAAAGATGAAGCCAGGCTCTAGTCAGGTGTGTCCATGAAGGACAAGAGGCAATGAGAAAAAATTGAGATATAAGAAACACTGCTGATACATGAAATGTGATTTTTTTAAGGGTGGTGAAACACTGGAAGGGGTTGTCTAGAGGGTTGTGGAGTCTCCATCCATGGAGATACTGCAAACCTGAGTAGGCACAGCTCTCTGCAAGCTGCCCTGGCTGATACTCCTGTGAACAGTGAGATTGGCCTAGATAATGTCCTGAGGATCCTTCCAGCTCCATCTGTCCCACTGTCTGTGACTCTCAGCCTTCATCCCAGAGTGCCAGAGGTTTGCAGAGCAGGAAAATCAAATTCAAGGCTTTCCTGAGTCACTCAAAGCAGTACTACAGTCAGGGCTTATCACTATGACGACACTCTGAGTTTTGTATTTTCTCTTTCAATACACTACTTGTACAGCAAATTTATAACCAGGGGTGCTCTGCAGTAAATGATTCACATCCATGACTTAGGATTTTACACCGAAAAATGATTTAATTTAAATATAACTGCCAATACCAAATATGCAGGTGTTCAAATATACAAGGAGAAAAACCACCTCTCTGGACAGTTGCTCCTGGCTCTCAGCTACAAAAACAAGATGACAGAAAGGCTTAAAAAGCAGTGACAAATGAGCTTCTAGAATATGAGCAGAAGGTAGAATTAGGAGACCACCAGAAGCCATATAGAGCAGTGTGTGGCAAAGTAGAAAGAAGCAGCACACTTTTAGGAATGGTTCCCAAAACAGTGAATCCTTGAACAAGGTTTTTCCATTTTAGGGGTGGGTGGCGAGAGAGATGTCCTCAATTTGTCCTTGAATATTTTTAATTGATATCAGTTTTGTTTCACCTTATATAAATCTAATGAAGAAACTTCTTTTAAAACGGTTAAAAAAACTCCTGCAAAATGGTTTGTGGGTCCATCTGAATTCCCCACTTATATTATAGAGACCTAATCACCACTCTCTGATTTGACCACATCATTTTCCTTCAAGAACCCTTTCCCTTACCAGGAGGAGAAAGAGAACAAAAGCACTATTGAAACATGGGATTTATTTCCTTCTTATGGTAACGTTAAACAGAAACCACTTGATAAATATGAATTTGATGGGCCTGAGAGATCTCAGCACACAGAACCTGACAACAGTCAGCAAAGTCAGAACTTTTTCAATTTACACAGTGAGACAATTTCCTACTCTGCATGATCCTGCAATTTTGACACTAAACTTCTCTGTGGAATAAATTCTGTGGAAGTTACTTGGCCTCTCTCTGCTGCCAAGCCCTGGCCATACTATCCCAAGAACCACCTACCTCTGCAGAGAAAGGGCTTAACTGATATATATGCCACTATGAATGGAAAGGGGAAAAGGAAGGCCTAAAATATAGATGAAACATTGAAAAAAATAAAATAAAATTTAGAAAATAGTTGCACTCATTATAAAGTATAACAAATAGCATCTTCAAAGAAATACACAGCCTGTGTTTCTATATCTCTATATATGTATCTTTAAAGACATAGATGTTACTAAAAAAATTTCCCAATTTTCATGTTTACAGCCTCTAACAAACCTCCCTCTTGAACTGTTTAAACTTTGACTCTCTGTTTCTTTGCAGATCTTACAGGTGAACAAGGTGATGTCCATCTTGTTTTATGTGGTATTTCTCGCTTACCTTCGTGGCATCCAGTCTTCCAACATGGATCAAAGGAGTTTGCCAAAAGATTCAATAAATTCTCTTATTATTAAACTCATTCAGGCAGACATTTTAAAAAACAAGCTTTCTAAGCAAATGGTAGACATTAAGGAAAACTATCAAAACTCAGTGCAGAAAATAGACACTCAGCAAGAGATGGATGGAGAGGAAAATGTGAAATCAGACTTCCAGCCAGTTATCTCAGTGGATACAGATCTCTTGAGGCAGCAGAGACGCTACAACTCACCCCGAGTCCTCCTCAGTGACAACACGCCGCTGGAGCCACCGCCACTGTACCTGATGGAGGATTACATCGGGAATTCCATGGTGGTGAACAGAACCTCCCGGCGGAAGAGGTACGCGGAGCACAGGGGCCACCGTGGAGAATATTCCGTTTGTGACAGTGAAAGTTTATGGGTCACGGACAAATCCTCCGCCATCGACATTAGGGGACACCAGGTGACTGTTCTGGGAGAAATTAAAACAGGAAACTCTCCGGTTAAGCAATACTTTTACGAAACGAGGTGTAAAGAGGCCAAGCCTGTAAAAAACGGCTGCCGCGGTATTGATGACAAGCACTGGAACTCCCAATGCAAGACATCCCAAACTTATGTCAGAGCACTGACTTCAGAAAACAACAAACTGGTGGGCTGGAGGTGGATAAGGATAGACACCTCCTGCGTGTGCGCCTTGTCCAGGAAAATAGGAAGAACATAGATCTGCATCTCCTTGCTATATAAATTATTACTTTAAATTATATGATATGCATGTAGCATATAAATGTTTATATTGTTTTATATATATTATAAGTTGACCTTATTTATTAAACTTCAGCAAATCTACAGTATATAAGCTTTCTCAGTCAATAAACAAGAGCAAAGGGTGTGTGCCTCTGCCGTGGCCAACTCTGGGGTTTTTTAGACTACGTTTGTGACACTGCTTGTCGGCAGCATACTGTAACCTTCCTGTAAAATCTGTAAAATCAGTATTTTTCATTCAGTTTTGTCAAACCAGTGACTGTCATTTAGTAAACTTGTTAAAAATCAGATCAATGCCAAGAGTTGTGTACATATTTATATTCCTTGTTCTATATGTCCATATTTAATTGGATCTGCAGCGTTGACTCCTCACCTCCAAAACCAAAAAATGACCAAAATACGTGTTGTAGGCTGCAGGTGATGTCAAATTTACAGGCATCAGGTAGCCCTAAAAAAAAGTTTCTATGTATTATGCCAGTTTTGCCAGTGAAATGACCATTTTCCCTCTGTTATCATTTCAGAATGGCTGCTAGTAATCCAGGAACATCCATTTGTGTTTTGGAAGCACATTTGTTTTGCAACTGTTTCTAATGCTGCCAGTGCTTCATTGAAAAAATATGAAAGAAATCTGAAATATTTGTAGCTGAAACTTGCTAAAGCCAAGAACTGATCTAAATGGATTGTTAATATAATACATAAAAGATGGTTTGTTGTGATCAGCCTGTTCCTCCTCACACGAATCAGTTATCTTCTGCTTGCATTGTTGGATCATTCTCCTCTTAGTTTTTAAATTAGAAGCAAATCTGGTGGCATCTTTACCTTAAAAGAGACTTTGGCTTGCAAATTGTAGTAAAGAAAGATGTGATATCCTGGCATGGATATCAAAGCCACAAGCCTGTACAAAGGTTTCCTTCTCCTCAGCAATCCATCCTCCATCTTTCACAAGGTGAAAATGTGTTGAAGTGCTTGAGAAACCTGGTACCTTTCACAGGAACATGAAATGGATGGTGGCTAATATCCATGAAGTCTGCAGTCGTACTGAAATTCCCCAATTAAACACGAGTTGTTGCTTAGGACAAATGTGCTAGCGTGTATTTACCTCAGATTCTTCTTTGGATTGTCACGTAGCTCCACTGGGGACAGAAATAATGACACTACTTGAAGAGATGTCCCATTACACATTAGCTGTGCAATGCCCTGGATGGGATCCCACTCCCAGGAAGCAAATGAAAGTTCATGGCTGGGAACAGAATTCAGATTCGGCTGCACATTATCTGTGTCCAGACAGATCCAACCCACAGCCAGGGCTGTGGGTCAGGGCTTTATTCAGAAAGTTTTACCCTCTTCTTTTTTTTTTTTTTTCTGAGGGTTTTACCACTACAGCTTTTGCTGCCATAGCATGTTCAGCATCACAAATGGAAATGAGATCAAAGCCCTCAGACACGAGGTTGCAGGATGCCTTTGCTCATAAAGCTTTCATTCCTGGAAAACCAGCTTCAAACATGCACCAGGCCATGAAATGCAGCATACTGTGCAGTCTCCCCTAAACCCTTACAGAATGTGCTGCTCACCATAAAGCCGCCAGAGAGCTGGACAGGTTGCCTTGAGGCCAAGCACTGGAGCAGTCCTGTCTTGGAAAGCCAGGCTGGAGCACATGCATATTTTCTTCAGGGGAGACCAGAAGCAAAGCTTTTTGAGACCCATCTCAATTTTCAGCATGAGGCCAGGGTATTTACCTTACAGGAATTATCATCACCTTGCAGCACTAAATCTTTGCTTCAAGCAATAACAACTTTAGAGGTTCAATACCAAGGCAGTCATCAAAATGAGAGGATGTAATATAACAAGGAACTCGGTATCTGATAGATCTGATTAGAATACTTCTCATTTCTTGGCAAAAAATTTAAGAAGGAAAAAAACCCCACACCACAGAGATTTTGCTACTTTTCCTAGTAGGAAAGTTTAAGTTTGAACTAAACTTTTTGGCTTGGGGGAATAAGCATATTTTTCAGAGTTCTGCCCCGCCAGATTTTTTGTAAATTAAAAGCTTGATTTTACACCCTGAGTTCCCAAATAAAGATCATTTGCAGTCGCTGGGAGCAACTGAGAGCCGATAAAGTTATGGATCATAAACTTCAGAGATTTCTTTGTTTCACTGTGCCACATAGGCCTACCTCCATGTGAGAAGAGGAGGTAAGGAGACCAATTTAGATTAGTAGAATCCCATTAATCAGAAACTACCTTGTTCCTGCAGTGTGAATGTCACTTTTGTTTACATCACTGTAAATCCAGAGAAAATCTGACGAAGACAGGGAAGAAAATGTAGCTTTATAGCAATGTAAACAACATCGGAGTTGATTCTAATGCCTTTATTTCTGCTCACTGAAAATCAAGGGAGGTGCATTCTTTAAAGGTTCAAAGAAAGCTATTTGTCATTTTCCACTGTAAATCCAGAAACAGGAACTGGTCTTTGACTCTTGACTTTAACAAGTATTTTACAAGCAGCCAGCAAAAGTGTCTTGGAGTAAATATGCCTGTCATCCGAAACACATGAGATGAGAATAGAGTGTGGTGTGTACGGTTATTAGACCGGCTGCCTCTTTCCCACCCCAGGAAAACAATGAGCGGAAGTGTTACCCCCTGGATCTGATCCAGCTTCCACTAAAGTCAATGGGAAAAAAAATCATCTCACCTTCTCCAGTGGAAGCTGGATCAGGCCCCAAGTGAAGAAAAACCTGCAGATCTCAACCAGAGAGCAATGCAATCCCATACATCAGTAATGTGTTCCTGTAAATCCTGTGTACACAAAAGATGCTGTATAATTTTGTAACAAGTTTGTAAACAAAGCCTGTAATAAATTTGTTAAGGTCTAATTCTCTTTTCACTGTAGCCAGGGATGGTTTTATGGTTGACTTTGGTCATGGCACAATGAATTCAAAATTCCTATCCAACTCTTTTTTTGTTTGTGTTAAATAATTAAACAAAATATTCAGCTCTCAACACCAGTTCAATTTCAGCATTCTAAACATCACTTCAATTAGGCAGCTCAGATGCTCTGTCAATATTGTTTTGCCAATAGATCATTATAAACACACATTTGATTTAGATTTTCTCCCAAATGACCAAATGCTATTCTGAAATTGCCTGTCTGCGTCAAAGTGTATTTTCTCCTCTTTTTCCCCCTAGTTTTTTTTCCAGTCCATTTAGTAACAGCAAAAATTGCTCCACTGAGGTTTTGGAAAACCATCTGCATTTATTTTATCACCTTTGAACATGTGTTCAGGAATGAAGTCTGTGCAGAGAGTTTACTGCTACCAAGAGATTTGTGCGGCTGCACCAGGAAGAAACTTTGACTGGACTTTACAGAGTGTGTGCTCAAAACCACTCTGCTCATACTCTGTTATTTCGATTCTTTAGCAACCCGAGGCTTTTGCATTCTATATCTGCAGACAATACCAAACAGGAAATGAGCCTGATTGGGAGTTTCAAAATTAAAAATTTCATGATAACGACCTGCTATCTCTGACCTCTCAGCGAATGAGTTTGCCTAGAGAAGTCAAGAGCAGGAACATTTGTTTCATTTAATAGAGACATTGTGGCAAAAGGAATGGGATTCTGTGCTCTCCATGCTTGCTAAGCGTGTGTAATTCCTCCTGGATGTGGGGCAGGAGGAGGAGGAAGAGGAGGGGGAGTAGGATAGGAAAATAAGCACTATAGCTTGTGAGAAATAAAAGGCTGTGCTCCGGCTTGGAGCATTTTAAAGTGTGGAGGGGTTGTTCTCTGAAATGCTTTGTCTGTATTTTGTTACAGCAGATGGCAGAATGACGAAGCAAGCACAGATGTGGTGTAAAAAAACCAAGCAATATGAGGATAACAAAAAGCTTTCCTGGGAAAGTCGGCTGCTCACTACCACTGTGGGTCCCTGCAGTTCTGGGCAGGTGATTGCAGAGCTCAGCAATGGCATCCCTAGTTCAATGATTTAACTAATCCCTGTGGAAAAAAAATTTAAAAATCAGGTGTTTGTTTTTATTTTTTTTTTTCCCTGAAGCTCATTACATTCATGAGCTGGATAATTTTCTTTCTTTTCCTTTTTTTTTTTTTTCTTGTCCCTTTGAGATTTGTTTGCTTGTTTGTTTGTTTGTTTTTTGGTAATCCCTAGCTGCTTTCGCGCCTCTGATGAACAACAAGTGATAATGCTTTGCATGAATGTCCCCAAATATAGATTTCCCCTTTGTTTTAGGGCTGAACTTTGATGCCAGTGACACCTGAAAGCCATACTTCCACCACGGAACTGGCCTTTTGATGTCACGACCTCATGTTTCCGGACATTTTGATCACAGGGTTCTATTTTGGAGCTCTTACCCACGCAATAGGTGAGATCATGACCCTGAGGCAATTGAGAAGTGGCTTTGTACACAACAACCAAGGAGCAAAGAGTGAGGTAACCCTGTGCCATCTTTGCATCCACCTTCACACATCTGCTCTGATTTCAGTCTTGACTTGCACGATCAAGAACTGGTGATCAAGGGTTGCTTTCTGCATGTTCAAGGGTTAAGATGCCCAGGATATCCTATAGTGATTGGGCTTGGGAATGACCTTAAAGATGATCTCATTCCAATGCCCCTGCCATGGGCAGGGACACCTTCCACTAGAGCAGGTTTCTCAGAGCCACATCCAACCCGGCCTGGAACACTCCCAGGGATGATCTTTGGCAGGAGGACAATTTCTCAGTTCACATAAATATGCCCTTTGTGAATCTGGGTATACCTTCTGTAAAAGGCTGCTGTGGTTGCAGCACTGGCCCTCTCCAAAACACAGCACATTGTCACCCTTTGCCTGTGTCACAGGCAGCAGACAGAGTCATTGACAGAAGAGCTAATTCATCCAGGGGAGGCTGCTAAGGAGGCAGGTAGTGTGGTCCTCTCCTCTAAGCAAAAATATTCCCATGGAGGGTGTGAGGAAAGCAAAGGAAGTGCTGAAAAATGCAGGGAGTTGGAGCTGTTAGGTGGCAAACATCTTGCAGAGATTTTGGAAAGTGAGGGAGAATTCAGATGTTCAACTGTAACATCAGATGAAAGGCTCTTTCCTGCTATGATAAGGGTTAAGTAAATACCATTAGATCATCTGTAGCAGTAATTCAAAAGCAAAATGAACCTATATTAATTGGGGTTAATCCCCCTGTGTTGATGAGGAATTAACCATGCTTGCTGAGCACATATGATGAAGCCTTGCTCTCAGTTACCCTGTTCAGCCCCTGATTTCAGCACTCAGGACTATGAAGCTGTTAAGTAAGGGCAAAATTTGGCTCCAAAGGTACTAAATCCACACAGACTGCATGAGGGGGAGCCCACACTGGAAGCATTATCCACCACACAAAACAAGCCAAGTTTTTAACATGAGTTCATAAAAATTGATCATTACTTTGTCTAGTTCCAGGGATTTAGGTTTTAAAATAAGTTCTGAACCGTCTGGTATGACCAGTACATATATATTTAGCAGCAATTTACAAAAGAAAAGAACCCCG
This sequence comes from Poecile atricapillus, assembly GCF_030490865.1. Classification (NCBI taxonomy): domain Eukaryota; kingdom Metazoa; phylum Chordata; class Aves; order Passeriformes; family Paridae; genus Poecile; species Poecile atricapillus. Next base: position 14,675,945 of record NC_081289.1, read on the forward strand.
TAAATGGAAATACGCAGCAAAACACTGTGTCTAGCACTGCAAATAACCTCTGTTGATTCTTATTTATGTCTCAGAGAGGAATTTTAATACAAATCTTGGTTTTGTTTTACACACCATATTTTGTAAAATAACCACTTCAACTTACTGCTTGTAGAGGTTTGTGGTGTGCTGTCATTGTGGATAATGAAGAAGAAACATGGCTCTAAAGCTGCTGAGCAATGTAAGAGTTGCAAATCCCATGTTTGTACAGCAGAGAGTGAAAACAAACGTGTGAAAATGACAGAATCAGTTTCTCAGGCTCAGAGATTAAATATGTTTTACAATATCAAATGACAGCTTTTTTCAAGTTATTACAAATATCTCTATATGTGACACAGCCCACTGCTCACATGGAGCATAATTTTGTAATCTTTGTTACTGCAAAAATCTACTCAATGTGATTCCCATTAAATTCAGAAAACAGAAATTTGCTCATTTCCACACTGCTGACAGAGCATTCAGAATAACCCCAATAGATTAATAGAAATCTCAGGTCAGAGCATGATTGCTGAGTTTATGTCCTAAGAATAAAACTACCAGGAAGGAATTTTTTTTCTGCAGAGAGTGAGAGCTCTGCTGCCACATTCACAGTGTCTATGCCATGCTATCACATGTTTGAAGACTTTAGGAGGAAGAATCTGGTCAGCTGAAGAGTTGATGGGAAGAAGTGGGAGATGGATGGGGCAATAATTATTACATGGTGTCATTGAAAACTGGATCCCTCAAACACATAAAATGCAGCCCTCAGGATTCTCCTGATCTCAGAATCTAACTCAGAGGTGCTTATTCCCTAGGTCAATAATCTTGGATTCCTGAGACTTGGTGTCGGGACACAGTGCTTGTCCTAGGCCGGGGTAAAGGTGAAAAAAAACCCTTCTCCCACCATAATCAGATAACAGCAATTATGCAAGAAGGAGTTCTCATGGGAACAGTTTTGTCTCAAACTCCCATGGCTTTTTTTTTTTTCCCCCGCAGAAATGGAAGATACGGGTTTCTGAGAAAGGGCCTTCTGCCTGTAGTTTTCTCAGAGGGTGCTGAAGAATGGAACTTAGGCAGAAAAAGGAAAATTGTCATTGAGCAGAGTTTTTCAGAGACCTATTTTCCCTTCACTGCAAAAGTATGTGGTGAAATTTCCTGATGGAGACCGTGCTGCAGGGAGAATTTGCATGTGAGTGAAAATGAAAAGCACCTCAGTATCAAGTCTGGATTGAGGAGAGGAGCTCGGAAATCCCTATGGCTCCTTCCTCTTTTCCTAAATGCCCAGGGGGATTCGAGGGTGTCAGTGGCACAAAAAGGGAGAGCAGTGACAGTAGCTGCAGAACACACTTCTCCATTCACAACAGTCAGGCAAAGGCAGCACAAGGACAACTCCATCATTGCAGAGGCTGATCCAGGGCATGTCCTTCATCTTCCTCCACGGCATCTCAAAAAGAGGATCCATAATTTCATAAACCAGCTTTAAAAAATATCAAGGCAATGCTGCAATGGTCTGTACCTGGTCCACACAAAATGAAAGGCAAAATCTGGTGGAATTTTTTTAGTGGTATTTGCTGTCAGTTTATTTGAATCCAGAATGTACAGGAAAAAATGATGTGAATAGTGGAAATTGTCTAAGTCACACATACAATTAGTAAATACTCAGCTTTATTCTGATCTCATGCAGGTTTAATATTTGACTTCAGTGGGATTAGTCCCAGTTTTTACTGATACAATAAAGCCTGGAATTACATCCAAGACATTTGAAAGCAGGTGGTGGGCTCTGTACGAGCTCAGACTCTCAATTTCTGTGTGCCATGTAGCTGCTGCCCATGAAGCTCCATGATGGATGCAGATGGAATTATTTAATATAACAGATTATAGGGACCTACACTTCCATGCTTCAAATTTCATCTGCCCTGCTCAGAGGGATACTGCTGACAGCTCTCAGACTGATTCAATGCAGCTCACCAGGCAAACCCCAGGGGTTTTCCATGCCACGAGCTAAGCAATTTTCCCTGAGAACCACGATGCAGAAAATTTAAAATCAGCTCTGATTCTTGCTTCAGAATGGACTTGAGTGGCCTGGTTTTGCTTGAAGACATGAGTCAAAGTTAGATGTGCAGGTACTCGCATTCAGAATTAAATTCTGAAATCCATGATCACTGCCAGCACAAGAAAACTGGGAGATGGAGGTAGCATGTTCTCACTGCAGGTTCAGTGAAGATCCTCTTGCTCAGAAACAAAACTGTTTAAGGCAACAGCAGTTTGTTTGGAGCAAAGACAAAGATCCCAGTCCTGCTGAACAGTGGTGCCCAAGCAAGTTTCTTTTTAGTTCACCAGAAACTTCATGGTTTTGTCTTTCCCAGGCATTTTTCAGTAGGTATTATTGAGCATAATTAGCATGGTAACTTTTACTACACTATAAACATTCCAGAACTACAACCTGAAATAAACTGAAATGACTGATCCTGGTTAAGCATCACATCCTGATTTTTGAAGCCTTTACCAGCCTTCAATAATGGCTTTTTGCCAGTTTGCAAATACAGCTTGACTTTGTGGCTAGGAAAATTTCCTTGAGATTTTTCATCTGCTTTTCCATAAAATCTTCATAAATACCAGAGATTTTACAGTGCCTAAACATAATCTGAAGTGTCCACTTCTATTAGCCCTGAGGTCATCCATTCTCCCATGAAGTGTTTACTAAATATTCCATTACATCAAGCAATGAATTCCTCAGTGGGAACAGTGCAGGCTCCATGAGTGAAGAGCTACAGCTCAGGAGGTGTGGATACAGAGAATAACACAAAAGTTGATATCAAGAAATTCAATGGAAAGCCAGAACTAGAGCTTAGAAAAACCAAAAAAAAAAAAAAAACCAACAAAAACAAAAACAACTTTAGGAGACAAGAGCAGAAAATGAGGAAAAACAAAATCCAAAAGTTTGCTAACTTAGGGAAAAAAATCAGCTGACCTTTGATAATAGCAGTAATTGGGGTTTTTTCCCTCACAGGGTTCATCCCCCTCTGCCTTGCAAAATCCATTAGTTTCCCAACAAAATAAAACACAATAGCTTGAGCTGAAATTCTGCTGTCAGGGAGATTTTTGTGCTTAAAGCATTAAGTGGGTCTCCGCTAATATTGTCTGTAGGAGTGGTTTATAGGTCCATTGTCAAAAAACCCCAAAAAAACCCTGTAACCACAATCAGGATCTACTGAGAGCCAGTTCCATAGCTTGGTTTACATTAAAGCGGATTTAATTCACTCTAACTGCTTGCATAAGTCTTGATCCAAAATAGCCCTTAAGATCATGTCCAGTTTTAAAGGAAAAAGAACTGTCAAGAAGTTGGTAAGATTAACCCCATGCTTAAAGCTCAACACATCCTCAAATGTTTTTAAGGATCAGGGTAATAATAAGGTTCATTACTGACTTTATTCCTAGAACTTATAATTGTTCACTAAAAAAAACCCAAATGGAACAAAAATATGATCAAGCCTCTTAGTTACCATCCTATAAATTTTGCTTTAAAATCCCAGCATAAAAGAAGTACTAAAGATAATCTGTAAGCATTTAATGTTTGATCCAAAGACCATGGAAGCTTGCAAAAAGCTTCAAAATTTTTCTAGTGGGTCCTGAGTTATTTGCTTGATAATTGAACCATGGTCAATAAAACACCATGGATTTATAGGGCAATGAAAAGAACACACCAAATAAAACTGATCATTCATTGTTTTTAGAAATCAAATCACAAAATTAGCAGTAAAGCATTTGGCAGCACTTCGCAAATTCTTCCTTGAAAAAGTCATTCAAACGGACTTGGATGTGAATTGCCTGCATGGGGTGCTGGGGAGAGGGAACAGTTACATGAGAAGATAACTGGGAATGCCAGGGGGAAGGTCATTATGTGGGTAACTGTGGGAACAGCTTTAGACCTAGGGTGAAGCTATCAAGGCTGCCTCAGTGACTGAGGTGTTCAGTGTCTGAAGGCAAACTGGACACTTCTCTTCAAATGAGGAGTGACAGCAACACTTTCTAAAAGGTGCTGAGGAAACAGAAAGCTTTTAGGTGATGATGAGAGATTACTTTCTCCTTGCCTTGTATCTCTTATTCCAATACCTGCTTGAAGGCTGCTACAACTGCAGGTGAATATTTTAGAGACATGCCCAAAGGAAATATTTCTCTGAATTTATGCCTCCTACCATCCATATACCCCATGCAAGACTTAAGGAAGTTGCTACAATAAATTCCTATGCTTTTCCAAGTCCTTGCTAGACTGCTCCAAAAATTTATGGAATATTTAGAGCAAAAACACAGACTTAAATGCTGTTTAATGTCATCCTCAATGTCAGGGTAGGTGAGATCCTTCACTGTGGAGATCCAGAGGTGTTGAAAGGAAAGGACTGATATCTGTCATTGCAGCTGGCAAACTGTTGTCAGGACAGCACTTAACAATTGCTTTCACATCTCTCTTCCTCTCAATTAATTTCTTGGTCTGTCCTTATTAGTTCTCCAGATGAATTTATTACTCTGTCACTCAAATGTGGGGGACTCTAAGCAAAGGTGGCCAAAACCAGACTGTGAGACGAATTTTTGGCCAGCTGGAAGCAGCTTGTAATGATGCAGGCTGGGCACCCCTGTCTTGGGGAGTGGTGAATTCCATCAAAGACGTAAAAAAGAAGGACAAAATGAGCATATAGACTCGTTTTCTGTCAGGATCACAACTTTAGTTGCAGACCACTTTGTTTTTCTCCTGGTCTAACATGCACTGACAGGCTAAAAGTAGGAATTACCTATGAGGAGACAAGGGGTTGGGCTAAATGAGAAGGATTTCTGTAACTGCCACAGTGAAGCACCCAGAAAACATGAATCTAGCCCTTAATAAAATGAGTTTTTTCCTTCAGATAATAAAAATATAATTTCTCATCACAGGTAAATATACATTTATGTAGTTATTGATTCCCTTTTACCCCATATGAATTTTAATTATTTTTTTCCTTATGGACCTACTCTGTAATTCCAGAAGCCTCCCATGGGCTGAAGACTTGTCCCTAGTACACGTTACCAGTACTAGGTAACTATTTTAATTTGAAATTCCAGCATTTCAAGTTAAGATATTTTGTCAAGGGGAAGTCCCAGGTGCTTTCAGCACAAGTGTGAGCTCTGAAAACGAAGTAAAAGCTGTCAACGGTGACCAAAAATGAAAGGGTTCATAGGA